>NC_057863.1:17480969-18195969 GCF_019393635.1 Dromiciops gliroides
TGTACACAGCTTTAATCTTGGTCTTCAAAGCTTCCTGGTACACCAGGCACCTAGTAGGTGCTTAATAAATGTTTACTGTTGGATGAGAAAGATTGCCCAGGATCACCACTTACTGTTCTTGGTCTGGGGGTAGGGGACAGGGAAATCGCCTTCTTTAGAAAGTTAGGCCTGTTGGGGGAACAGGCAGAGCGTGAGCCCTGCTCGCTGACCCCGCCCCCCAATCTAGGGCCCACAAAGAGGGCATGGAAGGAATCAGAAGCTGAGGGTCCTCCCGGACACCAACCCCTGGCCCTGTGGCTGGCAGGCCCAGCTGGAATTTTCGTGCTTCCTCTGGTCATGCCGTGGAAGCAATCGCCGGTCACGGGAGGCAGACTCCTGGCCCGATAGTCAGGCCACGGCCCCAACAAAACTGTCCTCTGGCTAGGGTGGTTGGCTGCTGGTGAGGACAGCTGCAGCCCCTCCTTGTTCCCGGGCCATACACTGTGCATTGGGGGGTGGGAGGGCCGGCTTCCTTCCTGTGCTGGAACACAGCTGACTTTAGGAAACAGCCCGACTTCTCATTTACAAACCAAACCTGACGTGCAAATCACCTGGGCCTGTGACCCGGCCAACCTTTGACTCTAAAACTGGCAAGAAAGGAATCTGAGAGCGAGGGCCGACCGGCCCTCCTCCAACCCTCTCTGTCTGGCTGCCCGACTTCACCGAGCAGGCCCTTAGCTGTGAGGGTGTGTTCCTCCTCATGCTGAGCTCTCCTCACCCAGACACCCAGTCTGGAGTATTCATTTTGTCACGTCTATCTTCACTCTGCCCTGCTTTAGGCTCAGTATTGGGCCAAACACTGGGGCCAGGGATAGGGACTGGATGGATGATGCCATGGGTATGGGATTGAGTGACTTGCCCAGGGTCATGCAGCCACGATCAGAGGCAGGACAAGAACCCAGTGTTTCTGGCTCTGAGGTGGGTGCTCTATACATTATGGCTCTGGGGATATCGTCAAAAAATACTCAGCTGGATCTCTGGTGTCACCGATGGGGGCATGGCCTTCGATGTTGTAGATCTCACCCCAAGCCTGTCTGCCCCTCCTATTGGATGAGCCCCTCAAGGAAAGGACTGTCTTTTGCCTCTTGTTGTATTCCCAGAGTTTACCACAATGCTCAGCACATAGTAGGTGCTTAATAAATGTTTATTGATTCATTGATTAAGCACTAGATGGTACAGTGGATAGAACACTGGCCTTGGATTCAGGAAGACTTGAGTTTGAATCCTGCTTCTGAAACTTCCTAGCAAGTCAATAACCCCTTTCTGACTCTGTTTTCTCATCTGTAAAACTGAGATCACAAAAGCACCTATTTCATAGGTTGTTGTGAAGACCAAGTGAGATAACCTAGAGAGTGCTTTGCTGATTTTAAAGCATTGCATAAATCCCCGCTATTACTCTTGTTAAGCACCTGCTTGCTATATGCTAGGCACTGTGCTCATCTTCATGAAAACCATATGAGCTAGGCAGTATTCAAATTATTACCCCCATTTTACAGAGAAGGAAACTGAGCCCATAGTCGCATGACTCACCAGTGGTTACCCAGCTAGGAAGAAGGGAAGGCAGCATTCAAACCCAGATCTCTGACTCCAAGGCCAGTGCTCTCCCTAACCTACCAGACTGTTTCCCACCATAGCCTGGAATTGAAATGTAATCCAGTCTTCTCCAATTGTCCTGTTTTCCAGCATAGAATTTACATTTCTTGAAGTAAAAGACAAGTTGGGCAATTCTTTAGCATTCTGCCCATGTCAAACAAATAACTGCTGAAGCAAAAAAAAAAAAGTTTAAAAAAATACAGAATCCCTCTATTACATACACAGAATCAGGCAAAACACATTCTTACATTGGTAACGTCCAAAAATGTGTCTTCATCTGCTCAGTAGTCATGAGATGGTAGGATCCTCTTCCTTATCAATCCTCTGGACACACAGTTGATTACTACATTGATCTTAAATTTAAATGAGTTCTTAAAGTATTTAAATTTAAATGAGTCCTTACATTTAAATTTAAGTGAGTTCTTAAATTTTCTTTACCATGATACTGTGTTTGTTTAAATTGTCCTCCCAATTCTACTTGTGTTGCTCTATATCAGTTCATACAAGTCTTAGCATGATCCTTGGAAATCGGCTTTTTTTCCCTAAATCAAATGTTTGGGAATAAAACCATATTTTAAAGTTCATTTGAAGACATTTCAAACAGCTAGGTGGTGCAGTGGATAGAGTGCCAGGACTGGAATCAGTAAGACTCATCTTCCTGAGATCAAATCTGAGTTCAGATACTAGCTGTGTGACCCTGGGCAAGTCATTTAATCCTGTTTGCCTTGCTTTCCTCATCTAATGTAAAATGAGATGGAAAAGGAAATGGCAAGTCACTCCAGAGTCTTTGCCACGAAAACCCCAAATGGGGACACAGAGTTAGATGCCACTGAACAACTGAAAGAAAAAATTGCAATGCACAGAAAAACTTGAGCAAAGTGGAGGATTCTCACCCCCTCTCCCCCAACAAATAATGAGCCCTTAATGGGACTTTTGAGCAAATCTAAGTTTTCATACATTGGATTTTGCTTGCAACAAAACATACAGGAATGTGCTAACTCCTGGAAGGAGAGAAGTACAAAAGGTCGCTTATCTTGGGTTTCAATTCCCTGATAATGATTTCTATTCTATGCTTCCCCTTCTGAAGGTCATTTTCCTTTATCGGAGAAAGCAGAAGTGTAATAGAAATTGAGTAGTTAGGCTTGTTCTAATAAATACTAATGAACTCACTGTCATTATTGTCCTACTCATACCCAGTACTGGTTTACTCTCTTTGTTCTTCTTTGCTCAACAGAAGGGTTTTTTCCCTCTTATTTAATTTTTTTCCTCAATTACATATAAAAACTTTTTTTTTTTTTTTGGTGAGGCAATTGGGGTTAAGTGACCTGCCCAGGGTCACACAGCTAGTAAGTGTTAAGTGTCTGAGGTCAAATTTGAACTCAGGTCCTCCTGAGTCCAAAGCCAGTCTCTATCCACTGTGCCACCTAGCTGCCCCCATATAAAAACTTTTAACATTTGTTTTTTTAAAAATGTGAGCTCCAAATTCTCTCTCTCACCTCTCTTCGAGAAGACAAGCATTTTGATATAGATTATACATCTGCAGTCATGCAACACATATTTCTTTATTAGCCATGTTGCAAAAGAAAACATTAAAAAAAATAAAACTAAAGGAAGTAAAAAAGTATGCTTTGATCTGCATTCAGACTCCATTAGCTTTTCCTCTGGAGGTGGATAGCATTTTTCATCATGGCTTCTTTGAAATTGTCTTATATAATTGTAAGGAGCAGAATAGCTAAATCATTCACATATCATCATTATAGAATATTGCTGTTATTGTGTACACTATTTTCTTGGTTCTGATCACTTCATTCTGTATCAGTTCATATAAGTCTTCCCAAGTTTTTCTGAAACCATCATGTTTGTCATTTCTTATAGCACAATAATATTCCATCAAGGTCATAGACCATAATTTGTTCAGCCATTCCCCAATTGACAGGCATCCCCTCAATTTCCAATTCTTTGCCACCATAAGAGGGGCTAGAAATATTTTTGTACACATAGGTCCTTTTCCTTTTCCTTTGATCTCTTCAGGATACAGACCTAGTAGTGGTATTCCTGGGCCAAAGAGTATGCACAGTTTTATAACCCTTTGGACATAGTTCCAAATTGCCCTCCAGAATGGTTGGATCAATTCACAACTCTACCAACAGTGCATTAGTGTCCTAATGTTCCCACATTCCCTCCAACATTTGTCATTTTCCTTTTCTATCTTAATAACCAATCTGAAAGGGGTGAATTGCTATCTCAAGTTGTTTTAATTTGCATTTCCCTAATCAATAGTGATTTAGAGTATTTTTTTTTACTTAAGACTATAGATAGCTTTGATTTCATCAGAAAACTGCCTGTTCATATCCTTTGACACAGTTGGGGAATGATTAATTTCTTATAAACTTGACTCAGTTTTCTATTTATTTGAGAAATGGGGTCTTTATCAGAAAAACTTGTTATAAATCCTCCCACTCCCCCAGTTTCCTGCATTCCTTCTAATCTTGGCAACATTGGTTTTATTTGTGCAAACCCTTTTTAATTTAATGGAATCAAAATTATCCATTTTATATTCTGTAATGCTCTCTGTCTCTTATTTGTTCATAAGTTCTTCCTTTGGCCATAGATCTGGCAGGTAAAATATTCCATGTTCCCTAAATTGCTTATGATATCATCCGTTATGTCTTTTTTAATTGGTGTTTTTGGGTTTTTTGGGGTTTTTTTTGTTTTTTGGGGGTTTTTTTGGCGAGGCAATTGGGGTTAAGTGACTTGCCTAGGATCACACGGCTAGTAAGTGTTAAGTGTCTGAGGCCAGATTTGAACTCAGGTCCTCCTGATTCCAGGGCCGGTGCTCTATCCACTGTGCCAACTAGCTGCCCCTACCCGTTATGTCTTAATGTATGTATTCATTTTGACCTTAACTTGGCATATGGTGTGAAAGGTTGAGCTATACTTAGTTTCTGTGAAAATGCATTCTAGTTTTCCCAGCAATTTTTGACAAATGTTGAGTTCTTGCCCACAAAGCTTAGATTTTGGGATTTATCAAACACTTAATTATTTCTATAGTCATTTACTACTGTATATTGTGTACCTAATCTATTCCACTGATCCACTACTATGTTTCTTAGCTAGTACCCGATTGTTTTTGTGATTACTGCTTTATAATACAGTTTTAGATCTGCTTCTGCTAGGCCACCTTCCTTCACATTTTATTTTTCATTTATTTCCTGTATATATTTTTTTGTTTTTTTGTTTTTTTTTGTTTTGTTTTGTTTTGTTGGTGAGGCAATTGGGGTTAAGTGACTTGCCGAGGGTCACACAGCTAGTAAGTGTTAAGTATCTGAGGTTGGATTTGAACTCAGGTACTCCTGACTCCAGGGCCGGTGCTTTCTTTATCCACTGCGCCACCTAGCTGCCTCGATTTCCTGTATATTCTTGATTTTTTGTTCTTCCATATGAATTTTGTTATTATGTTTTCTAGCTCTATAAAATATTTTTGGTAGTTTGATATGGCAGTGAATAAATAAATTAATTTAGGTAGAATTGTCATTTTTAGTGTATTGGTTTGGCCTGCACATGAACAATTAGTATTTCTCCAGTTGTTTAAATCTGATTTTATTTGAGTGAAAAGACTTGTAATTGTGTTCATATAATTCCTGGGTTTATCTTGGCAGGTAGACCCCCAAGTATTTTATACTGTCTACAGTTATTTCAAATGGAATTTCTTTTTCTATCTCTTCCTTCTGGGTTTTGTTGGTAATATGTAAAAATGCTAATGATTTATGTGGGTTTATTTTATGTCCTGCAATTTTCTTTTCTTTTCTTTTTTTTTGGTGAGGCAATTAGGGTTAAGTGACTTGCCCAGGGTCACACAGCTAGTAAGTGTCAAGTGTCTGAGGCCGGATTTGAATTCAGGTCCTCCTGAATCCAGGGCAGGTGCTCTATCCACTGCGCCACCTAGCTGCCCCTATATCCTGCAATTTTGCTGAAGTTGTTATTTCAACTAGTTTTTCAGTTGATTCTCTAGGATTCTCTAAGTATACCATCATATTGTCAGCACAGAGTGATAGTTTTGTTTCCTCATTCCTAATTCTAATTCCTTACATTTCTTTTTCTTCTTGTATTGCTATACCTAGAATTTTTATTATTTTTATTATTATTATTCAATTATATTGAATAATATAGTGGGGATAATGGGCATCCTTACTTCACTCTTGATCTTATTGGGAAGGCTTCTAGCTTATCTCCATTACAGATAAAACTTGCCCATGGTTTTAGATAGATACAACTTATCATTTTAAAGAAAGCTTCATTTATTCCTAAACCTCCTCCTAGTGTTTTTAATGGGAATCAGTGTTATATTTTGTCGGAAGCCTTTTCTGCTTCTATTGAGATAATCATATGATTTTTCTTGGTTTTTTTTTGTTGTTGTTATTGATATGGTCAATTATGCTGATAGTTTTCCTAACATTGAATCAGTCCTGCATTCTTGGCATAAATCCCCCCTGCTAATGATCTTTGTGATGTATTGCTATAATATAGTTACTAGTATTTTATTTAAAATTTTTGGATCAGTAATCATTAAGGAAATTGGTCTTTAGTTTTCTTTCTCTGTTTTTGCTTTTCATGATTTAGGTATCAGCACTATATTTGTGTCATAAAAGGAATTTGGTTAGATGGCATTTTTGCCTGTTTTTTCCAAATAGTTTATATAATACGGGAATTAATCATTTAAATGCTTGGTAGAATTCATTTGTGATTCCATTTTGTCCTAGAGATTTTTTTCTTAGGGAACTGATTTATGGCTTGATCAATTTCTTTTTCTAAGGTAGGTTATTTAAGTGTTCTATATACTCTTCTGTTAATCTGGGTGATTTATACTTTTGAAATATTCATCTATTTCACTTAGATCGTTAGATTTGTTGGCATATAATTAGGCAAAATAGCTCCTAATCATTGCTTTAATTTCTTCTTCATTAATGGTGAATTCACCTTTCTCATCTTTTGGATACTGGTACTTTGGTTTTCTTCTGTCTTTTTTTCAATCAAATTAAACCATGGTTAATAATAAGCAATGCATCTCTCTTTATCACTTCATAATTTTATTTTTTTGAAATCATCCCATCATAGTCAACTCACACCTGTGCCCTCTGTCTATATATACTCTTTCTAATTGCCCTAATAATGACAAAATTCTTGGGAGTTACAGTTATCATCTTCTCATATAGGAATGTAAACTTTAACTTTATTGAATCCCTTATGATTTCTCTTTCATGTTTATCTTTTTATGCTTCTCTTGAGTCTTGTATTTGAAAGTCAAATTATCAATTCAGCTCTGGTCTTTTTATCAGGAAGGCTTCACATTCATCTATTTCATTAAATGTTTTTCCCTGAAGGATTATGCTCAGTTTCGCTGATTGTAATCATAGCTCCTTTGGTTTCTTTAATATCATATTCTTAGTCTTTTGATTCTTTAATGTGGAAATCTTGTGTGAAACTTACTATGGTTTCATGATATTTGAATTATTTCTCTCTGCTTGCAATATTTTCTCCTTGAGTTCTGAGATCTAGAATTTGGATATAATATTCCTGGAAGTCTTCATTTGGGGATCCCTTTCAGAAGGTGATCAGTAGATTCTCTCAATTTCTATTTTACCCCATGATTTTAGGGTATGAGGGCAGTTTTCCTCAATAATTTCTTGAAATATGATGTCTAGGTTTGGGGGTTTTTTTTATGGCTTTAAGGTTGAATGATTCTTAAGTGATCTCTGCTTGATCTGTTTTCCAGGTTAGATGTTTTTCCAATGAGATATTACACATTTTCTGCTTTTTTCATTCTTTTGATTTTGTTTTATTATTTATTGATGTCTCGTGGTTTAATTAGCTTTCACTTTCCCAATTCTGATTTTTAAAAAATTATTTTCTGCAGTGAGCTTTCATACCTCTTTATCCATTTGGCTAATTCTACTTTTTAAGGAGTTCTTTTCTTCAGTGGATTTTTGTGCCTTTTTTACCATTTGTGCAATTCTGGTTTTTTAAGTCATTATTTTCTTCAGCGTTTCTTTGCTTCTTTTTACCAAGCTATTGACTCTCTTTGCACAATTTTCTTGCATCCCTCTCATTTTTTCCCCCAATTTTTCCTCTACCTCTCTCATTTGATTTTTAAAATCCTTTTCGAGCTTTTCCAGGAATTTTTGTTGGAGTTGTGTCCAATTCATATTTTTCTTTGAGATTTTGCTTGTAGCTGTTTTTGACAGCATTGTCTTCTGAGTTGTATCTTGCTCTTTGCTGTCAACATAGTAACTTTTCATTGTCATGTTCCTCTTTGTTGTTTGCTCATTTTCCCAGCCCATTCCTTGACTTTTAACTTTATATTAAAGGTGGACTCTCTTCTCAAGGTGGAGAAGGCACTGTCCCAAGCTTTAGGTTTTTAATGCTGCTTTTTTCAGAGCTAGTTCTTGGGGTCTATAAGTTGTCAGTGCTTCCAAGGTGGTAAGGGCTAAGATGAGGTGTGGTCATTGCTCTCTTGGCCTGTGCACTGGTCTTTAACAGGAAGGGACCTTGTTCCCCTATAGCCACAAGTGCTGGCATTCCTGTTGGCTCTGGAACTGTGACCAAGTCCCCTGCTCTCCTGAAGCCATAAGCGCTATTGCTTTGGACCTGAGACCAGGACCTGTAAGAACAGTATCAGGCTAGAAAATGTCCCACCCCAAACTTTTTTTGGTTCTGCTGCTCTGGAATATAATTGGAGGCCTTATTGTAAAGTTATTTGGAAGGGAATTTAGGAGAATTCAGGTGAGTTCCTGCTTCTACTTTGTCACCTTGGCTTCATCTCTTCCTACTCATGTGACCACAGCCTCAGTTTCCCCATCTGGAAAATGGTGACAGAACTTATACTACCTACTTCACTGGGTTATTGTCAGGAAAATACTTTGAAGGATCTTAAAATGCTACAGAAATGAGTTGATTTTCTATTTTATTTTTAGTATTCCTTTCTGACAAACATCCTGATGGATGGGAATTTTTTTTCTTTCTCTGGGCAGTCTGAAAAGCCTCCCCTGGTAGATTCACTACCTATGTGCTAAAAGTAACACCTATTAGCTCACAAAGATTTTTTTTTAAATGAAAGCAGCTATGACAGATGCTCCCACTCCTTCTCACAGGACTCTGAGAAAGTGTTTAAAAAGCAATGCTCTTCATCTCCACAGGGCTATGCAGTGTTGACAAGTCAGTGGGATTCCTTCATTAGGAAAAGAATTTGCAGGGGACCTGTAAGATAATTGGAGGGTGATGACATGGCACCGTGCCCCATGGCCCACAGCATGTGCAGGACTCAGTAGCTTGTGCTACAGTTTGTTTTTTGCTGAAGAAAGCAATTAGAGAGAGTTACAGAATTTTGGTGCCCTAATATCCCAAACCTCCTAGAGAACTGGACACCCTATGAGAATTAGAAGTCTTCAAGAACTTGGCTGGGGTTCTTTTCTAGCTGGGCATCTGTGGAAAGGTGATCATTTCCATCATCAGAAGGGGTGCCTACGTCAGTGAGATCACAGATGCATGGGGGTCCCATTCTTCCACTTAATAAAATGGATCCAGTCTAGCAAAGTCACCAACTAAACAATTTGTCATAAAAGGAATCCCATTGCCCCCTTCTTGGTTTCTATTATAAAAAAATAGATGCATCTTCATTCATCTGGATTTCTTTTTTTAAATCCCCAAATGACTGAATGAAAACTTTTGATGAGGTATTGGGTATGGTGATGTTGAGTGTACTTGACTCCTCTTTCTATTTTCTGGGGATCTCTCTTCTCTGCTGCTTCCTTTTTTTCCCTTTCCTATCCACATAAACTTGTCCCTTAGGTAAGGATATCCTGACTCCGTGAACCCCGAGTTGGAGTCAGGAAGCCTCCATTTGAATGCTGAGTCCTCTGACCCTTACAAGAGGCCTGAGAGTGGGTGGAGCATCTAACCTCTGGGAACCGGTTTCCTTATCTGTTAAATAGGGCTGATAACACAGTGTCTCCTCCCAGATTCCTCCCAGTCGTGGGGGGAAGCTCTTGGCCAACCTTTAAAGATATGTTTTTATTATTACTGAAATCTCTCCAAGGGGGTTTATAATGACGAATAAAATGATGACTGGATTTCACTGGTAGTCACTTAGGCAGCACCACTGAAGAGCTTCAGACTAAAACTCCCTTATATTCAGAATGTCAGTGTATTTATATGGGGCCACAGGAGGGTGTTCTATTGCTCTGGTGTCTGGGATGGTTCCTCATGCTTCCTGACTTCTAGAAATGCAACAAGGAGAATGGAGAGGATGCTTGAGTTGGAATCAAGAAGATCTAGCTGTGTGACCCTGGGTAAGTCATTTAATATCTGTCTCCTCATCTGTACAATGAGGGTAATAATAGCATGTACCTACCCAGGTCGTTGAGAGGATCAGATGAAATAAAATGATTTGCAAACCCACAAATACTATTTAAAATGTAGTAATAGTAGAAGTGGTGGTGGTGGTAGTAGTAGTAGTAGTAATGGCATTTTTAATAGCATCTACTAAGTACCATGCTCTGTGTTAAGCATTTTACAAATAACATCCCACTTGACTCCCCATGACAACTCTGGGAGGTAGGTGTTATTATCCCCACTTTACAGGTGAGGAAATTGAGGCAGACAGAAGGAAAATGACTTGCCCAGGGTCAAACAGCTAGTGAGTTTGTTGGTCTTGTGTTTTTCTCCACCACCAGGTCTACTTAAGGACTGAGCTTCCCCTCCCCAACCCTCCTATGAGAGATGAAGATTAAGTTTCCAACTTCTGCCCAGCCCCATTGTCTATGGGATCATCTTGCAACTTGTTTTTTTTTGTTTGTTTGTTTTGGAATTTTAAGGGTTTGGGGGGGGTTGCTTTTTGCTAATAATGATAAGGGTTGGATTTCTTTGGGGCAGGGGCAGCAGGGAGGGGTTATTTGTGTAAGTCCAGATCTAGGTGGCACAGGGGATAGAGTGTTAGTCACACAGGCAGGAAGGCCTGAGTTTGAATCTTGCCTCAGACACTTAACTGTTTTCGTGACCCTGGACCAGTCACTCGACCTTTCTCTGCTTGTAAAGGCTGGTTCATCCCTTTGAGGGAATCTGGCTTATCCCTTTGAGGGAATCTGACTCATTTGCATTTTCAAAGCACAGAGGCAGGCCTAGTTCCTCAAAGAGCCAGCCGAGAGCCCTGGGGGCCACACACCTTGGTAGCAGGTGGTGTTGTTTTGGGAGTTGAGTGAGCAGCTCATGCTGGCTTTGTGATCAAGGTCATCCGCAGATGGAACTTTCTCTTCCTGTTTCGAAGCCCTTGACCCCTGTTGAACTTCCCACCAAGTTCCCATTTCTGGTCTCAGGGATGCACCTGTTCCCTCGGTTCATTTGCAAAGTTGGAGGGATGGATCACAGAAAGATTGGCTTCCGAGGGACCAGAGCCAGCTCATCAAACCAGACCCAAATGAGTCTTTCTACAAGAAAACAGACAAAGAGGCCACACAGTCTTTGCCCCCTCACTACGGGGCTCCATGGGTCACCAGTGACTGGAACAACTCTCATCGTTAAGAAGGGTTTTCCTTATTTTGAACCTTATGTTTGGCATCTGGGCACCTTTTATCCATTGATCCAAGTTCTGCCCCGTGGGTCCCACCAGAAAAAGTCTAACCCCTCTTTCCTGGGACAGCCCTTCCAATGGCTCCCACGTCCCCTTCAATCTGCTCTTCTACAGGTTCCCAGGGGCTGCAAACATTTCTGCTGTGTTATGATCTCAGGGCCAAGGACCTTCCTCATTGCTTTCTCCTGGATCCTGGCCAGCTACTTGATGTTCTTCCTGAAACGTGGTTCCCAGAACTGAACACAGCACTCCAGGTGTGGTACAAGCAGGGCGACTATCATGTCCCTGATCCTGGACACTGTGCCTCTCTTGGTGCAGTCAGGTTAGCTTTGGGGGTTGCCCCCTGCCTGGAAGGCTCACCCTCCTCATCTCTGCCTCCGCCTTTCCTTCCTGCCTCAGCCAGAGCCATCTCTCATATTCACAGTCTTCTCCATCTTTATGTTTTCCCTCTGAGAGGGCCTCTGATGTGGTGTGTAGAGACCTCATTTGTAGAGAGCTGTTCATATGTCCTCTGCCCTGTTAGACCCTAGGCTTCTTGAGAGCAAGGACTGGCTTTCTGGCCTTTCTTTGTATTCCCAGCATTCTACATAATACCTGCCACTTAATAAATGCGGCTTAACTGACTGACTATCACACTGAAAACCCCAATTGAGCTTGCAGTCCACAAAAATCCCACCTGCCCATACCTCCACCACCTTGTAATTCCAAAGTTGATTTTTGGAACCCTTTCATGTAAAAATTTACATGTATTCCTCTGGAATTACATATTATCTGATCCAGCCCAATGTCCCCAGCCTGTCAAGAGTACTCTGTCGGGGCAGCTAGGTGGTGAAATGGATGGAGCACCGGCCCTGGATTCAGGAGGACCTGAGTTCAAATGTGGCCCCAGACACTTAACACTTACCAGCTGTGTGACCCTGGGCAAGTCACTTAACCCCAACTGCCTCACTAAAAAAAAAAAGAGTCCTCTGTGTCAGCTGATGTTTAACTATTCCTCCCGGGATTCCTCCATGGGATCTGCAGATATGATACACACACCATTGAGCCCTTTACTCGAGCCACCGATAAAAATGTTCAACAGCCAAAGACCGAGCTCTGGTCGCAGGGACATTCCACAGGAGATGGCCTCCCAAGCTGACCCTGACCCACCAATGATCCTGCTGTGTCCAGCCATTCAAGCAGGTGATGATGACACAGCAGATTTTACATCATCTCATCTTCGTCTCTCCATCTCTCCACAGGGTCACAGCCAGAGCTGAGAGGGATCTCAGGATTCATCTGGTTTAACCTCTTTCATTTTACAGATGAGGAGGTGACTTACCCAAGATCACACAGTTGGAATCACATGGCACCAGATCTAGCACTCCTTTCCAATACTCGTATGCAATACCAGAGTGAGACTTTGTCTAGTGCTTTGCTGAAATCCAAGTAAATTAGGTGAACATTTCTTAATTCTGCTGGACTCTCTCTCTTTTTTTTTTTTTTTGGTGAGGCAATTGGAGTTAAATGACTTGCCCAGGGTCATACAGCTAGTTAAGTGTTAAGTGTCTGAGGCCAGATTTGAACTCAGGTCCTCCTGAATCCGGGGCAGGTGCTCCATCCACTGCACCACCTAGCGGCTCCTTCTGCTAGACTCTTAATCTTGTCATAAAAAGAAATGAAGTTAGCTTGGCATGGATGTCAGCTCCTTGTGACCCTGCTTCCCTTCTTTCTACATGTCCAAGAACACTGGGCCTGGAGTCAGGCAAACTCATCCTCCTAAGGCCAAATCTAGTCTCAGGCACTTACTAGCTGTGTGACCCTGGGCAAGTCACTTAACCTTGTATGCCTCAGTTTCCTCATCTGTAAACTGAGCTGGAGGAGGAAATGGCAAACCACTCCAGTATCTCTGCCAAGAAAACCCCAAATGGGGTCACAGACAGTCAGACCCAACTGGAAAAAAATCACTAAAACAACTACAGAATCTTGCCAACAATTAAAGTCAAACCCACTGGGCTAGAATTACTGGACTCCATTTTCTCCCCTTTTTTTGAATATCAGGACATTTGCCCTTCTTTGGTCCTAAGGTAGTTCTTCCATTCTCCAATGACAAAGATTACTCTCAGTAGCTCAGCAACCACATCCATCAATGAACATTTATTAAGCAACTACTATATGCCAGACACTTTCCCCCCACTTCTCTGGGGCGTAGTTTGTATGGATCTTGTTTCCAGAATGCTTTAAAAGCATTTATTTCCTCTCTTTTGATTTAGAATTTAAATTCTTGGGGCAGCTAGGTGGCGCAGTGGATAGAGCACCGGCTCTGGAATCAGGAGGACCTGAGTTCAAATCTGACCTCAGACACTTAACACTTACTAGCTGTGTGACCCTGGGCAAGTCACTTAACCCCAATTGCCTCACTAAAAAAAAAATAGCATTTAAATTCTTTATTGACCCCTTTTTATTCCTCATCAGTCCAAAAGGCATTCTCCTTGAAATGAGCACAGTTAAAAATAAAAGTTTTGACTACTTCTATCTCTCATCTGTTAGCACTTAGCCCAAGCAACGGTCCACCACCTTTTCTAATTTTCTTCTCTTCACTAATATAGCTTTCTTTTATAACTGTTCTCATTCTACTTAGCTTTCCTCAATAGCTTTTGCTCATTCTGAGCTCTAGCATACTTGAAATTCTTCTTAAAAGGCCATGCCACATTTTTTAATCCAAACTCTGTTATTTTCCTTGGCTTCCATGTTGGATGCTCTTGTAAAAAATCTAAGTCAGTTGAAGAGTTCCCTGTGCATCCACAGCAGTCCCTTACTGTAGTTCGTCCTCCCCCACCTCTTCAGAATTCTTTGTGCATTCAAAATTTTGTTCTTAAGAGCTTGCCTTACATCTGAACTAAAATAAATTACGCTACAGTGTTTCAGGCCATGGCATCCTACATAGCCTTTTTATAAGCCCTTTCAAAGCCATTCTCCAAAAACCTAGCCCGTCCTTTGGAGTAAGCAAAGCCCTTCCTGCTCTGTTTTCTATTGACAGCCCCATTGCGCTAATCTCAGTGATACCTGCGTGATCAAATTTGTCTCCTTGCTCTCAGAACTCCAGTTGTCTGACTTGTTACCAACATCTTGTACATTTTGGTATAGCTCTATAAGACCATGGGTTCGTCCTTGCTTTCTTTGTGTCTGGGGAATTTCTAGGTTTCCCTGCAGTTATTCTTTTTTTTTAGTAAGGCAATTGGGGTTAAGTGACTTGCCCAGGGTCACACAGCTAGTAAGTCCCTGCGGTTATTCTTTGTCATACACTGTAGTTCTTCTTTGTGGTATAGGCAGCTGAGTGGCACAGAGGATACAGTGCTGGGCCTGGAGTCGGAAAGACCTGTGTTCAAATCCAGCCTCAGACACTTCCTATCTCTGCAACCCTGGGCAAGGTACTTAACCTCTGTCTGCCTTGGTTTTCTCAACTGTAAAATGTAGATGGTCATATTACCCACCTGTAGAGCACTTAGCGCAGTGCCTGATGCATCGCAGGTGCTTCATGAATGCTTGTTTCCTTTTCCTTGTCTTTCCTTCGTGGCATCTACCCTGAAAGCCACAGGGTGGATGAGCCATCCTTGCTATGGCAGTAAGTTGCTAGGAGGGAGAGACAGAAGCCACCATGTGCCGTCATCTCCCCCTCCCCCTCCTGTCTGACCTCTATAAAGAGAGCCCATGATTCTGAACCGATGATCATGGGGAATAACAGTAGCCCTCCCCACCCCCACAGACTTACCATCCCGGCTTCTAACTCAGGCTTGCAGCCCTCATTGAGGGGAGCAGTCATAATGGAGAAGGGGTACACTTTTCTATACCCCTAATAGATGGAAACTGCAGTCAGCCAATGGGTGATCAACAGCTAGACCCAAGAACTTGAAAAACAGCAGCATAACCCCATGCTCCTGGCTCTGTCCCAACACAGTACCCCCAGGAATCAGCCAGGGCAGTAAATCTTGTGTAATCCCTAATCTGCAGGTGCTACAGCCTCTGAAGACCTAGAATAGAAAATTCCTGACACCAAAGCCCTCAGAGGCACAGTCAAGTGGTTTAGCATCAAAAACAGATATGTGTTTATCATTAGAAATAACTCTAAACAGGAGGCATTAGCATCTGCTTTGACACTGTATCTTACAGGACCTTTCCATCTGACTCGGAGCTTTTCACCCCCATTAGAATTCCAATGCATTGAGCGCAGGGGCTGTCTTGGTTTTCTATTTATATCAGTAGGGATTAGTATCTGGTTTTGCACAAAGAAAATGCTTAATAAATACTTTTTCATTCATGCGTTCACCCATGCACACATAGCATGTATCTATAGATGAGAGAGTGAGAGAGAGAGAGAGAGAGAGAGAGAGAGAGAGAGAGAGAGAGAGAGAAGATAAGGAGATAGGGGAGATGGCTAGAGCTTAGAGGAGAGATGATAGAGGATGGATAGGCAGACAGACAGACAGAGATAGAGGAGAGAGGTGATAAATAGAGCAAAAATAGGGTTGGTTTTTTTTCAGTCATGTTCATCTCTTCATGACCCCATTTGGGATTTTCTTGGCAGAAATATTGGAGTGGTTTGCCATTTCCTTCTCATTTTACAGATAAAGAAAATGAGATAAACAGGATTAAGTGACTTGCCCAGGGTCACAGAGCTAGTAAGTGTCTGAGGTCAAATTTGAACTCAGGAAGAGGGGTCTTTTTTTTTCATTTCTTAAATATATGTCTTTTTTTATTTTTTAAATTTTTTTAAATTTTAATAAATTTTTAAATTAATAAAGTATTTTATTTTTTCCCATTACATGTAAAGATAGTTCTCAACTTTTGTTTATACAAGCTTTCCAATTTCAGATTTTTCTCCCTCCCTCCTCTCCCTCTCCCCTCCCCTAGACAGCAGGTAATCTGATATAGGTTATATATATATATATATATATATATATATATATATATATATATATACACACATAATAACATTAATCCTATTTCTGCATTAGTCATGTTATAAGAGAAAAATCAGAGCAATGATGAAAAACCTCAAAATAGAAAAAACAACAGCACCAAAACCAAAAGAAATAGTATGGTTCATTCAGCATCTATACTCCACAGTTTTTTTTTTCCCTTGGATTTGGAGATCCTCTTCCATCATGAGTTCCCTGGAACTCTTCTGTACCATTGCATTGGTGAGAAGAATATAGTCCATCACAGAAGATCAACACTCAATGTTGATGATACTGTGTACAATGTTCTTCTGGTTCTGCTCATCTCACTCATCATCAGCCCACGCAAGACCCTCCAGATTTCTCTGAACTCCTCCTGCTCATCATTTCTTACAGCACAATAGTATTCCATTACATTCATATACCACAACTTGTCCAGCCATTCCCCAATTGATGGGCATTAAGAGGGGTCTTCTTGAGCCCAGGCCCAGCTCTCTATCCACTGTGCTACCTAGGTAGGTAGGTAGGTAGACTAGACAGACAGATAGACAGATAGGTAGACAGATACTTTTTTCTCTCTCCCCCTTCCCTTTTAGTTGAAGCTCTTTTGATTAGATTTGTAACACACTAGGCAAATACATTTTCACCAGCTCTTGTTAGGTGCACTCCTTCCATGGTCAAAAATACATCGTTCCTTTATTTTAAGTCATGTTCCAGAAAAATCTAACCCCTAAGTAACACCTTCTAAAGGAGCTGTTTGCAGATCTGGAGCTCAATTGCTGCTCACACCTTTCTGAGTCTGGGTTGTGATCTCCACCTACTTACCACTTCCTGGAAGCTTTCTTTGATGACTCAAAGCCCCTTTTCTTCCTGTCCTGTCTCTCCCCTTCCCCCCAAGGATGGTGGTTTTCCAGAATCAATTTCAGCTTTACAATATCACAGTTACTTCCCAATCTTAAGTTCATCAGACTCTAGAGGAAAGAGCACTGGGTTGGGAGCCAGTAGACTTGTGTTCGAATGACGCCTCATACTTCAGAACCTCTATGAACTTGCTCAAATGGCTTAACCTCTGTGCTCCTTGATTTCCTCATCTGAAGAATGAGAGTCCTGGAATAGATGATAGCTAGTCTCCCTTCTGCCTCTAAATTGTATGATCCTAGACAATAATAATCATTTCTAGTCACAAGGAAAAGAAGGGCTATTTTTACATGTGACATAAATTCTGCTGAGTCATGTTCTAGTCACATCTGACTCCTTGTCACCCCCTTTGAGGTTTTCTTGGCAAAGATGCTGGAGAGGTTGGCCATTTCCACCAGCTCATTTTACAGATGGGGAAACTGAGGCAAACAGGGTGAAGTGACTTGCCCAGGGTCACACAGCTAGTAATTGTCTGAGGCCAGATTTGAACTCAGGAAGAGGAACCTTCTTGACTCTAGACCCAGCACTCTCTCTTAGCTGACCATTTATAAGTTCTATGAGCTGCAAATTCTCTGAAAGTAAATTTTCTTAAAATGAAACACTTGGAGCTTGTGTCTTCCGAGCATTAGATGTCTTGGGGAAGCAGCCAGGATTCTTTTGCATGATAGAGGTGACCTTGGGGAAGTCACGTCTTCCCCTTCAAACCTCAGTTTCTTCATGCATAAAATGAAAGGCTAAGAACTCTGTAGAATTATAACGACCAGTCTTGGCCCTGGTAAAAAGATGAGGAAATGAATTCCATCCCCCTTCTTTCTTTGGAGAGGTGAGGAAAGATGATTATGGAATGTTGCAAACACTGGCAGATGTGATGTCTACTTCAGTGAGTTTTTGCTCAAAGTTGATTTTCTTTGTGACAAGGGGAAGGCTCAGCAGGTCAAGACCAGAGTAAGACAGGGGCAGGGAGACGTGCAGAAATGGTTCTGATGTAAACAAAAGGCATCTGCCATTTTTTTTAAGAATAAGAAGGTTTGGGATCAGATGACCTGTGGTCCTCCTAGTTGCCAATTCTGTGATCTTATGACTAAAGCAGAAGGGAAGCCAGCCTGAGATGAACCATTTGCCATAAATAATCACAAAATGGGTAACCCACACATAAATAATGGAAGCTTATGAAGTTACTTTGAAAAAGAAAGAGAAAGAAACAATCGCCTTTAAATAGGCCACCCAGCTTGTCAGAGTGACCCAGAAGGACCCAACACCTTCTGTAGTCCCTGCCTTTGATGATGCCCTATATTTAAAGCTGCAGGAGAAATCCCATTTACAGTCGGTGTTACTGGTGACTGGTCCATGCGGGATGTCACTGATCTGATCCCTGACCCCACGTCAGCTGGGCAAGGCTGCCTCATCCCAGACAAGGGCTGAAATGGCTGCCAAGATTTAATGTCGAGTCATCGTCTTCTCTCTCTACCTGTCTTTTCCTGACTTCCACCCTCAGCACGACCCCCTCGCCACCAATATTCATACACCTTTACCTTTCCAGGGCCAATAAACCATCTGTTCTCTTCCCTGCTGTCCCTCCCTTTGAGTCAGCTCCACCCCACCACAGGGCTTGGCTTCCATGTCTTCCAACTGAAGCTCTTTATACTCCCATCCCTATCCATTCAATTCCATTATATGAGCATTTGCTGAAGACCTACTATGTGCTGGCACTGGTGATCCCAAGACAAAAACATAGGGAAACTCTCTCTTTGAATACCAAATGGAGCCATTTGTGTTCTGTGAGCCACGGGAAGCCTCCCAAGCATACCAGGCAAACATGAGGGATATGTAGGCAAGGACAAGGGCAGCGCCACTCAGAGCTCTGCAACCCATCACTCCAAACACTCCTTTGGAACTTCTGAGGCATGTGCTGGTTCTGGCGCCATATGCAGAGATCCATGAGGCCCCCACACAGGAGGCATGATGTCAGATGATCCGATGCAGGTCCAGCTTTCACACAGCTGGCCAAGTCAGCTGTTTCATCTTATTTCCCACGTCAGCACCACCCGGCTAATCCCACTGTCTATGAGATCTGAGTACATGTGCCTGGAGAGGGGGTGGTGGTATTCGCCTGTGTGGCTCACGTATCTAAACAATTTCTGTAGAGATTCCCATCCCCAAGAGCCGCCCCCCCCCCAACCCCAACACTACTTATGTTCTCCCGACAGACTAAGAGGTGCGTGCTGTTGGGGAATAAATGAAAGGAAGCCAGAGTAGGCCTCGTGAGAAAGAAAAATCGTCACCCCTAGTTTTGTGTTCTTCAGACGATTCTTCTGCTGTCAAGGTAAAAATAAATAAATAAATCAGACAAACAGCTTCCTGTTCTTCTGGACCAATGTGTGGAATACATTTAACCAAATGTAATGCTCTTGAGTGGGTTTGTTTTCCTTTCCTTTCCATTCTCTTGAGAGGGCTGTAAGTGTTGGTCATTGTCCCCAGTGGTTTTCCCAGGAGGTTCAGAGGACTTATGGTGGGGGTCGCCTTAGTCAAAATTGGATGACTCAACCCCCTGCCATCCAGAAACAGCTTCTGAGGCCTTCACTCAAGGGACGTTATCTGGCACCATAAGGTTCTCAGAGTCTGTTTTGGTGTAGGTTTTTGTAAACCTGGTTTTAGAGATTAGAAGATATCACTGGCAGCTGCCTATGGTTTAACCCAAGGGTATCACTGAAAACAAATGCTGAATGGGCACTTCCTGGGGCTCTTTTTGGTTCATGTCAGGGTTCAGTGTACCAGCATTTATTAAGTACCAACTGTGTACAGGAACCTGAGCTAAGTGCTGAGGATGCAAACACAAAAATACATGACCTCAAAAAAACTGACATTCAGTTAAGACCTGAGTTCAGATCCTGTCTTGAGCACTAATAGTGTTGTGGCCCCGAGCAAGTCACTGCTCTTACCTCTAACCTCTCTTCCTTCAGTTTCCTCTTCAGCAAAATGGGAATAACGACTACACCCATCTCCCAAGGTTGTTATGAGTATCTAATGAGATAGCATATGTACAGCACTCTGCAAACCTTCAACTATTTAAATGCTAGTGACTATTATTATTATTAATTAGTAGTGTTCATATAAATCTGTATCAGTGGTTACTCAAACATTATTAATTATTATAATGTCTCATTACTATTCATGTGCTATTAATGATATTATTATATAACAAATGATAGTCATCTTTTCCTGGGATACAGTTTTTCATGATTTTCCACAGAATCTATCATTTTGCAGTTGATCCCCTATTCTGTTTCAGCAGGGGTTACCCGCTACAGGTCCACGCTAATCATAGCATCTCAGAACCGGAGAAGATTTCCAATGCTAACTCATTGAATTGTAGATTTAGCACCAGGATAGCGAGTGCAATCTCTTCATTCCATTGATGAGAAAACGGAGGCCCAGAGAACTGTTGTGATTTTCTAAGATCTCAACACACACCTGACTAAGAATTCTGTTTTCAACAACTCTGGTGAGCAGTCAACCTTTCCAAGGCCTCTAAGAGAGAGAGAGGGAGCCCGCTACAGTCATCCCTGGAGATGGGCCTGGTCAGGTTATGACCGATAGGAGGAATTTCCTTTAATTTTCCTCCTTTGCCCTTTGGGGAATTTCTTTGTCTTTACAAAGACCAACCTTCATGAGGGAGTGGGGGGCTGGCAAGCAGCAGAGCCCATAAAACCAAGGCCCCAAGCCATAGTCTTCCTAGTTATACTTGGCATATGTGACATTAAGTTCTACTCTCCTACTTCTTGTGGTTTCCTAGTTTATAATATCTTTAATCCCATATATCTGAAAATGAATAGCAGAGTGCCTGGCACATAGTAGGTGTTTAATAAATACTTGTTGAGTGACTGGTGGTGAAGCTAGCAGATGAGGTGGACTAAATATATGCAGCTCCTACAACAATAATTCCTCTATTATGTTTTCACAAGTTTAGAAAGAAGAAAAAAAGAGAACCATCCCATTTCTCCATTTGCTCTTGCCTTTGGGAGTGGAAAGAAGTGGCTGGGCAGCTGTGGGGCCCAGGTTTAATCCTGGCATGTCTGGATTTGTGAGTTAGAAAACACCCTATGGCAGGTTTTCTGCTGTCATGGGACTCAGGGTTGCAAGGGATCTTCCAGGTTGCTCTCTGGTCCAACCCATTCATTTTACAGACAAGATTCCCAGAAGCCCAAGATCACACAGGTCTGAGGGAGTCTCCCTCCAGATCTCAAGCTCTTTTCACTGCACTGGGCTGCCTAGTGAACATATTATTCCATGTTGGCTCTCTTCTGTGTTCTATGTTGGACCTGGGGCTCCTTGGTTATTGGTTTGGAGTCGTTTTTGGGAGATGGCCCAGTGAGGAAACCCTTTCTGCCCATTGCTTATCAGGAACAGCATGGCCTCGGGAAGAATGGTGCTTGGCCTGAAGGCAAAGAGAGGTCAAGTAACTCTCCCAAGGACACATAGGCATTATGTGGCGGCATTAGGACTGGAACCCAGGATCACTTGGCTCCAAGGCCATCTCTGTGCTTACTCTACCATGTTGCCTTCCCTGTTGATGCATAATTCATTTAACTATAGCTGGGGGTGGTTTCATCTCTGTCTTCATTTCTCTGGAATCTATTACCCAGGGCTAGGCACATAGTAGATATTTAATACAAGTTTGTTGTACTGGATCAAATTCAGTTTAGACACTGGCTCTTAATATTGGGGTGATTAATTAAGCTTGTCTGACTGAAGCAATTATAACATTGATCAGGAGTTATTTCAGAGACTCTTGAGTGCAGGGCTTCATGGTGGGGAAGAAGAAAACCTGGCTTTTTAGCAGAACACTCAACATTTCAGGAACTTAAACCTTGTGACTGTGGGTACTCCTGTCAGTAATGCAGTTGCAACCTCTGACTTGGAAAACTACATCCTAGAGTGGCTATGAACAAGAAAGTCATGATCCTGAAGCAGGGTTGAATAACTAAAGCTCAGGAGGCAGGGGGAGGGGGTGGGGGGTTTAAGGGGTAGGGGCATGAGGGGGAGGGGGAGAGATGTACACAGAACACCTGCATTATTAATGTTTTCTACAGCACTCTCATAAGTCTAGACAATCAATGAAAGAAACCAAGCCCTGATCTGTAGCCTTGACCAATTTCCAAGGTATAAATAAACACTGACATTGAAAATTTAATAATTATCTCTCGAGACAGTTCAAGATGGTCCCAGGACACCCCTTCCTGAAGTCAGCCTGGTGGTGATCTTCTCCAAAGGTTGATCCACAGACAACATAGATCTCACGGTTCATCTTTATGCCCATACTTGGAGCCTTTCCAGTTTGATAGCACCTTCCTGTAATTATGGTCTGCTAATATAACCTTTGGGATTCCAGGTCACCTCCATGCCACAGTGGCATCAGAGTAGCACCTTTGTGAGAGCATCAGGAAAAGGTAAATAGATAGATGATAGATGATAATGGTAAACAGGGAGAAAGAGAGATGGATGGAGAGATAGATATGGATAGATGGAGAGAGAGAGAGAGAATGCTCATTGAGTACCTACTGTGTGCCAGGCATCATGTGAAGCAATGGGATACAAGTAATCCCTATCCTCAATGAGCTTACATTCTTTTTTTTTTATGAGATATTTTATTTTTTCCGTTACATGTAAAGATAGTTCTCAACTTTTGTTTATACATGCTTTACAATTTCAGATTTTTCTCCCTCCCTCCCCTCCCCCCCCCTCCCCTAGACAGCAGGTAATCTGATATAGGTTATATCTATATATCTCTATACATATACATATAGATATAGATATATACACACACATATATATATACACATAATAACATTAATCCTATTTCTGCATTAATCCTGTTACAAGAGAAAGAATCAGAGCAGTGATGCAAAACCTCAAAATAGAAAAAAAAAAAACAACAGCACCCAAAACAAAGAAATAATATGGTTCAATCAGCATCTATACTCCACAGTTCTTTCTTTCTTTTTTTTTCTTGGATTTGGAGATCCTCTTCTATCATGAGTTCCCTGGAACTCTTCTGTACCATTGCATTGGTGAGAAGAATATAGTCCATCACAGTAGGTCAACACTCAATGTTGATGATACTGTGTACAATGTTCTTCTGGTTCTGCTCATCTCACTCATCATCAGCTCACGTAAGACCCTCCAGGTTTCTCTGAACTCTTCCTGTTCATCATTTCTTACAGCACAATTGTATTCCATTGTATTCATATACCACAGCTTGTCCAGCCATTCCCCAATTGATGGGCACCCCCTCAACTTCCAATTCCTTGCTACCACGTAAAGAGCAGCTATAAATATTTTTGTACATGTGGGTCCCTTTCCCCCTTCCATGATTTCTTTGGGCAAAAGACCTAAAAGTGGGATTGCTGGGTCAAAGGGTATGCACAGCTTTATCGCCCTTTGGGCATAATTCCAAATTGCTCTCCAGAATGGTTGGATCAAATGAGCTTACATTCTAATGAGGAGAAATAATACATAAAAGGGTGCTAGAAAGAGCAGAGAAGAAGGTACCCATGAGGCCACTTAGTGAGGAGCCGGCAGAAAGAAGAGGTGTGGGCTACAGAAGGATAAGGCTCACCCATGGGGGGAGGGGCAATGAGAAATGGAATCCACATTTCCCTTGATGTGGAGATGGAAGGAGAGTAGGGCTCTCAAGAAACAATATTGGGAAGCTGGACAAGCTAATGTCTCTTTTCTCAGTTTCTGTCTCTCTGTCTCTGTCTATTTCTTTGTCTCTCTCCCTCTCTGTCTCTCTGTCTCTCTCTCTGTGTGTCTCTGTGTCTGTTTCTGTCTGTCTCTGTGCATCTGTTTTTCTCAAGTTTTTAAAGTCTTAGTGACATGTGCTCTTGCTATATTACACACATTTACTTACTCCCACTTCTTCGAAGTCCCTTCCAGCTCTAACGAGCAGTGATTCTGCAAGGTCCCTGAGCGCAGCAGAATTCCTCTGGTTTGGATGACCCACTTTACTGACCGGGCAGCACTGACCACACTGTAATGACACCCTCAAAGTTTCCTGACGTGTTCTGGAAGCTCTGAAGGCACGAAAGGGCTGGAAGAGTCTCTGGAGGCCAGGTCTGATTTTGGTGTTGGCTTCTTCATGCACCTCGGGCTCAGCACTTCTTGTAACAGCACAAGGCAGGCAAGTTAATGCTGGTAATTCTCATCTAGGAAAAGCAGATGATTTGCATGTTGGCCTAATGGTAATCCTGGCTTCCACGAACACTCCCCACGAGTTGTGAAAGTTACAGTTCAGATCTCATCGAACAAGCCCATCTTGCGAAGTGTTGTGTGTGTTTCATGATTCACACCCCATCAAGCTAAGCTATCCTTCTATTAACACTCATATTGTTTCCCTTGTGATAAATAGATATCTTTGGAATGAGGACACCTTGGAATTTGCCATTTGCGAGATTCTTTTGCAGTTTAAAAAGAAATGGTATGCTACCACAGGAGGATTTTATAGGGTTGCTTTTTAAAAAATTCTTGTAATGTTGCTTTCAAATTTCTCACCCACCCCACTCCCTACTTGCACTTAAGAGATTATTCATGTTGGATCTGAATTAAGCTGTTAACCCTTTCATTTAAGACAATTCTCCTAGATGCTCTACCAAGGGAATGAAAGGCTGTCTCCCCTCTTCTGCAAATAGTTAAGGACCCTCATAGCCTTTGTGCTGACCAACCTTTTGCCTGTCTGAAGTTTGGTAAAAGTTGAAAATCAGCTATACTATATAGCACAAATTGTCTCCCTTTTGTGGGGAGGAGTGTATGTATCCCCCCCCTTCCTGGGGGGACCACAAAGCAGTCCAGTGTAATTTGAATAATCTCACCCAGCTTTCCCCAGGGAGAAGCTTCAGAAAAATACGAAGAAAAATGGGGTGCGATGTTAAGCTATTAGAACAGGGATTCTTAGAGTGATTAGCTTTAGGAAACATTTTGATTGCTGTATTTAGGTGTAATTGATTTCCTTTATAATCATATGGATTTGATTTTATGCATCTAAAAACATTATTCTAAGAAGGGATGCATGGGCTTCACCAGACCACCAGGGGTCCAGGAGAAACAAGAAAAGTTAAGGACCCCTGAATTGGAGAATGAGGAAAGACTTGCAGGGCAGAAATACCAGCAGGACACATGGAAGGCATCAGGATTTGGGTCATCCTGCAGCAATCCAGGACTGGAGATAGTCTTACAGGATGAGAGGATCAGTGTGCTTCTGTTCCCTCGGCAAACTTCTGTGAAGCCAGAGGCTGTCAGGACCCATAAGACAAGAAGGAAAACCCAGGGCTAAGGTCCCTTAACCAGCATTAGAGGAAACTAAGGGAAACAATGTCATCTGCTAAAATGGGGACATTCTGGAATATTCTTGGCAGGGGCAGGATGAGGCTCACGACAAAAACGGGTTTTCTCTGGCATAGGACAAGCAACATAGGCTCTGCCTCATGGGACCTGTGTGGGGTGACTGGAGGAAGGACAGGGCACGACCTGATATGATGGGAACTGCAGAGAACTACAGGAGGACCACCTGTTAAGGAAATGAGCAAGGCAGGGCCTGCCAGGAACCCCAGCGAGCCTATGAAGACACAACTGAGACTGAGCCATTAGGCGAGTCTCTGGGGAGAACATTGCTCATTGGCAGGTGTCCTGATTTTCCATGAGGTCTGTGGTGAATTCCATGTTGTTTTCTTCAAACTCAATAAAACTTCCCTTGCTTGAACTTTAGGAGCTATGTGACCACAGGGGATGATGGTTGTCTTTCCAAATCTCAAGTCCTTTCCATTACACATGCCTTGGGCTGATGCTGTCTCTATAGGCAAGTAGGTGGCACCTCAGAGAGAGCGCCACCGAGCCTTGAGTCAGGAAGACTGGAGTTCAAATCTGGCCTTAGATGTTTACTAGCTGTGAGACCCTGGGCAAGTCATTTCATCTCTGTCTGCCTTGGTTTCTTCAACTGCAAAGTGGAGAGAATAATATCTACCTCCCAGGGTTATTGTGGGGAATGAATTAGATATTTGTAAGTCACTTTGCAAACTTTAAAGTGCTCTTTAAAGAGAGTGATGATTATTGTTAGAGTCTCCATTGGCAGGTTAGGGCCTTGGGGTGGGGAGGTTGGTCTATCCTTGTGATTTCATTAGTGTAGGAAGTCCCAAAGAGAAAGCCCTTCCTGCCAGTGCATGTTAGCTAGTTTGGCCACGGTGATCCCAGTCAAAGACATATCTGCATTTTATTCCTTCATCCTGAATCATGTTTCTCTGTTCTTCCTACCCACAATAGAGTGTAAGCTCCCTGAAGGCAGGGACAGCTTTTATTCTCGGAGCCTTGTAGGTTTTGTTATTCCAGACCTGTGTGTCCATCAGCCTGGGAAACTTCTAGTGAGGAAATTCCCTAGTGCCAATGCATATAAGGAACTGATCTGCCATGTACTATCTTAGAGAGTTGGCAGGCCACTGAAGAGTTAAGTGACTTTCCCTGAGTCACAGTACCGGTGAAGGTCAATGGCAAGATACACACACTGAAGGGTGACTTACAGATAATCTCTCAGATCTTCTGGGTAAGGGCTATAAACCAGAGAGGGAAAAGACCTCCCCACATATTCCTGGGCCCTTCATGTCGAGTGAGAGTCTCTGAGTCAAGGGTCATTAAGTATAACACCTAAGGCCTGTCTATACCGTGTGTATTGTTTGTTGTTGTTTGTCCTTTGTTCTCAAAGATGTTGTTGTTGTTTGTACTTCATTCTTGAAGAGGACCATGGCATCAGGAGGGGATATCATGACTTGCACTGAATTGGATTTAAGTGATTGAGGGCTGTGCAAAGTCACCAACCTCACTCTCTCCTCCAGAGCCAACTGGGTCCAGTGGCAAGATATACATCTGGATGACTGGAGATGGCCCTGGGTATTTAAGGCACTTGGGGTTAAGTAGCTTGCCCACAGTTACACAGCTAGTAAGTGTTTGAGGTGAGATATAAACTCAGATCCTCCCAACTTCAGGGTCAGTGATCTATCCACTGTGCCACCTATCTGCCCCACTATGTATATACTGGCTGAAGGTGCAGCATGGACTCAAGAAGAAATACTTACATTGGAAAACCATTTCCCCCACCCCCGTATCAAAACCTGGCAGTATTGGCCTCTAGAGACCTGTGTGTTCCAGCACAGGAAGCTGCCCCTCAAAAGGGATATGGAAGCTAATTGACAATGACTGGCAGGGTCAGGGGCTGAGGCAAGTAGAAAGTAGAAGGAAGCATCCGTTTGTCAAACAAGGCTCATGTGGCTGGTTTGTTTTGCCTGATTGTACTTACTTATTACAAGGGAAGGCACCTTGGAAATTTGAGGAAGGGGAAATGAAAGTGAAGAAGGAAAAAGACCAAGGCTCACATCATGGAGCGAGACTCAAAATCTTAGCCAAGGGTTAAAATATCTATTTGGTCTCAAGAAAAAGCTGACTGGACTTATAGAAGTGGAGAGATAGGGGAAGATAAAGGAAGGATGGGGAAAACCTGATGTTTTGGCCTTCCTTGCCCAAGAGTGATGAATGTCTCATCCACACCCAGGTGGAATATCTGGCAGCCAAAAGATGAGAGGCTCCCAGGGATCAGAGAGGTTAGACATGGCAGTCAATGACATCAAAGGAATGCTGGGGACACAATATTCCGTGGTCAGGGAAATATCCTGTTGCTTCTAAAATGCCAGGACACCAGGATGAGAGGACATTCCCCAAAGAGTAGATGTAATTTTCAGTCCAATAGGCCATCTAGGTCAGAACACTGAGGAGAAAAAGTAATTATCATCTTGGCAAAGATTTGTGTTAGTTTTTGTTCGGTTTTTAAAAAAAGAACACTTAAAGTAGAAGAATGTGGATGGAAACAAGATTATCTGGAGTTTTAAAAGGATCAGTTTTAGGATCTCAGGCTCCCAGGATTCTGGGAATGATCCTGGTTTGGCATTTACTCATCACATCTGAGGTATGACGAGGAGTAGGCGGGGAGGCTTGGCCTGATGAGAGAGGACACCCTCAGACTGTCCTGCAGCTGCACTACTCAGACCTGAAGTCATTTATCCTTCCCTTGCCTCTCTCAGATGCCCACAACTACCACTTGCCCCCTTTTGCTGTTTTCTTAGACTTCCAGAAGCTACAGAGAAATGAGCCAGTGTTGATCAGGGAAAGGGGAAAAAAGCTCTAGCCTCCAAAGCCTTGGATTCAAATCCAGCCCACTACTCATGAACTTGGAGAAATCTCCCTGGGGCTCAGTTCCCTGATCTATAAAATGAGGGGCAGTGGGCTAGATGGTGTCTGGGTTGCATCCTAGGTGCCAATCTATGATCCTCTGACCTCCTAGGAACTGTCTAATCTTAAATGATCTGGGAAGTCCCCAGACTTCCTTTCCAGGATGCAGAGAACTCTCAGACAAATGCAAGCCATAGGTGTAGCAGGTGTATCCTGTACAGGGAGTGGAAAGACCCAAATCCGGGTTTAGAGGATGCTTCCATTCTCCAAGAGGGTAGCGAAGGGACGGCGATTTGAAAGAGAGAATGCTAAGTTGGGGGGAGAAGTATTGGCGGTTGGGAGGAAGGCAGCTCACTCATCTGCTTTCTACCACTTGCCTTTAGAGAGAGACATGGCCAGACAACAGAGAAACCCAACAGACCTCTCTGTTCAGAGAAATTCAACATTTTCCCTCCAATATCATCAGATGGAAAGTGACATCTAGTTTCAAGCAAGGGAAAAGTCCAGGCATGTGGGACCATTGACAACCCCTGGAATTCTAGCATTCCTGAGAATACTCTGAATGTCTTAGTGCAGCCTGACAGCCTGAGTGACCAAACCTATTTGTGAATGAATTGTCTCTGCTTAACCACCCCCCACCCCCCACCCCGCCCCCTCCCTGGGAGCTTCTGGCATCTGAACTTCTGGATCCTTCCTTGCCTGCTGCGCAGGAAGCTGGAATGGGGCTGAAGGAATCACAACGAGGGATGCTCATTTTGAGAATCACCGTCCTTAGGCTTTTTTATTTCTTACACCCTGGCTTCTGACCTCATCACTCAACTGAAACCTCTCTCCAAAGTTCCCAGTGATTTCCGAATTGCTACATCTGATGGTCTTTGCTTAGTCCTATTCCCCCCGCCCTCCCCCCCCCCCCCCCCACCCCCACCCCCCCCGCTCTGCAGCCTTTCTTCCTGTTGCCCATCCTGTCCCCCCATCTCATACTCATTCCATTCTGATGAGATGTCGTGATGCTTCTCCTTTCCAGTTCTCTTCTTGACAATCGATCCCCCTTTTTGGCTCATCATCTATATCATACCCATTTCCTGGGTATGTTCCCGAAAGTTGTGTTCTAAACTCACTTCTCTTCTCTTTCTACACATTCACTCTTAAGAACCTCAACAGTTCCCATGAGTTTACTGATCATTTCAGTGTAAATCTCTCTCCTGAGCTTCAGTCCGAATTACCAATTGCCCTTTGGACAATGCCGAGTGTCCCGGAGACATCGAAAACTCAACGTGCCCCAAATTGAGCTAATCATCTTTTCCCCAAAACCTAGCCCTCTTCCCGACTTCCCTATTTCCATTGGCACCACCATCCTTTCAGCTTCCCAGTTCCATAACCTCATCACTATCCTCACCTCACAACTTCCACTCACCCCAACTAGCCAATCATTCGCCATCTTGCCATTTTGACCCCCTTGACAGCTCTAGCATCCAACTTCTGGTCTCTATTCTTAGGGTTCCCTCCTTAGTTCAGGACCTCATCCCCTCCTGCCTGGATGATCACAGTAGCCCCCCAAAGTGGGCTCCTTACTCTTCTCTTGCCTCCAGTCTATCCTCCACATTGTCTCCAAAGCTATGTCCTAATTGAACACCTAACCATGTTGGCCCCTTGCTCAGTCACCTCCAGTGACTCCTCATTGCCTCCAGGATCAAAGCTGCTCTGTTTAGCTTTTACGTAGCTTGGCTCTAGAAAGACCCCATCTTTCCAGCTTCAGTGTGTATGGTTTCTCTTTCTGCCCACGGTGATCAGCCAACCTGGCTTGCCTTCCCTTCTTTCCCTCCCGTTTTCTGTATCTTTGTGCTGGAATGAATTCCCATGCTCATCTCCATCTCAGAATCTCTCTGCTGGAATTCCACACGCAGCTTGAGCATCACCTTCTACAGGAAGCCTTTCATGATCTCCTCAGATGCTAGTGCCCTTTTTCCCTACTGCCACTGATGTCAGTCAGTCATTCCACAAACATTAGCTCCAGTCACTATGCTAAGCTCTGAGTCACCCTGTTCCAAATACCCTCATGGAACAGAATTCTCTAACATCTGCAAACTCAGGTGAAATGCTTCGGACTTCATTTTCACTGTGACAGCAAGTTCATGCCCCATATTCCTGCCGTTTCTATAGTATTTATCTCATATTTGATTCCTACTCCTACGCATTCCCATGCCAGCTCTCTCTCATCCATACACAGTATCCTAGATAGTATGTCCTTGACCCAGCCCAGAAAATTGTCTGGACTGTTGGGTTGTTTGTTTAAATCAGGGACCACGAGTCTTGAATGATCTGAGGCTATTAAATGTTGTGTTATAATAACATATTGGGTGATCATCATAAGCAACATGCTAGTCAGATGTCAAGTACTGTTTCACTTTTTTTTTTTTCCAGAAAATAGACTTCGTGCTGTACTCTCGCTTCCTGGTCGATCTCTCCAGTTGGACATTTTGAGACGCTCAGTGCTTGAAATAGTCCCAGGACAATACCAAAGGAAATCGGCTCCCCTGATGGTGACCAGCTGCCCCTACTGAACACTCCCTTTTGGTTTTCATCACGTCAGATTACCCACAGCAGTTCTAAAATGCTGAGGCAGCCAAATATGGGCAGAGCTGATGAGTGAACTCTATTTAACCTTCAGCACAGGCCCTCCCCGGCATCCCGGACCCCGAGCCCAACTGTCTACATGCCACTTAGCATTTGGAAGAGAGAACTAATTGCTTTGGAACACTAGCCTTTCTCATCAGAAATCTCATCGGCCAACTAGGGCGGAGGACTCTGTTCTTCTGGGTAGGGGTCAAGATATCAGTTTTGTTTTTCTTTTCTTTCTTTCTTAAAAGCCACTACAGGATTTCTTTCAATCATTTACTTATTAAGGGTTTGCTGAAAACAAGGATGCAGGGACTTGATGAAAGTTTGGGATCTCTCTTTTGCCTCCCAAGGAGGACTTCTAAATAGAGACATTCAATAAACAGCTGTGTTTGCTCTTAGAAAGGAAATTAGAGTAACTGGTGAACTGAAAAATGAAATGCAGCACCAGCTGAATGTCTTTTCTTTGGGGCAAATTATGGGCAAACTAGTAGCAACATCACACACAGTAGGGCCTTTATTACCTGCAAGTAGAGCCCAGCGCTGGCTAGCACAAGACAAAGGGCCTTTTCCCAAATGAAAGTGCATATTCCTTGGTTCAATAGTTTAAAAAAAAATGACAGAGGAGGGAAAAGAAAATTAACCTCCACAAGACTTCACCCGATCTTGTCATTCTTCTGCCTTGCTGAACAGGGCACAGTAGGGTCATGTGAAGTTGGAACTGAAAGCACGAGACAGATGTTAGCAGGGACTGCAAAATGGGTTTCATCCAGGTTCCGGATGCACCAGGGAGAAGGAAATAAACCTACAAATTATATAAGCCAACCTTCTTAGGAAAAAATAAAAGCTTTTCCAAAGAATTGTGGGAGTTTCAAAGACAATGACTTTCATGAAGGAAAAAGGGAAAGTGGTTTCCATATAAACTGGGTTTACTGTAGGCCACACTGCTCAAGCCCAGAGCCAGGCTAAAGTTCAAGTGTCTGTGAGCACAGGCAGAGTTTGGGAGAACCATAGAATGTTGGGGCTGGATCTTCTAGGCCAGGAGTTCTTAGCCTTTTTTGTGTTATGCACCGCTTGAGCAATCTCGAGAAGCCCATGGACTTCTCATAACTAAGAGGAAAAGGAGAATCTTCTCTCAGTCGGCTTCCTTCCTTGGGCTCTTTGATACACCCTTATACCACCTCATCTGTGAACATCCCAACATGACCATGGACAGCTTTGTCCCACGTAACTTCTGAAAACATGACAGCAGACGGTTTGGGGAGAAAGCATATGCTCGATTTCTGTTCATGTTTAAAAACACGTGTCAAAATAGTCAAAGGAAGCCAAAAAGAGAGTTCAATATATGGAATTTTGCTTACCCACAATCCTTCAGACATGTTTCTAATTTGGTGTCTCTGGAGATATCTGCACTGTCCTGACTCCTGGCTGTCAATCGCTTTACCAGAAGTTTTCTAAAGGAAGAGGCATGGGCTGTAGATTTGGGGTTGGGAGGGATTTTAGAGGCCATTCCATCCCTCACCTTCATTATATAGAAAAGAGAACACAGATGGAAAGAGGCAGAACAACTTTCCAAAGGTCACGTAGGCAGTAAGGACATTAGATCCTTCGTTGACCCATCCAGGATTTTCTCTTCTGAACCATTCTGTCTCTTGCGAAAATTAGCTCCCAGTACTGAGAAGGGGATGAATGTGCCAGTGACCTCCTGATTGGTCACTAACCACCTGAGCCACACAGTTTCCCCCACCTTAGAATGGGTCATACCCTGCACTACCTGCCTCTCCACGCTGGGAGAGAAGATGAAGCCATGGGAAGGGAAGAAGATGAAGGGCGGGAAATTCAACATGTGGGTTTGTCCTGAGGGCATTCAACCTCAGAAGGTTCAGCCATTGGCATTTTGGGCTGAGAGATTGCTCAGGACATTATCTCATTTGTCATCTACAGTGACTCTCATAAGGTTCACTCTAGGCACCTGCATAGAAAGAATGATAACGCCACATTCACTGAGCCATAAAGTGCTTTGCTCTGTTTTTTAAAACCAACCACTTTGAGAAAAGAGTAACCAGAACAAAAGATGTCATCAAAGACACGTGAGTTGAAAAAAATAGGTTGGTTACAAGCGAGATCGAAGGATAACAGATAGCTGGTGTTCAGCATTGATATTCTTACAAGGTCAAGAGGAAGCAAAGAAGGCATCGAGCCTGTCAAACTTATAGGGGAGGATATGGATTAGAGAATGTGCCCAGTAGGCAGGCAGGTACGGATGGGTAAGCTCATCCCCCCCCTGCCCCCCGAAATGATGAGATAACAGAATCATTGAAGTATTGGGTGTTTAAGAAAATAGAGACTGTCACATGGACTTGGGCCAACAATGGTGAGCCATAATCAATGTCACTCAGGAAGCTCTATTCATGCTTACAGAAGAATAACATGACTCATGAGATAGTTGGTACACAATGAATATCTCAGCTCTTAGCCCTCTTGTCTGACAACCGGATTCAGACCTAAACTATGTGGACTTCACAAGTTCCAATATTGTTGTATGTGTGCGTGTTTTCAAGGAAATGCTGCACTGCCAAAGATGTGACCCTTTTTATAATTTAATTGCACATCTAATCCTTTTTTAGAAAAAAAAATATTGAGCCAGTTCTCAGTATTTATATTCTCATTCTCTGAGTTTACATGATTGTTGCAATCATAATTCAGATTGTGGCAGTATTGAAATGGAATTGCAGCTACTGCTCTGTTCTGTTGAGTCATTGGCACACATGACCTTCCTCCCCTTCTCCCACCCTAGCCCGGACCTGTGATTTCCCAGGTGTAGACAACTCTCGTGGACTCCACTGAAGCAGCAACTCCCTTGTAACTTAGTCTTGAGTTCCCCAAGCCCTGAGAATCAGAGCCTGGCCCACCCGGAGGGACACCTTGACTCAAGCCAACATGAACTCCTCTGTCCCAGGCTGCTTCCCACATATGCTATTGCTAAAGAAATGTAACATAACACCAAATAATATTACTTGCCTGGGGGAATTCTTATTTACACTGAAGTTTTAAAATCATGCCAAATCAAATGAAGAGATGTTTTATTTGTTCCATTTGAAATGTTCTTATTTATTTATTCAAACAACAAATATGTCTTGAGTACCCACTATATACAAAGGCACTATGAAGTATATAAGGACAGTTAGATGACACAGTGGATAGAGTGGTGGGCCTGGAGTCAAGAAGACTCATCTTCCTAAATTTAAATCTGGCCCCTGACACTTACTAGCTGTATGACCCTGGGCAAGTCACTTCACCCCATTTGCCTCAGTTTCCTCATCTGTAAAATGAGCTGGAGAAGGAAATGTCAAACCGCTCCAGTGTCTCTGCCAAGAAAACCCCAAATGGGGTCAGGAAGGGTCTGACATGACTGAACAGCAAAAGTCAGTTCCTGCCTTCAAGGACTTTACATTCCAATGAGGGAATAAAACACAGAAAAGGGGAGCAATGGGGATGTCAGAGGCATGGCTGGTGGAGGGACTGGGGAGCAGCATGGAATCCTACTCTCTTCCCCATCTCCCACAAGATAAGCAAAAACTTACCTGTCACAAAAGATCTGACAGACTCTGAATGCTGATTGAAGCATATTCTTTTCACTTACTTTATTCTTTTTTGTGCATTTTTTTCCTTTTGATCTGTTTCTTCTTTCACAACTGTGACTAATATGGAAATGTTTTACATGAAAGCACATGTATAACCTATATCAAGTTGCCTACCATTTGGGGTAGAGGGGAGGGGAGGGAGAAAAATTTGGAACTCAAAATCTTGTAAAAATGAATGCTAAAAATTGTCTTGACATGTAATTGGGAAAAAATAAAATACTATTTTTAAAAACTTACCTTTCAGAGCCAAGAGACCCATGAGCAGAATCCAAGTTCCTTGTGCAAAGGAGGTAGAGATGATTGAATAGAGAAAGCATGGCTTCCATTTACTGGTGCAGGTGGGGAAGATGCAAGGTCTACATACCTTCAATTTAAACACATCCAATTCAATTTCACAAATCTTTCCTTTCCATTTACTTCGCACAAGGGACTGTGCTAGAAGCTCCAGATACAGAAACATAAAGGAGATCAGCCTTTTCCCAGAGAAACCTTCTGAGGCAGGAGAATATAAGTACTCATATAGATTTCTATTCAATTCAAGTTTTTAAAGTGCATAATCTGCATCTGAGGTCGCTCAGTGTATAGAGTGCTGGGCTCAGAGTCAGGAAGACCTGAGTTCAAATCCAGTCTCAGAAACTCCCTAGCTGTGTGACCTTGGACAAGTCACTTAACTTCACTTTGCCTGTGAATTGGTGATCCATTGGACAAGGAAATGACAAACCACTTCCAGTATCTTTGCCAAGAAAACACTATGGAGAGTTTTAGAGTGCTATGGTCCACAAAGTCAAATAGAGCCAGTCATAACTGTGCCCTCTGTATCTGCTCCATACAAGACACTGGGCTGGGTACTGGGGAAATGAAAGCAAAAATAAAACAGCCCCTGCCCTCAGGAAGTTTATATTCTCCTGGAGCTCAACGCTACGAACACAGATTCAATTCAGTCCAACAAGCATTTACTGGAGGCGCATCTGTGATCTACAGGTCATTTTCCAAATATAAAGATAAAAAGAGGACAATGCTTTCCCTCAGTGAGTGAACCTTCTATCAGAGGATACACAACCTGTGCACTGATTCAGTTGTTCCAGTATGCCTACAATGTCCCCAGCCTTGTGCTCACCACAGTAGATGCAAAAATAAAAAGGAAGAGTCAGCAAGGCACTTACTGAGGAAATACTGCATGAAAGCACATCAATGAATATACAATAGCACAAGGTCATTTCAAGAGGGACCATCTTTGCCCTCTTGCTCTTTTTTACATTTATCGCCCAAAGGGAGGATAATTGCCATGCACCTCTATTTTTTTTTTTGCGGGGCAATGAGGGTTAAGTGACTTGTCCAGGGTCACACAGCTAGTGTCAAGTGTCCGAGGAAGGATTTGAGCTCAGGTCCTCCTGAATCCAGGGCTGGTGCTTTATCCACTGGGCCACCTACCAAGCACCCCTATTAAAGTAAACATGTAGAGACTTCGATTTCCTGTTTGTTTGTTTGTTTGAATTTAGAGCACTTCACATCTGAAATCAATCCAACATCACTAACATGAGACAAATTTCTCTTGTCCACATGAGATCGGAGCCGTCCTCCATCTCCAGTCTGAATTGTGGGCATCCCAGGCCTCCACGCTCCTGGGACCATTGCTTTTTTTCAGATGTTCTCTCTAAATGTTTGAACATTCACTAAATTGAAACAGAGAACTTGAACGGGGCTGCTGCTTCTTCTTTTTATTTCCTCTGGCTAGCTAGCATGCAGCTCAAGTAAACAGCGGCAGCCTGCAGGAAGCCAGTCTAGCCGCAGCAAATCTGTAGTTGTTTTTTTGAGAGAAGATGGGAAGGATGAATATTTGCCCCATGGCATCAATTTCCTGTTTAAGGTTCTTTCTCCAAGAGCCATTTGGAAATGTCTCCAGAAACACAGATGTTACGTAAATACCGTTCATAACTAGTTTTCGTGGATGGAAAGAAAAGTCTGCTAAATTTTAAGGAAGTTCATTCAGCCTCACCTCAGAGCCCAGCCATGACTCACCCTACCTTTCATTTAACAATTTGGGAGAGTGGATTATTTCAGGGGTTCGTAATGGGGCTGATATGCAAGATAGAAAAAACCTCGCCTTTTGCCCCTAAGCCTTTGGGTTAGATGCTGTTAAAAGAGATTTCCATCCACAAATTGCAAGTCAACTCTCTCTCTCTCTCTCTCTCTCTCTCTCTCTCTCTCTCTCTCTCTTTCTCTCTCTGTATCATGGTTAGGATTAGCTCTGTTTTACAGATGAAGAGACTGAGATTCAGAGAGGCTAAAGGACTTGCCCAAAGTCACACAGCTAATGAGTAATAGAGGTGCATTTGGGTATTAGGTCTTCCTGATATCAAACCCAGTACTCTTTCCTCTTTGCCATCCTGCCTCAGGGCAGTTTTCTCAAGAACAGAAATAACTCTGGCATGCTGCAAGGAAAGGTTTTTTAACATGGCAGTATCCTATCTGATAGCTGCCCCAGGAGACTCAAACCAAGGTTGTTTTCAAAATGTCTATAGGAGTTTAGGAGATGCAGCTGTTGTCAGATTTTTTTTTCCAATGATGATCGTGCCCAAGGTTTGTTTTTTTATTTAGCTTTACATCCTGTGGGTGTCTAACCCATCTGAAGAACTAGAAATGCAAAGGTAGGTTCGGACAGAAAAAGGAATTGGTTCAGCAAAGGGTCCCTTTGAACACATACTGTTGGGCCACTTTCTCACGTTAAGGGCAAAAAAGCACATTTTCGGGGGTGATCAAAAGAAAGTCGACCATCTGCCGGCGTTCCCTTTCTTTCTTTGGTAGATGAAGAGTAGAAGAGACTGTCCAGGATCAATGGTCTGGCTTTGAATACCGAAACCCATTTGTCAAGATTGTAATGGTGAAATGCAGTTGATAATCCAGTTGAAAGTACTTGGGTAACAGATGAATAAAAGGATTGGGGTCTTGGAGAATCTATTACCTAGGATTTTCTGCTTCCTTTTGTCATGGAATACACCTGTACAGACACATGGAAATTTCTGTGGACTCCTGGCACTTGTAGGGGAGCAGGAGGTGTGTTGGGGGGTAGGGATTGCGGCATTGGGGATAGGATGAACTGTGGAGAGAGGAATCAGGGAACACACAGCGGGGCTGGGATTAGAGGGGAAAGCGAGTTATTCTCATGATGCTACAAGATAACAATCTTGTCAGCACATATGCCTGTAATTGCTGCTTGGTATGGAATGATTAAGCAGGGATCGTGAAAAGAGCTTAGACCTCAGGATTTCCATCAAATGTTTCCTCATTTCCCCTAAGCATCCCCTCCTCTTACCACCCCTCCTTTACGGATGTGGCTAGTCAAACCCAGTGTATTTTAGGAGGAAGGTGTGAAGCCCAATGACTAAGCATCACTGCTTAGCAATTAGAATAATTTTGTACTTCGAACCACACCTTAGAGCTAAGAATCTCTGTGGTTTCCAGCACTGATCTTAGGCAGTCTTTTGTCCCTGGCGGGAGAAAGGTGTAATGAATGATCTTATAGTGTGATCCCCTCTCCCCACCTGCCCCTCATCAATCAGATAAAGCAACGATTGCACATAGATCCCAAAGTCAAACGCAAAAAGGATGGATGGAAGGATGGGGAGAAGTGGCCCCATAAGTCTCACTCTCCTCTTTCTGTGCTTTAATCAAAATTGCTTTCCCAGCTCCAGCTTTCTTACCACTCCCAAGGCTTCCTCCCACATCAGGCTCCAGCAGGAGCCCAGTGAGGTCACGACTGACTGGTTTGTTTGCTTCTCTTTGTATTCCCAGTGCATCACAATGACGGGCACACAGTAGGCACCTAATAAATGCTGGTTAACTTGACTTGGACCCAGTGTCTTAATTCCCATAAGCCAATGTGTTGTATTTAGAGACTCGGTGGTCATCTGGGAAGCCTCAGGAGCAAAGTCAAGTCTCTTTCTGAGCTGCCTCGGCTGCTCATCGTTCATGGTCAGGCACTGTGGGATCTAGAAAACACAGCAAAAACAAGCGTCCCTTACCACAAAGAGTCAACAACGGAATTATTGGGTGTAGTGTGGGCGATATGTGCTACTTGGAGTTTTCAAGAATTGTGACACTGACCTACATCAGTTCGATGGTCTCTGTTTAGCCCTAGTTTTTTATTTGAAAAAATACTTAAACCTTTACCTGAATTCTTCACACACAAGCGAGAGTAACTTGCTTTTCCCTCTAATCCCCAGTCCTGCTTTGTGTTCCCTGATTCCTTTCCCCACAGTTCACCCCTTCCCCAATGCTCCAATCTTACCCAGCCCCCAAAACACCTCCTACCCCTCTATAGGTGCCAATTCTACACAATTCATTTCCACACAATGGACATTTATCACATAAATAAAGTTCTTTGCTTGGAGTCAGGAAGACCCAAGTTCAAATCCAGCCTCAGACTCTAGCTGTGTGACACTTGGCTAATTGCTTAACTGTTGCCTCAGTTTCCTCATCTGTAAAATGGGGATAATCTTAGCAGCTGCCTCCCAGGGTGGTTGTGATGATCGGATGATACCTGTGAAAAGTACTCAGCACAGAGCCTAGCACACAGTAGGCTCTCTATACACAGGCTGATTCCCTTCGCTGTTCCCTCCCCCCCCCCCATTCAATTCAGTTGAACGACCATGCACTAAGGACCTACTATGTGCCAGGCACTGCAGCAAGTGCTTTACAAATATTTTCTCATTGTATTCCAACAACATCCTTAGTTCGGCAGCTGTCATATCCTTCGGAAGATGAGAAGGCAGGGATGGCCTTCCAGCCCCTGGCACAATGCTTAGCAAATAATATTCATTTAACGCTCCCCTAATGACAACGAATTTTCTCAGGTGAGATGTTCCTCTGATCACGTTGCTTGGCTTATTATTGCCAACATAGGCACGGGTTCCAGCGAAACCTCGGAGAAGATGGAAAATAACCTTGAGGGTGAGTGAGTCCACAACTCCCCTTCGCCCTCAACCCGAGGGGCAACTTGAGTCATCAAGGGAAGAAACTTGGGAACCCACCTGCCAGTGAATTGATTGGGAAAACCGGAGCGGAGCAGCTTTGAGCTTGGGCCCTGAGGCACTGAGCTGCTTGAAGGCAACGCTGCCTGCTACCTTAGCAGAACAGGAGATAGGGAAGGGGTGGAGAGGAGCAGTCATGAAAAGGGAGCTGGGAAGGCATACACATGGGAGGTAGAGAAGGCCAAGCCAAGGGTAGGGGAAGAAGGGCATGGGAGCCCTCAGAGACAACTGGGCATACCGCAAAGGGGGCTGGACCTGAGACAGCAGAGACCTGGGTTCAAATCCCACTTGTGGTACTCATGGTGGACCCTTGACAGGTCACATCTCATCCTCATGGGATACCTCACATTTACAATGAGGCTGTGAATATCTAGAGTTGTGGTGAGGAACAAAGTCAAGCTGGGGAGGATTTATCGAAAAAACTGATATTGATGAAACAGACTGAAGCAGGCTATTTTTCACTTTCATTTTTTCCCTTTTAACCAAGTTTTCTTGTACAAAATGACAAATATGGTCATGTTTTACATAATCATACACGGATAACCCACATCTGATGGCTTGCTACCTCAGGGAGGGGGAGAGGAGGGAGAGAAGGAGGGATAAAAATTGGAACCCCAAACTATAAATAAAAATGTTTGTTACATTAAAAAAAATCTTACTATGTTCAAGGCACTGTGCTAAGCACAGATAATATAGAAGTACAAACAATGCACACACATACACATACATGTAAGCATATACATGATACACACACACATATATGCATGCAGGCATACCTCATTTTATTGTGCTTTACAGAGACTGGATTTTTTAACAATTGAAGGTTTATGCACACCTATGTCAAGCAAGTGTATTGGTGTCATTTTTCTAATATGGTGTCTCTGTGTCATATTCTGGTAAATCTCACTCTATTTCAAACTTTTTCTTTATTATTATATCCATTATGGCATTCTATCACCAGTGATATGGTACTATTGTCATTGTTTGGGGGCACCAAGAACCACTCCCATATAAGATGGTAAACTTAATTGATACTCCACTGACGGACAGTTCCCCCATCTCTCTCCCTTTCCTCAGGCCACCTTTTCCCTAAGCCACAACAATATTGACGAATATGACATAAATTTATGTTGATGAAGCAGCAGCAGGGTTTGGGAGGATTGGCTCCAGTTTTGAAAGAAGCTCTACGATGAGGAAACTGCTATCAAGCCACATCCCCTGGGGCAGAGAAATCTGCTATAAAAGGAAGAGGCAATCCACGTGGCAAGCTTAATTCTTATTGTGAGAAATTGCCACAGCCAACCCGACCTTCAACATCCACCACTCTGATCAGTCAGCAGGAGGGCACAGATGATGGTTAGTAACAAAGTGTTTTTAATTAAAATATTACATTGTTTTCTAGACATAATACTATTGAACACTTAATAAACTATGGTGTAGTGTAAACATACATTTTATATGCACTGGGAAACCCCAAAATCCACTTTATTGCCATATTTGCTTTATCGAGGTAGTCTGGATCAGAAACTGCAATATCTTTGGGGTATGTCTGTACACACACATATACATACAAATATACACACATATCAAATATGCACATATACACACATATAGTCCCTAACCTCAAGGAGCTTATATTCTAATGGGGGGGGGGGAGGAGGGAATGGGAGATAACACAATGAAAGAGAACTAAAAATGATGGAGGGAGAAGGTCCCCAGGTAGGGGCCTGGTAGACAAAATCTAGGGAGTGAAGAATGGAGCCTGGAGAGGACATGAGATGCTGAATATGTAGAACTGCCCAGACCCTGGGGTGTTTGTTGCCAGATCCACAAGGCAGAACTTGGACTGAAGACTGGAAGGGCCAGGTGTCTCTCTGCACCTCCACTTGGCCTCTTTGTCCCTTGGTGTCTCCTCTCCCTTTCATTCTCATGGGATGACCAAGAATCTTGGAGAAGGACCCGAGCCAGAGTGCCTATGGTTGTCTGTTGAAAGGTGGCTCCTGAAAATGATGTTTAAAGAGGGCAGGCTGGCTCTCAGAACCTAAAGGAAGAGAAAGGGGGCTTCCTTAGCCTAATTTAGAGCCGGGCTGGGAACAGAGATCATGATTATTGCCGGAAGAAGGAGGTGAGGTTCAAAGACTTATTCAGTGGCGATGGGCGGCTTAGCTCTTATTGTCTAAAAGGACCTGCCTCCCTAACAGAGCCAAGCTTAAACCTCTGGGCTCTAAGATGGAAGGGAGAAGGGAAGCATGCTCTTTCCTTTATAGGACAGAGGGGATCCCTTATATAAGGATCCAGTGGAGTTGTATCCAGATGCAGCCATGAGACCCTCAAAGCACCACCTACTAGAGGCCGGAGAGTTCACAAGATCACTGGGGAGCAGGCCCCATGCAAGGGTCACTCAAAGACAGCGGTGGCCTCTCAGTGTCAGACACATAAGGGGGCTCTCCACACACGCACCAGCAAGAGGGAGGGGGCCCCAAGTGTCCCACAGGTGTCAACGCCTCTATAATTACCAGCTGGCTTAGAGGAACGAGGGATGGGCGTGGGGATGCCTGTCCTTTCCTGGAGGAGCTCAGCATGAGATTCCGAGATGGACATCTGGCCCCTACCTTTACAGTCAGGACCACAACCAGTGACTCGTACTCTCTGCTATTTTTAGACTGCAAACTTTCGGAGGGCGGGCCCAGGTGGTTTTTTAGTTTTGCTCTTGTAGATAAGCTAGAAAAGGCTTGTGGTCCGGGTGCCGGCGGTTGGGGTGGGGAGCGATGCACAAATGGTATTTGTTGATGAGGAAGATGAGGCTTGTGCAGATGTGGGGAGGTAGAAAGGGTTTGTAAATCTCTCTGGAGCAGAAAGAGCTGGGTATTTGTTCAGTGGATCAGTCACGTCCAACTCTATGTGACCCCATAGGCTGTACTGTCCATGGGGTTTTCTTGGCAAAGATACTGGAGTGGTTTGCCATTTCCTTCTCTGGTGCATTAAGGAAGGGGTTAAATGACTTGTTCAGGGTCACACGGCTTGTACATATCTGAGGCTGTATTTGAACTCAGGTTTTCCTGACTCTAGGCCTAGCACTCTATCCACTGAGTCATCTCGCCGCCTCTATGGTGAAGAGGACCAAGGTTCAAACCTTAGTAGGGGGGCAGCTAGGTGGCGCAGTGGATGGAGCACCAGCCCTGGATTCAGGAGTACCTGAGTTCAAATCCGGCCTCAGACACTTAACACTTATTAGCTGTGTGACCCTGGGCAAGTCACTTAACCCCAATTGCCTCACTAAAACAAAAAAACAAAACAAAACAAAAAAACCTTAGCAGGGCCTGCGTCCCTCTGGAATAAGGCACCTAGCCTCTCTGGGCATCAGTTTTCTCATCTGTAAAATGGAAAGATTGGACTGGAGGATTTCTATGATCTCTTCCAGCTCTACAGGCTTAGAACCCAACACCCAGTAGAGACGCCGTTCATTTGTTGATATCAGTTTGTTAACTGGTTTATTTTTGTGAAAAGCTGGTGTAATAGCGAGAGTGCAAGGCTTGGGGTCAGGAAGACCCAGGTTTGGATCTTGACTGATAGTCACTAGTGGTACCCAGCACTTACTAAATTCCTGTTATGTTCTAGGGCCTAGAATCTAGGCTCTGTGTTAATTAGATGCTAATACAAAGGCAAAGCGAAACATTCTCTGTCCCCCAAAAGTTAGGGTCTACTAAATGAGTCTCTTGCCCTCTCTGAGCTTCCACGTCCATACCTGTAGAATGGGCATAATTATGCTCAAAGGACCCATGTCACAGGGGCGAAGGTCAAAAGAGAGACCAGCATGTCTTCTAAGCTCGCTGTGAATGTCAGCTATTTTGCAGGAAACACCATTCCTAGAAAGGAATTTAAATGCAGAAGCACGGCCTTTGAAACAGATTTTGAACTACCCTAAAGATGTAAGCTTGCTTAGATACACAAGGCGAGACCATATGTTGGGTGTCGAAGAATAGTGATGGCATGTTTTTGGAGCATCGATGTACCGTTCATTCATCCAGGAGGCTTCTGAATTGAGATGACAAGGGGACATTCATTAACGTCAAACACCCTGGACTTCCTTCCCTAGAGATCAGGCCAGAGCATTATTGTAGTGGTTCTGGATACACATCAGGCTCTCAAAGGGAAGGCGAGCTCCCAAGAATGCCAAGTCTGACCCCAGGCCCTTCTGCCAATGCTCTTGCAAAGAGTTAAACTTTAATGAGCGAGAATATATTTCTAACCCTAAAATATCAGGAGCAAAACCCTCTCTCCTTCAGAGAGGACATATACTGCCTGAATGATGGAATCTTTAAAAAAAGAAAAGTCCATTCCTTTTCATGATAAAGGCATCCCATATGTTAACTTTACATATGTTGACTCATATAACCCATTTGAAGGGCTTTGCAAACCTCAAAGCTCCATTGATGTCAGCGCTAGCAAGCTGGCTGGAGATTGCATGCATATGAGAACCACTGCAGGAAGAGCTCTGGCCTTGGAGACAGAAGATCTGGATTGGAAGGGGGCTGTGGCCCTTACTCTCTGAGTGGCCTCACAGAGGCTCAGTTTCCTCATTTGCAAAATGGGAATCAGAGTGGTGTTACAGCACGTCCTTGGAGGGTGGAAGGGGAAACACAGAGTTCCTCTGACCGCTTCTGTGAGCCATGAGGGTGTTTACTCTGAGGCTGATTCTGAAAACAGTGGATATATACTTGAGGCTCAATCCCTACCCCTCCGCTCTTTCCATGCTGCCAACCTTGGGGTATAAGGATGATTCCCTGAACTCCAAAGGCTTAGCAGGGGGATCTTCTTCTACCATCACCCTCCTCCCAACACTGGGCCCAGTCCTTGGGAGCATATGGCCTCCCAGCAAAGTTTGCGCCTAGGACGGCTCCACCTCCTGTGTGTCTTCTTTCCTTTGATACAGGGTCTTGTGACATCTCAAAAGGCAGCTGGTGTGGACACACAAGCAGTGGAGTACCGGATCCTGGAGCCGGTGCTACTGTCCAAGAGGAGTCACCCACAGATAGAAGATACAGAATCAAAGGGGACGGCTGAGTGTTAACTGGGGTGCCCCTGGGGTGGGGGAAATGTAGACTGGTTAGTGAAGATCCTGGACAAGGCTCCTACTTATGTTAGTCACTCAACTGATTGTAATCCTTCTACAACTGTGTATTGCGTAGCATTCCCTGCCCGTTCCTGATTCTCATTTGTATTCCGGATGCCTTTTTCACTCACCTTCCCCACCTGATTTCTCTGCCCTCAACCCTTCCCACTACCAGCCACTGGGAAGGAAACCTCAGAAATAGCCAGAAAAAGAATCATTCCTCAGAAATCTAAAGTGGGTTGGATTGGCGGCACTGAGGAGACAGGTAACCCCAGAGCAAGGAAGGAGCCCAGGGTGAATCCATGAGGACAGAGATTGGCAGAGATGGCCAACCCCTGTGCCCTCAGCCTTGGCAGTGCCAGGCTGGTGCCATTAGGGTTTGCCAGGTCATAATGTCTAATATAAATTAGATTGAAACTCCCTGAGGCCAGAGAGTATCTTATGCCTCTTTTTGTATCCCCACTGCTTGGTACAGGGCCTGACACGTAATAGGTGCTTAATAAATATTGATTGATTAATTGATATAAATGGAATTTAGTCTTATTATATTTTCAATGGGTTTCAAGTAGAAATGATCCTGGGACCAAGTGTTATGTAGCCATTATTCTTTAAATTTTAATATTCCTTTGGTAGAGAAAAAAATCACTAGTAATTAAATAAAAGCACTGGGATGTAGGTAGAGGTTCAGTATGGCGTAGGGGACAAAAACTGATCGTGAAGCCCTGAAACATCCCACTTCTGACACATGCGGAGCAAGTCACTAAAACCCTCAGGGCTCCTCTAAGCTCTTTCTAGGTCTGTAATCTCCACAGAAGATAGCAGCCATCTAGGTCGCTAGCAGGAGCTTTCTCACCCAGGAGTCTCCACTGACATCCTAGCTCCAGTTTTTGTCCCCATGGGGATAAAAGCTCTTCGTAGGCTTGTTAGTGTCGTTATCATCATCATCAATCCTCCTCCTCCTCTGTATTACTAAGTAGAAAGCAGCACACTAGAAGAGGAAGAGACCTTAGCTTTGGATTCAGAGGAGTTGGCTTCAAGTCTTTGCTTGGCACCTGGGTCACTCTGGGTGAGTCACTTAACTTTTCTGGGCTTTGGTCTCTGCTTCTAAAAAATCAAGGAATTGAACTAGATGACCCCCAAGGTCTTTTGTTAGCTCCCAGAAGGCAGGGACTGTTTCATTTCTATCTGTATCACCAAAGCCTAGTACAATGCTTGACATTTACTAAATGCTTATCAAACCATTGATTGATTTTTAGCTCAAAAGTCCTTGAATCCTGGCTGCCTCACAGTGGTCATCCTTTCACAAATAAAGAAGTTCAATGTGTATTTGACATAGCTAAGAAGTTCTGGTCTTGCTCACACTTTGAGATCTGTGCTTCTTCTATAAAAGAGAACCTCACAAGTCTGGAAAACAGGCTAGCATTTTTAGAGAGTGAGCTTGCTACCTTTGTAACCCACTTGTGGGCCAGTGTTTTCATCTGTAAAGGGGTAGAATGAGATGAACTTGAAGCTTCCAGCTCTAGATATAGTACCCTTTGGTTCTTTTGAATTACATTTACACTTTTAATTTACTTACTAAGTCTCTCCCCGCCCCCCCCCCCGCCACTTAACAAATACAAAGATGAATGTTAGCCCAGTCGATGTCTACATTAATTGATTTTTTTCCCTGTAAATCAATTGATCACTGTTTTCCTTTTTTTCTTTTCTTTTCTTTTCTTTTTTTCTTTTTTTGGTGAGGCAATTGGGGTTAAGTGACTTGCCTAGAGTTACACAGCTAGTAAGTGTTAAGTGTCTGAGGTCGGATTTGAACTCAGGTCCTCCTGACTCCAGGGCCAGTGCTCTATCCACTGCGTCACCTAACTGCCCCTCGATCACTGTTTTTAAGCACCTACTATGGGGCAGGGACTGTGCTAAGTTCTAGGGATACAAATACAAAAGAGAAAGAACCTGCCCTCAAGGAGCTGACAATCTAATGGGAGCAGACAACACAGAAAAGGAGGCTGAAAGCAGGGAGGGTAGGGAAAGTACCACCAGCTCAGGGTTACGATGGAGAAATCAAAAGGACACCTATGTACTACCAGGTACTCTATTCCATCCCCTATCTAGGGCTTCCCCCTCCCTCTATCCCTTCAAGGTGGACCCACCTCTGTCCAACCCTCCCTCCAGCAGTGATGAGACTTCCTCCTCATAAAAGCAAGTCATCTTCCCTGCCATGCTTCAGAGGGAACCTTGCCAAAGCCCTCTTACTGAAGAAGAAAGCCTCACAGAACCCCAAATCCCAGGAGATGGTCTAAATGACCTGTGTGGTCCCTTGCAACTCTCAAATGCTATCCCCTCAAGCATTCAAGTAACTAATTTTCCTTCCCAATAAATAGAATTAGTGTTAATGACTTTTGTATTATTTTTCCATATGAATGAATTAGAGTTAATTTGAGATCATGTTTATTCTACTTGACCCAGTGATGTTTCCTACAACTTGACCCAGCATCAAAATGGCTAATTATCATTGTGGCTCATCTCAACTGTTAGTGACATAACACTAAGGATACTTTTTGTTACCAGCAGCATGGTATGCGATCCCTGAGAAATCAAACATTTATGCCTCTCCAAGGTGAGTGTGGTGGTTTATGCCAGGAGAACAATGGGGCAGGCAGACTTCTGATTTCGATAACACTGACCCAAAGTCTGAAATGGATTACAAACCCCCTCAATTTGATGGAACTTGCCTCCCCCCCAACGACTTTTGTTCATCTGGGGAAAATACCCAAGTTTAAGTTTTTCCCTTAAAAATTAATTAGTTATAATAAGAATAATGGTATTTATTAAAGATGGCAGACTGGAACCTGGCCAAATATTTTGTGGTTTTTGTGGGAACACAGTAAAGGTAGTCATTGGTATTATAATAAATAGATATCTAGGCAAGTCCCAGCTGCTAAACATATGAGCGTTACTTGTGAGGACAAATAGCAGTATTTTTTCCATCTTCTGCTCTAGATACGTCACCCAGAGCTGCAATTAACATTAATGAGAGTTATGCACATAGAAAAGATAGTAGATTTCTTCTCTGCTGCCTACATAAAACTATTATTCTCTGTCTGGACTTTCTCCATTTTGGGAGACATTTTTTCCTTGACACAATAAAATAGAAAACAAAGTAGAATTTTCTTGGTTGACTTTCAACTTTATCAGAACTGGGATTCCATTGGGAAAGGGATAAATGAAGGGCAGGTGAAGACTATATACTCTAGGGAAATATGGCGATAGAACAGGCAAGCAGTCTTGTCCAATCTGGTAGAAGAGAATAGGGATCCATCCGTGGGAAATGGGTAGGACTCAGTGGGAGATAGGGGGTAGAGTGAGATGAATCAAGACAGGATCATCGGGTTATATAGGGTCATAGGTAAAGAGCTGGAAGAAATTCTTAGGTCAATAAGCAATTATTTAGTGCTTACAATGTGCCAGGCATTGTGCTAAGAGCTGAGGGTACAAATACAAGCAGTAAGATAGCTCCTGCCTTTGAAGAGCTTACTTTTTGTGTGTGTGTGTGAGGCAATTGGGGTGAAGTGACTTGCCCAGGGTCACACAGCTAGTGTTAAGTGTCTGAGGCTGGATTTGAACTCAGGTACTCCTGACTCCAGGGCCTGTGCTCTATCCACTGTGCCACCTAGCTGCCCCAAGAGCTTACTTTCTAATGAGAGAAGACAACACATAAAGTGAATCTGGAAAGAGAAGATAGAGGAAGGGGAAGGGAGAGAAGAAAGTGGTGAAATCCAGACAGTCAGAAGGACACTTGGGAGGGAAATGAAGCTTGCCTGATTTGGCCCCTCCTCAAGATTGATGCCCTGGAGGAAGGGAATAAGAAACTCCCTGACTAGGGAATGTTTGTATGATGTAGGGAGTGTTTTATCTTTATAACCTCAGGCAAGTAAATTAATCCTTCTGGGTCTCAGTTTCCTCATCTATGAAATGAGAAGTTTGGCCTCAGGAACCTCCAACACCCCTTCCAGCTTGAAATCTAGGATCTGATCCAGCAAAAGAGACCAAGAAGCAGAGGTCAGGTGTGTAGCAGAACCAAGGAAGACCAGCGTCATGGAATCCAAGGGAGGGCAGGATAACTGGAAGGAGTGTCTAGGAGAGCTATTCAGGCAAGACTCTCCTTATTTATTTTGGAAAATGCTGTGGGGCAGAAATCATTCCGAGGCAATGACAAGGTCTATGGCAGGAACTGAAGGACAAGGAGGAGGGTTAAACTTATAGCTTTGGCGATTGGGGATGAGGGATAGTAACAGAGAGAATAAGAGACTCCTGGGTCTCAGGTCTCATGGATTCTGTGGACAGACCAGAATGGAACAGGGGTAGCAGCTGAAAAAATAGAGAGAGAAGGTGTTGACCCTAAGAGAATCACTCCTGCTCTGAAGTCTCTTCCTTGAGGGCAAAACTCTGAGGATGCCTTCCTGGGAAGGTGATCACGCAGTAAATGAATCACTCCACGAAGAGTGCTTGGGAGCAAAGCTCTTAGGGATGACTTTCAGGCAGAACAGGGCAGGGAGAGAGTCAGGAGCTAAGCATAGTGGGGATTACTTGGAGTCAGCAGCCACTTTCTGATCCCTTCTATAGACAATGAACCTTACCCTATGGAATATCACAGGAACGTAGAGTCAGAGGTGGACAAGACTTTAGAGGTCATCTGTCCCAACCCCCTCATTATACACGGGAAGAAACTGAGGTGCAGAGATAGTAAGTGATTTGTCAAACAGGCAGGTATCTGAGCCAACATTGTCTGACTTAAAACCCAACATCCTTTCCATTGCATCATGTTGCTGTTAGCCCCAGCACAAAGCGCCAACTTCCACCTGGCATCTCTACTCTTGGATGATGAGGCTCTGTGGGCTGGGGAGATCTGCATGGCAGGCAAATATTTTTCTGTGCCAGGGAATCATCTCCAGCCTCATGATGACCCAGGCATGACATCAGCCCTCTTCATTTGCCCATCCTGTCTCCAGCCAAACTTTACCTTGCCTGGTGAGAAATTTATTATGGTTTGAAAGAAGACTTGATTTTTTGGAGCAAGTTGTCATTTAGGTCCCTACTCTCCTATGCCCCTCAGAGGGTGTAGCCACCCTGGAATTGTCTGCCCATATCCACCTATAAAAAGGCATCCTGTTTTGTTGGACTGGGGCACCATCTCCCATAGAGTTGGTCCTTGCCTGTGGTACAATAGCACAGCCAAGATGACACAACAAGGGACTAGAATACATGTCCATGGGAGTTGCTCCCATTCAGCAACTCCCCTGAAAATCCTAGTAACACACATGGAATGGTATTTTAAGTTTGCAAGACCTTTTCCTCACAACTCTGTAAAGTTGGTATATTCCCATTATTCTGATAGAAAACTGAGGCATGAGGAATTTCATTGGCCTGTCCAAGGTCACACAGTTAATGAATAGTATGGTTCCCAAGCCAGGACTCTTCACTAACTCAGACTGTCCCTCCTGCAAGGAGCTTATGACGAGATGTCTTTCCTCAGGTCCCTGTCAGGAATCTCTCCAAATCAATTCAGCTGGGGCTCTGCCCTCCCTATGTGTGGGGTAGAGCACCAGACTTGGAGAGAAGGATCATGGAATCATAGAATCTTGGAGCTGAAAGAGACCAAAGGAGAGATCATTGCGCACAGTAACAGCAATGTTGTAATGATGATCAACTGTGAAAGACTTAGCTGTTCTGATCAATAACATGATCCAGGACAATTCCAAAGGACTGATGATGGGAAAAAAAATGCTGTCCACCTTTAGAGAGAGAATTGATGAACTCTAAGTGCAAGCTGAAATATAATTTCCCTACTTTCTTTCTCTTTCTTTCTTTCTTTCTTTCTTTCTTTCTTTCTTTCTTTCTTTCTTTCTTTCTTTCTTTCTTTCTTTCTTTCTTTCTTCCTTCCTTCCTTCCTTCCTTCCTTTCTTCCTTTCTTTCTTTTTTGCGGGGCAATGGGGGTTAAGTGACTTGCTCAGGGTCACACAGCTAGTAAGTGTCAAGTGTCTGAGGTCAAATTTGAACTCAGGTACTCCTGAATCCAGGGCCAATGCTTTATCCACTGCGCCACCTAGCTGCTTCCCCTACTTTCTTTTCTCTTTTGTTTTGCAATATGGCTGATATGGAAATGTGTTTTGTATGATTTCACAGGTATCATTGATATCACTTTGCTTGCCTTCTCAGTGGGTGGGGCAGGGGTGAGAGGTAAGACAGGCATTTTTAATTCAATTTTTTTTAAAGAATGTTAAATATAAATTTATTTTTAAAAGATTTAAAAGGGAAAAAAAAAGAAAAAAGGAGGCCTGAAGGTGAGATTCATATTTGGTAAAGCATCTCTTCTACATTGTACCAGGCATATCCCCAGTCTTTATTTAGAGATCTCCAGCAATGGGGGACCCTGAATCAGAGGCAGGCCATTTCACTTCTGAACCATGTTAATTGTTAGCAAGTTTTATTTATTTATTTATTTATTTATTTATTTATTTATTTATTTATTTATTTATTTATTGCTATCTTTAAGCCTATTTTGGTCTCTTTGCAACTTTCATACATTGCTCATAGTTCTCTCCTCTGGAGTCCAAAAGAACAGCTCTGGTCTTCCACATAGCCCTGGAAATACTTGAAGGCAGCAGTCCTGTCCACTCTCTCCTCCCACTCAAGGTTGCCTTTTCTATGAATAAGAGCAAGTAGATTGGCTTAGATGAGGAGGAAGAAAGAAATTGACTGGGAGGTAATGAGAGAAAAGATTGGGAAGGGGAGAGGAGAAGAGAAAAGGAAACAGATGGTGGAAGGCCACCAGTGAGGACTGAAGAGTGTAGAGCCAATACAGTAAGCAACAAGAAGCCATTACCTGGGAGCAGGAAAGTGATTTGATGAAAATTGTGCATGAGGTTGAACATCCTGCTCGTGGAGATTGGAGCAGAGGGACCAGCTAAGAGGCTATTGCAGTAATCGGAGGGGGGGAGGGAAGGAAGGAAAGAGGAGTTGGATTAGGCTGATAGCAGGAAAATGAAAAGGAGGAGGCAAATTTGTGAAATAAGACACAGGATGAAATTGCCTGACTCATTACTGACTGAATGAGAAAAAAATAGTGTATGTGATTCCCAGGCTTCGAGGCTGGGAGACAAGAAGGACAGTAGTATCATTTCTGTCAGAGTTTAGGAAGAGAAGGAGTGAAGGATTGCATGGTGAGAGGGACTAGAATATGTAATAATTGATATGCATGTGTGTATGTTTATTAGAGAGAGACAGAGAGATGGAGAAAGAGAGACAGAAGAGCGAGAGGTAGAGAGGAGAAAGACAGAGAGAGGAGAGAGAAAGGAGACAGAGAGAAAGAGAGAGTAGACAGAGACAGAGTAACAGACAGAAAAACAGAGAGAAGAGAGAGAGAAAGGAGAAAGGGAGAATGGAGAGGAGAGGGACAAAGACAGAGACAGAGAGAGAGACAGATAGAAAGTTTATTTTAAGATTTGAAAAGCACTTTATTCAAATGATCTCCTTTGAGCCCCACAACACCTCACAATGGTATAATGACAGTCATTTTACAGATGAGGAATATGAAATTCACCCCACGATCACAAAACCAAGTGCAAAATTTGAGCCCAGGTCTTCTGAAATCCAAATCTTGTGCTCTTTCCATAATATTGCCCTGAAAATGCCTTGCTTCCAACCTTCACTACATTACTCCATTTAGATTTGGGAATTTCCTCATTACATCATGCTTTGGGTTACATTTCTACTGCTGATCTGTGAACATCTCTGGTCCTGGAAAGAAGTGTAGACAGAGGTTCTGATGCAGAAGGTCTTTGGATCATTGCCAAGCTCCATCACCCTAACTAGTGCATCATGTCTGTTATTCAGACCCTTTGCATGAATTTCTGATCTCTTGTTACTGAGATGCTTTGAGTAGATCCCTGACCAATCCTTTATCTTGAGATCTGCTCCCCTGTATATATGGTATATATGGTTTTGAGCTGTGTCCTTTCTGACTGATGGTACCTGGCAGCCTTACTCCTATCTAGTATTAGTACAAGTTACTCTTGTCTAGTATTAAATCCTTGTGGACAGCTCTGTGTCACTGCTTCCCAAACCTCAATACAACGAAAAGTTCTATGCATGACACATAGACTGTGGCAACAGTAAGAAAGCCAAGTGAAAATGGGTAGAAGACACTCAGAAATAAATTTATGTAACAGTAGCTACTGGCATTCGTATGAATTACAATGTGAAACTTTAGAACAAGAGGAAGAGTTCTCAGGGACCATTACAGTAGCAGAAATACATAAAGGCATGTCTGTTATCCATCTTCTTTCTATTCTCTCTGCTTTCGTCCTAGTGTATAATCTTGATCTCATCATTGCTCACAAGTGTTCCACCTCCATAATGCATAATTCCAAATTCTTCTACCTGACTGTAACCATCCATCCTTCCATCCCTTCCTCTTGATTCTAACCTCTGACAGATAATCCTAATCTTCCAGTGTTTAGCATAGTGCCTGGCATATACCAGGGGCTTAATGAAGACTCATTAGCTCGTTGACTTGATTCACAAAAGCCTCCAGCCTTTTTGTGCTTCCCTGCTTTCCCAGGTCATCATCCCTTCTCTGCCCTGTTTCCTCCCTTCTGAAGGAATTTGAGAGAATATCTGCATGAAGGAAGTCCCACCTCAGACACTGACTAATGTTGTAGGACCCTGAGCAAGTCACTTAATCTCTCCAGCTTCAGTTTCCCTTCTCTGTAAAATAGAATTAATAAAAACACTTATCTTCCAGAGTTGTTGTGAGGATCAAATGTGATGCTATATTTAAAGTGCTTTGCAAACCTTAAAATGCCACATTAATAATGCTTATCATTATCCATAATCATAGCACCTACTTCTCATCTATTGTGAGAATCAAATGAGAAAATATATGAAAGCATTTCACCATCATGACAGTATATACATGTTATATGTTGTCATTTTAATCATTGTAGATTTTGTAAAGTGCTTAGCACAGTGCCTGGCCCAAATACTATATAAAAGTTACCCATGATCATTATTATTTGAACTTTCAAATAAGGAGTATATCCATAGGAAACTTTACCCATGTAAGTAAGTGTATACAGGGAGACATCAGTTTCTGAATGGTTTGTTTGTTTGTAAGTTTCAGACTTGGAACTCAGTTTCTCATAGAAACAGGACTCCACTGAATGGTTAGTCTTAGGTCAGCTGGCAAAAGTCTATTTACCCATAATACAGCTGGGACCCACTACTATAAACCTTAATCATGTGTAATGGAATTTCTTTGAGCAAATGTCCTCTGAAATCTGCTTGGGAGGTCAAGAATATTTACTGCCGCCACAGGGAGATGGAGGATTTCCCCTCCTCTTACATATCTTCTACCTGTCCAAGCAACGGATACATGGGGTCTTCTGACTCCTAAGACCTAGGAGAGGTGGAAATGGAGGCTGGAGGACAGGGAAAGATGAGGGCAGTGAACATGGATCCCAGAGGGTCATGGGCAAGGCTCTACCCAGGACCTCTTTTTGATATAAATCACCTCCATCCTTCTCAGAAGTCTTTGTAAACAAAGAAATGAGATCAGGTTCTGCAAATCCTAGGCACTTCCTCCTCCAGGAAGGACAGGGAAAGGGAACAAGCATTCATTAAGCTCCTCCTAGGTATCAGATGCTGTACTTTACAAATAACATCCTGTAAGGAGCAACTAGGTGATGCAGTAGATAGAGCACTGGCCCTGGAGTCAGGAGGACCTGAGTTCAAATCCGGCCTCAGACACTTAGTACTTACTAGCTGTGTGACCCTAGGCAAGTCACTTAACCCCAACTGCCTCAGCAAAAACAAACAAACAAACAAACAACCCCACCAAAAAAAACAAATAACATCCCGTTGGATAATGTCTCTTCTCAGGAGCTGAGGTGGAATAATATGTGGTCTCAGGTATGAGAGGTTTGGTGTGTTAAGTAGCTAGGGATGCATGGATCTGAGATGCTGCTAAGGAGCCCAGCACTGGCATGGAAGGAGCCATTAGCTAATAAGTATCCATTAAGTGCCTGTTATGGCTAGATGCTAGGGATGCAAAGACAAAACAAAATCATCTTTAACCTTAAGGAGTTTATATTCTAGTGGGTTGGGGAAAAGACTGGGCTGCATCAGAACCACACCTATTACAGAACCCTGGGAAATGTAGGTGGTTTTAGTGTGCTTTTATGTCAATCCGCATTTGTTAAACATCCCTGTTTTAAGCTGATTTTTTTGTCTTTTCTTTTGATATGTAGCCTGTTGTTATTCAGTCTGACTTTCCATGACCCCATTGAGAGTTTTCTTGGCAGAGATACTGGCATGGTTTGCCATTTCCTCCTCCAGAACATATTACAGATGAGGAAACTGAGGCAAACAAGGTTAAGTGACTTGCTTAGGGTCACACAGCTAGTAAATGTCTGAGGCCAGATTTAAACTCAGAAAGATGTGACTTCCTGACTTCGGGTCTGGCACTCTATCCACTGTGCCACCTGGCTGCTCCTTGTGTAGTCAGATCTTCCTCTAGTTAGCCTCCTCCTCCTCCTCCTTCCTTCTCTATTTTCCTCCTTCCTTCTCTCTCTGTGTATATATACATGCATGTATACATACTCATGTATTTTTATTTCTATACACACATGTGCTCATGCACACACATATATAATCAAATCATATTTAGGGGTGGCAATCTGGATAATGGATCAAAGAACTGCCTTGGAGTTAGGAAGACCTGAGTTCAAGGCCTATCTCTGATACATACAAGTCATACATGTAACCACACACGTGCGTGCAACCAAACACAGTCATGTAACGTGACACATGCATGCAATCATGGGCTTTATTGTAACCTCTTAGTTGTTTCAGGAAACTCTCTCACTTATATCTGGACTATCTCTCCTGACTCTGACTTCTCCTCACCTGCCATAATATTCTGAAGGGAAACACAAGAACCAATGGGATTGGTCTCCCGGAGTGTAACCCTATACCTGTCCCATGTCTTATCTGGCTATATGTACCAGAATCCCTGTTCATTTTCCTTTTACCAAGTTAGATCCCAAACTCTTAGACCATTTGTTAAGAAGAGGAGAAAAAAGTTCAGTTATTTTTCAATAGAAAATGAAGTTGATGGGCAGGAGTATGTTGAGAATACAGAAACTAGGATGGCCAAGAGCTTGATTCCATCGACTTGAAAGGACTTGATCTTTTGGAAGAGCTCTGGATCTTTAACCTGGGGAAGAAAAGATGGAAGCCTTCAAATATCTAAGCAGCTCTTCAGTGGAAGAGGGATTGGCGCGTTCTGTTTGGTTTCTGAGAACAGAATTCAGTGTAAGACCACATGAGGAAAGCTGCTTTTTCCTTTCTTAAATTTAGCAGCAAGTCTAAGTTAGATGTTAGGTAAATGTGAGGAAAAAGGAAATTAGCAATAATTACAATAGGTATTGAGATAGTATTTAAAGATTTACATAGCAACTTTCACTCTTGTGAAATGACTCTCACTTTCTATACCTCAGCTTTCACTTATCTATGTCGATGTTGTTTTATCTGGTAGACTGAAAGCTCTCTGAGGGCAGAGAGAAACTGTTTCATTTCAGTATTTGTATCCCTAATGCTTAGCAGAGTACTTTGCAAATAACAGGAGCTTAATAAATGCTTGTTGAATTGATTGAAGTCAGGAGAGATTAAATTACTTATTCACAGTTATACAACTAATAAAGATCAGAGCCAGGATTGGTGCCGAGTCCTCTTGGCTCTGATGTAAAGTAGGGTGCTCCTTCTAATACACCACAATACCCCTTTGGGGGGAGAGGGACAGAGGAGAGGGTTATCATGCCCTTTCTCTTTCAGCATGCTCCAATAAACCATGGCCAAAAGGTTCTACTATGGCCACATTGTCTCTTCCCTTACCCGACTACATGAATACAGTCAATGAATTTTCTCAAATTCTGTCCAACAAAGGTCCCTAATTTCATAAAATAGAGTTTCTTTCTTTGAAATTGGGATTATCTCGGAAATGCAGGATTTACGGTTGTTCTGAATAGGAAATCATGGACATGCCTACATTGTCCATGGTAAGTGTGTAAATTAGTCTCATAAAGATTTTGTAGAGATAAGAAAGTAGGCACATGGGCTGGTTATTATTAATATCTTCTTGATGACCATTGTGGTAGTAAATAACATCCATGATTTCCCCCCCCCCATCACCTGGTATAATCACCTCTTTCAGTATTTGTAGAATTGGTTCCATGATGCCCTTAAAGTGGTGGTGCACCCTGTATGGACCACTTCTATACATGCTTATCTAATCTAGCTGCTTTTCCTAGTCCCACTTTTTGCTTTTTCACATAGTACAGAGTATCCAAGGACTTTCAAATTTTCCCATGAAACCATGACACCTTTTTAACATCAATATTCTTCCTTTGAGGTCTGTAAATCATGGAATACCATAGTTTCCAAGAGATCAAAATTATTGGTCACCCAAAAAGAAATGGTAAATGCAAGAAGGCATATTACTAATGGTGAATAGTACAGGCGGGGGGCGGGGGCGGGGGAACCAGCATAAAAGATGTCAGAGATGTAGGAATAGAAAGGAAGGTGGACAAGTCATATAATGAGAGGGAGTAATGACAGACAGACAGGCTCTAAGATCATAAAGACCTAAAGGGTTTGGTGGACTTCCTGTGGAAGATTTCTAGGGGGCATAGATGGGAATACTACAGGATGAGAAGGGTGTGATTGGGTTTTTCTCTGTACCATTATTGGGAGGAGCACCACCATTGATGAGAACAGAGATTCACTGAAGAAAAATGGAAAAGATGGAAATATTTGGGTGTCATTATGATGATTGGATTTTCATTGTAATGACTAACAATGAATCACTTAAATTTTTGATCATATTATTTTAAAATTTTTACTATGACTTTTCTTTAAAGGCAGAGGTTATCACTTTCTTTGTATTTATATTTGTATTTGTGTTTCTTTGTATTTATTACCTGGAACAATGTTTGGCACACAGTATGTGCTTATCAAATACTTCTTGATTAATCTACTTATGAAATCGATATAATTGTCAAGATACTGGAAAAATGGACCAGCCTGCCCTAAACATGACAGAATGAAAATGTGTCACTTTGAAGCTGTAATAATAGCTATGTCACATATTTAATTCTTTTGTCCTCTTACAAATTGAATACAGTTGTTGAGAAGCCTGAATTCTATTAGGTTGACTGTTTGCCTTCAATGCTGGTATGCATTCTTTAATATTTCTGTTTCAAGTACCACTTGGCAGGCTCAACAGCAGCTCAACTGAACCGTGAACAAGCCTGAATACACCCAGAATTAGGACAACTCCCTGGGTAGGGTATTTTTCTTATTTATTAGAAATTTCAAATGTGATGGTAGACATGTGCTTATTTGCGACTTTTTGTTTGTCTTACCATATGTTGCCATGTGGCTTGGCCATTAATGTCCTGGAGAAGTCTGCCCATAAGGTTCTTTCTAAGACTGATGAGCAAAATTAAGATTTGACAAAAGTAGAAACTGGGGACCATTACTTAGGATTTCTTCTAGTTGATATAGTATATTGGGGGAAGTTTCTGATTCCAGTCTCCTCTTTCTCTTCCTCAACTTCCTTTCTGACTTGTCCCACCACCCCTTCTCAACTATTGCTCTGCAGGATTTCTTGTTTTCTGAAAGGAAAGTAGATGGCAGTCACACTTTAGTTGAACAAGTACAGGATTTGGGGTCAGAGGACGTGGTTCTAAATCCTGGCTATGCTTCTTACCAGAAATGAGTTGATATTGACATAATGCTGTAAGATTTTAAAGGTGCTTGACATACTGTCTAAGCAGCAGAGTACAGTAGGAAGAGCTCTGTCTCTGGAGGTAGAGGACCCTAGATTCAAATCTCACCACGGAGACTTATTATACCTGTTTGACCAAGCCACTTAACCTCCCTGAAACTTACTTCCCTCATTTGTAAAACGAGAAGTTTGGACTAGACATCTGATCCAATTCTATAGCAGTGATTCTCTGATCTTTCATGGAGGAGGCATTATGAACCCTGTGTTAGAGATGAGAAAACTGGGGTTCAGAGAGGCTCAATAATCATCACTTCAAGATGAAGGGTCATAAGGCTATGAAGAGGCCTGAGCTCTCACTGTCAATTTATTGGGAAGGGGGGAAATGTTTAAATTCATGGTGATATCTAAAAATTTTAAATATCTTTAGAAAGAAACTCGTTTTAGAGAATAACACAGGGATGCCAAATGTCAATACTGATCGGAAAGTGGAATCCTTTAACAAAGTTGTTTTCCCCAGCAAAAACTGGGAGAAAATGACTACAGAAAGTTTTCCAACAGGATGAAATAAGACAATAGCTAAAACCATAGATGTTTCTGAAAGCAGCCCTGGGTAATCTGAATCGCTGAGTGCAACTGGCCTCAAGGGTGAGGGGAAGGCATGGGGACAGGGGCACACCTGGGAGGAGAACATAGTGCTTCCTTCCAAGTTCTAGTGATTAGTCTTATGAGGGATACACTGTATGTATGAATTGGTGGGGGTGGACTGGGGGTGAGGGTCAGCCAACGGGATGCTAGAGGAGAACATGTTTAGAAGGTGCAATAAGGCAATGCCTTTACATGCCATGCCTCCCTTTCCCCCAGCATATGCCCCTCCTTAGGGGTCAGGAGGGACCAGGGTATAGAAATATATTTGGCAGTACTGGTGTAGCAAAAGAAATCTTCAAATTTAAACACAAATACCTAAAGAAAATGCACCAAATTCAGATCAGAAGGAATCACAGATAAGCTAGATGGTTTAGAAAGTTAAACACTGCATTGATTATATTTAAGAAAAGAAAATCAAAGGGGCAGCTAGGTGGTGCAGTGGCTAGAGCACTGGCCCTGAAGTCAGGAGGACCTGAGTTCAAATTTGACCTTAGACACTTGACACTTACTAGCTGTGTGACCCTGGGCAAATCACTTAACCCCAAATGCCTGACACACACACACAAAAGAAAATCAAGCTGAACATAGTAGGGATTCACAGGTTCATGTATAAGCCCCTCTGTTCTACTGTGTGTTTGAAAATGCTCGTTTTAATTGGTGTTTGTTAACTTCAGAATAGAAAAAAGGGGGAAAACCATGAAAACCAAAAGCAAGCAAACAGAAAAATGGCCTATCACATGAGTGGATTTAGTTGCCATAAAAATCAGGAATCAATATCATGGATAAAAGCTGGAATATGAGCAAATAATGTATACATGTCTTTATGTCACCCTAGTAAGTGCTTAATAATAAATTATTTTTCATTCATTCATTCAAGCCCTCCCCATTTCATTCTTAGGGAGTCAGTCACAGCCCTGTTTCCTTAGCCAAGCTTTACAGTGAACCAACCCCTCCCTAGGTCGGTCAGCTTCATTTCCATTTGAGACCAAAGTGGAATGTGAACTTTGCCCTCCAGAAGTCAAAAGCTAATATACTAAACCACTGCCCCAACTAAATGAAAGGGAAGCTCTTAAACATTAGCTGTGGTTTCTGATGGCTATCTTCCAGTTTCATTGCTTCTGCCTAAAGGTGGTGACATGATCTGCCCCTCTGTGTAGCCACAGTAATTCACTTTGGGGGTGGGCAGGGGACCTTTACATCATATTCATTCCGAAACTGAGTTCCAATCTGTCGCTGCATTCTCAAGGCATGTTTTGATTGATTCCTACATTCCACCCTAACACAGCCTGCCTTGTCAGGTCTCCATGACTGATTTTGCTTTTGCTGGGCTAGCCCCAAGGTGTGGAAGCTGCTTTTCTGTGACCTGGCCTCAGCCCCACCCTTCACTTGTTTCAACATCTGGAACTACTTCACTTAGCTCCAAGGTATCTGATGACCCCTACTTGGCTTTCATCTGGAATCTTTCCTTTTTCCTTATTGCTCCTATAGGTCATTTTTCATTCAGGTTGAGGCTCACTCAGTGAGAGCAGGGAGGGCCCGCATAATAACATAGTCACTGACATTTCCATAGTCCTCTAAGGCTTGCACAGTGCTAAACATCTACTACCTCCCTGGATAAATAAGGACAACAGGTCACAGGGTCAGAGATGCAGAGCTAGAAAAGGAGGAACTTGGAAGTCCCCTAAGTCTACCATTTTACAGATATGGAAACTAAGGCCCATGACGGTTAGGTGATTTGTACAAAGATGTGCTGGGGAAACAAACACAAGCAATCATGCCATTTCTTGCCCTCAAAGTGCTTCCATTCTATTGGAGGAAGACAAAACACAAAAAGGACACGCAGGCAAGGAAGTGGGTGGATCTCCACAGAGTGAGAGTTTGGAAGTGGCTGAAAGGTGGCTTGCTTCTGGGCAAAAGGAGGTGAAATTTCACCTATCACAGCCCTGTGTCCCAGGGCCAAAGTATAAAGTTCTGTAGGAAGGGTATGAGAAGGGTGAGGAGCAAGTTCTGAATGGGAGGCAGCAGGGCTTAGAAATCACCCATGTCCTTCAATCCCCTGAAGTATCTTGTATTTATTTCATTTCTATTTTGTGTGTGTTTTATACACGTACAAGTTGTCTCCTTCAATAAAATATAAGCTCCCTGAAAGCAAGGACGGTGTCATTTTTGTCTTTGCATCCCTGGGTTCTAGTATAGTGCTTAACCGTAGCAACTTAAGAAATGCTTGGTTTTTTAAACAGTATTTTTTTTCCAATGGCATGTGAAGATAATTTTCAACATTCATTTTTATAAGATTCTTAGTTCCAAAATTTTCTCCCTCCCTCCTCCTCCCCTCCCCCTTCCCCAAGACAGCAAGCCATCTGATATAGGTTGTATATGTACAACTGTGTTAAACATATTTCCTCATTAGTCATGTTGTGAAAGAACAAAAGCGGGAAACCTCAAGAAAGAAAAAACAACAAAAGTGAAAATAGTATGTCTTGATCTGCATTCAGACTGCATAATTCTTTTCCTGGATGTGAAGAGCATTTTCCATTATGATTTTTTTGGAATTATCTTAGATCATTGTATTTCTGGGAAGAGCTAAGTCTATCACAGTTGATCAACGAACACTGTTGCTGTTACTGTATACAATGTTCTCCTGGTTCTGCTCGCTTCATGTAAGTCTTTCCAGGTTTTTCTGAAATCTGCGTGCTCATCATTTCTTACAGCAAAATATCATTTCATTACATTCATATACCACAACTTGTTCAGCCATTCCCCACTTGATGGGTATCCCCTCAATTTCCAATTCTTTGCCACCACAAAAAGAGCAGCTATAAATATCTTTGTATATGGGGGTCTTTTTTCCCCTTTTCTATGCACATTTTTATAGACCTTTGGGCATAGTTCCAAATTGTTCTCCAGAAGGGTTGGATCAGTTCACACCTCTACCAACAATGCATTAGTATTCCAATTTTCCCACATCTCCAACATTTATCATTTTCCTTTTTCGTCATGTTAGCCAATTTCATAGGTATGAGGTGATACCTCAGAGAAACTGTAATTTGCATTTCTCTAATAAGTAGTGATTGAGAACATTTTTTCATATGACTATAAATGGTTTTAATTAAGAAATACCTGTTGATTATCATTGCCACTTTGTGACAATGTTTAAGGTACTGTGAGAAATGAACACAATTACCTGGCTATTAGATCATCACAATCCTTATGACCTGATGTTTATGAGATTAACGTGTGGTGTGCAAGGTGGTATCCTAGGAGCTTGGGATGCATTTAAGCTCCAAACACTCTAGCTAATATCACCCAATTATTTCAGGGAAGGCATTCTCATGACCTGATTCAGGTCAATAATTACATCAATCCATTTAGTTATATAGACTCACAGGATAATTCTTTTAACCTCTCTGATCTAACTTTCATGACCTTGAAGCTATATGAAATACTGATCTCTCAAGGCTCTTTAAAGACTTTATTAAATCAGAAAGTACCCTAGGAATCTTTCTGAAATGTGAAAAATGTAAATTCCATAGTTGAAAAAAAGAGTTCTGAAAGCTTGCTTTCTTCATGGATCTAAAACTGGAAGGAAAGTAAGAGGACATCTTCTCTGACAACTTAATGTTACAGAAGAGGAGACTGAGACCCACGGTGGTTGTGATCAGGTCACAGTCATACAAACAGTAAGCCTGAGAGGCAAGAATTTAACTCAGGTTCTCTGACTACACAGCAAGTGTGTTTTCCATGAAATCATAGGATTTTAGAGTTGGAAGGAACCAAGTGTCAGTCATGTATGACTAAGAATCCCCTCTTACAATACACTAGAATGTGGCCATTCAGCCTTTACTCCAAGACCTAATTTAAGTCTTTATCGAATGTGATAGGGGAACTGCTACCTCCAAGGGAGGCCATTTCACTTTTGAATAGCTGTAATATGTAGGAAGCTTCTCTTTTTCCCCCGCACTTAAATTTGCTTCTTTCCAATCACTACCCTTATTCCTAACTGTCCCCACTGGGACCAGGAAAAACAAGTTTAACCCCTCCCATGAACAACAAACATTAAATATTTTGGAGGCAGCTATCTTGTCTCCCCAAGTCTTCTCTTTTCTGGATAGTCCCAGTGGCTTTTGGGGGGGAGGGCAGGGCAATGAGGGGTTAAGTGACTTGCCTAAGGTCACATAGCTAGTAAGTTTCAAGTGTCTGAGGTCGGATTTGAACTTAGGTCCTCCCGAATCCAGGGCAGGTGCTTTATCCACTGTGCCATCTAGCTGCCCCCTCCCAGTGGCTTTAATGAATTTAAATCTAGTGTGATCTTGAGAATTAGAAACTTAATCACCAAACTGACTTCCCAAACATCATTAGAAAGAGAATGAATTCTGGAAGCTATTATAAAATAATAATACTTTTATGATGCCAGTTTACATTAATGTCAAGTTGCTACTTATAGCATCCATTTCATGGAAATGTATACACTTGTTCCCATGTTAATAAACCACATTTAATCTAATTTATTATCACAAATCTCAATAACAACTAATTGATCTCATGGCTAGAGCTCTGTAGCAATAACCATACCTTGAAATCCCAGTGAGACATTTATTCTCAGCATCTATCCACCCAGGATTTCAAAATCATGTAGTTGTTCAGGACCTATTGAATAACTCATGTATTTGCATCTTTTCCCACCCAAGTATGAACTAGTCGGGTCACTAACTCCTGAGTTGGGCATTGTTTGTGTATTTGCGACATGCTGTAATGCATCAGTTGACCATGGAAATGAAGGGAAACAAAACAAAACAAAAACTTGCACCACTAACGCTACCCCCTGGAATCGATCAACTAGTTTCCAGAGGGGAAAACTAAAACCTAAAAGCAAATGATTGGGTATCAAATCCTACTCAAGAGCTGGGCCAGAAGGTGGAGAAGGCTGCTGTCTGTGTTAGCTGATCAAGGGGATGCCAAGCTGAGGCAACCTGATGGGAAGGAAAGGATTCTAAGAACACCTGTTCAAGTTGGCAGGCTAAGACTTGGAAGGCCCCACCTTGCTTAGTCTGGAGAAAAGAAGACTCGGCAGGGACATGCTGGCTGTCTTCAAGTCTGCCAAGGAATGTCATATGGGAGAGAGATTCTAGGATTGGAGATGTGGAGACAGAGGGGACCTGTGAGGTTCCCTATTCCAAATGTCTTCCATCACAGTAGAGGGAAACAGAAGGCCAGAGAAGCAAAGCTTGTGCTTGCCCAAGTCCTACATGGCAGAGCCAGAATGTCAATCCAAGCACTCTGCCTCTCAAGCTAGCATTCCTCACCCTTCAGAGCAACTTGCTGCTTGGCCCCTGGAAGGCAGTCCCAGGAGCAAGGAGTCCTTTTGCAAGAGGGCAGATGCAGGCTTCATGTAAGTTTAAAAATACCCCAAACCCTCACAATGAAAGCAGTCCAAAAGTAGTAGGGACTCTTAGGCAGAGGGCTCTTGCTCCTTTTAGGTCTTCAAATGGAGTCCTGATGACCACCCATTGGGGATGCTGTAATGGACATTTCGGTGAACACGGGCGGGGGGGGGGGAAGGGGTCGGACTAGACTGTTACTGAGGCCACATCCAACTAGAAAATTCTGGGTTGATATTATTACCAACTCCTGCCCCTTTGTATTCTTTTTCAGGAGACTTCGTACATAGCACCATGCAATATTCTGCCTTCATTTACTTAAAATATTAAATGGAAGTCAACTCTCTTTTCTCTCCACCACATTTCCCCTTGTCTTGTACTATGATGCCCAGGAGGGACAGCAAATTCTTCTCTGAAACTTCAGTGGATCTGGGAGATGTGTCCAGTGTGAGTGGTCCTCTCAATCTGTCTCTCATTCCTTTGTGATTCTCATCTATATAAACCCTCCAGAGGAGTCCCACCAGAAACCTTCCTTTTATCCATTTTCCTATTTCATGGGTACCAATGCCAGCCTTAAGCACTCAACCTTCTTAGTCTTTATTGTCATGTCAACACAGGATCTCAGAATCTCAGGAAATCAGGATGGGGTAGGACCTCAGTGGTCACTTGAACCTACTGCACCTGACCAAGAATCCCTTTTACAACATACTTTGGATGAATGGTCATCCAACCTTTGCTCAAAGACCTCCGATGAGGATGGGCCCACTGGTTCCCAAGGCAGCCCATTCCATTTTCTAAAACTCCTAGTCATTAGAAAATGTCTTCTTGTACTAACTCCAAATTGGGCCCTTTCATCCCTGGCTCGTGGCTCTCCCCTATGGGGTGTAATGATTGAAATGACGCCACCTGCTGGAGACTTACTGTAGAAGAGTTCCGCCCATGAAGCGAAGGTCTTTGAGGGCAAGACGCAGGCTAGTGGGAGGAGGAAGGAAGAGACTGGCGCTCCGTCTCACTCTTTTTTCCTGGGGACTCTGGCAGAGAAGGGAGCTAGAAACCTACTCTCCCTTTAATAGATAGATGAATGTAGGCCTTTCTCTCTCTTTACCAAATTCTTATTCTCCTTAATAAATGCCTAAAAGTCTAACTCTTGCTAAAGCTTATAATTTATTGGCGACCACTCATTAGATATTTTAGACAGACTAGCTAGAATTTTAGCCCTTAACAGAGGCCACAAAGAACAAGTCTATCCCCAATTCCAGGTAATCAGTTCACATCTGTTTCTGGTCATACAGATCCTGGGGGATGTTTTTGAAGACTCATACCATTTCTCACCAGGAAATTTTATCAATGGCAAAGTGGTAACCTATGTACACCTCCTGCCCTCTGCATCTCCTGGTTGCTTTTGGGTTGCCTGCAATCTTAATTTTTTGGAGATCTTGGCATTCTAGGATTCATAGCCACGTTGTATCACTGGAAGAACACTGCCTTTTTGTGATAGTGCACAGATTGGGAGGGGGGGCATCAAAAAGTACTATGCAAGGGGCGGCTAGGTGGCGCAGTGGATAGAGCACTGGCCCTGGATTCAGGAGTTCCTGAGTTCAAATCTGGCCTCAGACACTTGACACTTACTAGCTGTGTGACCTTGGGCAAGTCACTTAACCCCCATTGCCCCCCAAAAACAAACAAACAAACAAACAAAAGCACTATGCAAAACTTTCAAATCTCATGCAACCTGCTTGCATTTTCCTACTCAGTTCTGGAAATAATTTACACCCTTTAATTGTAGCGCCCAACACACACACACTTGTGTGTATACACATGCACATACGTATATGTAAACATACATATACACACGTATATGTAAACATACATATACACATACACATGAGTACGTGCACATGTGTGTGTGTACACACACACATATGTATACACACACACTGACTTGGATAGTACCTTAATTACATTAAGCCACTACAAAGCCACACCGAAAAAAAGAAACTGCAATAACTATCCACATTGAACAGCAAAGTGGATGAATATGTATGGCCCACTATGGCAGGTAGTGATATTGAATACACATAAAATGCTTTTAAAAGAAAAATGGAGATAAATGAATCCTGGACTAAGAGCTCAGATGAACAAAAAAGGAGAAAAGGTGGCTAAGACAGAAAAATAAGATATATCCCATTACAAACATGGAGGAAAGGGGAAAGAAAAAGCAAGAAAGATTTATTTGTACATTTACTCCCCATGGAATATATTTTTTTTCAGTCTGTTCTATTTTATTTTAGATCACTTACCGCATGGCCTAAGTCAAATTCCTTAATTTCTTGGTCCCTCAGTTTAACTACTCAGTGCTAGATTTCTAGGCAAAAGTGTAAAAGCAGGTGAAAATTGTATTCACTGCTCCCAGTTTTGGGGGGGGGGGCAGGGCAATGAGGGTTAAGTGACTTGCCCAGGGTCACACAGCTAGTAAGTGTCAAGTTTCTGAGGCTGGATTTGAACTCAGGTCCTCCTGAATCCAGGGCCTGTGCTTCAGCCACTGAGCCACCAGCTGCCCCCTCCCCCTCTTAAGCTAGCAGTATGGCCTTTCTACTTTCCTCCTTTCTCTGGAAAGAATTTGATTCTCATTTATACTAAGACATTCTAAGACATTTATAATAATACATAAATGACTGATAATTCCAAACTGCCTTAAGGCAAGAAGACTGAAACCAAAAGAACACATTTCTAACTGTAAAAATTTCATTTGAACAGAAGTAGTAGAAGAGTAAGAGTTTTTTCTTTTGTTTTTTGGGGGTGACAAGATGGGATAGAGGGCTTTTGTAAGTCTGAAAATCACAGCACTTAGGGCTAATCTCATGTATAAAGTAAAGCTTAGAATACTTATCATCGTAAATCATTTTCCAGGAAAATGTCATGCTAAAAAGTGCTTAGACCAATAATTCCTGGGTTCTACTGGCATAAACCTCACAAGAGTTAGAAAGATTGAAAAGTTAAAATGAAGATATTTGTTGCTATCAAGTGTTTGAGGCTTCAATAGCAAGGTATGAAATATTTGTGGCGAAGACAGAGCTCTCACATACAGTCACTACATCATAGCTTGGGAGGTCTGAGTTCAAGTCTCTCCTCTGACATATATAATCTGTATGATCCTGGGCCAACGATAGCTTTTCAGGGTCCCAGCAGGTTCTCAAAGACCCTAATTTGCAGAGGTAACAATCTGCATTGGTGAAAAGGCTTTCTGTACACCTGGAGCCTTCCACATTGTTGAATTACAGGTCTGGATAAATCCAAAATAAATTATTTGAAGCCTTCTCAAGAATGTAAGGGCAGCTAGATAGAGGGCTGGGCCTGTAGTCAGGAAGACTCATCTTCCTGAGTTCCAATCTGGCCTCAGACACACATTAGCTGGGTGACCCTGGGCAAGTCACTGAACCCTTTTTGCCTCAGTTTCCTCATCTGTCAAATGAGCTGGAGGAGGAAATAGCCACCCACTCCGGTATCTTTGCCGAGAAAACCCCAAAGGGGTCATGGAGGGTCAGACAAATGAAAACCAGTAACAACTATGTGACAAGCCAGCTTTCCTTTGAAGGTCCGACACATCTGGAGTGGGGCAGCTCAGAGTGCTCTTACACATCCCAGCGAAAGCCCAACTCACCTAGCGAGGCTGTGAGAGGCGACAGAGCTGGGAAGAAAGCCCAGGCCAGGCTTCATGGCTTCCTCCTCGGCAGCTCTAACCACTGACCTTGGCCACCCAAAACGCTACAAAAACAGCCGATAGGGTCACTTGCTGCTCCTCAGCGGGTGGCGGTGCCATCTCCCACCTCCCTGCCTTTGCAAATTGCGGAGGCTCACAGCCATGCCTAGAGCACTCAGGCAAGGACCACCCAAGGGGGTTTGTGCTCAGTGGGTATACCTCTTACAGGCTCCCGACTACAACGATGAAATCGCTTTTATCTATGCAAGGATGTGGAATGCACACTTTGGGCCTAGATCTTATGCATGCTTGTCTTGTGACCTGGGGTTTATTTCCCTGGATGCTGTGGCAGACACCCGTGTGTGTGTGTGTGTGTGTGTGTGTGTGTGTGTGTGTGTGTGTGTGTGTGAGTGTGTGTGCGCGTGCGAGTGTGTCCAATTGCAAGGTTACTCGGGTTTTAATTTACTTGGTAGGAGATTGTCTAAAGGAAGAAAAAGAAATGCGATGACTTTTTCCCATCGTGAACCAATTTGCTCAAAGATCTTGTGGCCATATTAAGCAAGCGCGCTGCTCAGGCCCTCTCTTTTTACTGGACGGTCCGGCATCTTTGCAAATCCTGTTTCTAGATTTGAATGTGTAACTCAAAGGCACTCGTCGCCTGCAGTGCGTGCATGTCCGAGTCAATGTACAGTTAAGTGCCTACTATGTGCCAGGCAATGAGGACACAAAGAGCCACGAGTCTGCCCTTAGGAGCTTACATAATTGAGGACGGAATCCAACTCCGGGCACAGCTAAATAGATAGGACTCAAATGCAAAGTACAAATGGGGGTGGGGAGCACACCTCAACCACAAAATGCACCAAGAGCCATATTCGTATGCACCTTCAAAATCTTGGAGGGGGCTCAGTTTCTGATGCTTTTCCTATCTTTATTACAGTGTTGTTACTCATTCAGCTCGAGGCGGTCCCTCAGCTAATTTTCAACGTGGGCTTTGAGTCTGGATTTGCCCTTTATTTGTGACGAGGCTTTCCTGTTGTTCTGTCGTTCTTTCTGCGTCTGACTCTCCGGGAACCGCATTTGGGGTTTTCTTGGCAAAGATACCGGAGTGGTTTGCCATTTCCTCCTCCAGCTCCTTTTACAGATGAGGAAACTGAGGCAAACAGGGTGAAGTGAGTTGCCCAGGGAAGTGTCTAAGGCTTTCCTGACAATGGGCTATTTCCTGTCCAGCTTTACCCCGTGACTCTTCTGCTAGGGTGGTCCAGAGATCCCCGGAGCCCTCCCCTGGGAGGGAGATGTGTGTCTGGCCAGCCTCTGGGGTGGAGGATGGGGGTGGGCAAGCGGAACCCACTGGGGCACAGCCGCCCTCCCACCACCCCAGCCTCCTTCCAGCTGTTCATTCGCTCCGGCTGCTGCGTGACTCGCCCCGTTTCACAAGCCCTAGCTCCGAGGTTATTAAAACTGATCTCATCGCACGTCGTCACGACACTCATTTCCCCAGAAATTTACACGGCGATCGCGTGAGAGGAGCTCACAGCGGAGGCAGCGCCGGGCCCCGGGCCCCGCCCCCTCCCCGGCCTTTTCTCTGAGGCTCTGGCGGAAGGCTCGGGGGCCTCATGGAGGAGCAGATGTTCAAAAGCGCGGCGAGGGCTGCAGCTTCGCCGGGATCAAAGGGCCCACGGGGTTACTCTTTCATGATGACTTGTAATTAAAGACCTCGCACTTCCGAAACATCTGGCCCCAGACTGCCCTGCCTCTCTGCAGGGATTCTACAGCGGGCTAGTCTGTTAGTATCAGGTGATGAAGCGCGCTTCCCCCCCCCCCCCTTCCCCTCCCCTTCTCCCTCTCTCCCCGCTTTCTTCCTCCCTCCTTTCCTCTCTCCTCTCACCTGTGCGCCCCACCCCACTTTCCCTCCAGCAGTAAAGTAACGCGCGCCCCCAGCCAAAAGGTTATCCCTGCCACAGTTCTGGGAAAAGGGGGAGGAGTCAGATTATCCTCCAATTAGTCACCCAGCAATGACGACCGGCTTGTGCTGGGGAGGGGGGGAGGGGCTTTTGAGTCACTCGGCAAACGTGGTTGTGATGATTGGGGATCTGGGGTGGGGACGCTCCGCGCTGGGTTATCTCTGGACTGACCCGTTTTCTGTTTCACGCCCTTTGGACTAAGCTCCCCCATTTCCTCCGGGCAATCAGTGTGCGTGCGTGCGTGTTTGTGTGCGTATTGGGCGTAGGGGTTCTATATGGAGAGAGTCATTTGAAACATTTTCAGAAAAGCAAATGCGATCACAGGCCAAATGCATCATTTTACATATAAGGAAAAAAGGAGTTGAGGTGTTGTCTGAGGCCACAGAAAGTCAGGATTTTAATCCATACAATCAACAAGCATTTATTAAGCGCTTACTATGTGCCATACACTGTACTAAGCTCTGGGAATAGGAACAAAAAGCAAAACTACTCCCTGAGTTCAAGGAGCTCACATTCCAGTGCCTAATGTACTCCAAGTGTAGCACCCCTTTTAGGGGATGGGGGAATGTGCTGGGGCTGTTTCGCGCCTGAAAAGGGCGCTAGATTTGAAGTCACAGGGCTTCAAATAGTGCAGTGGAAAGTGCTGCTCTTGGGACGGTTAGACCCGAGTTCAAATCTTCCCTCAGACACTTGCTGGTTGTGGACACTTTGGCCAATTACTTAGCCTCGCCAGGCCTCTGTTTCTCAGCCATAAAACCTCTGTTACCCTATGACGTCAGTCACCTTGGGTAAATCACTTAACCTGTCTGGGCCTCAGTTCCATCATCTGTAAAAGGATTCTTTGGCCTAAGTAGACCTCTGAGGTCGATTCCAGTTCCAGCGCTCTAATCTCTAATCAGTGTGAGCTTCGATCCTCCTTTTTAAATATCTCTGTGCCTCAGTTTCCTCTTCCAGAACTAAAAATCCACCTTCCTCCGGTCCTCACTTCTCCAGCTGATCAACAAGTAAGCCCTTCCAACTTTCTGCAGTTCTGAGTGATCAAGAGGAGGTCCGGCCACAGGGGCGGAAAGTCAAGATGAAGGAAGGAAGCAAGCTGGGAGCAGCGGGGGCAGGAATTTCTCACAGCATCCTCGACCAACTGCACCAAGACCATTTCCTGCCCCCTTCCCCGGTGCCGGCCCCCCTCCGCGTACTCCCTTTCAGAGACGAGTCCCAGTGGTCTTGTGGTTACACTTGGACGCACGTGCCTGGTCTCAAGGCAGGTTCAGCCTCCAGTCCGCAAGGAAAGACAGAGGGGCGGTTAGGGCGCACACCACTCCGGCGGGAAGAAGTGAGCCCACGGAGAGCTAGCTGGGGACCTAGGCGCACTGGAAAGAAGAGAAGCATCTTAGCCTCGGGGAACAGGGTAGGACCCTGCAGGAGGGCCGCAGGGAAGAGTGCGTGGGAGGGCTCTTGGTACTGGAGCGAAGCAAGGATTTAGGAGCCCCTGGATGGGCACCGGGATGCCAAGCCCGGGACGGGGGGTGGAGGGGGGAGGTTGCTTTGTTAGCCAGCGAGGTATGCACGGCGCGGCTGGGAAACGTGAGCCAAGTCTGAGCGTGCCCAGAGTTCCCGCGCAGGAAGGGGGACAGCTGGGGCAGAGGGGAGAGGCGGGGTGGGGGGCGGGAGGCGGTGTAGCCCGGCATTGGCCTGGCGCCTGGAGGGGCCCGGCTTTCCGTGAGGCCCTGGCTGCCTGCATCCCCCACGTGGCTGTGGGCCTGGCACGCACGCCTCTCCTTATTGATGACTCTCGTGTTTGCGTGATCCCGGGGATGGCCAGGGCTGCGCGCAGGCACGCACTTCGTGCTCCCCGGCCTCACAGATCTCCTAGAGCTTTTCCTGCAGCTGCCGCTTGGGGGCTTGTGGGGGAAGGGCGAAGCCAGCCGAGCTCGCGTGTGCAGGTGCCCGCGGGGGCGGGGTCCTGGCCCCTTTTATAACCCCGGCAGCCGGGAGCCCAGGCACGCTACATTTCTGGGCCCGGCAGGGAGTGAGTTCTCTAGGCAAGGACAGGGAGGCTCCGTGTTATCAGGCTAGTGTCAGGCTGGGGCTGAAGGGAGAAGGGTGACATTCCATAACGAGCCCCAGACAGGATGTCTTAAACTGACCCCGGGACCAGAGCGGTGCCTGGCCATCCTTGGCGCCCCTGGGAACGATTTCCTAAGAACCCTTCAAGTCTAGAGGCTCGGAGTCCGACCGACATATGGGGCTCACCTGAAGTTACTTAGCGAGGTAACGGGGAGAGGATCAAATTGCCAGTCGGTGGCAACTGGCCACAAGTCTGGCCATGCAGCGTCCAGACCTACAGGTTCTTCCCAGGGATAAGCACCAACCACGTCGGTGACTTTACCCTAGCGGTCACCCCCTTCTTTCTTTTCCCGTCTCCTTAATCAGTCAGTAAGCACTATGTGCTGGGCACTGTGCTTGGTGCTGAAGCTAAAAAAGCTAACAATTCAATAATCAGCCACGTTATACCAAGCGTCCACCACGCGCCAGGCTCTGTGCTAAGTGTGGGCCTTCAAAGAAAGGCCCAAGACAGCCCTGGCTCTTATCGTCCAATGGGGTGGCAACATGCAAACAACTGTACAAGTAAGATACAGTCTGGACAATTTGGGGTAATCTCAGGCACAAGGCACTCCCTCCCCTTCTCTTCACCAATTCTTTGGAAAATAAAAGTAGCTTTCTACTTTTAAAAAAAGGCCCGGACTGCCACTCTTTCATTTAGATCATCTGCTCCAGTATGCATCCGCACCCCCAAACCCGAGTCAGACCCATTTATATCCATAAAATGGGGGGATGAACCTCTAAGATGCCAGGGGCTGAAAACTTCCAGCCTAATCCCTAAATATCTATGGTTATTTATAGAATTCAAATGTTGGCAGATACTAGGTAAATCATGGGTGGGAAGAGGAAAAAAAAGATTAACGCCCCAAGCAAGGCAGCTAAAAGTACAGTGAAAACTTGGCCCCAAATTTGCTTGTATTTGTTATTTAAATTTAGATTTTGCAGCACTATAGTTTTAGGTACTGTTTGCGGTGACATTTCCTTAGTGTTCCCCCCCCAGCCTGTGACACCAGGGGTGGGGTGTATAATGGGAGAAAATTTTTCCTTTGAAAGATGGATCCACTATCCACCTTATTTTATAAAAGCATTTATTGATTGCTTACTGTGTGCAAGGCTATGTTCTCAGTGTTGGAGATACAAAGATAAAAACTAAACAAGGCCTGCCCTCGAGGAACTTAACATTCTAGAGGGGTGGGTTGGGGTGAGACAACATGTACTTAGATATGCCCGTGCAAATTATTTAGAAGAGCTACAACATAATTATGAGCATTTACTTTTTACAGCTCTGTGGGCCTATCACAGGGCACTTCAAAAAAGAATTTGAATGTAAAATCTTGGTGGAAATATGTCAACATGACAAGATAATTGGGTCTTTCTGTAAACTCAAAGTTTTTTAAAAGTACATTCACCAGAGGCAGCTAGGTGGGGCAGTGGATAGAGCACAGGCCCTGGATTCAGGAGGACCTGAGTTCAAATCCAGCCTCAGATACTTGACACTTAATAGCTGTGTGACCCTGGGCAAGTCATTTAACCCCAATTGCTTCACCAAAAAAAAAAAAAAAGTACATTCACCCTACATAGCTCACCGTATTTTCCCCCAAACCCAATCCAAGCCACTGCCAATATCTGAGATGCTCTTATGGGTATCTGGGTTTCCACTAAAACCCAGAATAAGGCAGAGCATTCAAAACCCTTTCCCAAACATAGCTCAGTAGCTATCATTTTTACACCACTTAATTAGGAGGGTGAGTTGGTTTTGAAAGTGCTAAAGTAGTTAAATGTTTATTTTTTCAGAACTGAAAAGTTCCCCTCAGCAGAGCTGAAACACAGGATGAAAGTAGACCAGTTAATCTCGGTCTGGAGTTATTTCCGTGAGCATCCAATTCAACAAGGCAGCATTAGATGTGTGCCATGGAAGTGTGAACTCTCTACACATGAAAAAAAAAGTGACATATTTCTGTTGACTTACAAAAGGAATCCTGGTGTGTGTTGAGCACACTTGTGGGTTTTGTCAGTGAAGGGGCGAATAGGCCACAACCACAAATAAATTCATGAGGATCTAAGACACCCACTCTTTGTGAAGTTGGGCTTATTTGAGCTTTTCCGGATGCTCCTTTTCCTCTTCTCTCGCCTGACATGTTCCATCAGTTGCTTATTCATTACACCCTCAGAAACTTAAAATGAATCTGCATACTAAAAATTATCCCTGAATAGATCCTGAAGCCCTGAGTTCTTAGTAAGAAGAGTTATTTGGGCAATATTAGTATCCTACTTTTATAGGTTACTCAAATTTACATTAGTCAGATTAAGACAAGCCATTTCAAGTCAATAAAACAAGCATTTCTTAAGAGTTTTCAAGATCTCCAGAAAGATAGAATAGAATAGTCCCTTACCTTCAGTTAGTTTACCTTCTACACAAAGAAAAAGGTACACACAGATCATAAATTGCACACCCAGCACAGAGCAGAGAGCTATTTGGGGTTAACTTTATAGTAAGAAACTACAGCGTGATGAAAAATGTTTAAATGCCACTACAGCAGTTTTAAAAACTGGAACAAGACAAAGAACGCAAGCCTGCTATTTGCAATAAACGAGCCTGTCTGCTGAGACAAGAGAAAAAGTGACCTGAAGTTCTGAGAGCTCTGTTAGCCTGGGCTTTGTTTGACACCGGGAAGTAGAAGCAAGAGGGGAAATGATGAAAGAAATAAGTATACGGGATAATATTAATTTTACAGCTATATTGGGAGACTTTGGATCTCTGATACTGACCAATCACATAACCTTGGACAGGTCATTTATTCTCTGGGGTCTTCAGTTCTTCAGCTTTAAAACGAGGGAGGTGGACCAGATGATTTCAAATGCATAAGAGAATCTCAAACCCTAAATCGATGATTCTATTACCAATATCACATTATAAATAGGTAAATAAGGGGGATTAGAAAGGTGAACACAGAAAAGAAGGGGAAAAGAAGAGAGAGGAAAGGCAGAGAAGGAACTAAGGGATCGACAGCCACAGAAACTGGGAAAACAAAAGATGACCATGAAAGAAAGAGGAGTGAGTATGCTCTGGAATATTTTATTTTATTTATTTATTTTTAAGTGAGGCAATGGGGGTTAAGTGACTTGCCTAAGGTCATATAGCTAATAAGTGTTAGGTGTCTGAGGGCACATTTGAACTCAGTTCCTTCTGACTCTAGGGCCGGTGCTCTATCCACTGCGTCACCTAGTTGCCCCTTATGCTCTGGAATCTTAGTCTCATGTAGTCTTGTCTTTTGGTCTTCGGAGCACTTTGTTTTATTCCGTGAAAATACTCTTTCAAAAATTCAGTAAACTCGTATTAAGCACCTAATAGGTGTAATAGATATAAACATTTTTCTAAAAAAATTATAGTCATCCTCAAACAGCTTAAAACTTCCCGGAGAAGGGGAGAGTAGCAGACTACTGTCCCCAGTTTTTAGAGATTTCAATATAATAGCACCCCAAGGGGAGCACTCAATTCCAGGTTGAGGTAAGGGCAGGGTAAGAGCCTTCCAGCTTCAAAAATTGTGTGACCTTGGATCAAATTAAGTCAAAGCTGGGATCTAGTCTTTCAGGTGTGGGCTCCCCACTTTTGCTCTAAGCCACCTTCTTATGCATTGTTAAACATAAATAAATACTATTGTTGGGCAAACTGGCTTCAGGACACACTGAAGGAATCTTGCCTTTCTCTGTGGTGAGTAGCTTTTTCCATTTATGACTAGGCACTGCACAGACCTAGCCTAATTTTATTGTCCTTTATGTCTGAATTCCCTTTACTCTTAAGAATTCAGCTCAACCCATACTTGCTCTCCACCACGTGTAAGGCACTGCTTGTGCCTTTGCTTGCACGTACAGAACAAACCTCCCCGCCCCCCCCCCTTCCTTCCAAAGGACTTAGTGAGAATGAATAGCTGTAAAAGTGCTCGGGGCTCCTGATAAGCGAGGTGTACCCGGACTCTAGGTTGGCTGCCCTCTGTTCCCCGCGGCGGTTCCTCCTCTCTTCTTAGTTCCGTGTTCCTCCCCCGCCCCCTTCCAAGAGGAAACAAACCACTTGGGGGCAGGGATTATGTGTATGATCTATGTTTCCTTCTTCCTCTCTCCGAGAGGAAACAAACCGCATTGTAGGGATTATATGTGTGTATGTGTATGTAGGCATATTATATATGTAAATATAATTTTTATACATGAATTATATGCATTCCTCCTCCCCCTCCCAAGAGGCAACAACCACATGGGGGTGGGGATGGGGGAGGATTATATGCATATAAGTATTGCCCTAAGTGGGGTCTCCAAGAGTGGGGTAGGACGGAACAGTAACAAAATTGGGGGCGAGTACACGCGACCACGGCCCCCAGCCGCCCTTCCCGGAGGGGGGGGGTGTTGGCACTGTCCGCAGTGCGGGGCTGCGAGAGACCCCGGGGGTCGCTGGGGGAGTTATGGCCCCTGCTGGGTTTGAGGCAGGACAAGCGCGATCAGGCGTCAGTTTCCCTACGCCCCTCCCCCCGGGAGACTGGGGAGGGGGGGGGAGATCGGACCCGAGGCGGGTCTGGGTGACCGTGCAGGCTGGAGAGGGGCGTGGGGGCTGGGCGGCGCGTGATTCTGAAGGGAGCTCAGACTCGGGGGTCAGTGCTCGAGGTGGCCTCCCGCAGGGCAGTCTCGGAGACCGGCCCACACAAACCAAGTGACGCAGGCCACGGGGCTTCATTAGGCCTCAGTTTCCCTGTCTGTCAAGTGGGGGAAGGTGGGCTGCATGTCTCAGCGGAAAGGGCCCACGAGCGGGGGACGGAGGAGCTCGGACAGCCGTGCCTCTCACAGAGTCTTGCCCCCGGCTACGCTTCCGTACCCCCTGCCAACCTCCTCCGTTTCCCCTCTTCATTCATTCCCTATCGCAGCTCCCCTTCCCACGACCCCGCTCGGCGCATGCGCACATATGACGACCATTGTTCCCGGCCCGAGCGACCCGCGCGCGCACACTAGCAAGTGGGGGTGGGCCGGGGCGGGCGGGCCGAGCCAGCGCTTCCGCGTAGGCGGCGTGGGCCATGACGTCACCGCGCCTTGACGTCTCCCGGGAGCGCGGTTGCCTGGGTGACCGGGAAAGCCGTTTCCGATTCAGCAGAGCCGAGGTCGAGGTGAGACGCCGGCTTCGCTTCTCCCGGGCCGGGGCCGCTGCCCCTCCCCCGGGAGCAGCCGTGACCTTGATCCTGAGGGGCTTCGTCAGCTGAGGCTCTCCGAGGAGTGGGGGGCTCGCTCCCCCTTCTGCCCAGAGCTCCTCTCCTCCCCTACCCCTCCCCTCTCCTCCTCCCCGCTCTCTCTCTCCCATCTCCCCATCCCCATCCCTCCTCCTCCTTCCCCCGTCCATCTCTTCCTCCAGCTTGTTCCTTCTCCCCCTTCCAACTTCCCTCCTCCTCCCCTTCCCATTCCTCTTCCCAGTCTCCTTAGGCATCTCTCCTCCCCCTCCTTCCTTCTCTTCTCCCCTGACGTACCCCTCCCTTTTCTTATACCCTTCTTCTCCTCCTTTGCCCATCCCTCCTTACTCCCCTTTCCTCCTCCCTCCTCCTCCTCCCCTTTCGTTTTCATCCTTCCCTCCTCTCCCTCCTTTATCCCTGTCTTTCTTCCCTCTCGTTCATCTTCCTCTCCTTCTCTTCTCTCCTGTTTCCCTCTCTCTTTCCGACTCTCCTCTCTTCATTTCTTTTCCTGCCGCTCCTTTCATCCTTTCCCACCCCCTTCTAGCTTCTTTCTCTTCCTACATTCCCACCCCCCTCTTCATTCTCTGGGCTTCTCTCCTGTTATCTCCCATCCCCTCTTCTCTAACCTTTCCCTCTCCTTTCTCTTTCCTTTTTCTTGAGACAGCTGATGGCAAAGTGCTTAGCACTGGACCAGGAGCCTGTATAGTCAGGAAGACCTGAGTTCAAATACGGCCTCAGACACTTACTAGCTGTGTGACCTTGGGTAGGTCATTTGACCACCATTTGCCTCAGTTTCTTCAACTATAAAATAGGGATAATTATATCTTGCTGGGTTGTTGTGAGGATCAAATGTAATAATACTGATAAGAAAACACTGAGCACAGTGGCCAGCACACAGTCCTATCTATGCCTATTCCCCTCTCTTCCTTATCCTTCCCCTTTTCTTCCCTACCCCTCCTCCTCTGCCTTTCACCTTCCCTTCTTTCTATTACCCTCCCTCTGCTGTCCCCTTTGCACTCCCACCTCTTCCCTTCTTCTTTGCTTCCCCTTGTTTCCATCTCCTTCTTTTCTCCAACCTCTAAAACTCTACCCCATCTGCTCTTTCCCCTTTTTTTTGACTCCTACAGGCTGGCTTCCTTCCCCAAAAGGTCACTCTGGAGTCATAGGCCTCTCCATCCCCCGCTTCTCTCTCCCCATTCTTGTCGATGGCACTTCAGGAAAGGGCCAAGACTGTGAGGTTTACACCGTTGCCTCAGGCACCATTTTTAAATAAAGCCTTGCCAATTTTCTGGCAGGCCTTGGCGCTGAGCCAAGCACTCAGCCCTTCCAAGGAAGATATTCAGGCAGGATTTGTATTAGGCATTGCTCTCACCTACAGAAGGGTCGAGGAAAAGGCATGAGTCAATAGCCCAGGCTCACTCCGCTGGGTTAGGAACGGTATTAGAAGTGAGATGGACTCATAGATTCTGGGCAGTTCTTTGGGTATCTCCATCCACGTGTGGTGAGTTCAGAGGAAGCTCCCCAAGCAGTGAGGGATGCTTGACATGTCACAGGACAGTTGCCTGGCAACTGTCAAGTAGGAAGAACTCTGAGCTCCCTTGATAATTGCCTTGTATTGTTAAAGCAGAAACGGGGGGGGGGGGGGGGAGCTAGGTGGTGCAATGGATGAAGCCCTGGCCCTGGATTCAGGAGGACCTGAGTTCAAATCCGACCTCAGACACTTGACATGTACTAGCTGTGTGACCCTGGGCAAGTCACTTAACCCTCGTTGCCCTGAAAAAAAAATATATATATATATATGTATATCTCAACCATCTAAAGCAGAAAGCAACACAAAGTTGGGGAATTCTTTGTTGTGACTCGACTGCTCTGCAGTCCTTTAATTCATCCTTTTTAGGGGTCCTTTCCATTTCCCCCTAGAAAATGTCCCAGCCTGTTGTCTTCAAGCTGCCAACCTAACTCAGTGATGGTGACCACTGTCCTACCTCACCAAGAAGATGAGAGTCCTCTCACTGTCCTTTTGCTCCACCTCACTAATTCTCTCCAATCCTCTCTCATCTTTCTGTTCTTCAGTCTCTGAGGACACACTTCCCTTCCTCCTTGCCTAATTTACCCTGCCACCTTAAAGCATTTATTAAGAATCTACTGGGGCAGCTAGGTGGCGCAGTGGATAGAACACTGGCCCTGGAGTCAGGAGTACCTGAGTTCAAATCTGGCCTCAGACACTTAACACTTACTAGTTGTGTGACCCTGGGCAAGTCACTTAACCCCAATTGCCTCACTTAAAAAAAAAAAAAGAATCTACTACTATGGGCAAGGCACTGTACTAGTCACCAGGGGCACTAAGCACGCAAACAAACATCCAAAATAATTTGTTCCTGCCTTTAAAGATCTTCTCATTTCTTTCGTGTGTATGTGTGTGGGGGTGGTGGGAAGTGGGAAGAGGAGTCAGTCCTGGTAGCAGAGTCCTTGTTCTTCCTCCTCAGCCCAGCCCAGGCTGCCTTCCCCTATCTCCAGTCTCACTAGCCCTACAAGCCCCTTGCCCTCTTCCTGTAAACACATGCGTATCTTTTCTACCCTTATTATCAGTCAGCTGAGCCCTGAATCAAGTGCTTTCCCAAAGCTTTTCTCTGCTAAACCTATTGAAAAAGCAATATTCACTTTGCCCCTAACGCCTCCTCATGTGGAGGCAGCCCCAAGTTTGTGAAGGCTGTGTCAGAACCTTGAGGCCCTGGTAGGGCCTGAACTAACATTTCTTCATCTATAAAATGGGCATGATGATGGTGGCCTGTTGTGAGCATCAGATAAGGTGATATTTGCAAAGCGCTCTGCAACTTGAAAGCCTTCTCTCTCCTATACAAATAAGTGTACACACACACACACACACACACACACACACACACACACACAACCAACTTGAGAAGGCGTCCTACGAGGCCTCTGTGCTGAATTACATCTTTGCTCCCCCAGGACTAACCTAGTTGAGTTGAGACACAACAACCACCATTTGTGTCATATTTTAAGGTTTGCAAAGCTCACTATGTACAAGATCTCATTTGACCCTCACAACATCCCTGTGAGGTAGGTACTACTATCATTCCTATTTTACAGATGTGGGAACAAGCAGACAGAGGTTGTGACTCATCCAGGGGCCCACAACTAGAAAGGATTTGAATTCAGGTTCTCCTGACTCCTTGAGTCTATGTTTATCCACTGTGCCATCAGTTAGTCTGACTGTGAGGCACTGAGTTGTAGAGGGACTGTATGGGTACCTACTCGTAGTTGTCATGGAGTGCCTGTGCCTACCACACTACAGATCTCCGAGGGACTGAAGTAAGCCCTTTGCCTTCCTTGCCGCTTTACCTTCTTGTTTTCTTACCGCCCTATAGCAACTATGTCTAGCGGCATCCTCATCTACAGATCACGCGGTCTTGCTTGTTCATCCTTGACCTCTCTGTGCATCTGACACTGTTCATCTTGAAATGTTCTTGCCTTCACTTGGACCGTTCCTCCAACGTCTCCTGACCGCTCCTCGTCTGTTTTCATCAATGTTTCTTCTCCTCCTGCCCGGTAAATGTAGCTGTTCCCTGAGGCAGAGTCTGTCTTAGCCTGTCGTCTTTATTCTCTGCAGAATCTCCCTTGGGGTCTGACTGAGGGGGAAAGTGCTGACCAAAGACTTAAGTTGGAGTCCCAGCTTTGCTTTTTGCTAGTTGTGTGATCCTGTGCCTCGGTCTCCTTTTCTGCTAAGTGGGGATTGAAGTACTTAGAGGACCTACACATAGAATCACGTTAAAACACTATAGGAATGTGGAATGTGACTATTACCTCATCCATTCCCACACTTTCATCTATCACTTTCTGGCAGATCATTAACAAATCTCTGTTTCCGGCCCTTATGTGTCATTACAATCTCAACATGCTCCCAACACAACTCACTGTTTTCACCCAACAGCAAGTTACTCTTCTTTGTTGTTCAGTTGTGTCCGACTCTTCATGACCCCCATGGGGTTTTCTTGGCAAAGATACTGGAATGATTTGCCATTTCCTTCCCCAGAATATTATACAGAAGAGAAAACTGAGACAAACAGGGTGAAGTGACTTGCCCAGGGTCACACAGCTGGTAAGTGTCTGGGATTAGATTTGAACTCAGGTCTTCCTGATTCCAGGCCCAGGGCTCTATCTGCTGCAGTGCCACCTAGCTGCATGTACTCAGACTTGAAACTTTGGTCATGGCTTGTCTCTTCTTCACCAGTCAAACCCAGTCTCTAAGTTCTGTTGTTTCTATGTCACAGTTAGCTTTCAGGTCTCTCCTGTCTTCTCTATTCCTACTGATACTACATAAGGCCAGGCCCACGTTACTTTTTTTTTTTTTTTGTGAGGCAATTGGGGTTAAGTGATTTGCCCAGGGTCACACAGCCAGAAAGTCTTAAGTGTCTGGGGCCAGATTTGAACTCAGGTCCTCCTGACTCCAGGGCCAGTGCTCTATCCACTGTGCCATCTAGCTGCCCCCACTTTACTTTTTAAAAAGTGTTTTATTGATGGCCTCTGTCATTAGTCACAGTCATTTCAGGGAGGAAGAAAAGCTCAATTTTCCCTCCTTAAGATCAACCTTCCCTTGAAACAACTATAAAAGAAGTTTAAAAAGCACCCAGGACGGCACCTGCACCTGGCACTGTACACAGTGTTCTGCCGGGCCCCTTGTTACTTCTTGGTCAGACTGCTGCAGTCCTGCTGAGAGGAGCCTCCTACCCATTGGAGAACGCTTCCTCTTTTGCAGCCTGGCCACAGCAAGCTTGCTGAAGCTTTCACAATCCTTCGTTGATTCCTGGTTGCCTCTTACATGGCATCCAAACCCTGAGTCTGGGGTCCTCGCCCCAGTCCACCATCTCTGGCCTTACCTTCCCCGTCTCCCATAAATGCTCTCCTCCTTGATGGTGACCCACTGCCTCACTCCCCGGGACCTTTGTTACTGCTGTTCCCTCTCCTTACGGAGCCTTCTCAGCCTTGGGACTTGTCAAAGTCCTGGCCATTCCCCAAGGCCCAGCACAAACACTCTCCTCTTTATGGAGCATTCCTTAGGTCAGAACCTCCACGATACTTTCTTTGTACCTCTCTTGGGAAACTTGGGCTCGGGTTTTTATCACAGTCATTTGTGTAGCCCATCCTTTAGAGGCGAATCTACTCGACCACAGGAGTTGTTTATTATTCCTCTTTTCGTCTCCCTTGAACTCTTAGTACAGTGTCTTGTACATCCTAGCTGCTTGATAATATTTATTGAGTGAATGAATGAATGATTTTCTTCAATTGGTAGTGGTGTCTTGAGCACACAGCTCGAATATGCACAGAGCTATTTGTAAGATGTATAATATAGAGTTATTATAATAATAATAATACATACCTTATCATCATATTTCCATGTTAATGAGAGATCGTTGAAAGGTAATTGGCTAATATCTATAACCATATATATCTATCATAGCTGAGATATAAATATAAAATAATATACCAAGCACAGAATAGCTTCTGAGGTCAAAGTTATAACGTCTTCCTACTGATATTTCTAGTTTAAAAAAAACAACAAGAGTCTAAATAATGTATCAGTCTCATATAGTATGGGGTTGAGAATAAAGTGTAAGAAAAAATATTATTGGTATTTATTTGTCTTGTCAGTTTTATATCCTAACAATAGATTGTTACCCATGGCTTGGGTCTGTTGTTGTATGTTAATGTCAGTTTGTTCTGAGATATAAAAAGAGAATGATGAGAGATTCTGTTGTAGTCTGTGTATGCCAATAGACTTTTTTCACAACGACCTTGAATAGTTAGGAAGGGTGTTTGTATTAACAAATGAAATAATGAATCCTCCCCTCAGTGGCAGCAAACAGCTGAATAATAATAATAATAATAAAAAAGGACCCAAAGTGCTGCTTTAAGGCAAGAACAGTATTTGAATAGTAATTGATCCATGGAGCATGTGGGCAAGGCATTCTGTTCCCTTGGCCAGTGGTAGGAGGAGGGAAATACTAAAAAAAAACACAACAACAACAACCATCCCCAGTCTTGAGAACATTCTGGCCTTTTGAAAGATTAAGAGAGAACTTAAACCTCTACTAGTGAATAATGATCAAATCACAATCCTTTAAGGGAAAATATTTGAATTAAGAAATTACCCTATTTCTACTGTCAGTAAAATATTGGCATAGTCTTTGATGCATTGATTAAAAAGCCTTTTGCCTACTCTGGATTTTTTGGGCACATATTTTAATGTAAGAAACTGAAATATAAATATTTTGACTTTTACTTTTTCATTCAAAAACTCCACCAAAATAAATTCTCATCTGTATCATCTACTGAGTTAAAACACTAATCATTTTACTAGTTTTACTGGTAATCTTTTCAGAAATCAAGACTTTCAAAATGAAACAAGTATATATGTGTGTGTATATAAAGTTTAAGATACTGATCTCTGCTCTCTATTCCTAAACCAGTAGTGGTTAGAAATTACTAAAGAAAGTACTTTTAGGCTGTTGGATCCCTGAGGAAGGGATTAGCCATAGTTTTCAAGGAGTGGAACTAATGAGAGAACATTGTTTACTTGGCAGAGCAGCCAGTAACATGATTTTTCCTATAATTTAAGCATAACTAGTTATTGTGAGAAAACTACAACAGCATCTCCTGCCTCAAGGTCAATGAAACCTCTTTTGAAAGAGTGATTATCTAGAAATACATCCTCAGAAATTCCCACACATTTCTATTTGCAGCTTACCTTTGACCTCAGTTCTTTAACTTGAATTCTGACTCTCTATGATTCTCACCCTTTTTAGGTATTTCCCTTCAGACTTTTCTAAGTGTGTGTTGGGAAAGTATGGACCGGCACATCCCCGTACACGCCTTGCCTGAAGAAATCCAGAAGGTATGAAATGTTGTTACTCCATTTCGACATGAGGAAAGTTTTAGAAATTAGATAGAAGCCTGTCTTCTGTCCAGATTGTGCAGGGGAGCCTTCTGAGTCAGGGAAGGGTTTATATTGAGGCACATGGATGGGGCACTCAGTTATATTTCCTATAAATAATCTGCCAGCCATACTTTGGTGAGGTTGTTTAGAGAGGCCTGCCTACTACGGGAATCGATCTGGTCGCTCCTTTTACATTCCTGGATTGACTCCGACCTCCCAGGAAGCCCCAAGTCCTTGGATTCAAGCTGTAGGCCAAAAGGTTATTCTCAGCCCTTTCAGGATGTAATGGGACAGACCATCCTAGTTTAGTTAAAAACTACAATTAGCTCTTCACATGCTGTCATGGATTTTAGACCACCCATTTTGTGCTCAATTCCTTATCTCTTTGTGGTCCCATTCTCTGCCGACATCCTGCTTCTGCTTCCCAAGGTGTCACGCCCTCAGCAACCTTGTCGGAGTGAGAAGGCCAACAAGTCCAGGGCTCCGGTCTCATCTCCTGATCAGATAGCAGAACGGGACATTTAAACCGATGCACTTAATTTGATTTCCCTCTTTTGTTCAAGTGGAGGACAGGAGCCAAATGTAGAACCAGGGGCTAGGCTGCTTGGGCTTCAGTTCAGGCTAGAAAGGGGATCCGGCCCTCTTTCCTGCATGGAGGAGTAAGTCAGCAGGAAGGAACCGGACAGGCTGGGAGAATGGGGCAGTGGAAGGCTCTACAGAGAAGCTTCTCTTCCATTTGAAAGCAGGGCACGCTGTGTGTCCAGGGGACTGCTCTAGGGACAGTTGGGATACAAAGATGTACGACGAGGGTCCTGCATCAAAATGTTTGCAGTCTGGGTGTGGAGAAAAACAGACAAAAATGAATGATGTAAGGAAGTGTGTGCCCAAGTGCTACTTGGTAATAAATGTGTGGGAATTCAGAAGAAGCCAAGAACTGTGTGGATTGTTTCCTGAAAGGGTTAAGAGAGTTGAAGGGTATTCGGGTGGGATTTGGGGGGACAGGGGAGGAGGGAGCATACTGAAGGTTGGAAGGGGTAGGGAGATGGGGTCACGTGGGGAAGGACACGAGGCTGCAGAATCCAGTGGGTACAACTTTGAATACCTGGCTCTCCTGTGAGCAAAGGGAAACCATGGAAGAGGCAGGAACGGCAGAATGAAAGCTTGGATTGTAATAAGCCGCCCTCAGGAACTCAAGTCCTCTTTGGAAGTAAAAGTTGGTGGTGAAATCTGCCTCCAGCAGGCCTGCTTTCCTCAGGCCTTACAGAGAGAAGGCAGGCGTGGGGCTGGTCTCCAGGCTCATCCTCCTGGGCCCTTCTCTTAGAGTCCACCGACAGGATGTTTCTTATATAAGTGAAGGCCTTTGTCTTCTAAGCAGGAGGCCTTTCATGCCAGCTTCCTTGGCTGGACTTGGATGTTTTCCTCTCCATCCCAATAGAGTTGTCCAGTTCTGTGCTCTCTCCAGGGTCATTGGGTCTGCCACCTGTCTCTGCCTTCCTGGAGAGCCCCCAATAGCAACACCCACAGCCACAGCCCCAGGGGTCAGAATTCCCCTCAGAGTTACAGAAGTAGAGTGGTTTTATTGTGATCTGATAACATTCTGGTTGGGTTTTAGTATATCAACAACTAAAACGAAAACATCTTTTCTCTCAGCAAAGGAGTAACTCTTGAGAAACAAAAACAACCACAAGGATATTATTCGTATTAGCAAAAACCAATAAAGGTATTTTTCTGTAGTTTTTTTTTTAAATCAACGTATATATTTAAATGTAAGTTTAAAAAAAACACTTTGAAAAACATGTGCTGCTCATTTAGCAAAATTGAAACAGGCCTTTTCATTTTAAAATTGGTGACAAAATGAATGTTTGTCATAGGATTTTTGCCCCAGGAGTTCTTTATTAGCCCGGCACACAAAGTAAAATAAAGTGTCTCCAGTTGTTTGTTTTGCCAAACAGAAGAGGTGGTGCGAGAGCTGGAGAGCAGCCTGTTCTTTTGGGATAACAATCCCCTTCCCTCCCTGTAACAGCTCATTTTGTCCTCTTTCAGTAAAGTAATTTTAGTCCTTTGGAACTTTGAAATTTATTCAGAATAACAGTTTTATATTTCCGAGCACAGATTGTGACTGCCAGAAGAAATAAACTTAATTTTCCAGGTTGTTCTGGGCCACTGTAGTGAGGGTCAGATTTTGTGTTGAATTAAAAAAAAGAGGCAAAAGAAAATAAAGATGATGGTCAGAATGCTGGCTTGAGTGTCTCGGAGAGAAAGGTGTGATGTTTGGTTCTTCTGTTTTGTTTTTAACAAAGCATTTGAAACAGATTCTAACAGACAAAAAAAAAAAGGAAAAGCAGACTTATCCTTTTTAAAAACTGCTCTTGCACAGTCTGTATTCACCTTCTTCACAATGGATTACTTTGCTTTCCATAAATGTTATTTTTTGTCTTTGAACTAGTTTTCTTTTAAATTTTTTCTTATTCATTGCTAAATTATACTTTCAAGTGATAGTTTATTAGAATGAATGCTATTTTCCAGATATTGACTTTTAAATCTCTGCTTAATGTTGATGGGTATGTAACCTTGGCATCCCTGGGAATATGTGGTATCTTGGTCCTCAGCAAACATGATTTTGGAGAGCATCGACAAGCTTTGGGAGAGGGTTGGGAGAAGTTTCCATGTCTTCAGTACAGGGCTGGTGATGACAGGCCTGGACAGAGAAGGAGGCCGCTCCGCGTGTCTATAGGAACTTGCTTCATGACCTGGGCCAGTTCCTCCCACTTTCCTTATCCATTAAAATAGGAGTTTGGGCTACTGGATCTCAAAGGGCCCTCGCACTTGACCCTTCTCTGGGTCTTATCTTCATCTGTTAAATGAGGATGTTGTCCTGGATAACAATGATGGAAATATTTTACTTTCAATATTCTCAAATCATCTTCCATTGATTAAGAAATTGAAGCCTTATTTAACAAAAACTTGCATGAGACAGACATTGTTATTTTAGTCTCATCTTATGGGGCAGCTAAGTGGTGCAAGTTCATAGAGCACTAGCCCTGAAGTTGGGAGGACCTGAGTTCAAAACCTCAACTCTGACACTTACTAGCTGTGTGACCCTGGGCAAGTCACTTAACCCTCATTGCCTTAAAACATCTGGGGCCATCTCCAGTTGTTCTGATGTATTGGTATATCTTTCCACTGGCTCTGGAGAGGAGAGTGAGGTTGGTGACTTTGCACAGCCCTCCCTCACTTAAATCCAATTCACTGCTAGTCATGACATCACCTCAACAGCAGGCCCATTTTACAGATAAAAGCTTAGAAAAGTTAAGTGATTGATCCTTAGTGACATGGCTAGTAAGTGTTAGAGGAGGATTTGAATGTAAGTCCTTCTTACCCTGCTCTAGCAGACTTTCTGTAGTATTTAGAAGATTAAGTCATGTGTTAGGTTTCTTTCATAATTTGTATAATCTTATAGACTTCTTGAGTCCAGGGCCCAGGCCTGGCTGAGGGTGAGGTTCTCCTCCCAGGGTGTGAATGGCTTTGTTACCTAAGAGGGAAGGACAAAACTGGACAGTTACAGCATTGGAAGGGACCTTCTGTGCCACTTAGTCCTACCACTCCCCTCTACAGATGGACCAGAGAGGTCAAGGAATTTGTCCACACTTACAGGTGGTGAGTGGCAGAGGAGGCAGGGTTACAGCCCAAGCCCTGACTCCCTGGCCTATTTCTCTTTTTACTGTGGATGGTGGCATCCTCTCCTTTCCCTGGAGAAGGCTTTATCCCTTGGGAGGCAGGAGGACTACCTTTTCTGGGGGCCGAGGGGCTTGGCATGGAAAGGGAAAGAGGCATGTGGACTATAGAAGGCATCTCCATGCCCTGTAGGTGGCGATTACTTCTGTTAATACAAAAAGCAAGTGGTTGAAATATATCTACTTTGATCAAGAGAGAAATTACTTAATATCTGTAAAATTTGTACATTAATGTCTCTAGGTCAGTACTTTTAAAGCTCACTGTGTTCTAATTGCAGAAGGGGACTATCTCATCATTTATATAGAAATGTCACTTCATTATGACATTTGCTCTGTGATCTTTGAAAAATAGGTTTATATCCAACCACCCACATTTATGGGAATTGTCTTTAAGTAGCTGTTTATTTGACTTTTCCTTTCTCCTTTTTCACTTGGAAAGAACTGGGTCCTGTTACCGAAGAGGAGCTGGAGTGGCCATTGTTGAGTCCACCAAGGGATTTCTGAGGTTTTTTTGCTGACTTCCAAGAGAAGCAGCACTTCCCTAGAGAGCTTGTAGTTACACAAATTCCTGAGGAGGCTCCCAAAGACTCATACATAGGGTCATCTGCATCCATTAATTCGTTGTACAAATAATGACTTGAACCTAAGCTGTTTGTCTATTTAAACTGGTAAATCCTAATTTCTTGGTGTGCTTGGAAACGATGAATATTCATTCATATCACCCACCCTTGCTTGGGGGTACCCCAAGCTTTGCCCAGGGCCTTATTCTCTCTCTAGATTAGGGCTTCTTGACCTTTTTGTGGGTGTCATGGGTCCTCTTTTTTAGAGTGGTGAAGCATATGGAATGTTTTTCAGTGAAATGTTTTTAAATGCACAAAATTAAAATACATAAAATTTCAAAGGAAACCACTTCTATTGAAACACAAATATCTGCTCGGCATCACTAAAAAACAAGAGAAATGAAAATCAAAACAAGTCCAAGGCTTCACCTTATATCCTACAAATTAGGGAGGATGACAAAAGATAGGGATAATGAATGTTGGAAAAGTTGTAGGGGGATGGGCACTCTAGCATTTTGTGGGTGGGACCGTGAATCAGTGCCACCATTTGGACAAGCAATTCAGAATTATGCAGATGAAGTGATTAATATACCCATGCCCTTTGTTGTTTTGTGGTTTTCTGTGTTTTTCTTTTCTATTCTTTTTCGTGGGGCAATGAGGGTCAAGTGACTTGCCCAGGGTCACACAGCTAGTAAATGTCAAGAGTCTGAGGTCAGATTTGAACTCAGGTCCTCCTGAATCCAGGGCCGGTACTCTATCCACGGTGCCACCTAGCTGACTCCTACCCATACCCTTTGACCAGTGATTCTAAGAAAGCCATCAATTAGAAGAAAGTCACCATATACACCAAAATATTTATAGCAAAACTTTTTGTGATAGCAAAGAAGTAGAAATAAAGTACATGTTCTTCGAATGGGGAATGGTTAAAGGAGTTATATAGTACATGAATATAATGGAATGTGACTGTGCTGGAAGAAATGATGAATGTGCTGAATATAGGGAAACATGCAATGAGCTCTTTGAACTGATGCAGAGCCAAGAAAACCACATACATAGTGGCTAAAACAATGTAAGTGGAAACAATGCCTCCCTTCAAAATCCAAAGGGAATGTAACAGAGTTACAAAGATCAAGCAGGACTCCCTGAAGGAGCACAAAAAGGTGATCAGCCCACCTCCTTGCAGAGGAGGGAGGTCCATGAACATTGCATGTTACTCATATTTTCAGACTTTTTTGATGTATTGATCAGTTTTTTTCCCCTCCCCCCTTCCTTTTTTTGTCTTGAAAAATTTTATTTGTTATATAGGATGACTTCTTGTTGGAAAGGAGGAGAGAGAGATGATGTAGAAAAACAATAAAAATCAATAAAAAGCTTATTTTAAAAAGAAATACGATTACCAAAATATTTCAGGAATCAAATTCACAGGACCCAGCATAAGAACCCCTGATGTAATGAAATTAATAGGAAATCTGTGGTTATATAATTATTGTACGGACCCATTTGGCAGTCTGGTGAAGCCTATAGACTACCCTTCCTAGAATAATGTTTTAAAATAAATGAGATTACAATGTTAACCTATCATAGCAGTTATTGAAATAGTAAAACAAAACAAAACAAATCCCAGACTCCAGAGAACTTTCTGATTTGTATGGGCAGAAGAAGTTCCACAGATCCCATCCCTACTCCTCTTTTCCTTCCTACAAATAAAAGGAATATACTTAAACCAAAGAGGTGATTCAGTCTCTTAATATTGTCATGCAAGGTGGTCCCAGAGGAAAGCCTGTTCTCCCAGGCTTCTATTACAAATCTGAATGTACATGGGCTCAGAAATACTTTTGCTAATGGGTCAGAGTGCCTTCAGGTGGGAAAACAAGCATTGCCATAGGAAATGTACTTGGGCTGGATATTTAGTTTGAGACAAAGTTGTTAATATACATTTTATTGGTGAGTGAATAGGAATTGAAGTTTCCCAGTATTGTGGCTCTGTGGATTAACCAGCTTGGGTCAGCCACCCAGCCCTCTTTCATTTCTATAAACTTGAAAGTACTTGAGAATGAGCTCCTCTGGTGACTTAACCTTCAGAGGGTGACTGGAGTCCATTCATTCATTCATTCATTCATTCATTCATTCATTCATTCACTTATCTATCTATCTATCTATCTATCTATCTATCTATCTATCTATCTATCTATCTATCTATCTATCTATCTATCTATCTATCTATCTATTTTGGTGAGGCAATTTGGGTTAAGTGACTTGCCCAGGGTCACACAGCTAGTAAGTGTTAAGTGTCTGAGGCCAGATTTGAACCCTGGTCCTCCTGACTCCAGGGCCGGCGCTCTCTCCACTGCGCCATCTAGCTGCCCCAAGAAGTCGGCATGGGTGACTGGAGTCCTAACCGACTGGGTCCACAATGGATTTTTAAATCGAATCATCACAGTATTATTAATAAGAAACGTCAGTCCTGCCATCTAATATCTTTTCGAATATAGTCCGTTAAAGAATGCAGACACCCCTGAAAGGATTAATACAGGAAGCTGCAGTCAGCGATCATTCACTGCTCAATTATCAGTTCGTGAATTAGACGTCTCTCTTCTTAAATGCTAGATGAGAACAGGTGAGGGATTTTTGATTGAGCAGGCAGAGGGAGGACAGGTGGAGAGTCTTGGACCATGGGGCACAGCAGGTTGGGGCCTCAGCGACCAGTGTGAGGACGCTGGGTCCCTGGGATGGTTGGGTTCAGAAAACAAAAGTGAAGGATTATCAAAGACAACTTTCACTTGCTTCCCATGTTGCAGGGAGTTGGATCTGAAAAAGAGCCCTGCGCCTCATAGATGAAGTTCTTAAAGCACAGAGCATTAAAACAGTGTATCTAGAAGTTCATTTTCAAACAGCTCATTTACTGGGGTCCTACCTCCTCCAAAGGGCATCACAGAAGGACCACAAACATCTTCTTGTCACAGATGATAAACCACCCCCTTTCTTTGCTTACTGAACTCAGAATTGTGCTAACAAACGCTGGTAGGAGAGCAAAGCCAGAAATGTGTTTCCATAGATTCTGACAACTTGGCTTCCCAACTTACCTCATTGGGTAAAGTAATTATAGTCTATCATGTCTTTTCAGTCTCACAGAAGCAAGTTTATTAGCTTATAAGGTGACTCTTGAGTGATTTAGAAAGCACGACAATCTTCACGTTCGTTTGCAGTTTTACCAACAGAAAATTATGCAAAGTATATGGTGTTGGAGGAATCTGTCATTTACTTAGCATCAATGGCATGTTATCACTGAGACATTTAGGGTAGACTTGGACCTAGCTGGGACTTGTATAGGAAAGTCCCTTGACTTCCCTGGGCCTTGACCTCTTTAGCTCTCAAATGAAAATGGTTTGTTTAGATCTCAGTGGTTCCTTCCAGCTCTGATGTTCTGTAATCCTGGGATTTGAAGTGGAGGGCCCTCCAGCCTGCTCATTTTATAATCATTATATTAGCATGTTCCTTTAATCACAGTCAGTAGCATTCAATTCATTTGAATTTCGACTTTTATAAGACTTGTCCTATCAGCAGCCACTCTAGGATAATAAGGGAGATAGATGCAAAGTTGAATAAGACTTTGTTCCTGTTTTTGTGGAGCTAATCAGGGAGATAATGTGCCAACAACCTTGGACATACAAGTTATATAGACTATAAATGGAAGGTACTTTCAGAGGGTACGCACTAGCAGCTGGGGGAGGGGGAGGGTATGGAGAGAAGGGGTGTGAAAGGCCTCCTGGACAAAGCCGACTTTGAGCTTATTCTAGAAGGCATCAAGGAAGCTGAGGAGAAAAGGTGTCTCGGCTTGGGCGGCAGTGGGGAACAGGAGATAGCTGTCTTGTGGAAGAGCAGTACATAGAGCAGTAGAACTAGAATGGAGTGGGACTGGGGAAGATGCAAAGCATTTTACATTTGGTCCTGGAAGGCAATGGGGAGCCACCACAAAGTAGAGAGGGACTCTCATTGTTCCATGGTGCTTCACCCTCTGTACTCTATTGCTTCTTCCTCCCCAGTGTGGCTGTTGAGTGTTCTAGTTTAGCTTTTCAGGAGATGGGTGATGTGTTTCACCCTTAGTCCCCTGGAATGGTGATTTCTCATCATACTGGTTAAAGACCCGAATTCTTTCAAAGCCGGTAGCCTTTACTGTATGACTGTCACTGTAGAAATTCTGGCTCTGTTCACTTCACTCTGCATCAGTTCATTTAAATCTCATCAGGCTTCTCTGAAATGATCCCCTTCACCATTTCCTACAGCACAGTATTTCCAGTCAGTCAAGTAGTCAACACATGTTTATTAAGGGCTTACTATATTTCAGGCACTGAGGATACAGACACTAATAAAAGCAAACACAGGCCCTGCCCTCAAGAAGCTCACATTCCAGTGAAGGAACATGCCAAAAAGATGCAGAAAAGGGAGTGTGGTAGAGAATCCCAGAGAGTCCGAAAGCTGCGTAGTTGGTGGGGGATGGGAGACACTGCTGAGCTGCCTCTTTCAATGGAGCGAGCCCCTCTGGTCAAAGGGTCCAAGCAGAGGGGCAGGGTGTATTGATGAGCAGTGCCAGGTAACTTCAGTCTTGCAGGATAATGAGGTTTCCTAATGAGTTTCCTGGGGAAGGAAAGCATGTTGGAGAGGGCCAAAGAAGTATAGATGTATAGCAAATTATAGACCAGCTCTAGGCTAGCTCTCAAATTCCCTTTCTTTGCCACCAGATTTTTGTACATGCTTAGAGTTTGTTTTGCTAAGGAAATCTCCCTTCCCAAACCGTTCCTCCCTCTAATTTCCCCTCCACCCTTCTTTTTGTTTCCCTGCTGAGTGAAATGTCTTTCTCTACCCAGCTCTGTGTGTTTGTGTGGGCATTCTTCCCTCCCATGACCAGTTCAGAGGAGAATGAGGGTCAGGAGTCAGCAAGTGTCCCCCACTCCATCCTCCTTGTTTGTATAGATGTCTACCTGTACACTCAGATTGTGTGAAAGAATTTCCCCTAACCTTCTTTCCTTCCTCTCTCCACTATATTCCCTTTCCCCTCTATTGCCAGTCTTCTTTTACAATCAAGAGATAATAAGCTGTACTGGCCTTGTCTAATTAGACTCCTAGCAACTCTGGTCTTTTCATCAGGAATGCTTGCAAGTCCTCCATTTCACCAAAGGTCCATTTTTCCCCCCTTGTAAGTTTATATTTAGTTTTTCTGGGTAAGTCATTCTTGGCTGTAAGCTTATATCCTTTGCCTTCTCCTTTTAAAAATTAAATTATAGGGGCAGCTAGGTGGCGCAGTGGATGGAGCACCGGCCTTGGATTCAAGAGGACCTGAGTTCAAATCTGGCCTCAGACACTTAACACGTACTAGCTGTGTGACCCTGGGCAAGTCACTTAACCCCAATTGCCTCACCACACACACACACACACACAAAATTTTTAATTATATTATAGGGGCAGCTAGGTGGTGCAGTAGATAGAGCACCGGCTCTGGAGTCAGGAGTACCTGAGTTCAAATCCGGTCTCAGACACTTAACACTTACTAGCTGTGTGACCCTAGGCAAGTCGCTTAACCCCAATTGCCTCACTAAAAAAAAAAAAGAAAGAAAAAGGATTAAAAGTTATATTATTATATCAATTATATAATATCATATGATAAACAATATATGATATAATGTATAATAGATTATAATATAACAATGATATGTAAAGTTTATTTCAAACTCTCTGTTCCCTTATGATGGTGGCTGCTAAATTGTGTGTGACCCTGGCTGTGACTCTCTGGCATTTGAATTCTTTCTTTCTAACTGCTTGAAGTATCTTCCCTTTAACCTGGAAGCTCTGGATTTGAGCTATGATGTTCCTGGAAGTTACATTTTTTTTTTCCCAGGGGGTGACTGGTGGGTTCTTTCTATTTCCACTTTGCTCTTTGGTTATAAAAGATCTTGGGCAGTTTCAAGATTTCTTGAAATATGATATCTAGTCTGTTTTTTCTGTTTATAGTGTTCAGGTAGTCCAATTGTTCTTAATTTTTTTTCTCTTCAATTTATTTTGCAGGTCAGTCATTTTTGCTATGGCATACCTGACATTTTCTTCTGTCCTCTGCCTTTGACTTTGTTTTAATATTTCTTGTTGGCTTCTAATCAGTCCATTCCAATTTTCAGGAGTTTTTGTTTTTGTTTTGCCTGGGCAGGCTTTTTTGTACCTCTTGTGTCAAGTGGTTACTTCCATTTCAAATCCTTTCTTCAATAACTCTCATTTCTTTCCCAATTTATTCCTTTAGCATTTTCATTTCAGTGCTTAGCAGAGTCTGAAACACAGTAGGCACTTAATAAATATTATATTGAGGGGGCATCTAGGTGTTGCAGTGGATAAAGCACGGCCCTGGATTCAGGAGGACCTGAGTTCAAATCCAGCTTCAGACACTTGACACTTACTAGCTGTGTGACCCTTGGCAAGTCACTTAACCCTCATTGCCCTGCAATAAATAAATAAATATTGATCGATTTATTGATCAAACAAGTAAATTCTTTTTTAAAAACAAAACAAAACAAAAAACCAACTTTTGCTTCATCTCTTCCAGGAATTCTAATTGAGTCTGTGCCCAGATTCCACACACAAGAAGCTGTTTTTCTTTGAGTCTGTGCTTGTAAATGTTTTGAAGTTATTCTCTTTTTTTGAGTATCCCTGTCACCATAATAGCTTCTTATGGTGGCATTCTCTTTTTGCTTACTCTTTTGCCAGGCTATTTCCTAACTTCAGACTCGATTTTAGGGCTGAACTCTGTATACTTTTGGAAGGAGGGTCCGGGTTGTTCTCTTTGTTGTTTTCTTGGTATATTGAGTATTGTATTATTCCACAATCTCAAAGACAGCTCAGGCTGGTGACCTGTAAGGTTTCAGTACCACAGTGTGGTCTAGTCCAGGGCAAAGTCTGACTGCTTCCCTCTACCAAGTCTGAGCTTGCTCACCAAACCTGTTGTTCTTCACAATGAAGGGGTAGGTAATTATAGAGAGGAAAACACAAGAAAATAGAATGGAAGGAGATACACAATTAATGATCACAACTGTGGATGGGATGAACTTACCCATAAAATGGAAGATGAGGGTTGAATATATTAGAAAGTAGCATCCAACAATTTGTTGTTTATAAGAAACACAGTTGAAACAGAAAAACTCACACAGAATTAAAATAACGGACTCAATTAAAAGAGATAAACAAGGAGACTACATCAAGCTGAAAGGTACCAAGAAAGTTACAATGAAGGTAATATCAACACTTAACATATCTGTACTAAATAGCATAGCATCTAAAAATTGAGAGAAATTTTAAAGGAACAATTTTCCGTACACATGCAAAGGTATATTCTTTCATGGTCATGTTGGGTCCTGGTGATATCTGTTTTCTGGGGGACACCAGATCTGGTTCCACTGTCATTTATGCCCCTCTAGTCACTGTGGATTTATTAGTTATTATACCTGGTTATTGGATTTTCTAGTGACCTAGGCATATCTATTTATATCTGTGTAGAGGCAAAACTAGGTTTGGCCAGCCCAAAAGACTTCTGTGGCCTTCATTTACTCTGAAGAGTAAGAACGTTTTGACCTTGGATCTCATCACAGATTTATCTTCATCCAAGAAGTACATGATCCTCTCAGTAGTTGTAGATAACCTTACCAAGGCCATACATTTCCTCCTTTGTCATAGTGTCCCCACTGCCTTTTATCTAGATTTCTTGTTTTTGCAAGGAGCTTTCTGTTTCTGTAGACTCCTTGGTTAGGCAGGGCCTTATGCTTTATGTCTTACATTCATGTCTTAGTTTTGGCAGGCTCTCTTTAAGGCATTTTGAGTCAATGTGATCTTCTTCTCCTGATTCCACTTGCAAACAAGGAGGGACAAATGTAATAGACCAAAATGCTTGAACTGTATCTCTGTGGTTACTGTACCTACCATCAAGATAGATGACCTCTCTGGATATAGCAAAGCTTGTTTACCAGAGGGGTGTCTATGATTCCACTCTGTAAATACCCTTCTACATGAATTATAGCTTTGAGTCAATTCCACAAACATTTAATGAGTACTTGTTATGTGAGAGGCATGATTAATTTGCCTACCCTTGCTATTTTTGAAGTATGTATTAGCCATAGGCCATGATCTTGCAGAACCACCCAAACCAAGCTTCAAACGCTGTGGTCTACCTGATGAAATAGGCTTACCTACCATCCTCAGGGATGGAGGATGGTCAAATTTTTGTAGGTGGGTGGCCTTTTACAATTATTTGTCTAACTTTATTTTTAAGTGGAGTGAACTGTAAAAAATGAGTATTTTTGGAAATGTTTAATATTACATATATTATCAACTCATGAGTATTTTAGCTAATGCTTTTTGGTTTCTGTGAAGGTGTACCACACCTTTCTCCCCTTCCTCTTATATTCTGTAGAATTAGAGAGGTAAAACTATTTTAGCCCAGCTTGTTGCTACCAATTATGATGAACCTCATTGAATTCACTGAAAATTCAAAAAATTCAGGACTTGCGTATATAGATTACTTGGACTTGATTGACAAAAAGTTGACCTAAGGACAGTACCTAGCAACCTGTCAGTTATATCCATGTACTTCAGCTGGGCCAAGCCATCCAACGAGTTAGTGTGCACACTTTAGCAAAGCTATTCCTTTGGTGCTCCATCAGCAGGACCCTGGGTGGGGGTCTGATGTCCAGGTGTGACTGAAGTTCCTTGTTTGACTGGAACAAACTACGAGGAGGAGGCTGGGTCCTCATTTGCCAGTGCTTTTCTTTTCTTTTCTTTTTTTTGTGGGTCAACGAGGGTTAAGTGACTTTCCCAGGGTCACCCAGCTACTAAGTGCCAAGTGTCTGAGGCTGGATTTGAACTCAGGTCCTCCTGAATCCAGGGCCGGTGCTTTATCCACTGTACGCGAGTGCTTTTTAGGCTCCTTTCTGACTCTTGTGTTTGTTGTGCCTATTAGAAAATAATGATCTATAGACTCTGGTCAGAAACCAATCTGTCCCCTTTTAATTCAAGGGAACTGTCAGTTCGGGCTGGCTGATGCGGCCCTTTTGAGTTGCTCCAACTTCAAGGGCTGCAGAAACACCAGGCAGTTGTCACTGCAGCTAATACATTGACTGCCAGAGAGAGAGAGAGAAAGAGAAAGAGATAGAGAGAGAGAGAGAGAGAGAGAGAGAGAGAGAAAGAGATTGAGAGAGAGAGAGAGAGAGAGAGCATCACTGCTTTAACCCTTTAGCCCTGGCCCTTTTCAACAACTCCGGAGACTTTCGGTTCACTTCCTCAGACCTTTAGACAAAGCTTTATACCTCTCTAGCCTTGCCTTGCCACTGCACTTCATGATGATGATAATTGTGCCCCAGTAGTGCCCCAATAGTGCCCCAATAGTGCCTGGTTAGTCTTGCCTTGTGCATGATGCCTTGTAACCCGAACTGGTGGCCTTGAGGCACATGCTGCTTTGGGCAACACCAGACTTAGCCTTCCCTTGGCCATTGTGAATAAATGATTTTGTGAAAGGTTAGACTGTGGTAGCCCCTAGCGTAGCAGCTGTCCGTTCAGTTCAAATCAAGATGAGTGCAGTCAACAAGCATTGATGAAGCTTCTGTTGTGTTCCAGGCCCAGTGCTAAGTTCTGGGAATACAGATTCAGGCAGAAAGAAAGACAGTCCCTACCCTCCAGCAGCTTATATTCTCTTTTTGGGTTTTTTTTTTGTTTGTTTTTTGCTGGGCAATAGGGGTTAAGTGACTTGCCCAGGGTCACACAGCTAGTACGTGTCAAATGTCTGAAGTCGAATTTGAACTCAGGTCCTCCTGAATCCAGGGCAGGTGCTTTATCCATTGTGCCACCTAGCTGCCCCCTCATCTTTCATTCTTGAAGAGGATGTCATGACTTGCACTGAATTGGATTTAAGTGAGGCAGGGCTGGGCAAAGTCACCAGCCTCACTCTCTCCACCAGAGCCGAATAGGTCCAGTGGCAAGACATAGATCAGGACAACTGGAGATGGCCCTGGATGCAGTGGGAGAGCTTGGCCTTTTTAAGCTAAGGTCAGTTAGCAGTTATCTTAGAACGTCATGAGAATGTGTTACCTAGCCTTCATCACATTCTCATGACGTTCTAAGACAACACCTAACAACACCCCTTTGCGATGTCTTTGGGATACAGACCTAGTAGTGATATTGTTGGGTCAAAGGATAAACACTAGAGTTTGTCAAGCAGCAAATCCTCACAGCAGTTGCTGGGGTCTCTGTATTTATCAAATAGTGGGCTACTAGATTCGTGCTTCTGTATGTTATGTGACTAGTCTGTTCCACTGAGCACTATCTCTTTTTTTAAACCAAAACCAAATTGTTTTGAGAATTACTGCTTTACAGTAGTTTGAGATTGGACACTGCTAGGTCCCCTTTATTTCCAACTTGTTTTTATAATTTCCCTTGAGATTCTTGACCTTTTTTAAACTCCATGTAAATTTATTATTTTTTTTCTTGTTTTATAAAGTAATCCCTTTGTAATTTGTTACAACACTAAAGAAGTAAATTAATTTAGGTACTGTTATTTTTATTTACTCAACCTATCTATGAGCAATTCATATTTTTCTAATTAATTAAACATATCTTTATTTCTGTAAACAGTGGTTTGTAGTTTTATTTCTATAATTCCTGTGTATATCTTGGTAGGTAAACTCCCAAGTATCTTATACATTTCACAGTAACTTTAAATGGAATTTTTTTTTCTATCTCTCCATTCTGTGTGTTTTGTTGGTATAATATAGAAATGTTGATGATTTGTATAGATTTATTTTATGTCATGAAAGTTTGCTGAAGTTAAAGTTTTGATTAATTTTTAATTGCCTTTTTAGGATCCTTTAAATATATCATCCTGCATTTGCAAAAAAAAAAAATCAGTTTGTTTCTTCTTTACCTGTGCTTATTTTCTCTGTTTCTTTTTTTTCCTAAGTTCTTCTTCTTCCTTTAACATATATTAGTGAGGCAATTGGGGTTAAGTGACTTGCCCAGGGTCACACAGCTAGTAAGTGTTAAGTGCCTGAGGCCAGATTTGAACTCAGGTACTCCTGACTCCAGGGTCGGTGCTCTATCCACTGCGCCACCTAGCTGCCCAGTTCTTCTTCTTCTAACCAGCATTTCTAGTGCTGTGTCAAACAGAAGTGATGACAATGGACATCCTTGTTTTTAATTGAAAGGATTCTAGTTTATCCCCATTATGTATAATGGTAGCTTGGTTTTAGATCTATACCATTTATTACTTTAAGGGCAGATCCATTTGTTTCAAGATTTCCTAGGGGTTTTTTTGTTTGTTTTTTAAACAGAAATGGGTATTATATTTTGTCAAATATATAATCATCTGGCATAATCATATGATTTTTATTGATTTATTAAACCAACCTGGTTGGTTTCCTGGTAAAATTCTTAATTGGTCTTAGTGATATGTTGTTTTAGCCTCTTTGATAATATTTATTTAAAATTTTGCATTCATGTTCATTAGGGATATTGGTCTATGGTTTTTGTGTTTTGGTTTTGGTTTTTCCTGTTTGACTCTGCTTGGTTATGTTTCAAGACAATACTCTGTGTCATAGAGGAATCTGGTTCTAGGAATGTATAAGAAAGGAAATGTTCTGTTCTTCTCCATGGTCCTCTATTCAGCACATAGAAGGCTCAAAAATCTCTAGTTCACATATGTAGCTTTATGATAAATCTTATAGGATTTAGAAGAAATTTGTGAGAACATAAAATCGACTTTAGCATATATATTTTAAAAAATTCTACTGTATTTTCATTGTTTTATTTTCATGAAAAATGTTTCAGGGATGAATCTTTCTTACAGACACAGTGTTTGTTCCATAGGTTTTAATAGTGTCCATTTTTTAAAATTTCAAAAAGTTACAGAAAATATAATAGTCATGATAAATCCAGGCTATATTGCAATGTTTTGATTCTATTCACTTAATGTTCCTTTTAACAACATCCTTAGTTAAAATTTTCTTTTCTGAATTCAACCAGATTAAATTTTATTTTCTAGATGTCCCGTGATGAGACAGTCTGTAAATATTGTGGAGTCAGCTATCTGATTCTTCATGAATTTAAGCTTATGGAGGAGAAGATGAAAGCAATGGAAGCAGATATGAAATTTTATCAAGGAAGTCTTGACCGGGAGAAGTTACTCCAAGAAAAGCTACAGTCTCTTAAGCAAGATTTTCAACAGTACAAGGCTGGTGGGGAAGCCCAAACAGAAAGGTTGGAACCTGTTATCAATTTTCATTTTTCATATAAACAGTCATTAATCAAGTAAAAAAAGTTTAGAAAACAAATAGGCTTTGAATTCTTTGCTAGAATAATTCAATATCAGGTAAAACTTATAATGACTACATTTGAGTTTGTTAATAAAATTATCAGTTACAAATACATCCAGGATCCAGATATGTCTTTACCACTTGGATAATTTGGAACCAATCAATGTAAAGTACATGTGAATACAAGAAGTTTTTTCTAATGTCTTAATTTTTACATCGATATTTATTTCTGACAGGTTTTCCCTTTATAAAATCAGGTCATCTAAATATGTAAAACTGCTGAAAATAATTTTACAATGTTGTGATTTTTGAAATGAGAATTACACATTTTCAAAGTATTCAAAAGCATTAAAACTTGTATGAAATTAAATCAGACAAGGGAATGAGTCACTAAAATGATAGGCTCTTGCCCAGCACTCAGTCCTGCCTACTGGCATTTGGGGGTGTGGGCAGTGGGTCAGAGTGTGGGGGGAGGGCTCTCACTTAACTCTCAACGTTCTCGCTACAGGATTCAGTCTTACTGGTATGTTTGCTTTTTAATACTTGCACTTTCCCTTATGAATGAAAGTTGTTATTAAATGTCATTAGCTTCTATGATATACTTTGGACTCATTGACTTAATTTTACCCAAATAAATAAATATTTGTTTTTAAATGGAGGACGCTTCCTTTTTCCTTTTAAATCTCTTAATAATAGCAACAAAACAATAATAGTAAGTGGCATTATATACTGCATTATTTCTTTTTTTTGTGCTTCCCAACAACTCTGTGAGGTAAGTATATTCATGTATTATGTATGTATACACACATACAAACATATCTTCACATATATATGTATGTGTATACACACACACACACACATGTCCTGGTGATCTTGGGAAGCAGCCAGGTGTAGTGGTGAAGGGGACTGCATTTGGAGTTGGGAAGTCTATCCCTGGTCTGATCCTCTATGTGTGTGCCCATGAACCGGTCACTTAATTTCTCTGTCTTGCTTTCCTTGCCTACAAAATGGGCGTTATAGCAGTCTCTGCCTCATAGTTGCAAGGATCCAATGTGATTCTGTGTCTTGCAGAACTGGGCGAATCTTGAAGTGCTGTGTAAATGTCAGGTATTATGAACAGCATGCCCAAATTGAGATTTTGGGGGCTTCAGCAGAAACTCTGATACTGGACAGGGAGCCCATCCCTGACCCTTAGCTCAGCGTGGGTCACTTTGGGCCAGTTGTTTCAGAGGAGATTCCTAAGAAAGACCCTTAGAGAAACTCCCAGAAATTCTCTTGTTGAAGACAGGCTTAATGCTTCACCAGGACCACCACCCGTGGGGTCTGTTGTTTTATATTAATGGCATAGTGAAAGTGGCATCTGATAGATTCTACCTTTTGTCATTGATTACCACAGCTAAGTGTTTTATCTGCTTAGAAAACCAAAGAACTAGAAGAGCAGGTTCCTGACTAGGACGATTTGTAAGAGAGGATGGAGTAATTTCTTCAGTCAGATAGATGGCTGTTTCTTTGAATCACTTACTGACAACAGAAAGCTAAGTTTTGCAGACCCTGAGTTTGTATGAAGGTCAGAGCTACTGTTGCGCAAATTAATCTCCACGTGTCTCCTGGATGTTTTCCTGTGAACTTCCCAGTAAAGTCAGGGTGTCTTGAACAGAGTTTGCTGCTTCCCTGAGGCCTGGGCGCATATGTACATATGTAGAAACAAAGACAGTGGATGGTAGAAGTAATTAATGGCTGAGGCTTGGCATGGAAAGGTGGATGGTAGGATAAGGGGGCAAGGGTTTCAGGAGAAGAAGACACTGTAGAGATGAACTGGTTCACCAAGGGCTCAAGATGAGGAAGGGAGGAGGCAGTGCAGGGATGATGGCCTGGGAGAGAACTTAGGGGTGGAGGGATTGGACATCACAATGTGGAGGAAGAACAGTGCTTCTGGAGGTGGAATGATAACAGATTGTGGTTTACTAAAAGGAATTATAGAGTTGATGGACATGCTTTTAGGTGACAGCAAGCCCAAGGGTATGCCCATCTCTGTGTGTAGCTGAAATGTGCAGCAGGAGGAGCTTCTGAGAAATGAGGGTGTTTGAGGGAGTGTCAGCATACTTGTTCAAGTCTTCTCGTATGAAGACAAGCATTGGGGAAGAAAGACCAGGAGCTAAGTACTGAATTCAAAGAGTGGCCAGGAGGCTGATAGACAACAGCTGCCACAGTCCTGGGTGGGTGATCGGCACAGAATGAATAAACCTCAAAGGAGAAGAAGGAGGTAGTAGAGAGAGATCCTTGAAGGGGAATTCGGGGGAAAGAGTACTCCAACTCCCCCACCATGACTGGTATGTGTAAAAATGAAAACAGTGCTGAAAAAGATAGGCAGAGAAACTAGGTCACCAGGACAGAGCCAAAAAAAAGATGGAGGGAGGGAGAAAGAAATTGGTTCCAGATGGAGGGAAGTTTGGGAAGCAGGCACTCCAGAGAGAACAGTGGAAGGAGTAGGTGTTGAGGGGGTGAGAACAAGGGAGGAGTCCTTAGAGGACCAAGGAGGGGGTTTGAACAGTGGTATCCAGGGGTTCAGGACCATTGGGTTGGGGAGGGAGTGATAGGGTGAGTATCTTAATCATCAAGGCCTTAGGTTGGTTAACATTGACTAGAGAGGTTCAGCCTAGGGGTAGAGTAGTCCCAGGATGTCTGTAGGGGGCAGTGTCTCCAACACAGAGAAAGGGGTGGAATTTAGGTGGTCCCCGATTTATTGGCTGCCAACTGGCAAGCTGAGGTAGTAGGTGTCTGTGGCAGGATCTGAACCGACTGTAGTCGGTAACCCCTCAATTAGCCAGAACTTAGCTGACTGTTACACTCAGTTAACTGGAATCTTTCCTTTGGTTTTCATGGATATCTATATCTATATCTATATCAATTCATGACCTATAGTCAATAAGTGGCATTCCTGAGAAGAGGGTATGGGCTGGCCACATGAGGACCATTATAAAGGACAACAGATGGATTCCCCAGCCAAGGATCAGAAGGTGTGGAAGGAATGTTCACGTGGAGGCAATCACTGACGCGGCGAGATACTCAACTAGACTCTACATTGGGAAGGAAGAGTAAAGGAAAATAGGCTCCTTTCTGAGCCGGGAGGGCCTTCAGCCTCCTCACTTCAAAGTTGATAAAAACTGAGCCCAGGCAGATGTTTGGAGTCCATTAGATTGCAAACTCTCCCAGGAGCACATTTTCTTTAGTTAGGCACTAGTCAGCATGGATCAGAGCATCTGGGACTGCATCAGTGTGTGTGTGGGGAGGTTTCTTCTGATGCTCAGATCATTTATTACCTTAGTATATGGATGGCATGAGTTGTTGTGGCCAAAAACCATCATTCGCTGGTGTCCAGTTTCTGGGGGTGAGCCTTCGTGAATATTGGCTTTTCCCTGAATGACAGATGGGTCATCCTTCCGGCTATACTTGTACACAAAAGCTGTCCAGCTTGGTTTGACCAAGCTTGTGTTTCTTTGGTAAAGCCTGCCTTAGCTTCAGGGTCACCTCTGTGCCATGATGAGGCAGGCAGTGGGTGGGACCTAATCAATGTTTCCTGAACGAATGAACAACTGAAATGATTTGTCCAAGATCACTGAGTGAGTGACAGAACTGAAAGTAGGCCACAGATCTCTTCACTCCCAGGCCTGCCTGTTCTCAGCTGGGATGTCTTCTTTTTTAAACTTAATTAAAAAATTTTTTGTTACACTTGTTGCATTTTTTGTTTTATTTGTTACATGTTTCTTACATCCAATATGTCTCCCTCCTTCCCTGGCATTACAGAAGGCCACCATTTCTTTCACACATATGTGTGTGTGTGTGTGTGTGTGTGTGTGTGTGTGTGTGTGTGTATATATATATATATATATATATATATATATATATATATACACACACATACATACGCACACATGGGTCTTTTGCTGAAATTTCTTTTTTTTTTAATATGGTATTTTTTAAATTTTATAAAAGCATTTTATTATTTTCCAGTTACATGTAAGGATAGTTTTCAACATTTGTTATCATAAGATTTTAAATTCCAAATTTTTCTCCCACCCTCCCTTCTCTTCTCCCTCCCCAACACAGAAAGCAATCTGATATAGGTTAGATATGTACGATCATATTAAACCTATTTTCTGCATTAGTCATATTATGAAAGAAGACTCAGAACACAAGGGAAAAACCTCAAAAAAGAAGGAAAAAAACATCCCCAAAGTAGAAACAGTGTGGTTCAATCTGCATTAAGAATCCACAGTTCTTTTTTTCTGGATGTGGAGAACATTTTCTATCATGAGTTCTTTGAAATTGTTTTGGATCATTGCACTGTTGAGAAGAGCCAAGTCTATCACGGTTGATCATCACACAATGTTGCTGTTACTGTGTACAGTGTTGTCCCGGTTCTGCTCATCTCACTCAGCATCAGTTTGTGTAAGTCCTTCCAGGTTTCTCTGAAATCCTCCTGCTCATCATTTCTTACAGCACAATAGTATTCCATTACATTCCTATAACACAACTTGTTTAGCTATTCCCTAATTGATGGGCATCCCCTCAATTTCCAATTCTTTGCCACCACAAAGAGAGCTGCTATCAATATTTTGTACATGTGGGTCTTTTTCCCTCTTATATGATCTCTTTGGGATACCGACCTAGTAGTGGTATTACTGGGTCAAAGGGTATGAACAGCCCCATAGCCCTTTGGGCATAGTTCCAAACTGCTCTTCCGAATAGCTGGATCAGTTCACAGCTCCATTAAGAATGCATTAGTGGGGGCAGCTAGATGGCGCAGTGGATAGAGCACCGGCCCTGGATTCAGGAGTACCTGAGTTCAAATCCGGCCTCAGACACTTAACACTTATTAGCTGTGTGACCCTGGGCAAGTCACTTAACCCCAATTGCCTTACTAAAAAAAAAATACTCACAGAAGAATGCATTAGTGTTCCAATTTTTCCACAGCTTCTCCAACATTTATTATTTTCCTTTTTTGTCATATTAGCCAATCTGATAGGTGTCAGGTGGTACCTCAGAGTTGTTTTAGTTTGCATTTCTCTGATCAATAGTGATTTAGATCATTTTTTCATATGGAAATAGATAGCTTTGATTTCTTTATCTGAAAACTGCCTGTTCATATCCTTTGACCATTTCTCAACTGGGGAATGACTTGGATTCTTATAAATTTGATTTAGTTCCCAATATATTTTAGAAATGAGGCCTTTATCAGAAATACTGGCTGTAAAAATTGTTTCCCAGCTTTCTGCCTCCCTTCTAATTTTGGCTATATTGCTTCTGTTTGTAAAAGAAAACTTTTAAATTTAATTTAATGTAATCAAAGTCTTGCATTTCATAATATTCTCCATCTCTTGTTTGGACATAAACTCTTTTCCTCGCCACAGATCTGAGGGGTAAACTACTCCTTCCTCTCCTAATTTACCTGTGGTATCACCCTTTATGTCTAAATCATGTACCCATTTTGACCTTATTTTGGTGTACGGTATAAGATGTTGGTCTATGCTTAGTTTCTGCCATACTATCTTCCAGTTTTCCCAGCAGTTTTTGTCAAATACTGAGTTCCTATCCCAGAAGCTGAAGTATCTGGGTTTATCAAACAATAGATTACTCTAGTCATTTACTACTGTGTCTCCTCTGCCTAACCTATTCCGCTGATCCTCCACTCTATTTCTTAGTCAGTGCCAAATAGTTTTGATGACTGCCTTTGCTGAGATTTCTTAAGAAATTGTCAGGTCTTGTCCTGAAATTCACTGTACATTCAGTCACAGTCCTCCTACTTCATTTCCATAGTCCTCGGTGATGAGAGAAATTTGGTGTTTCATATGTGACCCTACAGTTCTGAAACAACTTCAATCATCAAAGGTTTTAGAGACAGAAGGGAAAGACTCAATTATGTTCATAGGGAAGTGTGCTCATAATCTGTAGAATGATCTTCAGGAACAGGGGTTGAAAGAAAAATGGTTTCCTGCTTAGCCCTCAGTTAACCAGAAATTTTAATAAACATAGGACATTAGTGGCATGTACTTATTATTGAAGTTTTATTGTGTTTTAGAATTGAGCTGGAAATATTTAATTTTTTGAAAAGGCCCTTTTGCTGTTGTAATTTTTATGTTGAAAATGATTTAGGGTTATTTTTCTGTTTGTTTGTTTGTTTTTGCAGGGCAATGGGGGTTAAGTGACTTGCCCAGGGTCACACAGCTAGTAAGTGTCAAGTGTCTGAGGCCGGATTTGAACTCAGGTACTCCTGAATCCAGGGCTGGTGCTTTATCCACTGCGCCACCTAGCTGCCCCCTAGGGTTATTTTTCTGATAGAAGTTTGCTAAATTCTTGGCTAACCAAAATATTAAGAGAATGAACACTTTGTAAATGTCAGTTATTATTATTAGGAATAAAAATTCACTTTTGGAGGTTATCCTAACCTTTTTTGTAGAAATCTTAAAATGTATCAATTTACCTTCCCGTCTAGACTTTGAGCAGTTGTATGGTGTAGATAACTGGATGGCACAGTTGTTGGAGTGCTTGATCTCAAGTCAGAAAGACCTGAATTCAGGTCCTGCCTCAGACACCTACTAGCTGTATGATCCTGGAGAAGTCACTTTACCTTTGTCTGCCTCAGTTTACTCATCTACAGAAGGGCAGTGATAATAGAAAGTACCTCCTAGGGTTGTGAGCATCAAAGAAGGTAATATGGAAAGCTCCTCACAAAACTTAAAGAGATGTTCTTATAGAGGGCTGATCTTGAAGTCAGGAAGACTAGGACAAAGTCTTGATTCTTACAGGGGCTGCTTAGCCTTGGTTAAGTCAAGTTCTCAAAGTTTTAGACATTTCCCTAAAGCCACAAATTACATCGGATGTGCTGATCTATTTGCCTTGGAGGCTAGGAATACTGGAAAATAAATGTATTTTCCACAGTAGGATTTTCACATGTATGGAAATGACAGACTTAGTCCACTCCCTTTCAAAAATATCCTATGTTGACTATATCCCAACAGTGGGAAATATGTTGGGCCTGGAGTCAAAAGACCTGAATTCTAGCTCCTACAATGACTCGTTGTATGAATGTGGCAAATCGCCCAACTCACCTCAATATTAGGGTACCTGGCTCAGTCTTGGGAATATAAAGACAGAGAGGAAGAGCCTCTTCCTTTAAGAAGCTTGCCTTCACATTGAGGCCTACTCGGAGAAGTGTTTATAAGGCCCATTTGCTGAGATTTCCTTATCTGTCAAAGGGAGGAGTAGGGGGAGTGATAGTGTTGTCCCAATCTAAAGCACTGTGAGTGTGTGCTGTTGTTGTCTATTAATGAGGGAGCTTCATTTCGTATGTGAATAATTATTGTGTAGTGTTGTAGCTATAGAAGCTGTAAGTCATTGGGAGGGATCTAGATCTAGTTCAACCTCCCCATTTTACTGGTGAGGAAACTGGGGCTAAGAGAGTGGCTTTTTCCGTGGTTGCACAATTAGTAAGTGTCAAGTCCAGTTATGCCATTCCACACCCCCAGTTAAGTGGCCTCTCAAAAATCTGTAATCATATAACAAGTACAGCTGCTTTCCTATTTGGGGTGGAGAGGGTGGAAGGAGATGATAACAAAATATGGGAAGGACAGCCAGCCAGTAGCCTGAGACCAGGCTGGGGGCTGTGTAAGCCTTTCAGGAATCCTGGAATGTCATTGGAGGAGCCAGCCAGAATGATGGCACTGCTCCTAGGAATCTAAGAAAGAGATAAGGCAGGCTACGTCATAGGCTAGTCCTATTGGGAACTGGGATGGGAATCCTTTTCCTATCGAGAGTATTGGGGCCTCTGATACTCCTTTTCATTCTGGTGCTACAAGGAGGCAAGATATGGAAGAGAAAGTTGGAAGTGTTCATTTATATCCCACCTGCAGGAAATGCTTTGGTGAAAATGATGCCAATGACTTCAACAGGGAAACCACGAGTGGCCATAAAATGGATAGGCTTTAATTATGTATCAACATTATATCATAACTAAATTAGAAACAGTTATAGGCAGGAATTTCATAATATGTCATGTTGATAGCCTTAGCTCCGAATTCTACAATGTGTTGCATGCAAATCAGGACAAGGCAATCATAAGATATAATTTCTTTCCCAAGCCCACCTGGAAACTGAGGAGTTACTTAAATCTAAGGAGGGAAAGGGGAGCAGGACAGCATGGTGGATAGAGTTCTAGCTAGAACCAAGGAAGACTCATCTTCCCGAGTTCAAATCCAGGCTCAGACACTTACTAGCTGGGTGACCCTGGGCAAGTCATTTAACCCTAATTGCCTCAATTTCCTCATCTCTAAAATGAGCTGGAGAAGGAAATGGCAAACCACTTCAGTATCTTTGCCTAGAAAATCCCAAATGGGGTCACAGAGAGTTAGATATAATGGAAAAATGACTCAACAACAAGGAGGAGGAAGGAAAATCTGAAGAACGTGAAGGTAATAACATTTGCACTTAACACAAACTCCAAAAAGACTACAAAATATAGAACTGGGTAGCAAAGATAATGCCAATGCTTTAAATGATTTTGAAAAGGAGATAGGCATACTTAAAATGGAACTATCAAAAGCCCTTTTTGATTTTAATGGCATAAATCCAACTAGAAGGTCAACTATATCAAAACAGAACACATTTTAAAAACTGGTATTTGTTATACCCATTATAAACAAATGAATTCCCCCATAATATTTGACAGAGAGTTTAAAACTATTTCAAGACCTACAAACAATAGTATATTCTGGGACCATTGCATAGTAAATACCATAAGAGGAAAGCTAAAGATGTCTAAGAACATACCTAAGGAGAGACATCATGACAGAAGCAGCTTAAGAAGACCATTCAGGACTTGTGGGGAAAAAACATGGGAAGATTTCATCAATGTCCAGCTGGTAGGCATAGTAAGAAACTTGAATCCTATTGCCTGACTAAAGGCAAAGAAAAAGACACACTTCACGTGGAATTTGGAAAACAAAAATATGCCAGAAATTCTTAAATATCTTTAATCAAAAGATGACAAGTGAAGTCCAAAATGTTAAGGTGACACAAGGAATTAGAGCAGCATAAACAAAATAAGTTCAACATGAACTAAACATTATAGTCTGAGGCTTAAGAAGCAAAGAAATTAGAGGAGAGAGAACTTCCAAAGAAGGAGGATGTGGAAAATTCTGATCATTTAAATGGTTGGAATAAATCCAACCCAATAAATATATGTTAGAACAGACAGTACACAGAAAGCTTGTGTACCATTAATATGTAAATGACAGAACAGTTAGGTTAAAGGGAAGTGACTAAATAGCCAGCTTCTCTGTGAAGCTGGAAAGTTGTGGGTCTGAATAAGTTCCCTAATTACTGGTTCAGATGTGACACAGTGGCATATGAATTGTCAGGAGAGAATCTTACTGGCTTCCTCTTTGAGGCAAACCTGATCCTGTATTTCTTAACAAAAGGTATTTCTTATTTGTTACTAGAAGAGAATAACAGTAACCCCTTCAAATACAAGGTCATTATGTTTCATGTACTTCATATGAAGTATCCATAGCTTGTATTGTTCAAAAAAACACCCTATAAACATTTACAAGAAAATAGCATTTTGTCTGAGGAGAAAAAAGGGTGTGCTAAAAATTCCCAGAGGTGTCAATAGTATTATTGATTTGGTCATTATTGAACAAATTCCCTAGAAGTACTATAATATTTACACTAGCTTTATTGAGCATTCAGTTCCACACTTAGCTTAGTCATGTACTACAAATATATAAAATTGTTCCAAGCCTGTTGAGAATGATAAAATATTTGATATCCTCATGGAAAGCTTTTCTCTTCAAATCGCAACACCAACACAATTTTAAGAATGTACTATTTTTAAATAATTTGGAGAATAATTAATATAAAACATAGTAGCTTCCAAGAAGATAGTATAAGCCCACTATTGTTCTTCCTCTCTTTAAATCCATGAGCATCACTCCTAAAGAGAATTTAAAATATTTTAATCATAGAGAGGGTCATGCCAAAGTATGATATTAATTACTTAATGTTATTGGGTGACATCAAGTGGTTTGGCTCCATTAAAAAACACATTAAGCAGCTCAAAATCTTTGGATTTTATAAATATATCTTTATTATATGCTAAGGAAGATTAGATACTAAAGGCTCTGAAATTGTATCTAGAAATTAAGTCAAATGAATGATTGAAGGCAATATATTTTTTCTCCAGGCAAAACATGAGGCTATCAAGGAGAATTCTGAGTTTGTATTTGTTAAGAGACTTAACAGGCATCCTTAAGTCAAAGCTTAATGGGAGAAATACATTTAGAGCAATTAATACCTACAACATATTTGCCTTAAAATACACTTTTGACATGGTAAAATGGTTACAATTGGTCTAAAAGGGATCTAAACATCCATACGGTGTTAATGAAACAGGATTCATCTCCCCAAGGCACCTATAGGAAGACTGATGCTTCCTTGTTTAAGAGCAAGGACAGCTAGCTTTGATAGTCCTCATAACACCGTATGAATAGTTTAAAATGTTCGGAAATACTTTTGGAACAAACAGTACTCACTTTACCAAACAATAGTAAAGGCTAACAGCAGGTATAAGCACCGGGCTTTGAGTTAGGAAGACCTGAGTTCAAATTTGACCCAAGACACTTACTAGCTGTATGACCCCTGGGCAAGTCACTTCACCCTGTTTGCCTCAGTTTTCTCATCTATGAGATGAGCTGGAGATGGAAATAGCAAAACATTCCAGTATCGTTGCCACAAAAACCCCAAATGGGGTCCCAAAGAGTCAGACATGACTGAAACAACTCAACAACAACAACTTATCTGGATGGAATTTATGCTACTGTAGTGATCCAAGAATGACACCCAAAGGCCATCTATATATGGTTCAGTCATGTGAATTCCTTTCTAGAAAAAGAGCTGGCATTTATGATACTGCTTCAGGATTAGGTCCTTGCTACTCAAAATTGTAAAAAATGATCCTTAGGGAGCAAGGACATTTTTTTTTTTTTTTGCGGGCGCAATGAGGGGTAAGTGACTTGCCCAGGGTCCCACAGCTAGTGTCAAGTGTCTCAGGCTGGATTTGAACTCAGGTCCTCCTGAATCAAAGGCCAGTGCTTTATCCACTGCGCCACCTAGCTGCCCACCCCAAGAAAGGACATTTTTGATCAGTGCACATCTTATAATAAAATGGTGGAAACTGCAACAAATCACTGCAAGCTTCAAAAATTCTGCAGCTACTGGATACCTAGAAATAGATAATCAGTTAACTACTGATACAGCAGATGCTTACTATCCTTTATAAACTACAAATGGAAATACCCCAATATCCTAGGGAATTGAGCAAACAATCTGTAGGGGAATTGGACCTTCAGCATAGACTGAACCGTTGCCACCAATTCATTTCCCTGCAGCTGCCCTCGGAGTAGAGGGCAGAACAAACGACTCCTCCCAGAGCCTCCCTTTCCAGAGGGCTCAGAAGCCCAGCCTACTACTCTCCATCCCTCTCCAGCTGCAAGCTCTTTGATCTGCTTCAGCCATCACAAAGTTCCCACAGTCTTTATGCCTTAGTGCTGGGCACCTGCTCTCACCTTCCCCTCCCCCACCCTCTTTTCCTTTTCTTTTATGTATTGTCCTCCCCCCTCCTTAGATTGTTAGCTACTCAAGGGCGGGACTGTCTTCCTTTTGTGTATTCCCAGGGCTTAGCATGTTTATTGTATTGTATTTTATTGTAATTACTTAGGTATTACATGGATTCACAAAAATCTTAAGAACAAGTTTTAAAAATAGATATCACCGAGCTCAGTGCTAATGATATTCAAACTTCATCTGTGACGTAAGAAGCTTTTGAAGTAGAGCGATCTAGTGAAAGAAACTAGAATCCCAGGAAGAGAAAAAGGCTCTTGGCTTGTCTATTGTCCTGTTTCCTACTGCAGCCATCCTGAAGGTGCTTTCACTGTCTCTACATAGGATGAGTTTAGACCCCCAATACTTGTATTCAATTATAAAAAGCAGAAATTTTGTCCATCTCCAAAACAGTTTGTCTATTGTTACTATGACAGCTGGGCTGTCCAGTGGCCCAGTGGGTAGAGCACCATGCTTGAACTCGGGAAGACCTCACTTTAAAGTCTACCTCAGACATTTACTACTTGTATGACCCTGGGCAAGTCACTTAACCTATGTTTGCCTCAGTTTCCTCATCTGTCATATAGGGATAAAAACAGCCCCTTCCTCCCAGCTGTGGTTATTGTGAATATCAAATGAGATAATATTGGTAAAATGCTTAGCACGGTTCCTGGCACATGTAAGCACTATGTAAATGTTAGCTAGTATAAAAGATTACTAACGAATGGGGCAGCCAGGTGGTGCAATGGATAGAGCATTGGCCCTGGATTCAGGAGGACCTGAGTTCAAATGCAGCCTCAAACACTTGACACTTACTAGCTGTGTGACCCTGGGCAAGTCACTTAACCCTCATTGCCCCACCAAAAAAAAAAAAATAGAAGCACAAGATAACAAGAGCACCACCAAAATTATTCTTTGACTTAAGTCCTTCTATAAATTTACTACATGGAGGAGAGAGTGAGGCTGGTGACCTTGTACAGCTCTGCCTCACTTAAATTCATTTCACTGCAAGTCATGACATCACCTTCCCAATATCATGGTCCTCTTCGAGAATGAAGGACAAACAACAAATGTATAGCCATAGGACTATTTTTTAAATACTTTATTTTTTCAATTAACAAGCATTTACTTTCTCTCCATCCTACCTTTCTCCCATTGGGGGAAAGAAGAAAAAGAAAACTTTATGCATAATAGGCAAGCAAGACAAATTCCCATGTCATTCATGTGCAAAAATGTATGTCTCTTCTTGCATGAACTGATACAAAGTGAAGTGAGCTGAACTAGGAGAATATTGCACACAGTAACAGCAATACTGTACAACACACAACTGTGAATGACTTAGCTATTCCCAGCAATACAGTGATCCAAACCAGTCCCAAAGGACTGACTCATGATGGAAAATGCTCTCCCCCTCCATAGAAAGAACCGATGTTACTATTTTTCATTTTCTTTCTTTTTAAATTTTGCTCTGGTTTTCTTGCACAAAATGACTAACATGGAAATGTTTTACATGATGGCACATGTATAATTTATATCCTTACACCTTGCACTCTACCCCCTGAACTGTGATCCAGTAGCACTGACCTTCTAGCTGTTCCAAGAACAAGACATCTCATCTCTTAACTCTGAAAAGTCTCTCTGTCTCTCCTCCAAGGAGAAAGTCAAAGAGATATCCAATGAACACTGTAAATGGTTATAGGGCACGTCATGTATTCCTTTACAGAAAAGCAATGATATGCATAAGAGAATCATATGGGGATCAACAGAAGGGCTACTCCAGAACTTAATTATTTAACTTCTAGTAACTGGCACAGTCTGATTGGAGCAGGTAGGTTAGGTTTATTGAGACGTGAAGCCATTTTTTTCCAAGGCTGCTAATTAGCCATGTTCATTGCCCAGTCCGTTCTGGTCACGCCTGCTGATGAAAAGAGAGAGGCTTGGCTCCTCTCCTGCTAAAGAATGCTCTAGTCCCTTGTGGACAGTTCTCTTGCAGCTGCTGCAACCACATCTTTCCAGTTGGCACTGCCCCCACCGCTGGAATTCTCCAGACCTTTCCAGTAGGCACTGCCACCATGGCTAGAAGGTCTCCAGACTTTTCAAATTCACAAGAGAAAGATAAAGGAGAGGCAAAGGCAGCCAGGGCCTCCAGGGTAAGTCTACCTAACTTAGTCCTTACTCCATATGGGCAGTGACAGGTTGTCACACTGGGATGAGGAAGGAACCTCATTTATTCCCTATTGAAGTCATAACTTGTCATCTGGAGACCTGAAAGCTTTCCTTGGGCTCCAGAGCCAATTAGGGAGCTCTCTGGAACGCGCAAGATATACGTGGCTGGAGGCTGGCCCTCCAGAACTCCCATGTGGTCTATGGAGAATATCTGTATGTTTTCTGTGTGACCCACATTATTTATTTATTTATTTATTTTAGTGAGGCAATTGGGGTTAAGTGACTTGCCCAGGGTCACACAGCTAGTAAGCATTAAGTGTTTGAGGCTGGATTTGAACTCAGGTAGTCCTGACTCCAGGGCTGGTGCTCTATCCACTGCGCCACCTATCTGCCCCGCGACCCACATTACATAAGGATTTCTTGCTGCTGAGTACTCGATAAATTTTGTCCAAACTGTCAGAATCTTTGTTGACCAATAGAGTGCTAGGTTGGGGCAATTCTTTATACAAGAGTAAAACATTCTTAGGGGAGGGGTCAAGGCAAGCAGACAGTTATGATTACTTAAATTTGGACAGCCTACAGATTACTGAGGGACTTCCTGGCACTCTGTTTAGGCCTACATTCCTCTGGATGGCAGGTCCTTCCCACTGGTCTCTGCCTCAGGAAATTATTGCTCTGATTCGAGAACCCCTGCAAGTGTTCTATCTTCCATGAGGCCATCAGCAACTCCAGTTCACAGGGCCTCTCTGTGATCAAGGACAGCACTTGATACTATTCTTGTACTCTGCCCTCACCACAAAGCCTTGTATAATATAGGGCACATAGTAGGTGCTCAAGTAGGTGCTTTTTAATTGAAAAAACTATAAAGTGAATTTTAAAAGAATTAAACATTTTTATTCTGCTTCTCACTTAAATATGACCAACCATGCATGCATGGACTATTGATGAAGAAGATTTTCACGTCAGGACAGGAAGCAATAGAAACGGTATCTCTGCATCCTCTATTTTCTATTAGTAACAAAACTTGTATCATCGTGGTTGACCTGGAATGTGTCTCAGCACTGCTATTTCTGTCCTTTGATAGTTGTATGTATCAGTAACTGTAACATATATTTCTTGTTGTTTTTTGTTACATGGGCGGGGACAGGAGTGGATCCTGTGATTTCTCTAGAATTAGGAACTTCTGATTAAGGAAACTCCCTCCACCAGTGTGGGTTGGCCCCTTCCCTGTGTCACAGTTTTGGAGAGGTCTGGAGGGTGGAGAGGTCACATGATTTGCCGTGGGTATGTAGTTGGTTTGTGCCAGGAGCCTCAAACTAGATTTTTGTGGCTTTGTGGCCACCCTGTCATGATCTCAGAGAACTGCTGGGAAACATTATATGAAATACCATTGTAATGTATAATTTGGACATGGACTTAATACCATTATTTTATTAATAGGTATGAATTTTTGTATTTTATTTCATGAGTCACTTATGATTTTTACCTCTATTTTGTCCCTGCCTGCCACGGAAAGGGAGAAGGGTCATGGCACCTGATGCCAGCCAGCAGGGCCCCTCGGAGATTCCTTTTCGTGAATTTCTGCCGGCAAGGATTACCAGGGAGGCAATTACAGACAAAAATGTGTAGGAGAAAATTATGATGGGAAATAATGTTTAATTTATTTTCTTTCCTTAACTGGGGGAGGAAGGGGAATTTGAAAGTAAATAGGAGAACTATATTAGCAGTTAGTTAATGGATCTTCAGCAAGGCAGAAATAACATTTTTTTATGGTTAATTATAAATGTTTTATGTGTCATCAGTAATTTTGTAGATGAGGTTTTTTCAGTGTTAATAAATGGTCTTGGAAAGTGTGTTTTCTCTTCAGTGGCCATAGACAATCTCATGTGAGGTAGGAGAGAAAAGGGTGGGAAGTGCATGCTTCATTTTTGCCTGTAGCAGAATGTAATTAAGACAGGATCACTACAATAACACAGGTGGTTTTTTCCCCTGTAAAATGCACAGCGATACAAATAGAAGTGTAATAAAGTACGAAATACTAGTTTTCTGCAATATTTTATAGCTACTTATGGAGTATTTAAATTCCTCCATAATTGTTTTGTTTTTTGCGGGGCAGTGGGGGTTAAGAAAATTCCTCCATAATTAAGGAGTTAACATGATTGTTAAATTTGTATACTGATGAAATTTAGATAATGGTAAATCAAATGCCAGGTTTGGGATTGTCTCCTTTTTCTTATGGACTAGATGGTGGAAATTAGGAGATGAGTATTATTTCCCTTAGTTTATTGAAGGAAAATATAAAAGGAGAGGTAAAAATAACCTGCCTTCTTTTGAGGGGGGAGGAGGAGGAAAAAGAGGGAGAGGAAGGGAGAAAGAGACAGACAGAGAGATGATTGTTTCTTGTATGAAAATTATATATAATTTATTTAAATATATTTTGCCTAACATCCTCCTTCCTATACTCTATACACAATAGGCTCTTTATAAAAGCTTCTTTGATAATTTGTTGCATTAAATTAAATAGTAAAATTTTGCCAATACAGACTCCAATTATTCAGAATTTTTGTTAGTTTACACACTGAATTATTTGAAATTTATGTTAGCTATCTACGCCTAAAGGTGTTAAGCAAATTGATATTATAAATAAGATTGCAAGGGGACTACTTAATTACCTTTGGACATTTTATATGTGTGTTTATACATCTGATACTCTAAGACATTCCTTTTTTTTTTTTTTAAAGAATAGATTCCCTAATGATCTCTATTAGCCAAGACTGCATATATCTGGAAGAAAGAAAAACAAAACTCTGTGGTATTTATAGATGATGATCATCATCACTTATGTTTACACACACATGCAGTGGGACATTTTGGCCTCCTGGTCTATATCTTGCCACTGGTCCCAGATGGTTCCAGAGGAGAGAGTAGGGTTGGTAACTTTGCACAGCTTCACTTCACTTAAATCCAACTCACTGCAAGCCATGACATCACCCCGATGTCAAGGTCCTCTTCAAGAACCAAAGACAAACAACAGCACACACATATACACAGATGCATGATGGGCTCTTACAGGTTGTCCATCCTGCTTCCTGTCTTACTGTGGTGAATAGGCATTATTCATGCTCTTGGTTTTTTCTGTGTAGATGGTTAGGCTGAGTAATTCTGGATCTTGCTCAGGAGGTGCTCCAAGGTTCTGGGGCTGGATGCAGTCATCATAATGTTATCCTCAAACAGGGATGTCTTGAGGGCTTCGCCATGTGTAGGCATTTCAGTTTATACCCTGTGCTGAAGTACTTCCCTGGCAGTGCAAAGCAACTTTAGCAAGCATATACATGCCTTTCCACCTTTCCAGTGTTCTTAGATCTTCGTTACTCCCTGCCACCTACTCTTTGATTGAGTGACATGGGCATCCTGGCTGTTCCACAAACAAGATTTTCTCTGATAACCCTCCCCCACCCGCCTGGCCACTTCAGATGCTTATCTGGTGACTTCTCTGGCTCCTTTGAGTCTGCTCTGAAATCCTATCTTCTCCTGCAAGCCTTCTCCAGTCCTTCTTAGTTCTGGTGCCTTTCCCTTCTTAATTGTCTTCTATTTATCTTAGAGACAGCTTGCTTTGCATGTTGTCTCCCCAATTAGATCCCAAGATCCCCGAGGGCAGGGACTGTCTTTTGGCTCTTTTTGTATTTTTGTGCCTGACACAAAGTAAGTACTTAATACATATCTTTGTTTGAGGGAGGGAGTCAAGAGTACCTAGGTTGAAGTACATCCTTTTCTATAACTAGGGTTATGACTCTGGACAAGTCATTTCACTTTTCAATGCCTCCAGCAACTTTCTGCAGAGCAGAAATGGCAGAGCACTCACTGATTTGCATCACACCAGGAAGTGTCTGGTGGAAATCTCTACAGTTTTCAAAAAAGCTAAATGCAAAAAAGAAGCAAAGTGCAATAGGTTGTAGGTATCACAGTTAGCATGACAGGAACAATCAAGTCCCAGTCATTCAGCCCCACTGGGAAGACCAAACTAAATGGATGAGAAGTCTCGGGAAGGGTGATATATATAGGATGACATACTTAGGATTCTAGATTTAGAGTGGAAAGAAACCTTCAAGCTGACTTAGTCCCATCTCATCTTACAGACAAGGAAGCTGAGGCCCCGAGAAGGGAATGACTTGCCCAAAGTCCTACTGCTCATAACTGGCAGAGCTAGAATTCAAACCCAGGACTTCTGCCTCTAAAAGCCAGGGATCTTTACCACTCTTGTTTCCTATAATCTGAATGAAATGATCACAAATTACTTTCTAGTACAATCCTTAGGAATATTGCTTTGATGAATAGGGCAAGTCAGCAAGTATTTATTACTGCCTGTACTAAGCACTAGGGATATTAAAAATGCCCAAACTGTCCCCGCCCTCAGAGAGCTTACAGTTATGGGGAAGATGACATGTAAACAAGAGACAGACAAAGTAAAGGGGAAGTGATTTCAGAGAGAAGACACCAGCACTGAGGGGTAGTGGGAGAGGCCTCCTGACAAAGAGTATAGGTGAGGTGAGACTTGAGGGAAACAGCCCAGAAACAGGCAAGGGGGAGATGGAGTACATTGTCTGGGGAATGGCAAGGAGACCCTTTACTTGATTAGAGAATGCATAGAGCAGGGAGTAAGGAGTAAGAAGCCTGGAAGGTGGGAAGGGGCCATGTTGTACAGTGAATTGTATATTTGATCCTGAAGTCACTGGAGTCCTTAGAATTGTAATTTATACTGTCTTACAAATGTGAATTGTTTTGAATGGTGATTCTCAAGTCCCTGAGAATGCTTAAAATAGTTTTTCTTTGAAAAGAATTTAAACTCGGGCAGCTAGGTGGTTTAGTAGATAAAGCACCAGCCCTGGATTCAGGAGGACCTGAGTTCAAATCCTGCCTCAGTCACATGACACATTACTAGCTGTGTGACCCCAGGCAAGTCACTTAACCCTCATTGCCTCGCAATATATATATATATATATATATATATATATATATATATATTAAACACTTAGGGGCAGCTAGCTGATGCAGTGGATAGAGCACTAGCACTGTCCCTGGAGTCGGGAGGACCTGAGTTCAAATCTGGCCTCAGACACTTACTTAGCTGTGTGACTTTGAGCAAGTTTCTCAATGCTGATTGCCTCTAAAAAAAGAAAGAAAAAGAAAGGGAAAGAAGGAAAGCAGGAAGGAAGGAAGGAAAGAAGAAAAAAATTTAAATACTGTTTCAAATATCTTGTTTACATTAACCTTGAAAAAATAGTCAAAGATAAGCTCCATGTTCCAGTTATCACAAATCCCCAATTAGTGGAGTCTAAATTAATCAACTTTTAGTATATTGCTGAGTATTATAAATTTTCACAGCTAAATGTCAATTTTCTTTATCATTATAACTGATCACAATGAAGCCAGTGTAATCTGTCCAACCCACCCATCAAAAGAGGTGATCTTGGGGGCAGCTAGGTGGCACAGTGGATAAAGCACCAGCTCTGGATTCAGGAGGACCTGAGTTCAAATTAGGCCTCAGACACTTGACACTGACTAGCTGTGTGACCCTGGAAAAGTCACTTAACCCTCATTGCCCCACAAAAATAAAATTAAATTTAAAAAGAGGTAATCTTCAGACCTAGATATTTATCCATTAACTATTAGATGAGACTACTGTTTGTCTCTTCAGATGCACTAGAAACACTCAATAGAGTACTTAGAAAAAGATTATTCACCAAAAAAAGAGAAAAGGTAATCTATTTTCAGTTTACATAATGAGATTTTCATTTGATAATGGCATTATCAGCAGGATTGAACTCACTGAAGTGCAGATATTTGATTTGAGCTAGAAAGTTGGCAGCTGACCAAATATGAAATGTGTTATCATTTTGCATTGATAATATGTGACTTACACTTTATGTAAATTGAATTAAAAATTGTCAGGTAAGAAACATTTATTTAATGTAGTGTATGGAACATAAGCTAATTTGGACATGGGTTTTAAGGATTTTAAAATTACTGTCTCATAATACTTTTTAATAGTTCCCTTGAATTATAATATTTGCAAGGTATCCCAAAATTCTTAGTGCTATTTTAAGCTTTTAAGTTACCAAAAAAAAAAAAAAAACCAAAACTGCACTAAGACTTTTGGGACTCATTTTATCTGAACATACAGGTTGGGTCTTGTCAGGAGTGGTTCTTTTTAAATTTTTATATTTAAAAGGTCTATATATTATTGAAGTAAAAATAAAATTATATCAAGGAAGTTATCAGGAAGTTATAATAAGACATACATTTTTTCCTCAATGTATATTGCCAGATTGGGAAGCTAGGTGGCCCAGTAGATAGAATGCCAGGGCCTGGAGTCAGTAAGACTCATTTTCCTGCATTCAAATCTGGCCTCAGACACTTACTAGCTGTGTGACCCTGGGCAACTCACTTCACCTTGTTTGTGTCAATTTCCTCATCTGTAAAATGAACTAGAGAAGGCAGTGGCAAATCAGCCCAGTATCTTTGCCAAGAAAACTCCAAATGGAGTCACAAAGAGTTGGACATGGCTGAAATGACTGAACAACAATATTGCTGGATGTTTTGAAATAAAATCAGTAAAAACTTTTTAAACATAATTACTTCCTCAGCCTTCCCCCCACCCCACCCCCACAATCACAGAATTTCAGCATGGCAAAGAACACTATGGGCTATCTATTCTATCCCATACTTGACAAAGAGGCCCCACAACGATAAACTAAACAATTGTTTATTCAGCCTTTGCACAAAGTGTGGGGAGAGGAGAGGGGAACAAGCATAGGTTAAGTGCCTGCTGTGTGCCAAATACTGGGCATCTCATTTGATCTTTTGCTCAAAGACACCCCTTGATGGGGAAACTCACTACCTCCTGAAGTAGCCACTTCCACTGTCCAACAGTTGCAGTTGTTAGAAAGTTTGTTCTTTATATCAAGCATGAGTTTATATCTTGGTTCCTTTTTCAGCCTGGGGTGTGTGTGGGGGGGGGGGGGACACATAGAATAAGTCTAATCCTTGTCCCATTTGACAGCTCTTTGAATACTTGAGGATAGTTCACTCCCCTGATTTGCATCTTCTTCAGTTCCTTCAACTGATCCTTGGTGTTGAGGAAGATTAGCGGCTCTGGTGTAAGGGCTGTTTGTCCACCTGCCACCCAACTCCCTACTGTGGCTCCAAGAAGCTGTGGCATGCACAGCAGCCACAGCCTGGGAAAACCACCTTGGCAGGCTGAGGGTAACTCTGTGAGTTAGGGGGATGGCTCCCCCAAGCATGTGAAGACATCTCCTTGCAGAATGGGTGCCATGGGGGCAGCTGAAGCCATTGCTGTTGGTCCCTAAGAGCTTGGTCAGACATCGGAGACACCAAGGTCATTCTCTGCATCCTGGGGCATCACCACTTGTCCTGACTTTTGCCTTGTCACTGGACTTTGATGACTCTGGAAAAGAGGGAGGCCGATGACTGTGCAGCTCTGCCTCACTTAAATCCAATTCATGTATAAGTCATGACACCACCTGGGATGTCATTGGTCATCTCTGAAAACAAAGAATGAACCATGTGGCCTGTCCTCAAGGTCCTTCACTCTCCTAGTTGCCATCTTCTGGAGGTTCTCAAATTAATGTATCTTATCAATTGTGTCTCCTGTACCTGACGACAGTTATGCAGATGTGGTCTAATGAGGAGAGTGTGGTGGACTGTCCCTGCCTTGTTCCTGGAAACAATGCCAAGACGCAAGTTGGCCTTAGCATTTTTTGGCCGCCACATCACATGGAGCCTGCAGTCTATAATACCTCGTATCCTTTTGAGACAGGCTACTGTCCAGCCGTCCTCCATATCATTACTGGGCAGTTCATTTTTAAGTCCAAGAATGACTTGCTATTCCTTCTTATTGAATTTTATCTCATTAGCCTCAGCCCAGTGTTCTAGCCTGTCAAGATGGTTTTAGATCTTGATTTTGTCATCCATTTTATTAGCTCTTACTCCCATCTTTGTGCCTTATGCCAATTTGATAAGCGTGCCATCTGTGCCTTATCCAAATACTTGATAAGAAGGTTAAGCCACACAGGACCCTTCAGGATACTTCATTCTCAGAGGCCTTGTCCCAAGTTGACATCAAACCATGAATGAATGAGTCTCCTTCCTGAGTCCAATCATTCATTTAATTCTGACTTCAAAGAATTGTACCATCTCCTAACACGTATTTTCCACAAGAATAGCATGTGATTTCTTTCTTTCTTTCTTTCTTTATTCCTTACTTTCTTTCTTTCTTCCTTCCTTCCTTCCTTTCTTTCTTTCTTCCTTCCTTCCTTCCTTTCTTTCTTTCTTTCTTTCTTTCTTTCTTTCTTTCTTTCTTTCTTTCTTTCTTTCTTTCTTTCTTTCTTTCTTTCTTCCTTCCTTCCTTCCTTCCTTCCTTCCTTCCTTCCTTCCTTTCTTTCTTTCTTCCTTCCTTCCTTTCTTCCTTTCTTCCTTTCTTTCTTCCTTCCTTTCTTTCTTCCTTACTTTCTTTATTCCTTCCTTCCTTCCTTCCTTCCTTCCTTCCTTCCTTCCTTCCTTCCTTCCTTTCTTTCTTTCTTTCTTTCTTTCTTTCTTTCTTTCTTTCTTTCTTTCTTTCTTCCTTCCTTCCTTCCTTCCTTCCTTCCTTCCTTCCTTCCTTCCTTCCTTCCTTCCTTTCTTTCTTTCTTTCTTTCTTTCTTTCTTTCTTTCTTTCTTTCTTTCTTTCTTTCTTTCTTTCTTGCGGGGCTATGGGGGTTAAGTGACTTGCCCAGGGTCACACAGCTAGTAAGTGTCAAGTGTCTGAGGCTGGATTTGAACTCAGGTACTGCTCAATCCAGGGCTGGTGCTTTATCCATTGCACCACCTAGCTACCCCATGATTTCTTTTTGAGGTTAACTGTATCTATACCATTTCCTTGATGTGCCAGTTTAGGAATTGGGCCAAATAAGAAAATCAGGTCAATCTGACATAAAGTTCTTTGTGGCCCCAACTCCCTTTTCTAGATGTTCACCAACTATCTCATGAATCATGTATTCTAGGATTCTGCCAGGAATTAGAGTCAAGGTTATTTTGGGCCTACAGATTCTCTTCCCTATTTTGAAAATCCGAATGTTTGTCCACCATTCCTTGAGTTACTCTCCCATTCTCTACGTTTTTTCAAATTATCATTGGACCAAGCAATCACATCTGCCAGTTCTTTCAGTACCTGAGTTGGCAAGTCAAGTTCACAAATATTTATTAAATGCCTACTATGTGCCAGGCACTGGGCTAAACTCTGGAGACACAGAAAAGGCAAGCTTCAAGGAGCTCACAGTCTAATAGAGGAAACAACATAGAGACAACTCTGTACAAATGAGATATATGCAGGATAAATGAGAGGCCATCTGAGGGAGAGCACTAGCATTGAAAGGGATAGTGAAGGTCCTCTTGCAAAAGGGGGAGTTAGAGTTGGCATTTGAGGAAAGCCAGTGAATCCAGGAGGCAGAGATAAGGAGGGAGAGCGTTCTAGGTGTAGGAGGCAGTCAGGGAAAAGGGATCATCAGGAGATGGATTTTTGCGTGTGAGGAACAGCAAGGAACCGTGAGGGGACCAACATTGCTGGATTGGAGAGTACCTGGAGAGGAGTAAACTAAGATTGGAAAGATAGGAAGAGACTAGGTTGTGAAGGGCTTTAAAAGCCAAACTGGAGTTTCTATTTGATCCTGGAGGTAAAAGAAGTTGTTGGGTAGGGAGTTGGTAGGGTCAGATTCGTTCTTCAGGAAGATCAATGTAGTATCTGAGTAGAGGAAAGATTGGGTTAAGGAGAGACTTGAGGCAGGAAGATTGACCTGGCTATTGCAGCATGCTGAGGATGAAATAATAAGGGCCCAGACCAGGGTGGTAGCAACATCAGAGAAGAGAAAGTGGCGTATATGAAATAAGAACCAACTGGATTTGACACTAGGTTGGATCTGTGGGATGAGGGGAAAGGAGGAGTTGAGGATGACACCTAGGTTTTGAGCTTGGGTGATTGGGAAGAATTCAGTGCCTTTGTTATTAAGAGGGAATTTAGGAAGAGGGGAAATTTTTAGGGAAAGATAATGAGTTCATTTGGGGACATGTTGAGCTTAAGACATCTGCGGGATCTAGGTCAAGAGAGAGGTTATGGTTGGATAAATTAATCTGAGAATCATTTTCATGGAGATTTAATTTAATCCATGGGTGCCCATGAAATCACCAAGCTGAATAGTATAATGGGAGAAGAGGCCAAGGACAGAGGAGGCTTTGCCATGGTTAGCAGGCATGACCTACGTGAATATCTAGCAAAGGAGACTGAGAGAGGGAATGTACAGGTAGGAGGAATAATGAGAGACCAGTGGCATGAACACAGAGAGAAAAGAGCATTGAGGAGAAGAGGATGATAATAAAGCCAGAGGCTGCAGAGAGGTCAAGAAGGACGTGAGCTGAGGAAATGCCAATTCATCTGGTGATTCAGAGACCATTGGGAACTTTGCCAAGAGCAGTTTTGCTGAATGATGATGCCAGAAGCCAGACTACAGTGTTTAGGAGAGAGTGAGAAGAGAGGAGACATATTAAAGGGAAGAGACCATTAAAGGGAGGACACATAGGATGGGATAGATAGATCGAGGGAAGGCTTTTTGTAAAGGATGAGGATACATGGTTGTATTTGTAGGCAGCAAGGAAGCAGCCAGTAGATAGAGAGAGAGTGAGTATTAGGAGTTAGTAGGGATGGTAGAGGGGGTACTCTGCTAGAGAAGATGGAATGGAATGACATCAAAGATGTATGGAGAGGGGTTAGCCTCAGCAAGGAGAAAGGCCATCTTTTCATATGAGATGGGGTGAAGGAGGAATTAGCCAAGGAAGACATTTGAGTGTTGGGAGTTGAGAAGGGAAGAAGAGGGGCTCTCGACGAATGGCCACAAATGTTTAAGGGAAAGATGGTGCACTGATTTCAGCTGAGGGGAGGGGAGGCAGAGGGTGTGACTTGGGAAGCTTGAGAAGGGGATGCAAATGTTTGGAAAAGCCAAGGTCAGTGGGGTAGTGGATTTATTAGGAAGGCTGAAAAAGATTGTTTTGCTTCAGTAAGGTCCCTGTTGGGATTCTGTAGCAAATTTGTAGTGGGTCTAGTCAGCTCGTGTTTTTTCTAGACTAGGTCCAGTAGCATGTGAACAGGAAGGGTAAAGGCAGGGGATGGTGGGAGTCATCCAAGGTTGGGGATTGGCAAGACATCGTTGGTGATAAAGGGTGAGAGATTGAAGATAGTGATGGAGACAGGAAATAGAGGCGAGAGTAGCCAGTGCAGGGATGATGGCATGGGAGACAATGAAACAAGATCTGTAAAGCATAGCACAGCATCACATAATGACAGTATCCAGCAGGCATTTCAGTAAATGCTTATTCCCTCCCTCCTGCCCCCACAAAAGAACTAAAGGGTGAAGGGACTGGAGGTCTTAGTGAGAAGGAAGAACAGAGTTGCCAGGCAGAGGGGGCTGATGAAATAATAAAAGATTATGATCAGATGAAGGCATTTCAGAGTTCATGATCACAGAAGTAGGACACCTTGACACAGGGTATGGCCATCTCTGTGGAGCTTGGGAGAGAAAGAAGAGTAGGCCATGGAAAATGAGGAGATTAAGGAACTGGGAAGTTAGGGCATTTGGAGGAGTGTTGGTAATATAAAAGTCCCCAGGCATGGGAGCAAGAGTTGGGGAGAAGAGACATTGTTGACCAGGCACTGAACTCATTGATGAAGGAAGGAGAGAGGCCTCGAGGTTGGTGGGTAATGATCACCAGAATCTTGACTGGGTGATAAATAGGGATTGAGTGACCATCCAAGAAGGGAGGATACTCTATCTCCTCTCCCATGGTCAGGGATGTATCATCAGGAAGGAGCCAAGTCTCAGTAAGTGCAAGAGGATGTAAAGAGTGAGAGAGTGAAGGTTTAAGATGAAAGCAAGCTTGTTAACTGTAGAGCAGGCATTCTAGAGTGAAGAGTAGAAGGAAGGAAGGTGGGTAGGTCTGAGTGGGGCATTGAAGGGGCGGAAATAGAAGCTGGGGAATAGGGTTTGGAAAATGACAGCTGAGGGGTTCAGAATCACTAGGATGTGTTGGGAACATGCTTACTTTGAATTCTGGGAGGATATCTCTTTTGATATCAATTGACTTATCTTGTGTGTCAAGTCCCTTTTTCCCCCCATCCTTTTTTTTGTTGTTGTTGTTCTATCCTTTGTGGCTCCAAATACATTCTCCTTGGAAGAAAAACAGAAGTAAGAATGGAGCAATTCTGCCTTCTCTCTTCTGTAAGTTGTCACATGCCCCCCCACCCCAAACTTTGTCCCATCCCTTCTCTGAATTTCCTCTGCTCCCTAAAATACCCAACCAACAAGAAATCTCTTTTGGCCATCCTTAACCGTTCTTGCCAGGTTTAGCTCTTTTTGGCCTTTAATGCTCAGCATCCCCCATTTTCTGTAAATGTCTTTAACTACCTTAACTAGTTGTCAAGTTCTCTGTGAATCCATTGTGGTCAGAGTGCATCACCTGCCCTTTGGACGACCCTTTTCCCTCCTCTTTGGAACTGTTTCCCTTTATGTGTTCAGAATTTCATTCTTGAGAGTTTCTTATCCTTCCAGCTCTGGTTTCTTATATAGAATTTTTCTCAATGGGATCTTACCTATCCTTCCTTGGCACCTTTTGACATCTGCCCTCCCCAAACCTAAGGGGTACATCAGACTCTGTATGACTGGTTTCCCTTTCCTCTCTCAATAACCCTAAAGAGCTGTGGTCACATCCTCCTGTGGTTCCCATCATTTACACTACAGCAGCCAGTTCCTCCTCATTAGTGAGAATAAGATGCAGATGAGAATCTCCCCTTGTTGGTTCTTCAATCTTTTAAATGATAAAATTATTATTAAAGTGAGTAAGTGTTTGTGTATGTATACATGTGTGTGAGAGAAAGCCATAGAGAGACAGAAACAGAGACAGAAATACAGAGACAGAGAGAGCAACTTACAGAAACAGAGACAGGGAATGTTTCAGCAGAGATCTGCTTAGTTGAAATTCCTTTTTATGTTCTCTGCCAGGTTTTCTACATATTGCTTGAACTCCTCATCTATTTCTTCTTTCTGCCTAGGTGGTCCATATTATATTCCAATGACAAAATCACTTCTATTTTCCCTTTGTTAATTTCTGGGCTTCTCCCTGCACATTCCTGTATTTCTTCACATGACCACATCTTCCTAATACACAGCTATCCCTAGCTTCCCCTTTTACCTGTCTTTTTTTTTCTTTTGAAGAAGGAATGCCCATTTGGGACCATATCTGAGCATCATCCGTGATATCAACAGAGATTTCCTTAATTTAGTAGATGCTTTTCATAACTGAGGAATTGTATTAATAAGAAAAAACAGTTTTATATACCAACTTTAAAATAGTAATCTTTCGGGGCAGCTAGGTGGCTCAGTGGATAGAGCACTAGCCCTGGATTCAGGAAGACCTGAGTTCACATCTGGCCTCAGACACTTGACACTTACTAGCTGTGTGACCCTGGGCAAGTCACTTAATCCCAATTGCCTCACCCCCCCAAAAAAAATTTTTTTTTAAATAGTAATCTTTGAGATCCAACCAAAAAACCTCTTCCGTCTATTCAATTATTCACGTCATTCAGAATGCAAACGCAAATAAACCAAACAGTAGAATTATTGAATTATCAAATGAAATCATGCTAATAAAGCACTTAGCATAGTTCCTGGCAAACAGTAGGTACTTAAGAAATGTTAGTTTCCTTCTCTTTCCATGTCCCTATTGGTATTTCTGTACCTACCATTTCCATCCGTTTCTCAATCCCCAGCCCACTAATTCAAGCTCTTCATTGATGACCCTCTGGGATCCACGCTATAAGTGAAATGGCCCATTGGTTGTCCTCTGTCCTAGCTTCATCAACCACTTGGGGTAGTTTGTCACTACTGACTTCCTGTGGAGTTCTCTACTTGTTACATAAAAATTCTCCACATTTCTTTCCTTCTCATCCTGGGTGACCTTCTTCAAGCTCTTGCTCTTTGTTCTGTCAAAGTAGAACTAACAGTGGTTAGGGAGTTATTTAGCAAATAAGGTTTATGTTTTCTATTTTAAAGACAGGAGCTTTTTCAGGTTTTGAAAAGCAAATTTATAAGCAAAAAGAATCCCTGATCTAATTGTAAGATTGAAAAGAAAGACTACAAATGGTACAGAGTTAGGAATGTGTAACTATACAGTTGAAACCTAAACAGATTTAGGGCAAAAAGTTTTGAAGGCCATCCAGCTTAAATTGCACAATCCTAATATTCTGTCATGAGATGTCCACATTGAGAACATCTACCTAGATGATCTGAAGATTGTAGAGGTTGTCAATACTCTCCTTAAAAAACACTTTTTTTAAAGGATCCCCTCCTCTAAAATTATATCATCTCTTTTGAAAGTTATCATATTTGATTTTAGATTGTGAGCTGTACCTTAGTTTATTAAAAAGAGAAATAAACTGAGATCGTTACAAAATTTTCAATATGTTTGTATATTGAAATATACCTGTAACTTGTCAGATTAGCAATACAAGGATTCTTACACTGGGCAGGGGTTTGGGGGAAATTTATGTTCCAGCTTACTGGCAACTCCAAGATTCTCTGAGTTTGTGACATTTAGGCTTTTATGTTTTATCTTAAAATTTATTTGATATTTGATTTTTTTGATGTGGTTAAATTTTGGTCACTTTGGGGGTTTTGTTTCTTTTTCTATAGTTGTTTCCAAGAATATCTTTAAAGTTTAGAGAAACTTATTTTAGATACAGTTAAGTCTATGCAAATCCTCACTATCTGTTAGAAGTTTCAGAAGAGAACTTGGAAAAGAAAACACAAAACTTCCCTTCTTTCTGAAAAGTTTGAGGTCAGACTTGAGGTGCATTGTTGAGGTTTTGTGGAGACTGTGGAAGACTTTAAATCTCAGACTGAGAGTTTATATTTGATCCTAGAGATAATAAGGAACTGCTGGAAATGTTTAGCAATGAAGTGACATGGTTAGGCATGTGTTTTATGAATACGCAGTTATGTGGAAAATAAATTGGAGGGGAACAGATCAATTTGTCCAAAAATATTGATAGCAGCTCTTTTGTGGTGCCAAAGAATTGGGAATTGAGGGGATGCCCATCAATTGGGGAATTGCTAAACAAATTATGGGATATGATTGTGATGGAATACCATTATGCTGTAAAAAATGATGAGCAGGTGGATTTCAGAAAAACCTGAATGGAATGACTTATATGAACTGATACAAAGTGAAGCAAGTAGAACAAGGAGAACATTGTATAAAATAATAGCAATACTGTATGATGATCAACTGTGAATGACTAAATTATTCTCAGCAAAACAATGATCCAAGACAATTCCAACATACTCATGATGAAAAATGGTGTCCACCTCCAGAGAAAGAACTGTTGGAGTCTGAATACAGATTGAAACATACAATTTTTCCCTTTCTGTATTTTTTTGTTTTTTTTCCCTTTGGGTTTGTGTCTTCTTTCACAGTGTGACTAATGTGGTATTAAGTTCTTCCTTATTGAACATATATAATCTATATAAAATTGCTTACTGTCTCAGGGAGGAGGGAGGTGAGGGAAGAAGAGAGAAAATTTGGAACTTGAAAATTTTTTTAAATGAATATTAAAAATTGTCTTTACATGTAATGTGATGTTTAAAATCTAAATTGTGGTCGCCTTAAATTAGAAGCTTCAGCACCAGTCTTTGGGCATTAAACATTTATTAAAGCATGCAGGTGTTCACAAGGAGTTCAGAAAGTTAAGAAAAAGCCTATCTCACATAGAGTTCCAGCCTGGTTGGGTTCTTCCTCAAGTCCTCCTCCAGGAGCCTGCTTTAATCAGGAACTGAACAGCAAGATAACTGTGGAAGCTTTTTATAGTTCTGGAACAGAGGCGGTCCTTACACACTGCTTTAAGCTGATTGGTTGGCATCATCCAAATCCATTGGTTCTGAAGGTGTTCTCAAGGTGTGATTACAATCCAGTTAACTTGAAGTAGGCTAATCAGGAGTTAATCACTCTCACTTGATTCAATCCGTCTAGATTAATCTCCAGGTGGGTCTTTGAGTATCTGCTAAATCTCATTATTTCATCATAGTAACTAGGGGGAAATAAAATAGTATTTAAAAACCTTTAAGAAATAAAATGGATTGGAATGGGGAGAGACTGGAAACGTGTAGATAATTAAAGCACTCTTAGGGAAGTTGAGATGCCATGAGGATCTTAAGCAAAGTGATGAGTGTGAAAGTGCAGAGGGAACAAGCATGGAGTTAGATGCTGTCATTACTGCCATTTATACTTGAAGAAGCTGACTTGGACAGAGGTCAAGTGATTTGACCAGGTCACCCAGCTAGGAAGTATCTGGGTTTGGATTTGAACTCAGGTCTTCCTGACTCCAAGCCCAGTACTCTATCTAGTGTACTACCTACCTGCCATGGTTGAGAGAAGGAAAATGTATGTAAGATACTTTGTAGAAGCAGGATTGACAAGATTTGAAAACTAACCAAATATATGAGATGAGGGAGAGGGAAAATTTGAGGATGAATGAGGTTATGAAGCTGTTTGACTGGGAGGATGGTGGTGGCCTTAAGAGAAATCCAGAAGTATGTGTGTATGGGGGCGGGTTGTACGGAGAGACAGTGAGTTCTGTTTTTATCATATTGAGTTTAAGATCTCTAGACAAGATTCCTAAGTAGAAATATCAAATAGGTAAGACTAGAAATGAGGAGCAAGTAAAAGCTCAGATGGAAAAATCCAAGGGTGCTCTTCAGAGAGGTGATGCCCAGGCCAGAACCTGCACAGGCCCCTGGCCTCACCCTCTCTTCTCTTCTGAAAAGTTCTACTGGTATCAAGCAGTCCTCACTTCAGCAAACAATGACCATGTATTAATGACATTCATTGGGAAGTTCTTTTTATTGATCGTTTGTCTCTTAACAGGCAATTTCACTTTACTTGTTCTTGTTAGACGTACCACAGTTGGTTTTTCTTCCAGTTGTTAAATAATAATTCTTCTGTATTGGGTGAACCCAGGCTTGATCCCACTTCCAAGTGTGAAATTCCCTGTACCAGAGGTAAAAGTCTTCTTTTTGCTCCCCCCTCTTGCCACCGTCCTTAATGAAGTGCTAAATTCCCTTGAGGAAATGAAATTCTTTCTACTCTATGAATTCCTAGCGTTGTCCTGGGCTGCTCCACTGACCATGTACTATGGAGGAGGATTCAGTGGATAGTTTGTATCCATGGGCTACAGACACCTTTGGATATGGCTTTAAAGAAAGAGAATAGGGATATCAAGTCCCAGACAGAGAGAAGAGAGAAGGTACTCTGTCTCTGTCTCTGTCTGTCTCTCTCTCTCTCTCACACACACACATACACACACACACAGGATTACACACATACACGCACACATTTACACATGTGTGCCCTGGGTTTCTGATTAGCCCCTCCAGAAAACCATGTGATCTAAGGAGCCAGGTAGAGTCGGGGAGCGCCTTCGCCTTGCTGCGACCCAGGGTAGGCATTCCTGTTCCTGGACCAAGCAGCACCTGGAGCCAAGGATTCGATTGGCCTTTTTTTCAATCTTTCAGTGTTGTTCGATGTATCTGTGTGATCATGAGGTTTTTCCTTGACAGACACATTTCTTCAGGGCCTCCAGTGTTCCAGAATTTGCTGATATAAGCATTCACTTCTTTAGGTCCCATAACCCTGGACTGTCAAGGTTCTTTGGCCTCTGACACAGTCATGCTCATCAAAATGGGGAAGGTTCAAAAGGTGTTATCAGAACACAGCTGTCACTGACCTTAGGACAGAGTCATTGCTGCCAAACTGTTTGTTTTTTTCAGGCCAAGGCCTCAGAGATTTCAACAGCAGAGCCCATCAGAGATAGACATGACACAAAGAACAGACTTGGCAACTTGAGGGAAGCCTTTTAGGAACCCTGGGGCCCCATTTGCCCGCATGTTATAGATGCTTAGCTGCCCCTCAAGGGCAACCAACTGCAAGGTATTGTGCTGCCTTGAGAGGCAGAATGTGAAGGGATAAGAAAGTCATGGTTCTACTGTTGTCTCCACATATCAAACCTAGGATATTGTATTCCGTGTAAGCAAGATATTGATAAATAGGAGAGCTTCCATAGGACAGTGACCAGGACAGTGAAAGGCTTTAAATTTGTGGTAGATGAGGATTGTTGAGAGAACTGGGGTTGTTCAGCCTGGAGAAGAGAAGCCTCTGAAAGGGAATAGTTGTCTTCAAGTGTTCAAACAGCTGTCCTGTGCAAAGGAGCTTAGAGTGGTACCAGGGCTTGGTCAAAAAGAAGCAAATGGGGCAGCTAGATGGTGCAGTGGATAGAGGACCAGCCCTGGATTCAGGAGGGCCTGAGTTCAAGTCTGGCCTCAGACACTTGACGCTTACTAGCTGTGTGACCCTGGGCAAGTCACTTGACCCCCATTGCCTGCCAAAAAACCAAAACAAAGAACAAAAAAAGAAGCAAACGTGGGCTTGTTGTCAAGCAAAGCCCATGATGATGAGAGACAAAAGGGACACGTGTTTAAGATGAGACAAAAGGGACACATGTGTCTTTAAGAATATGCAAAGCAAACATTAGGTAGTTTGGGAGGGCACTGGTCAGGGGAGGATGGAGATGGCAGATCCAGGGATGCATCTGGAAGACAATAAAGGATTGAGGAGAGGAGATGGGCATGGAGGATGGGGAGCCATGCCCATGGCCAGCAAGGCTCACCTTCTACTTGGACCGTAGCCCAGCTTGTATTTAAGTCTTTAGCTCAGTGTAGACCTTGGCAGAGTTTGTGGTTTTCTGGAAGAGCTTTGGAGAACCTGAAGTCCTTGATAAAGCTTCCAAGTAGTACTTTCAATGCAATAAGCTGAACAATAAGCTGCAGATACGTTTATCTGTCTATGCCTGTGTTGTCCTTTGAAGGCTTTCCTCCTAACCTTATCCTTCTTCTGTTGCTCAGCATCCCATCAGGACTCCCCCTTTGGAATCGCCTTCTGCACTGTTCTATGTGCTCCACACCAGAAAAACCAGGCTTCACTATTTAGTTACACTCTTCATTTTTCAATTCATTTCAACAAACATTTGAGTTATTACTATGAATAAAGTACTGGCCTTTTCCCAGCTTAATCACTCATCAACAGAGGTAGTTCTGAATGATTTCTGAATCTTAAAACCAAAACCAAAACCATCCAACCCACCTGTAAAGAAGGAAGACTGCCTCCTGTTGACGATTTTTAAGATTGTGCTACTGTCTCTGAAAGCAATTCCAAAAGAGGAATGTGAAAAGTAGTTTGAACAATGGAGAACATTATAATACCCATGATTTTTCAAGAGCTAAACTCTTATGGGGGAATTTGTTTAAATTCAAATATTAATTTTTGAAAATGTGATTTTTCAAAAATCAACTGTTACTTTATAGTCACATTTCATGAAATATTTCCAAGATTTCTAGTTATATCTTAATTTGGAGATGTCAAGACTGGGACCACTGTTCTAGGAGGTACAGAGCAAGTGTCGAGCACAGTAAATTCCCTTGCAATGACTATTGGCAGCCTCATTTTTTTGCTTTTTTGTGTGTGCTTTAAAATAAAACCAGCATTCCTCATCATGTGTAATTCCTTGAGTTGTAATTCACTCCTGATGGACATTTGCCCAGCCCCAGTTGATGTTTTTGCATTTTGTATATGGACTTGTCTACTCTGGCCCACTGGAGTGCTGTGCTATTGACTTTCAGCTATTTGCTTTAAGTTTTTTTCTGCATCTTGTTAGAGTCATGTTAAATTCTAACCCTGCTCTCCAAATTACATTCCATCCTTCCTAGCATGAGATCTGACACAAATTTAATGAGCATGCTTCCCACTCATGCTTAGGATAATTAAATTTCTAGTTTTCTCAAGCATTTACTTAGAAAACAGTTTTCTTTCTGACAGATTTATTTTTAAAATAGCTTCTGCTGGGAAGGGCCACAAAAACCTATAAACTGTAGCATTCCAGGGAGTCTTGGGAATTCTTTCTAGAAAGACTCTCATCCTTTTGTGTCTGAAAGCCAAATATTTCATGAATCCATAGAAGAGTTTTGGAAGATAGTGTCACAAATGAGCTTTTCTTGTGAATATTCCCTAGGGCTTCACTTGAGCTGGAGGGATGGGAAGGCCCAGGAGTACACTTGGTTAGGCCTTGGAAGACTGGGAGTGAGCACAGGGCCCACTCACATTAGCACCCATTCTTTCTGGTGGAGATTAGATTAGGGCCTAGAAGAGTTTGTTCCACATGTGTCACTAAGACACTTGGGTATTAGTTCTTACTGTCTGTGCCACTATGCATGTGATAATGAGCAGATCGCTTTACTTTGAGGGGCTTCATTTTACTTCTCTTGGATGACCTGTGAGGCCTCTTCCAGCTGCTCATTTTAAAGCTACCATTTTTGTCATTGGAAAGAACTTAGAACCTGACTTTTCCTGACTTCCTGGCTGTGTCATATACAGAGGAGATGGAAGAAGGGACTGGGGTACCATGTGGCCTGTAGAAAACCCAAGGCTCCCCTCTAACTTCTGCCCCACACCCCTCAACAAACATCTTCTGTTTTTCTTTAAAAGAAAGTTGTTTTTTCAGTAGGGGCTGAACCTGGGATTCCATGGAAATCAGGAAGTCCCAGCTGAGGAAACACCCTCCACCCATGCAGGTCAGCTCCTTCTCTGCAACTGGCAACCTTAGAGTTGCCTAGAGCAGACGAGTCTGACGTGCTGGTAGGGGTCATGCAACATCCTCTTGAGTGCAGCTCAAGCCAGATTCAACTACAACTGTGAAATATTTTTAAAATAAACAAAAATACAAGAAGACAGAGATAATATTACACTTTATAACTAAGCTAGTCTATGTCCTGCAGCGATCCTTCAGCATGGCTTAGAGGACCCTGTTTCTCTTTGAGTTTGATTCCATTGACCTGGAACACTGAAAGAGACAAAGTGACTCACCCAGGGTCATGCAGCCAAGACATGCGAGGGACCGACCTTGCTGGTCCCATGGCTGTCACTATCCATTGCACCGTGCAGCCTCTCACAGACAGGCCTTTTAGAGATAGACACTTATCCCTTCCACATCATGACTTTGTCCATTGAAGTTCCAATATATTGCAGGTTGACAGAAGATTAAAGGGGAATCTTTTTGTGAGTTTTGTGGAAGCTGCAGATGACAAAGAAAAAGCTTAGAAACTCAGAAATACATAAAATATATGTCAAGTATTGTATAATATCAATCCAAGTTTATAAAACACCCCCAAAAGAAAAAGAAATCCAGACTTCTCTGGTACAAAGGGAGAGCCAAAGGAATTTACACAGGCTTTTCAGATTGTCATGGGGGAAATGGGGTAGGGGGTAAGGGGTAGGGGTTTGGGGTCCTTAGGAATTCCTCTTTAAAGAATTACACCCTCTTGCACCCAAAAGCCATTAGAATAAAATGGTAGTTTATTTTGGGGCAAGGGAAGGGAAGGGAAACCATGAAAGAAGTCCTTGGACTTCTCATGGGGAGAAAGGCATGGCACAGAAAGAGTGATTCTGAGATACCAATCTCCTCGAGCAGGAGACAGGTAGATACTTTAATAGAGGACTGATGCGGGTGACCATCTGACTGTGGAAAGTTCCTTTAGTGAAAGAGGACCATCCCTCACTGGTGGTGGCTGGAGGAATTGGGTGAGGGGTGGCTGCAGATCTCTCAAGACATCTCCTCAGGACACAAAGGAAGCAGCCACACCTAACCTTATCACCCTAGGGTTGAAGGAGACTAGAATGAAGGGTGGGGGTCCCAAAACTAGCTCAGTCCAATCTGGTTCCACTTATTTCTCTAGGCATATCTGTCCTCTGGTTTAGTTTCTCAAGGAGAAGTTTCTTTGGTGTTCCCCAGAGAACTTCTGGGGTGCTGTGGGCCCATAACAAGATCATGGGGGCACCACACTCCTGTAAAAAAAATTAATTATTAGCTAGCTAATCTAGTCTGAAAAAATTATATAATAGGACTTATGTGAAAAATTATGATTATATGAAAAATTATAAGTTTAGAAAAAGTATAATTGGGTGGTAAGTCCCATCTGGGTCACTATTCAAATGTTGAAATATTTTAAATGACTAGCTAATTTGGGGGGACTAATCTGACTGGAGGACTAATCTGGGAACTTTTGACTGTTTGGTTATCTGACTGCTATTAATTTAATATGGTCTGTTTAAAATTTCTCCACACTGCTCCCAAATTGATAAGCAAAGGATTAAGAAGCCTCTTAACAAGGGGCAGCTAGATGGTGCAAGGGGCAGCTAGATGGTGCAGTGGTTAAAGCACTGGCCCTGGATTCAGGAGTACCTGAGTTCAAATCCAGCCTCAGACACTTAACACTTACTAGCTGTGTGGCCCTGGGCAAGTCACTTAACCCCCATTGCCCCACAAAAAAAAAAAAAGAAAAAAAAAAAGAAGCCTCTTAACTAAATAATCAAAGCAGAGTTTATTTATGAGATACAATTTAGAGTTAAGAATACGGGGAAATAAAGTGTACAACCTGACTGCATCTCTTTCCACCTGCTGGCCCAGAACTTTTTTAATACAATGAGGGCCTTTACCACCTCTTGCCTTAGGGTATGTTCCACTTTCACTGCTCAGCTCCTTCTAACTCCATGCCCCTTTCACTTTGTAAATCCCCCTGCTTCGAACTTTCCTCTCCTTACTGCCACCGCTGAACCCCTGTGTTTCTCTCTCACCGACCTCTCCTTCCATTCTGCTAGTGTTCCAGTGTCCTTCTGTTTTCTTAATCTTCGCTTTCTCCAACCTGTGCCCTGTGCTGACCGCTTCTGTGCTCTCCGCTGCCTCCTGTTCAGTCTGTCTGTCTGCTCCTCAGTCTGCCCTCTGCCGCCTTTGCTGCACCTCTAATCTTGTTAGCCCCTCTTAATCTTGTCCGCCAGCCTCCCCCCTTCTTGCTCTTAGCTTTTTCTCCTTCCCTGTCTCTTAGTGCTCCAGCCTTTCTGCTCTCTTAATCTCGTCCACCCTCTTAATCTTGTCTGCTGGCCCCTCTATCTTGTCCTTTTGCCTCTCTAGTCTCCTAATCTTGTCAGTCTCCCTTTTTCAATCTTGTCTGCTTGCCTCTCTTGCCATCTAACTCCCAGGTCTATAAATATCTTTCTGCTCTCCACTCAAATCTCAGGGCTTTTTGCGCCCCCCCCCCCAGACCCTAAACTAATCTGCCAGCCAGGGTTGCGGCTGGGGCTGGGGGGGACACTCGAGCATCATGTGCCTCAGCACAGGTTAAGCCAGAGCCCCAGCCTGGATGAGCCCGGGGATCTCAGGGATAGATCCACTCAGAGTGGAGGGAGCTGGGGGCTTTCCCCCCCAGCTGTCTGACCTGGCTGTCTCATACAGCCCACAGGGCTTTTTTGGCTCAGCTGAAACAGAGGGGGAGGGGCACTGGCACCTCCCACACAGAAGAGACCCAGAGGGCCTAAGGCTTTCTAATCTCAGCCCAAAGGTAGGGTCCCCAAATCAAAATAAATTTCCACACTCCTAACCCCCATGATGTGGAAGGGACTGTAGTCTCTACTTAGAGGCAGCCCAGATTTGGACCAAAATAATAGACATTTTTGTTGGAATGTAAGACTTAAAGTTTTCTTTTAATTCATAATGTTAAACTCTATTTCATTAAATGATCACAACCTATGTAAATTGAAGGGTCCAACTACCCATTTCACATGAAGTCATATTCAAATGCTTCATCACAGTGATACTGACTTGCTGTCGACTATTTTGGTGGAGCCCACGCTTGGGCAGGTTCTCCAAGTTGTAAAGGTGTTCAGGTACAGGCCTGGGGACCATCTGTATGATTGTCATCTGTGAGCTGACCTGGTTCATTTGGAAAAGTGTCATCAGCCAAGGAGTGGCCAGTGGCCTTTTTGGCCATAGCAACTTCTGAAGATTCTCTGTCTTCAGGCATCAGAGGGTTTGTTTACAAACACTGACAAAAGTATAGAGCCCTCACATATTGAAATGAGTGCATTACCGCTGAGTCCCTATCACTTGTTTTGTGAAAAATCAGCTCCGCAGCCTGAGCAGTAAAGGAGGAAGCCCAGAGCTTTATAAAATGTCTACATTTAATTCCGAGGGGACACCATTAGTAACACAGTGGAACTTGTAGTCTTGATGTGAATGTCAGTCAATAGATGACATTCTTTTCTTCCTCCATTCTTCCCCAAGACACATAATAAGTTGGGAACATAGAATAACCTCTTCTCCACCCCACTTCTTTTCAAGTTTTTCCTTTTGATACTTAAATAGATCTCCAATTGAATAGATCACTATCGATCCACACCTTCTCATCCCATGTGACTGGTTTGCATGCTCTTGTAAATCCTTCACAGGAAGTCCACCCAACATGTTTGGGGCCTTTGTATAAGTCTCTGAACATTCCAAGGGTGCCAGTGTGTAGCCCATCTCTGTCCTTGTGTGGTCTCTCATATTTACTAACAGATAGGTCACCTCCTTCTGGTCTAACATCCCTTTGATTATATCTGTGTATTAATGCATACATACATGTGTATATATTGTATCATATCTGATATATAATCACATGCTACAATACATATATGTTTAACCACTTCTTGCAATTCATTGTTGGGTTTATGCAGAAACCTATTCAGTTTGCCTATGTGTCACTCTGTCTTCCTATGGGTGATCATAACCATTCTTCCTCATTCTCTGGTTCCCAGTCATATAGGATTGCCCAAAGAACATTCATGTTTAAACAAATGAGGCTCCCAGCCTCAGCGTTCTCTTTTCTGCCTTTGCTCTCCCTCCCCCAAAGAGAGGTCCTTCAAGTTGCATGCCTGAGAGTGGTCCCCCTGCTGACTTCAGCAGTATATGGCACTCAGGGCAGGCCAGATGTGGCCTGTATCTAATTATCCCAAGTAGCTACTTAGTCGGTTTCTCAAACAATACTAAATCAATTAGGCGGGACCCCTGGTCATCTGCCAAATTCTATTATTTTATCTTACATTGTATACCAAGATAAGCTCAAGGTAGGTATATGATATAGACATAAAAGGTGATATAAAAAAATTAGGGGGCCATGGAAGAAATTGCCTGTCAGATTTATGGATAAGGGAAGAGTTTGCGTCCAAACAAGAGAGAGGGATTCAGGGGAAGTAACACAGATAATTTTGATTATATAAAATGAATAAGAGTTTGTTCTTGTTGTTGTTCAGTCATTTTTCAGTTATGTCTAAGTCTTTGGTACCCCATTTTGGGGTTGTCTTGGCAAATATATTGGAGTGGTTTGCCACTTACTTCTCCAGCTCATTCTACAGATGAGGAAATTGAGGCAAACAAGGTTAAATGGGTTTCCCAGGGTGACACAGCTATTAAGTACCTGAGGATCAGATTTGAATTCAAGAAGAGAAGTCTTCCTAACTCTAGGCCTGGCAATCCATCCACTGTGCCACCTAGCTGCCCCTAAAAAGCTTGCACAACCAAAATGAGAAGAAAAGCAGGAAACTGGGGAAAATAGAGCAAGTTTTTCCCCCAAAGGTCTCATTTTTCAAATATAGAGAGAACTGAGTCAAATTTGTAAAAGTACATTCTCCAATAAATAAATGGTCAAAAGATATGAAGTAGACAGTTTTCATAGGAACTAATCAAAGCTATCAATAATCATATGAAAAAATGCTCTAAACACTAATAAGTAGAAAAAGGCAAATCAAAAGCACTCTAAGGTAACCATCTCACACCCATCAGATTGTCTAAATTTCAGAAAGGGAAAATGACAAATGTTGGAGGGGATGTGGGGAAATAGATACACTAATGCACTATGGGTAGGGTTGTGCAACCATTCTGGAGAACACTTTGAAACTATGTCCAAAGGACGATAAAACTGTGCATTCCCCTGCTAGGTCTATATCCCAAGGAGATCAAAGAAAAAAGAAAAAGATGCATAGGTACAAAAAAATTTATAGCAGCTTTTTTTTTTTGTGGTGGCAAAGAATTGGAAACTGAGGAGATACTTAACAATTGGGGAATGGCTAAAAAGTTATAGTATTATGAATGTGATGGAATACTACTGTGTTGTAAGAAATGATGAAAGGGATGGTATCAGGAAAGCCTGGTAAAACTTATATGAACTGATGGAAAATGAAGTGGGCAGAAGCAGGAGAACCTTGTACACAGTGAGAGCAATAGTGTAACAATAATCAACTGTGAAAGACTTAGTAGCTCTGGTTAATACAATCACCAGTACTCCAAAGGATTTATGATGAAAAACACTATCCACTTCCAGATAGAGAACTGATGGATTCAGAATAAAGGCTGAAGCATATTTTCCCCTTCATTTTCTTTTTTCTCCTTGGAACATAACTACTAATGCAGAAATATATTTTTCATGACTTTACGTGTATGATGGACATCATATTTCTTACTATCTCAATGGATGGGGAGGGGGTGAAGGGAGGAAGAGAATTTAGAACTGAAAATAAAGATAAAAATTGAAAAAAACAAAATATGACCCCTTTGGAATTCATCTTTCATAACAAATGCCTATATCATCTTTATAATATGTAGACCTGGCGATTTGATTTCTTTGCTCAAAAAGCTTCATGAGCCTTCTCAGAAAAGCTCAGACTCCTTCACCTGGTTTAATGGCTCAATCCTTGTTATGTTGTGTGGCTCCCCTCTGTGCACTTTGGCTTCAACCCAAGTGGACTAGCTCTTCTTTCTCCCCTGAACACACTCTGGACTGGGGTGCTTTCACTGCTTTTTATGTGCTTAAAACGTCTTCATTTCTCCTCTCGAACCACCCTTTAACATTCTTCCTCTTTCATGATTCTCTCCCTAATTCATTTCATTTCAATTCCATTCAACAATTGAATCCCATTGGTAATTGATCACCTTCTCCTGGGACCTCCCCTATCTATTTTATTTTGCATTGATCTAATGCACTTCTGTGGTTGTTTTAGTCATATGTGTTGGGTCACCTTTCTTTGCTAGGCTGTAAGCTGCATGGAGTAAGGAGCAAGTCTTAAAGAATCCTGTGCCCAGTTCTGCACACAGCAGAGACTTAAAAAAATGTTCAGTGAGTGAATAAATGAGTGAATGAAACCCTCTTTACCTTAATAGAAAGTCTAGATGAGTTTTCAAATGAAGGATCACTAATGCCCTCATAATCAACAAATTCAATGGTGGCCAACTAGGAAATATTGGGCCTTTGATGACGAAAAATATCAGTGTGTTTCATTTAAGATCTGTAACACTGAACTCTCTCTCTCTCTCTCTCTCTCTCTCTCTCTCTCTCTCTCTCTCTCTCTCTCTCCTCTTTGTCTCTCTGTCTCTCTGTCTCTCTCTCTCTGTTGGAGGGTTGGGGGTGGGCCAGCAGGGATGAAAAGATCTACCTGATGGTTTCAAAATTTCCCAGAACTTTTCTTTCTCAAGTGAGCTGACACTAATATTTTCTCCTGCAAGATGAATTTGCTTCTTATTCATGTTTGCAATTTCAGCTTTTTGCTCTCTGGGTCAGCAAAGATTGGGAGTACTATAGAGCAACTTATTTAGTTTTTGATGGGAAAAAAGCATGTGTTGTTTGGAGAGTACATTTCTGTATGTCAAAAGGGACTTAGAAAAATATATTGAGCAATCAAATGCTTGAAAAGAACACAAATGAGATTTTAAAAGGTTAATTAAGAAGCAATATTGACTCAAACCATTGCAGCACCATTCACTGCTACTCTGCTGGGGGAAAATGTTGTGACTAGGAGACATCAAAGCCTGAAGAGAAGTCCTTGTTATTGTTAGACTCGGGAGAGCCCTGGCAATTATCAAGAGCAAATATCCCCCAGCCCTCAGCTCCACATAGCAAACATCCTTTTGACTCGGAGAAACTGATACTGTGCATTCTGATTATCAAATAGAACAATAACCTTTCTGGAAGAAATGAAACCGGCCTTGACAAAGGGCTCAGTCTCAGGACATGCATCGAATTCAGAGCAGTCCTGCTAAGCAGGAGAATGGGAGTCGCTGGCACACGTGTCCATTCACGGGTGAACCTGCTCTCAGTCTTTCTGTTGTTCTGGACTCCTCTCTGTCTCCAATATTGGGGCACACCATCCTTTTCCCCAGTAGCATTTCCTGAAGCCCCCTGGCTCCCAGCTCTGTTTATTGCAAGGCTTGCTCCTCTCGCAGCTGCCTTGGGGTCTTACAAAGAAATCCTGAACCTTTTATCACAGCGGTAGTTTTTGGCTTCTGGGAACAACCCCCATTAAACAGCTTCCTGGGTCACAGAGGCCCTCACCATCTGTTCCCAAGAGACGATATAGGAATAAGATGGGCAATTCAATCCACCTAGCTTCCCCATGGATAAAGAGAAGTAAATACAGAGTCACTTGCAGGGGGATAGCAGTAATGTCTGGTGGCCTCAGGAAAGGCCTTTTCATCAGGATGTGGCCCCTGAACTGAGCTTCGAAATCCACTCAGGATGCTAAGAGGTACAGGGGAGTGAGGAGGGGGAGTGTGAATTCTGAGGAAGGGCTGGCAGATGATTTGTGAGCTTAGCTTTTGCTTCATCTTGTGGCAAAAACAAAAACCCCATTTCTTACAGGCAGTATTCAGGGTTTTTGTGAGTATCAAATGATGAGTAATAATTGCATAGTGGCTGGCACATAGCAGGTGCTTGATAAATGTTTGTTTCCTCTTCCTACCCCCTTGCCTTTCCATGTCAGTTTCTGAAATCAGTTTGTCAAAGGAGAGCAATTCCAGTTTCTTCCGATGATGTCTTTGGGCTCCAGGACTGTCCCTTGATTCTTAGAATCCCTAGTGTGGGATTGATGGGGGGAAAGTGTGTATTTTATGCTTGCAAAGGCTAAACTTCATCCTTTAGCATTTTCAAACCATGAAATTTCCCCTCACCTTATTATGATGATTTTTAACAATGATCATCATAATGATACTTCACATTTATATAGTGTCTTATGGTTTACAAAGTTCTTTAGGGGCAGCTAGGTGGCGCAGTGGATAGAGCACCGACCCTGGAGTCAGGAGTACCTGAGTTCAAATTCGGCCTCAGACACTTGACACTTACTAGCTGTGTGACCTTGGGCAAGTCACTTAACCCCTATTGTCCAAAACAAAACAAATTTCTTTAAAGACATTATTTAATTTTACCACAGAGCAACTCTATGAGATAGATATTGTGAATGCTATTATCTCCATTTTATAGAGGAGAAATCTGAGGCTGGGAGCAGTTAAGTGAGTTGCGTGAGGTAACACAGCTGCTGTGGAAAGAAGCAGAGCCCCAGTCCTGGGTGTTCTGGATCTGCATCCAATATTTTTGCCTCAATGTTATGTTAAAATAAGGTTGGCTTTTGGTGGAGAACATAACAGAGAAAATTTAAAAACCTGACAATCTACTACTCAACTTTGATGGATAGACATTATATAGGCAGTTCTATCAATTCCAAAATTACAATTGTTTAAATCTAGAAGTGTTGGTTGAAGTGAGAAATGGTAAAATGGATTTTGCAAGTATTTCTTCCCCAAATTCATTCTAAACAAGAGCAATGGATGGCTTGGCTGTTGTTAATGGAGAGTGTTGACTCTGATGACCTTTCTCTGTTAACTCAGAGATCCCCACCTGGGTTCTAGGATCCAGGTTAGCCCTGCCAGAGGGCCTGGGAAACAGAAAGAAGGTGTTCAGCCAGGCATTGTGATGCTGGCAGGGGCATTCTTGTACCGGCCATCAAGCTTATAGGACACAGAACATACTGTTAGTCCCTGCTTTCTTTAGGAACACCCTCTGACTATATAGCAACCTGTTCCCGCACCAAGCGTGTTCACATTCTGTGCAGGGTTATGACTATAAAAGGAAGCTGTATTTGAACAGTACATACTGTCTCATCATAATATTTTATGATTTATTTCACCAAGATGATACAACATATACAGTACAAGTGAACATGTTGCCTTTCCCTTTCTATCATCATGACACTTGAAAGGATCACGGTGGACTATTGCCATATAATAGGATCAGTTTGAACTAAGGTGACATACTCAACCCAGAGAGTATTGTTACAGAGCCTGGGATGCTGGTTATATGAGACATTCATTAGGGGAATAAATTCAGTGAAGAGTTGTCCTCTCCCAGCTGTCCTTGGGAGGATTTTTTATTGATTTTCTTTTTTGCAAAAGAGGAAAAATGCCATTGGAAAAACAATGATAGAAATACCTTTCCTGGGTGACAACATTGGAGTGTTCTTTGGTTTAGAAATACTTAAGACTGAGAAACAGGAGGAAGCCTGTGCCAGGCAAGCCAAATCATCAATACCTTCTTGACTTCCCTAAACGCTGATAGAGACAATCTAGGACCCAGATATGATTGTATGGAAATGACTTTAAAGAAGAAGCATAGCTGCTGCACCCTAAGGATCATGGAGTCTTTCCACTGAACTTGAAGCTGATCCTTCCACGTGTGTTGTCTCCCTTGTTAGAGCAGGAACTGTCTGACTTTTCTGTCTATCTAGAGCATTTAGCACAGTGCCTTGTACATAGCAAGAGCTCATTCGTTCATTCAGTCATTCATTCACTCTTCATTCTTTCCTTCTCTGAAAGGCAAGGTGACATAAAGGCTAGAGAGCTCATTTCAGTCAGGCAGGCCTGTGTTTCACTCTTGCCTGTGACATACTGATTCTGCAACCCTGGGTAAGTCACTTAATTTTTCAATGTTCAAGGCAACTCTTAATGTCTATAAGTTGCAGAACAGTCACTAATATGCATTCGGCATAGGGATTTTACTAACTAGAGGTTTCCTGCACCCATGAAATCACAGTTTAGTTTATTGTTATTATTATAAATATTTTATTTCCCTCCAATTTCACCTTTTTTTTTTGGTGAGGCAATTGGGGTTAAGTGACTTGCCCAGGGTCACACAGCTAGTGTCAAGTGTCCGAGGCTGGATTTGAACTAAGGTCCTCCTGAATCCAGGTCTGGTGCTTTATCCACTGTGCCACCTAGCTGCCCCACCAATTACACATTAAAACAATTTTTTTCTGACTATATTTTTATTATTATTTTTTCTGATAAAAGTATTTTATTTTTTTCCAGTTACATGTAAAGATAGTTCTCAACATTTGTTTATATAAGCTTTCCAATTTCAGATTTTTCTCCCTCCCTCCCCCCTCCCCTAGACAGCAGGTAATCTGATATAGGTTTATATATATATATATATATACACATATATATATAATAACATTAAACTTACATTAAAACAATTTTAACATTATTTTTAAAGTTTGGGGTTCCCAATTCTTTCCCTCCTTCCTTTTCCTCCCCCTCCCCGAGATAGTAAGACTTACAATGTAGGTTATACATGTGCAATCATGTAAAACATTTCCATATTAGTCATTTTGTCAAAGAAGACTCAAACAATGAAGGAAAGGAAGAAAAGAAAAAAGAAAGAGAAAGAATAGAGAAAGAAAGTGAAAAATAGAATGCTTAAATCTTTATTCAGACAACATCAGTTCTTTCTGTGGAGGTGAATAGCATGTTTCATCATGAGTCCTTTAGGCTTGTCTTGGATCATTGCATTGCTGAGAACAGCTAAGTCATTCCCAGTTGTTTATCATACAATATTGCTATAACTGTGTACAATGTTCTCCTGGTTCTACTCACTTCACTATATATATATACACACACACACACACATATATATATATATATATATATATATACATATATATATGTCAGTTCATGTAGTCTTTGTAGGTTTTTTTCTGAAATCATTCTGCTTGTCATTTCTTATAGCACAAGTATTCCATCACAATCATATACCACAACTTATTCAGCCATTCCCCAATTAATGGGCATTCCCTTAATTTCCAATTCTTAGCCACCACAAAGAGAGATGATATAAATATTTTTTGTACAAATAGGTCCCTTCCACCTCCTTTAAAAAAATCTCTTGGGGATACAGACATATCAGTGGTATTACTAGATTAAAGGCTATGTAGTTTTAAGGTCCTTTGGGCTATAAAAAAAAGTTCCACATTTTTCTCTAGAATGGTTGGATCAGTTCACAACTCCACCAAGAGTGCATTAATATCCCAGTTTTCCCACATCCCCTCCAACATTTATCATTTCTTTTTTATATTAGCTGATCCAATAGGTGTGAGGTGGTACATATCTCTAATCAATAATGATTTAAAGCATTTTTTCATATGTCTATAGATAGCTTTGATTTCTTTGCCTGAAAACTGTCTGTTCATATGCTTTGACCATTTATCAATTGCAGGATGACTTATATTCTTATAAATTTGACTCAGTTTTCTATATATTTGAAAAATGAGGCCTTTATCAGATACTTGCTGCAAATATTTTCCCCAGTTTTCTGCTTTCCTTCTAATTTTGGTTACATTGGTTTTGTTTGTGCAAAAACTTTTAAATTTTATATAATCAAAATTATCTAGTTTATGTTTTGTAATGATCTCTATATCTTGTTTGGTCCTAAATTCTTCCCTTATCCATAGATCTGACAGGTAAACTATTCCATGCTCTCCTAATTTGCTTATGGTATCACCCTTTATGTGTAAATCATGTACCTATTTTGACTTTATCTTGGTATATGGTATTAGATGTTGGTCTATACCTAGTTTCTGCCATACTATTTTCCAGTTTTCTCAGCAGTTTTTGTCAAATAATGAGCTTTTGTCAAAAAACTTGGATCTTTGGGTTTATCATATACTAGATTACTATGGCCATTTACTTATTAGTATTGTTAAAATAATTAAAACAATAGAGACTTGTTTCTGGTATTTGGGACTTTTCCTATCAACCTTACATAGGTTTACAAACATATGACAAACCTACCAACATTTTATTTATTAAGATGCTTTATTATTCTTGTTATTCATCTCATTCTTCTTATACTCCTCAATGGCATTCTTGTAGGAATGGGCCACTGTCCTACAATTATTCTTTTGTATTTAATGGTCTAAATACTTGCACAGGTGGAAAAATTAATGCTTTTTGTAATAACTATTTGTGACCTGCACAAGTGCTACCATTTCCTGGTGTGATCTGTATTAACAAGCCTGATGTCCTTACCCTTCTATAGTTTTTGGTGGTGATGATCTGAGGTTGAATCAATAAAATAAGCTCTTCCATTTCTATAAACAAATATGTGTGACTGAAACATGTTCGATGCTTCTTTATTGACTTAATGTTGGGTAAGTTCACATCGATGTAGTCCATCATGGATCTTTATAGTTTCACTGTCTTTAGATGGCAAGTCACTTTTGGTTCCATTCTACAAAGTCAGTGGCTTATTCCTAGTAAAAGCCTTTACTTTTGTGGGGGCAGGGGTGGAGTGAGTGGATGATCTTGGTTTCTTGTCAAAGTATTTCTGTAAGTTTTTAACCTCTTTATCATGTGTCATGAGAACTTATATCAATTCTCTTCTTCCTTTTTTAATGAGGATGTATTAATTATCTCAGATGATGATAATGATGTTGAATCGTGACTCTGGTTTTCATTTTTTTAGTAGAATTTTAGCAGCTAGGTGGAACGGTAGATGGCCCTGGAGTCAGGAAGACCTGAGTTCAAATCCGGCCTCAGACACTTACTCGGTGTGATGCCGGGCAAGTCCCTTTACCCTGTTTACCTCAGTTTTCTCATCTGTAAAGTGGGCTGGAGAAGGAAATTGGAAACCCCTCCAGTATCTCTACCAAGCAAATCCCAAATGGGGTCAGGAAGAGTTGGGCATGACTGAAGCAACTCAACAAGGAATAACAAATTTTAGTGTATGTGTTTTTGTACCATTGCTATAAAAATATAGTCAATATGAAGTAAGAGGCTAACCTTTCTTAAGGAATATGAGTTTTTCCTCTTAGGCCAATGTTAATTTAATAGAGGAAATATTCTGAAGGGGCAGAGGTCAAGGAAGAGAATATCATGTGCCTTCCCAGTATTTGGTGTACTGCTGTATATAGCATAATAACATGGGAATGACAACTCTTTTATGTATTCCTGTTTGGCAATGGACGCTCTATGCCTGCATGAGAATTATTCAAGGCACACAGATTCTATCACTATGCTGTTCACAGTTTACAGCCTACTATTTACTTTTCTAGTTATTACTAGATGCATTTATCTACCACCTACATAGGCACCTACCTGCCTTATGGTAAAGTAACCTTTGTTTGTTGCAAATAAATACAAATTCTCTATATAGTAAAGAACCTGGAGGGAAAAGAAGGAGAATTTTCTTTTCTCTGGGGCTTTGTAAAGTACACTGGAGTAACTTGTAGGACTGAAAGGGCCAAAAAGTAGACTTTTAAAAATGTAAATATGTTCTTTTTGATACTTTTCAATAATTTATAAACTTGTATCATGTCAGTGCTACTAAGTAATAATCTTGAAAGTAATTGTTTTGTATATAACTGGTTTATAATATACTGCTTGAATTCATACAGCTGTATATAACTTTTATTGTTGTTGTTATTGAGTTATTTCAGTCAATCAGACTCTTCGTGACCCCAATTTGGGGTTATCTTGGCAAAATACTAAAGACATTACCTGATGATTGTATTAGAGAGTAATCAATCAGTTAATATTAGCTGAGTGCTTGGCATGAGGTCCCTTGATAATTCCCACACATTTTTGGTTTATGGCCTGAGAAATATTTGCATTTGTAAATTCTTGGTTGTATTTATCATTAAACTGACGAACCAAATGCAAAATGTTCCTGTTTGTGTGCGCACGGATAATGTTAATAAATAGGCTCTTCAAGAAGGTAAGTTTCTCTTTAAAAGCTTCTGTGCTCTAAGCTTGCATCTCCATTCTTTTGTTCAGCATGCTACCTTGCTAAATCTCAGCTTTTGAAAGCTAACTAAGTAATTCTGACTGGCTAAAAGAGACTAGCTGATAACCGCCGGGAGAAGGACTCCTTTAGTTGTTCATGATCTCTAGCACTAGAAAACCTTCTCCCTCAGAACTCTGAAGGGACCTAGTGCCCCATGGCACATGGGCAAGCAGAAGAATAACCCCCCAGGATCCAGACTGCAAGGACAGGCTATATTAAGGGAAATGAGGATCTTCTTGATGGTATGATGAGGCAGGTGAAAGAGAGAAGGCAGAGCTTTTGGTTCTATTTTCTTTGTGTTTGAGAGGAATAAAGGATGATCAAAGAATGGCTCATATCTTTGCTTGGTTTTCTCTGTAAAGGAGCATGGTCTTTGGATTGGGAGGTACAGCCCAGCTCGTAGCTGTGATCGGCAGGGAAATTGTAAGAGAAATGGGGCCGCTAGGTGGCGCAGTGGATAGAGCACCAGACCTGCATTCAGAAGGACCTGAGTTCAAATTTGGCCTCAGACACTTGACACTCACTAGCTGTGTGACCCTGAGCAAGTCACTTCACCCTCATTGACCTGAAAAAAAAAAAGAAACAAAAGAAACAAAAAAAAGAAAATAAATTGTAAAAGAGTACCTGACTGCTTGGGTGATGGCTGAACCATTGTTGTTGATGATCCCTGGGCAGGTCTAGATTATGGGAAGAGACCACAGCAAGGAGAGGAGAGAATGTTGTCCTGCTTTTCAAAAAAACGGAAGAGGATGGAGCCCCCAAACCATAGGGCGGTGAATTGTATTCAGATTCCTGACTAAATTAAATAATTAATTGTTGATTACTGAACATCCAGAAAAGGGAGCACCCACATGACTCCTGGAAGAGCAGTGTCCACAGACTAGCCCATTTTCCTCATGTGAGAAGTTTGCTAGTGTGTGAGGCATTGCCACAGATCTAGTGACCCAAGGTTTTTTTCAAAGTTTTTGACAAAGTCTTTCCTGGTATTCTTGTGGTAAAGGCAGTGTGGTGTAATGGGAAGAGTCCTGAAGTTGGTGCCACAGGATCTGGTTTGGAGAGTCAACTCTGTTATTGTCCGTGTGACCTTGGTCAAGTCACTTATGTGAGCCTCCATTTCCTTACCTGCATATTGAAGGAGCTAAACTCTGTAAGTGATATCCCTTAAGAGACCTAGATCTGTGATCCAATGCAAGGTAAGAGAAAATGTAGCCTAGATGATAGTGCAGTTAGGTGGTTGTTGAATTAGTCAAATGAGGGGTTGTTCTTGGCTTAATGACAATTCAGAAAGTTTCTGTGCCTGTTCCTGTGTTATTTAACATCATTGATGACTTAGAATGGAAGTAATGCTTGTTGAGTTTGAGATACGCAACAGAGTATATGACATAAAGATCTCAAATGGCCTAAGATAGCATCAAACTCAAATAGAACTAGGAGCTACAGAACCATATGGAAGGCTCCCTGCAGGCTGTGCATTGGCTCAGAAAACCACCCATCTTTACATTATACCTCAACACATGAAAATCAGAGGAGCCACATTTTAATCTGGTTGGGTTGTCATTGGGAGTGTTATGGGTTGTAGTGGCCTGCAGGTGGCATGCTTGACACCTGGGCTTAAAAGAGATTAGATTTATTAGAGTTCAATGTAAAGTCTTATCTTGGGGCTCAAACAATCAACTTCACCATAAAAATGGGGGAGGTTTCCCTATCGAGCAGTTTTCTTGAAAAAGACCCAAGAGTTTCAATGGACCACAACATCATATGAATCAGTAGTATGAGATAGGGGTCCAAAAAGCTGGTGTGATTTTGGGCTGCAGTAAGAGAGATGTAGCTTCCAGTCATGGGGAGGTAATAACCCTCCCTCATTTTCTTATTAGATCCCATCTGGAGTAATGTGTTCAATTCTGGATCCACATTTTAGAAAGGGCCGCGACAAGGTGGCAAGAATCCAGAGAAAGGCCAGCAAAGAGCCGATGAAGAGTCTCAAGTTCATTTCCTGTGATAATGGTTGAAGGAACTGAAGAAGTTTAGCCTGCCGGGAGAGGATGATCAGGGAGGCTGCAGTAACAGGATTCAGATGCTAGAAAAGCTGTCTGGTCAGGAAGGGTTCGATTTGTTTTGTTTGGCCCCATGGTGCAGTAGGAAGAGCTGGTGGGTAAAAATGGTTGGAGCTACAGACCTGGCTTGGTGTGGGGAAGTGCCCTCTCCATTAGAGTTCTCCTAAGAGGACTGGGCTGCACCAGGGGCCAGTGGGCATGGTGGTCATTCATCATCATGGTGGGGTGGCCAGTCCCTTCTCAATCAGAAATTCTGTGACTGAAACTGTTTAGTGCGGAGAAGATGGAGGGGAAACAGGAGGGCAGTCTTCAAGTATTTGAATGACTGTTATGGCAAGATGGAGGTCTTTGTTGTTGGGTGTTTTTTTTAATTTAAATTTTAAATATTTCTCAATTACATGTAAAGATAGTTTTTAATTTCCAAAATTTTCTCCCTCCCTCTCTTCCCTCCCCCCTCCCAAGTCCAGCAAGCAATTTGATAGAAGTTATACATTACTATTGTGTTTAATATATTTCCACATTAATCAGAACAAGAAAAATTCAAGAAAGTATAAACAAGAACAATAACCAAAAAGCAACAACAAAAGCATAAATAGTATGCTTCAGTCTGCATTCAGATTCCATAGTTCTTTTTCTGAATGTGGAGAACATTTTCCACCATGAGTCCTTTGGCATTGTCTTGGATAATGGTATTGCTGAGAAGAGTCGAGTCTCTCACAATTGATCATCACAAAATGTCACTGATACTGTGGACAACATTCTCCTGGGTCTGCTCCTTTCACTCAGTATCAGTTCATGCAAGTCCTTCCAGGTTTCTCTGAAATCTGCCTGCTCATCATTTCTTACAGCACAATAGTGTTCCATTATATGCATAGACCACAACTTGTTCAGCCATTCCCCAATTGATGGGCATCCAAGAGTGATGCCGTGAAGGACAGTTATGGAGGCCAGTACAGGAGAAAAACCTTTGTGATGATGAAAGCTGCCCCCCACAATGGGCTGGGCTGCCCTGGGGAGCAATGGGGCCTGGATGCCTTTGGTGGGGGGGGGGCTTCTCAGGGGGAGACTTTCAGTGGGAGGTTTCCAGCCTCCTCACAGACATGCTGTGTGCACCATGGGCATGTGAGTTATTCTAGACAATATCAAATTTATTTATTTTTATAAAATGATGCTAATTGCTAAATATTTTAAACTTTTATTGAATGTAATTTTTTCTTTGTGTCTTTAGAATTAGAGATTTAAGCACACAATTAGAAAAGCAACAAAAGAAATTTCAGAGTGTGAATGAAGAACTGAGACATTTTCAAGATGAGCTAAAAGTCGCACATAGACAGACACAACAGTACAGGTAAGATCTCCCTAAGGAAGAAAGAGCTCATTCAAATATTTCATTAAAGGGTCGAAAATGTAGGAGTGTATTGATTGAAATAATAGTGTCCATGTGGCTTTTCTTAAAAGACTTCAGACGGTGCTAGGAATATCCTTTCTTAATTCTATGGGATGAGAAAAATATAGGTGTTGCATTAGTTTATTTCCTATAATTAAACATTATTGTGCATTAACGCCAGTGTATTATCTTAACCACATCGAGCAAGATGATCCATTAGTAGAAAATAAAAGGAATAAGATCAATTTCATAGGTAGTACTCTCTATTCTTCAGTTTCACCATTCCAAGGCACCGGGGAGGGGGCTCACTGCGCCTCCCAAACATCCAGGCTGGAGTTACTCACACCCAAACACTGAAGAGGGTTCTCCAGAGGCTGAATATTTGCTTTTCTAAGCAGAGCTGACTAAATTGGGCAGATTCTTCCCTCAAGAGTGGCTGCTTTTAAAATGTAGTCATTTCAGTCAACTTTTGTTCTTGAAACACAAAATGCAAGCATTACAGATGGTCATTTGTTCAAAGTACCTGAAAATGTGCCTAGCGAGTAGAGAAAATGCTCATTTTACTTATTTTTATGCCTTTGGGCAACACAGTCTAATAAAAACTTCTCCAGATTGGGAATTTTTTTTTATTTTGAAGCATATCCTTCCCCCAAGCATCTGTTAGAAACTGGCTCTGATGCTTACCATGATGTGGAGGTGAGCCTGGGTTCTCAAAGGTGATACCAGAGTAATCTGAGTGTTGGCAGAAAGACATTCAGGCCTAGGCTTGGCAGCACACTTGATGTCTGTCCCATTTCCTTGGAAATGTGAGAGGCTCCTTACCAGGAGATTGGTCACTAGGTCACAGCTGCTCACAAAAACCGACTGCCCCTAAGCTTGAGAGGACTGTGATTGGTGTCTGGGAAGGGAGTACCCACACTGAGGACACTATGTTGCCTCGATGTTGTGGAGTGCCATGATGCAATTCACAGCCATCATTTTCATGTCTCTTACTCATCGGTTGAGAGACATTCCCTGGCCTCAAGGGTGTTGGGCCCCACCTCATCAGGCTTCCCAGATTGCAGTATTGTTGGGTGGGGTTGAGGTGGTGTGGCCCCTGGGCACTGAGGAAGTTTGACTTGGGAGCTTCCTCCTCTCTCCTGATCACCCCTGCCTAACTGAATTAGAACCTGGCGTCTTCTTTTTAAAGCTCTCTCCTTCTGGAGTCTTCTGTCAGTGCCCACTATTTTTTATTCTCCCTCTTGCTCCATTGTCATTAAGATAGATAGGAAAGAACTGATCCTATATTATTTGTGTAGCAGCCTTGCCCCGGGAGGAGATGGCTAAATCTCTAACCCCTTGGCACTTATGTGTAAGAGAGAAGCTCCTTTGTCTATACCAGGAACCTAGGTTTGGGGAGGAAACACTGATAGAGGGTTGACACAGACTGAAATTGGTCCTGTTGGCAGTGGCCGGTCAGATAATGATGAGGACCCTGGACCATCAGAGAAGTCTGTGAGGGCCCCAAGAGGGAAGACGCTGAGGCTAGAAAGGGATGAGACAGAAAGCGGCGTGTGGCCCTAGAGAGAAGCCTGAGCTTCGTTTGCCATCACCCCTGGAGGATAGGAGGCCATGTCAGTTGGGGAAAGTGAACAGTCCCCAGAGGGAAGTGTCCAGCACCAGGAAATGTAGCAGAGGAACAGAGGACAAGAGGTAAGAAGGACGCCTGGAGCAGAGACCCCTGGCTTCGGAGACGGTTATGGGGGGGACCCCAGGGACTGTCCATTAACCATCCTGTACTTTGTTGTAGAAATAAATCACTGCCCATACTTCATGCTCATTAGCTGGAGGACCTGCCGGACACTTGAGCACCATCTGTCTCCAAGAAACAAAGTTCTCAGGGTGTTAAAGAATCACAGGATTTGAGGGTTGGAAGGGACTGACCCTGTAGCACAACCCTCGCATCAAAGGAGTGCAGGCCCCGAGACATGCACTGAGTGTCTGGCCTTCCTCTGTTCATAGACCCCCAAGGAGGGCAGCTCTTCTTGGGTCACAGATTTCCCTGGCTCAGGCATAAATCAGATTTTTATGATTTATACAGTCAAGGCCTCACATCAGGAAGGCCGCTCCACAAGCAGGATTGTCCCTCGTCATTGCTAGACAAACGTCTCTCTTTTCAGGTTCTGTGTTCTATTCTCTCATCTCTCCATTAGGCCTCCAATGTTTTTATGATACTTTGGGAACATAATTTAGAATATAAAACATCCCACTACACCTATGTGATTTATGAAGTGTGTGTGTATGTGGGTGTAGAGGGGTTTTATTGTGCAGCTGTGGGGGTCACATGACAGTACCCACGCTCCTGGGTTGGGAGTCAAGGGGAAAGACTTATCAGGAAGAGAAGAGAAGAGGAGAGAGAAAGACAGAGAGGGAGAGGGAGAGAGAGAAAGAGAGAGAGAGAGAGAGAGAGAGAGAGAGAGAGAGAGAGAGAGAGAGAGAGAGAGAGAACGCAAAGGAGGAGGTAACAGAGCCTGTCCCATATTTTGAAAATCTTGCCTAAAGCAGACCCTGTCCCCTGCCCTACTCGCAGAGACTTGGGAGGTGCTTCTTGACACTTGTCTGGGCAGGCAAGAGTGTGTGGGGAGGGGATTATGGGACTATGTGTTGATAACTATAGGATCCTGAAGGGGGAGGAGAGCAGAGGAGGGTGCTTCTTAGGAACCAGCCCAGAACTAGCTGTGCCCATCAAAATGATGTCATGAAATCCTCCTAGCACATTACATCTGTAGAGCCTGGCATTTGAATAGCTTAATGGGATGTAGGGGTAAGGTTAGGGGTGGGAAGAGAGTGGTACACGGCCAGCTAGCACAAAGACCTGGGAAAGGAAAACAAATTGTGTGACGTAGATTATCTGTAGGGCATCCTTGAAGGTTTGACAGCAATTTTCTTACATATACAGTTTCCAAATATTCACAAAGCCTGTGTTTGTGATTCAGTTATGGACAAAGTCCCGAATTCCATGACTGTATACCACCCTACTTCTTCCATGGAAGAAGTTCCACATGTTCTCTCTCACCTGTGGCTTTCTGAAGAGAGTAGGGAAAAAACACAGTTCTGCCTCTGATTCAATGCCTTGAATACATTACAGATGAATTAAGTATTTGTTGAGTGACTGACTGAGTCACTGCAAGGAGGGTTGTACATGTTTGGATTTAACTGGGAACCATCATTGGTTTACTGATATTCTTCCTGTCTCTCCAGGAGATATCAGGATCCCTACTGTGTCTGGATATTCTGGGCACGTGAATAAGATGGAGCTCTCCTGAGTTCTTCTAAAAGTGAACAGGATTATTTTTGGGGGGACAGGCCATGTACACCATTTTAGATGGTGCAACAAGAATTGGGTAATTCAGAAGTCTCAGCCCCTCCAAGTATTTGCCTGTATAGAAAAGCTACATTAGAACCAGGGTCAAAGGAAGGGGATGCTCTTGCCTGCTTTGTAGAAGGTTAGAAACATACAGATAGAAGGAGTATTAAGGATCCTTGAGCTCAGCCCCATCATTTGGGAGATGAAGAAACTGAGGTCAGAGAGGGGAAAAAACCTTCCAAGGTTACACAGCCAGGTTGTTAACAGTGGAGCTGATGCTAGAGCCAGGTGTAACTCTGACCCATTTCTATGTTGGAGGTGTGTGTTAGTGAGAAGCCACTGTTGGATCCAGCTAGTTACTTGCAGAAACATTAGGATCAGGGCAGCTAGGTGGCACAGTGGATAGAGCACTGGCCCTGGAGTCAGGAGGACCTGAATTCAAATCCGGTCTCAGACACTTACTAGCTGTATGACCCTGGGCAAGTCACTTAACCCGAATTGCCTCACCAAAAATAAACAAAACAAACAAACAAACAAAAACATTAGTATGGTTTCCAATCCCTTCTTTCCTTTTGAAAAAGAGAACTAGTCAGTTGCTGCCAGTGAGTTTGAGTTGTGAGCTATTAGAACCAAGGAATGATTGATGGTGTATAGTTTGGAAACATTAACAAGAACACCTTCCTTTCTCTGTCTCTCTAGGATCAGGAGCAGCCTTCCTGTAAGCAGAGTAGGTACCTGCTCTGATTGAGAGCCCCCAAAGGCCTCTGTGCTACCTCACCAACCCTCTGCCACAGAGCTAGTCCACCTATTAGAGATTTTTGGGCTACTTCTTCTAAATATAAACCCTTTTTTCCACATTAAATTATTATTAATAGTCATCGATACCTTATTGTGAGTTTGTTTCCTAAGTTCTTTCCTCAGTGACACCAATCTGATAACCAGGCACCAAAGGAATGAGAGTGCTGCTAGGAAGAGGGTGAAGGAGAGACTCGAGTGAGAAGAGGACATTGCCTGACCAGAAGCCTTTCTTGGGCATAAGAGTGACACTTCCTTATGGGGGAGGGCAATGCTAGCAAAGCCTAGAGGTGCTGAGGACAGTGGTTGGTCCCCCGATTCATCTGTTGGGTTCCCGCCTGGCAATGTTTTGTTGCTGTCAGGAGAGTTGGCAACATCTGTTAGTGGCCTGAGGCTGCCTGAAGTACATCTAGCTGGACGTGGTCCTCATCCCTTTTCTCTCCTCTTCTTTTGAGTGGGCTTGAACAAAATTGTGGATGAAGCCATCTGCTTCCAACTTCCACCTCTTTACTTCCCTCCTCAGATTCTTCTGTTTTCCTCCTTCCTCCAAGTACCCAGACCCCTGGGATGCTTCTGGCTCCCTAAAGCAATTCTCTATCTCTCTTGCCCTCCCTGCCACCCATATATCCCCCATCAAAATCTGCTAGCCCTGTGTCTCATTCCCCCAGGACCTAGGTCTCAAAGAGGCTATGAATTAGTGCTCATTAGTAGGTTCCCTTCCTTCTAAAGTCACATTTGCATTTTAGCAGGCTATATAGGAACAGGCTGGTATAGCAAAAAGAGAACAGGACTAGGAGTCAGTAACCCTAGATCCTAGAACACACTCTATCATTAATTCACAGTATGGAGGCAAATAGGAGATATAGGGGGTATAGTGGATAGCACAGGAACTGGAGTCAGGAAGACCTGAGTTCAAATCCAGGCTCAGACATTTACTAGCTGTGTGACCCTGGGCAAGTCACTTTAACATCTGTTTGCTTGCTTTTCCTCATCTGTAAGATAGGAACCATGATAATGCCGTGCTTCCAGGGCTGTTGTGAGATTATATTTGTAAAGAGGTCAGTGCAGTGACTGGCACGTCAGTGAGTATGGTGCGCAAGAAGTACTGATTCTTTTCCTTTCTCCACGTACAAGTCACTTTACTCTTATTTTTTTCATTCACATCAGCTTCTCATCTATAAAATAAAGGGGAGACCCCTTTAGAATATAACATTTGATGGTCTCAAGTATATATTATTCTACATTTTATGGTATTTCTAGAATTACTAATCATTTTTGTGCTTAATTTTTCCTGAATTTCTTTCAAGAACCAAAAGATTTATATTTTTAAATTATATCAGTACCTTGATGTCTGTGAGCAGACCAAGTACAACAAAATTACAGAGAATTCTTTTGGGAGCATAAGAGTTTGATGAGCTGACTTCCGGGGGCTCAGAGAAATGAGTGGAAGAATGAAGGGGTAGGTAGACCAAATGATGGCCAGATTGAAGTCTGTTCACACCTCAGAATATCAAAAAATACAACGATCTTACACCTGATGTTGAAGAAATGAGCAAACAAAAGGGACCTAATACATGGAATATATATGATGGGATAAAACAAGCTGAAGTTAAATCTCGAGACATTTCACAAACATTCATTCCCCACTAGGTGAACATCATTGTGCTGAGGGCTACGGGTCAGAAGTGAAACCCTCCCTAACCTTAAGGAACGTAACTCCTATGGCTTGCATTTTATTCTCTAGCTGCTTCTGGATGACATTCCTGACAGGCTGTGGATGTCCTGTGTGGGTGAAGGGATGCAGGGATCTCGATGGCTCCACCAATAAGGTACCAGCTCTATCAGGGCCCATCAATCTGGCAGACTCTGAGGATGCTCTCAGACTGGTCTGTTTGCCAAAAGCCAATGGAACTTTGGAGAAGCTTATCATCCCCCCAAGAATGGTTGCTAATGATGAATTCTTTCCTGGCCATCTCAAGAGACACTGTGTCCTGAGGCCAAGGGCAGTGTCAGTCAAATCCACTCTCTGTTGTTGAAGGGATGCCATGTCATCACCAGATAGTGCTACACTAGTCCTGCTGCCCATTTCTTTTGTTGTTGCTGTTGAGTCATATCTGACTCTCCATGACCCCATTTGGCAAAGATACTGGAGTGGTCTGCCATTTCCTTCTCTAGCTCTTTTTACAGAAGAGGAAACTGAGGCAAACGGGATTAAGTGACTTCCCCAGGGCCACCCAGCTAGTAAGTGTCTGAGGCTAGATTTGAACTCATGAAGATGAGCCTTCTCGACTCCAGACAACGAACTCTATTCACTGCAGCCACCTAGCTACCTACCCCAGGTTTCTTGAGTTCGGGCTGAAAGATCATCCAGATTAAGAGCAGACTGACTCTTATGCACATGACAGAATGACCAAATTACTCAGACTTCTTTGAGAACAGCCACCTTGCTACAAGCTTGGGAGGAAGGACCCCATGAGCAGATGTAGAGAAACCACTTCTAATAATTTATTTCAGCACCTAGAGTGCTGGGGGAGGGGGGAAGGGGTTGAGTGGGCAAAAGAAACTGACAAAAGTGTGAATGATCCCGAAGACTTTGATGTCGGATTTACAACGTATGTTAGAGCACGTCCTGGGGAGTCCATCATATCCCCTTGTGATGATGCGGAGGAGAATCGTCCTGGAATCTAGCTTGGGGATCCGAGAGAGAGTAATGGGAGCATCCTTCACGGAATTGTAGTAAAGGCTTTGTTTTTGGAAACCGTGAGATCCATCTTTCCGAGGAGCACTGAACTGTGGCCAGCGAGATCTTGAGGTCACAGTGCTCTTTTCAAGTTTCTCTCCTAATGGCTTAATTGCAATCAGATTTAATCATCTAGCCTCCAGCGAGGCTTTGTTCCTGCTCAGCATTTCCCCTGACATCATTTCCAATCAGTCTCTTGGAAAGAAGCAATTGTAAACAGGTGGACCGTGGCTCGGTGCAGACGACTCAGAGTATCCTCTAGGAACTGAGAGGAGCCCTAGAAACCCCACGGGATTTATCCTGACCGGCATCACAGAATACAGGCCTGTCCTACCCCGACACTGGAATCCTGAAGGGTCAGAAGCAGAGGAGACCTTAGGCCACTCCTTCCTTCTTCAGGAAGGAGCATCCGGGACTTGCCCAGAGTCTCGTAGCTAGGGGCTGGCCAAGCTGGAACCAACCCCTCACGTATCTGTTCTGTGAAATTCGTCCTTTGTATACAGGTTTTCCTTACTACGGTACAAACCTTTCCCAGAAAGTGGGCTATATTCCAAAGGTTCTTTCTAAGTCAGTTATTTGGATCTCAGATCGCCGTCTCCCATAGAAGCGTCATTACAGTCACAGTCAGGAACAGTAACGAGTGTACAAGCGGATATTCCATTGCCACAGAAGCCCACATTCCCGATCACGCACAGTGGCTGTTATAGCAATGGAGTCAGCTTGGAGCCAGGCAGTGCAATGAGTCAGTCAACAAGCATGTGCCAGGTGCACTGTGGCCCCCTAAGAGCCGGGACTACCGAGAAAGACAAGGACGGTACCTGTACTCGGAAAGCTGAAGGAAAGAGAATTTTCTCCTTTTTTTTCTAGGGGTGTGATGGGACTTTGAGTAAAATTTTGTCAGTCAGGAGTGCCCTTTGGCATCCCTTCCCTGCTTCCCCTCTGCCCAGGCCTCCATTGGCTTCTGCTGCCCAAGCTCCGGCATTAACTTCTCACCCAGGTCTGTCTCCACCGCAAAGGATTCTAAAATTACAGGCTTCCTCTCTTTCTGCCACCCTCCCCTAAAAAAAGCCGCTCCCCTCCTTGCCTCAGGCCAGATGATCTCAGCCAGACTTGAGTCGGCTTCAGGAGATCCCAGAGCTCCTGCACGTGGGCTTCTCTCCAAAGGTGCAGATTACAGCCAGTGGACGGTTTTTCCGGCTGTGGCCTTCTGATTCATATCCTCCCAGAGGATTTAGTCAGTCAGTCGTCAGTCCACAAGCACTGATTAAGTGCCTACTATGTACAGGCACTGAATGAAAAAACAGCCCCTGTACTTGAGGCTCTCACAATCTAACAGGGTAGACAATCTGCCTGGGCCAACATTTAATGAACAAACAGGATTTGTACCGATAAATGCGAAACAATATTAGAAAGAGACACTGGGGACTTTAGGTGAGACTTGAAGGAAAGCAGGGAAGCAGAAATGAGCAGGAAAAGCTCTATCCCAGAAAAACTTTCCGATGGCACCTCATTGATTTACAGACTCCCAAGATCCTCATGGCCAAGGCCAATGCAGTACACACTCTGCAGAGGGGAAAGCCTTCCCACAGGTCCTGGCCACAGACTAAACAGCTGGTCTGCTGCCTGAGAGCCAAGCTGGCTGAGGACCGGGAGGTGCAGCCCAGTGGGTGCTCTTCTTGGGCTGGATTGTTGGCCAAAGCAACTCTTGGAACTCGGCGAGGTGGCTCCTCAGAGATAAGACTCTACCAATGCCCTTCTACCCTTTCTCTGCCACTTCTAGGGAGGTGCCTGTGGCCCTAGGGTCCCGTGGGCAGTTTGGGTCAAAGGTGGGACTTCGACCCAGGTCTTCTTGTCTCTGAGTCCACTCTGGGCTTCCTCTCTTTCCTGCTCTGACGATTCATATCAAGATGTGATTGACTGATAGCTCCCTGATCTTCCCAGAGGTATCTGCATTTTAAACAAAGTGCTTTGCTAAACCTGAATCAATTTATACTTAGTAAAAACTAAATAATGAATCATATCAGAAAGAAACATCATACAAATTCCATGGTCAGGTCAATAGGTACAGAAGAGTTCTAATGCTAAATCCTAATGCTAATAATGCTAAAGTCCTGATGCTAAAAATAACGTTTGTGTTTTTAAAAAAGATATTAAAAGGTATAGGAATTGTGGGGCAGCTAGGTGGCACAGTGGATTCAGGAGGACCTGAGTTCAAATTTAGCCTCAAAAACTTGACACTTACTAGCTGTGTGACCCTGGGCAAGTCACTTAACCCTCATTGCCCCACCTCCCCCCACCAAAAAAAAGGTATAGGAATTGAACAATTTTTCCTTGCTATAGTAAGAATTTTCATGGGATTCCAGATGATTTTTTTTCATACTTCAGTGATGTCGAGTTATTGGTTGGAGAAACTTGAAGGCATTTTCACCAAGAATGACTGTAAAGTCAGACTGTCCACTCACTGTTAACATTTCTATTTGACTCAGTTTTAGATACTGAGTCAAAAGTCCTTTTTGATGAGCTCTCAGAAGTCTATAACCAGAGTCCATGCTCAGGCAGACCTACCCAGATAGAAAGGCTTTGTGTACAGGCCTGACAACTGATTGTTCTTCTGCTTCCTGAGGACTCACCCCCCCCAACCCCCTCAAAGGGTAAAGTTTGCCCTCACCAAAAGGTTGACAACCAGGTGATGAGGGTAGTGTGAGCCACAGCAACTAATGAACTCCAGAGAGGCTGCAGCCTGTGGGCATTGCTGGAGAGAAGGAACATGGCTCTCTTGAAGGAGTCACATGGATTAGAAACAGCTAGAACAATATAAAAATCAAGAAGGAAGCCTCAGGAATAGAGGTTTAAAAATATTTTGACTTGTAGGTGGCCCAGCTTGTAAAAGCACAAAACTGCCACAGTCTGTCTGGTTATTGGGGAGGAGCTGAAGAAGTTAATGTTGGAGAATATTATTGCATCACAAAATATTATGACTATGAAGATTGCAGAGAGATATGGGAAGACAAGGAATTGTACAGAGCATGAAGAGTTTTATTAGAAGCATGAAGTACTTTGTATAGAATATATACTTATCTATTCTGTATTCTGTATAATGTATTCTATTATATAGCATATAGTCTGTGTTATACTATATGGAAGCACAATGTACATTGAATATAACAATATTAAAATGTAATTATATTAAGTATAACTATTTTAAATATTAACATGGACCTATTAAAAACAACTTGACAAGTATGTAACAACCCTTTTAGACACTCCCCCAAACTTGTACCTTTACTCCCAAGATGGTTCCCTAGAAGGGTGACTGCTCCCAAAGGCTCTAGGGAGTACTATGAGTGGATGTCCCCATTTCTAAGGCCCGTATTCCATGAACACTTTATAGCAGCTCTTTTTGTGGCAACTAATAATTGGAAATCAAAGGAAACAAACTGTGGTATTTGATGGTAACGGAATATTACTGTGCAGTAAAAAATGACAAACAGGATGACTTCAAAAAAGCTCAAAGACATGTATGCAATGATATATTGGGAAGTGGGCAGAACCAAGAGAACACTATACACAGAGACAGCAATATTGTTTGATGAAGACCTGTGAATGACTTGACTGTTCTCAACAACACAATAATCCAAGACAATCCCAAAAGACTATTGATGAAACATACTCTCCACCTCCAAAGAAAGAACGGATATTGATGGAACAGACTGAAGCATGCTATTTTTCACATTCTTTCATTAAGTGACAAATATGGTGATGTTTTGCATGATCATGTATGTATAACCCATATTGGATTGTTTGCCGCTTCGGGAAAGAGGGGAGGGGACAGAAGGGAGAAGGGATTGAGATTGGAGCAGAAAAATATAAATAAAAATGTTTAACCTTAAAAAAAAAGGTGGTGGATGGGGTGTGCTGGGAAGGGTACAGGAAGTAGATATGTAATCTATATACACACACATAAATATCTATGTTGTGCATAAAAAAGAAGGGGTTGAATGAGTTGACCTTTGAGGTCTCTTCCAGTTCCAAATTTATGATTCTCTGACATTGTGTCTATGGGACATTGAGTTTGAAATGCCCGTAGCCATCTGCTATGGACCTAGAGCTCTTGAGGGAGGTTGGGTCTGAATACACAGCTCTGGGAGTCGTCTTTGTCTTCGTATGAGCTGATGCTGTCACCAAGAAAGACAAGAGCCCGGAGGGGAGCCGCTAGCCAGAGGGCCTGACAGCAATCAGGATCTAGCCCAGAAGAGGAAGGAGTGATAGGAGAAGGGAGTGGCAGCACAGGGCACTTGGGAGAAGAGGAAAGCGGGTGTCAGGAAGGGGGTGGTGATGAGCAGTAGCCAGCGCAGGGCCCAGTCGTGTCTCCTACAAGGAGGCACGGTTGCTGTATGTTTGTGGGTGTTATTTGTGACCACAATTAGAACTGGAAAGAACCTTAGAAGTTATCTAGGCCAAACCCTTTCCACAGTCCAGGGCCATCCAGGTCACAGCAGCAGAGCTGAGATTTAAACCCAGAATCTCCCGATCTGACTCATGCTGCTTCTATGATATCAAACTTTCAAATGGAGCCCTGGTCAATTGGGAGCTCTTTGCATGTTGGCAGTTTTTAAAAGCTGAATATCTTAAATTATCTAATATTCTTTTTGTAACATGCTAGTTTATATTGGCATGATTAGTGTGGATTTGAGGGTGATTTCAGCCTTCTAGCTAACGCCCTTTTAGTTATTTTCCCAAGACACCTTGGTAATTTTTTCTTCTTCCCCCCAAAATTAAAAAATCCTCTTGAAAAAGTCATATTGATTATTTTTACATCTCTATCCCTTCCCAAACCATTTCAGTAGAAGCCTCTCTGGTAACAAAACACAGGTAAGCAAAATGACCTGACACATTAAACATGCCTGTCATCGGGGGTTTCCTTCTTTGAACACCATAAGGCTGCCACCTTTCTTCATGGAGGAAGGAGGCACGCCCTATTCTCAGTCCTTTAGAATGGGAGACTGCTCGTGCATTGATACGTGGTCTGGAATCTTGTCCTATTGCTTCTCTTACAGTGGCGTGGTCATTGTGGAGATTGTGTTCTTGCTTACTTGACTTACTTTGCTCTGTATCAATTGCTCTAGGTCTTCCCAAGTTTCTCTGAATTCCCCATAGGTGTTGCTTTTGGTCTATAGCAGTGATCCCTTAGTATACTGCAGTATCTCCAGCCACTCCCCAACTGATGGGCCTTCTTGCTACCACAGAAAGTGCCATTGTCAACATTTTGGTATAAATGGGATTTTCTCCCTCTGTCTTTGACCTGCTTAGGATATAGGCCCAACAGTGGTGTTCCTGACTCAGAGCAGGGAGATCTTTTTTAAAACTCTGAACACACATTTATACATGTTTGGTTTTCTTTTTATTAAGATATTCTTCAAGAATTGAAATATGCTTCCATTGTTCATTCATTCATCTTTCAAAGGTGCTGATGAGCTTTTCCACAGACAAAACCCTGGAGGCAGGGCAGCTTAAGGAAAGCTTCTTTTCTTTTTAGTGATGAGGCTTTTAGTAAACCATACTGATGTTCCTAGTCCTTAGATTCTTCTTCTATGAGATGATCGTGCAGATTGTATCCTACCTCTTTCACGGGATCTACACAAAGCAAACACTTTGAAGCCGTTGGGTTGTTCGGCCCAAGATCATATCTTATTCCCTCAGTTTTTCCATCTGAAGGAAATCAGAGAAGACCTGAAAGACAGTGTGATGAGTTGAACTCATGGGACTTTTTACAGGAAAACAAGCCATAGAAAGTCAGAAACACATTTTATCCTGAGGGAGAAATGGATGACCACATTATATTCCATCTCCTTATATCCACATAAGCCAGGTTCCATGGGCTCTTAAAGATCATCTAGTCTGTCCCCCTAATTTTAAAGATGAGAAAACAGAGGTCCAGAAAGGGTAGGCAGGGAATAAGCAGCAGAGTCCAGATTCCGGAGCAGGCCTCCCAGCTCTCTGTGCAGGACCCGCCACTGGCACCAGCCTCATATTTTCCCTGCCAAAGTCTTTGCCATTCTTGTGTAGGCACAGGCACAGAATGTGTGGATTCCATTGTGTTTCTAACTACAATCTTATGTTCTAAACCATTTTTAAAAATTTTAAGAATTTTTGAGCATCCAGAATACAGATGGGAAAGAAAGAACTTTTGTTGTTGAGGAAACAGCAAACTAAGATAACCGAATGTCTGTTGAGATCATTGACTGTTTCTTCTTAGATTTCAAGGAATAATAGTACAGAAAAAAGCTGGAGCATGACATTATTTTCTAACAGAATCAGTCCTTGTCACCTTCCAAATCTGAAAACTCCCTCCTGATGCCATTTCCTTTTCTTCCAGTAAGAAGCTGGAGCAGCACCACGCGATGCACAAGAAGACACTCCTGTTACTCAAGTTTGCCAAGAGAGAGCTAGGGAGCATTAAAAATGAAGTCACTTACACGCTCCAGAGCTGGATTTCTCTGAGTGAGGAGATGTCGCTGCAAATTAAACACATGAGTGAAAGAGCGGTTTTGACAGGTTTGTCGCATCTCTCTCTGCATACAATGGCCTCTTTTCTTGAGTGGTGGAACATGAGTTAATGAGAGATTTTTTTTTCAATATGTGAAGCAAAAATGAGGATAGTTTTCTTCCCTATTATTGTTCTTCCTCCCCACTCTCTTTTTCTTTAGCACAACCCTTCCTGCCACATGACATACATTTATTCATGTAATTATATTTTATGTTCGAGTTATGTATGAGTTATATTTTCTCATGAGTTTCTTCCTAAATTCTCTACCCTCAAATTCCTTTCTTATCCATTATTTCTATGTATGAGAATCTGGCCACATATGTATGTATGAGAAAGGCAAGAATTTGGAACAAAGAATTGAAGTAGAAGGTGATAGATGGGTTCTAATGCAGTTGTTTTGTTTTGTTTTGGGGGGTAGGGTAATGAGGGTTAAGTGACTTGTCCAGGATCACACAGCTAGTAAGTGTCAAGTGTCTGAGGTCGGATTTGAACTCAGGTCCTCCTGAATCCAGGGCCGATGCTTCATCCACTGAGCCACCTACCTGCCCCTGTGTTGTGCTTCTCGTTGCCCTTCCCTTTCCTAATATTTACATGGGAGACTGAAATGATTTGTACTGAGGGAAAAAACCTGACATGCTCTAGACCCACACAGCCCTTGGGAAGTTTCTTTGGCAGAATCTCTTTTCTAAAATCAATATTAAGGGCACAGAATGCCATTGTAGGGTTTCATGGAAGTGACTAGGAATTTTTGATCCTACATCAGACAGAGACTTGCGACCAAGTGAGCAAGAAAAAATAGGTCCAAAGATAGAAATCCCCTATGCTCTAGTTAGCCAGCTGTCTTGTGCTCTAAAGAGCTTGGCCTGTGGGGATGGCTCTTTTGGAGAAAAAAAATCTGATCATGGCTAAAATTCTGGGAACTGAAATATCCCTTTCTTTTAGGGAATAAAACCCCAACATCTCTGAATTTTCTCCCAATCTAAAGACTGGCCGCAGAAAAGCTTAACTTTCTGGGTTCTAAGCTCAAATAGAGGTGGAAGAACCTAGTTTTTGTTTTCTGGAGAGAGAAAGGAGCACTTTATCGGAAGACTTCACTCGAAGCCAGAAACAGGAAGACAAGAGAGGATCCACCACAAAGTGCTCAGCAGAGACCACCTACCACAAGAGACCAGGGGAAGCAGCCTGCTGACTCACATCCATAACAGAAGCATTGCTGAACTGTTAGGGCTGGAGTATGAATGGTTCCTTTACATGTAGGCCCTGGCCATAGATGTTAAAGTGTGTGCCCTTCTAGGCCTGAGTTCTGGCCACACATGTTTTCTCCATGTTTATCCTTCCACACACGTCTTAAATGTATCTATTCTTGGCAGTGTTGGTATTTGTATGAGGGAAATGTTTCATTGCTTCATTTACTACCATACTATTTCATCAAATGTTTTGCTAGCCAACTAGTAAAAAACAAACAACCATGGGGGTTCTTGAACCAGGGTATTGAGTAAGTATGTAATCATAGAATATCTTGAACTCAGGGTAGTTTTTTCTGGGAGTCATCTTTGAGAGGATTGTACCTGAAATACTATAATTAAATCTGTCAAATGGCATAATTCAGAAGAATTATCTGGGTGAAGAGGCTGGCAGAGTCTTCTTCTAGACTGAAAAAAAATTAATGGACTAGCATTATATCTAAGTGCTATGACTCAAATCTCTGTCTTTTCCAGGGGGATAAAGTTTGGGACAAAGATTTCAGTCCTTGGTTACTCTTAAGTGGAAGAAGAATGGCCTATATCTTAAACTCATCAAATTAGTCCTTTCTCACCAATTGCTGGTTACACAAAAGACCGTCACAAATGGTGAAGATGGAATCATTTATCCAAGCAAACAGAAGTCAGAGAAGTTATGCAGACAGGTCTTTGTCTGTACTTATAGATATATATGCACCATATAGCACACAAGAGAAGATGAGTGCTTTATTTGGGAACAGGATAAGATCTTGGCTCAGACCAGAGAGGAGGCCTGATCTTACCCAATGCAAAGCCATCTGCTAAGTCTATATGGAAACAAACTGGGAATCAGGGCATGCTGAAAAGCCAGATCCTTCTACATGTCCAAGGCTTCCATCCCATGCCCGCTGTCTGGCTGATTCTTCAGAGACACTGGTGCCAACTTCTTAAGTCCCTGACACAGGTCAACCCCATATTGGTCTCCACCCTTTAGGAGTCATAGCTCCCTCTATATGCAGCAGGTGGAACAACCCTTCAGAAGCATACATTCCCTTAATTTGTGTGTGTGTGTGTGAGGCAATTGGGGTTAAGTGACTTGCCCAGGGTCACACAGCTAGTAAGTGTTAAGTGTCTGAGGCCGGATTTGAACTCAGGTACTCCTGACTCCAGAGCTGGTGCTCTATCCACTGCACCATCTAGCTGCCCCCAGAAGCATACATTCTAACAGAAAAGACGCATATACATAAATTGAATCTGGAAGTCATAGGTCACCATTGGAGTTTATTGACTAGGAAGGAGAGTGACATGATCCCACCTACAGTTGAGGAAAATCCCTCTGGCATCAGGGTGAAGCCTATAGGAAATGCGAGAGAGGGATAGCTTCAGTAAGCATGCTTAAGTTGGATTTTGATCCGCAGAATTTAAGCAAACATTATGTTGTTCGCACATCTTAAGTTCAGTTTCAGAGTTACCACATTTATAGAAGAACAGTTGAAAGCTGGACCTCTGAAATCTTTAGCATCGTCGGAAGAGGAGACTCTAGGAAAAGTGCCCTGGACCTGGAGTCTAGGAGGTGTGGGTTTGGGGTTCACCTCTGACCTGTACTCACTCTGTGATCATGGAGAAGTTACCTAACCTCCTCCTCTGGACAAAATCTTACCTGTGGCATCTGCTCCACAGGAGTATTGTGGGGCTTGCATCTGACCACCTGCAGCTTGGCAAGCCTTTCCCCTCACATGAGTGTTGGAGGATTGAGTGACACTCCACAGAAACAGGCCCCCTAAACCATCCTTAGTGATGCAGAAAAGCACAAAGCAACATTATCTAGGTTCTATTGTGCTTTGATTTCTTTGGTTAAATATTTCTCAATTCTATTTTCATCTGCCTCAGGCTGCCCTGGGGAGTCTTGCAGGTGGCAGTGATGCCTCTGTTGTAGAGTATTAATCAACTTTCTTTTAGAAATGATCTGCTTGGGCAGCTAGGTGGTGCAGTAGATAAAGCACTGGCCCTGGATTCAGGAGTACCTGAGTTCAAATCTGGCCTCAGACACTTGACACTTACTAGCTGTGTGACCCTGGGCAAGTCGCTTAACCCCAATTGCCTCACAAAAATAAATAAATAAATAAATAAATAAAAATTATATATATATATAAAATGATCTGCTTAATGAACTTAATGAAGGTATCAGATGCTTCCTGTTTCTGAAGCACTGTGCTAGACCAGTGAAAGACACAAGGCAAACCCCCCTCAAAACCCAATGGGCTTCCGCCCTAAAGGAGATTATAATCTTGTCAGCCAGATAAGACAGCCATGAAAGGATCCCTAGCAACACCAAACAGTGTCTGAGTGACAAATGAGTGGCAGAGGAAATACAGTGATTGCAATTCTGTTTTCTTGTAGAAACTTGTAAGGAAATATTTTTAATTAATTGTGTGTGTGTATACACAAATGTGTATACATACATACATATACACACATATGTATACATATATATATACACACACTAAGGGCAAATGTGTAAGAACTTTATAAAATGTATAACTAAAGACTATTTAAATCCAAATCTGCCAACATTTTTACTGCTCTACTTAACTTCACCTGATTCTTTTTTTTTTTTTAATTTTTTTTTTTTGGTGAGGCAATTGGGGTTAAGTGACTTGCCCAGGGTCACACAGCTAGTAAGTGTTAAGTGTCCGAGGCCGGATTTGAACTCAGGTACTCCTGAATCCAGGGCGAGTGCTTTATCCACTGCGCCATCTAGCTGCCCCTTCACCTGATTCTTAAACCTGGCTTGTGTCCTTGCCTGTGTAAATCAATACCTGCTAAATCTGATTAAGTGAGGCAGCGGCTGGTAAGTACCAGGGCAAAGACAGGCTTTGTCTGCGGAGGCCTGAATGGGTTTGGGATCTGGGAAGCAGGCTCTTGTCCCCATGATATGGCCGGGAGCCAGAGAACCAGGTCTCCTGCCCTCCTCCTTCCACATCATGGACACTCTAAAGTGGGAGGGATCTTAAATCATCTCCCTGACAGCGTGGCCAGCTAAGGGTCATCTCGCCTGAGTGTCAGGACCCCCAGTGGGTGGAACCTCTCTACCCCTGACCTCCCCTTGGAGAAACCTTGCGGGATCTTTGTTCATCCAGCCTATATCAATGTCTCTGCAGCTTCTGACCTCTCTTCCAGCCACAGCCCGTCAGACCCTCATATGCCTGAGTCTCCTCAGCACCCCTCCTCCCTTCAGCTAATCCTCCCATGGCATGACCAGGCAGTCTCACCAGGCTGCTGGCTGCCCACCTTCCAGGCCCTCTCCAGCATGTTATCAATGCCCTAGAGGGCATTGTCTGAGTGGAGAGTGCCCTCTGTCACTCTGGACCGGGCTCACCTTTATACCTAGGGTCACATGAGTGGTTGTCAGAAGTACAGAGCTGACCCACGTTGAGCCTCCTGCCCAGCAAGGCAGCCTGAAGAGAGAGTTGGCCTTGGACTTTAGAAGACTTGGGTTTGAATCTTGCCTCCAAAAGTTATTGGCTGTGTGACTTTTGGCAGGGCACTCTTCTATGGAGTATCACTCTGAGCCTGAAAATTTTCTTCTATCAAATAGGAATAATAGCATATGGAGGACATAGATCATAGGCTTGTCGTGAGGTTTAAATGAAATGAGGAATGTGAAACCCAATGCAGACTGTAAAGAACTATGCCAGCAATTCGCATTGAAAATTCCAGATTTCTTTTCACAAGGACTTTTACCTGGTCACATCACATTCCAGCCATCTTCTATATGGGAAGGTTGATTTTTTTTTGAGCCCAGGTGTTGGCATTTTCTCCCTATATTGTGACTTATTAGATTCAGCCCAGTTTTCTTGCCTATTAAAGCCTTTTTAAAAAAAAAATGGATCCTGACTGTAACCTAGTGTTTTACAACTCAACTTGTTGTCCCCTGCAGATTTGATAATCATGGGATAGATGTCTTCCTCCAAATGTGGAATAAAACTTTTAAACAACACAGAGCCAAGGCTTGATCTTCTAGGGACTTCTCTTCAGGGTGACATCATTCCTGGAAGGATGAGTCTTTGGGACTGGTTGTTCAACCAGTTCCTGATCCACTTAATCTGTCCTGTCATGGAGCCCACATCTCACCATCTCGTCCACAAAGAAAGCATGAGAATACCTGCTTCAATGTTCTATTGACCTTTTAGGTGAACTTTATTTCTAGCAGTCCTGGTTATACCAGTCTAATTACCCTGTCAATAAAAGAAATTAACTCAGTCTAGCATAACCCATTATTTTTTTTTTTTTTGGTGAGGCAATTGAGATTAAGTGACTTGCCTAGTGTCACACAGCTAGTAAGTGTTAAGTGTCTGAGGCCGGATTTGAACTCAGATCCTCCTGACTTCAGGGCCCGTGCTCTATCCACTACACCACCTAGCTGCCCCTTAGCATAACCCATTCTTAAAGGAGCCAGGACAGTTCTTTGTGATCATGGCCCCCACATTATCATTAACCAGCCCTTTAATGAGATAGTTAATAGTCTTGCCAAGAATCAAAGTCAAACGCACTGGCCTGTAGTCCAGAATCTGCTTCCCTTCTTCCCCTCTCTCCCCACTCCACCCCCAACAATTTTGAGCATCGGAACAATGTTGGGTCTTCTTTGGTCCTACAGCAGCTCTCCTACTCTCAAGGTTGATTCAGCAATCACTGACTGTGGCTTCATCGTCATATCTGTCAGCTCTTTCAGTCGCCTTAGATACAGCTTCTCTGGGCTTGGCACTTCGAACTCCAGAACAGCTGGGTGGCCTCTTATTGCTGCCCTATTTAGTAAACTATCAGCTTTGTTCTGTCTTATCAGAGAACACCAGAGTTTGAAGGGATTGCAGCTGCCATTTTTTCCAACTCATATCTGACAGAGAATTCCCGCTCCAGCACATCCAAGTGGTCCTCTGGCCTTTGCTGGAAGACCTTTGTTGAGGGGGCGTCTCATCATCTGAAGTAGCCCCTTCAACATAACTCCATTGCTGGGAAGTCTGTCCTTATGAAAAGCTTAAATTTTCCTCTTTGCCACTTCCACCCATTACTCTTTGTTCTGTTCTCTGGGGCCAAACGTATCAAGTGGAATCCCTCTTCCACATGGTAACTTCAGATACTTGAGGTAGCTAACGTGCCCTCTGAGTCTTGTCTTTTCTGGGAGAAACAGCTCTGATTCCTTCAACCAATCATCATGTGGCCTCTGGCACTTTTGTAGATGGATACTCTATTATTTATGCTGTTCTTCCAAGAGTTTTGGGTGGGGAAGTACCCCCCAGTTGACGCAATCATAGTCTGGGGAAGATAACAGGGGTTATATTATGCTAAACTAAATGCAAAAATGTGCCTATATCCTATTATCTCTTTACAAAGTATGAAAAATTTCTCCTGATTAAATTGGAAAGACAGCTGGCCATTGGAGAGCCAAAGATTGGCTATGTCCCTGGTGGCCTTTAAAAAGACGAGCCTGAATTCTTGGAAGTAGTCAATGGTCATTGGAGTCAGGAAACCATTTTGTGAAATGTGACTCCTGTTCCTTTAACACAGGGCAAAGAGGGAAGAGGGTATTTCTCTTCCTTCCTCCCCCCCCCCATCTTGTTATTAGAAATAGATAAAAAGGTCATTGGGTTGAATGCTGAGGTCATTTGTGGTCTCGGAGAAAGCATTTTCTTTAAAGTAGAAGGGACAGAAACCAGGTTAAACCTTCTAGAAAGTTGGCAGTGAGGAGTATGGGAGGCAGGTGTGGCAGTCTCTTGACAGAGTAGTATGGTGAAGAGTGTGTGTGTGTGTGTGTATGTGTGTGTGTATGTATACACATATACATATATACACACATATATGCATATACATCGGTCATAGATAAAACTATAGAGGAGGGCATTGAGGTTTTTAGAGGGCTTAACCTTGGCACCCATCCTTCCAAGGTCAAAGAGGAGAATATAGGTGAGGATATTGAAAAGATATTGAGGGGGCAGCTAGGTGGTGCAGTAGATAGAGCACTGGCCCTGGATTCAGGAGGACCTGAGTTCAAATCCAGCCTCAGACACTTGACACTAGCTGTGTGACCCTGGGCAAGTCACTTCACCCTAGGTGCCTCACAAAAAAAAAAGAAAAGATATTGATATTTAGTGAAAATTTTTGAGTACAGCAGAGCAGTTCAGAAGGTTCACAATGACTAATTTTCTTTGTAAAGTAAGAATGAGAAGCTATGCTGAGATTGAACGATGCTGATGATTAGAACATCATTTAAGGGGAATGCAATGGTTAGTTAGCAATGAATCAAAGATGAGATCTGATCCAGTTGTTATAAGTATTTTTCACTTTATGCAGTAGATGTTTACAAAAAAGCTTTATACATACGGAATGCCTCTAAATCTAATTAGGATAATGCACCAAATGCTCTTTCAAGATATTTGGCAGTGAATCATATTCTAAAGTGAAGAACTTCTTTTTGATTATAAGAATTTTACCTTAAAATATCTCTTTATAAGCTGTGGGAAAATTGGAACACTAATCCATTGTTGGTGGAGCTGTGAACTGATCCAACCATTCTGGAGAGCAATTTGGAATTATGCCCAAAGGGTGATAAAGCTGTGCATACCCTTTGACCCAGCAATACCACTTTTGGGTCTTTTTCCCAAAGAGATCATGGAAGGGGGAAAGGGACCCACATGTACAAAAATATTTACAGCTGCTCTTTACGTGGTGGCAAAGAATTGGAAGTTGAGGGGGTGCCCATCAATTGGGGAATGGCTGGACAAGCTGTGGTATATGAATACAATGGAATACTATTGTGCTATAAGAAACGATGAGCAGGAGGAGTTCAGAGAAACCTGGAGGGTCTTGCGTGGGCTGATGATGAGTGAGATGAGCAGAACTAGAAGAACATTGTACACAGTAACATCAACATTGAGTGTTGATCTACTGTGATGGACTATATTCTTCTCACCAATGCAATGGCACAGAAGAGTTCCAGGGAACTCGTGATGGAAGAGGATCTCCAAATCCAGGGAAAAAAAAAGAACTGTGGAGTATAGATGCTAAATGAACCATACTATTTCTTTTGTTTTTGATGCTGTTGTTTTTTTCTATTTAGAGGTTATCCATCATTGCTCTGATTTTTTTTTCTCTTATAACATGACTAATGCAGAAATAGGATTAATGTTATTATGTGTGTATATATATATATATATAAAACCTATATCAGATTACCAGCTGTCTAGGGGATGGGGGAGGGAGGGGAGGGAGGGAGAAAAATCTGAAATTGTAAAGCTTGTATAAACAAAGGTTGAGAACTATCTTTACATGTAACGGAAAAAAAATACTTTATTAATTAAAAAATATCTCTTTATAAGTTTAAACGTTCATAGATAGGTGGATTTGAAAAATATGGGATACTTAAAATTTTTTTTCAAATTAATGTAAAAGACATTACATATTTGTACTAAGCTATACTTTGTTCACGTGTAATCAATATTTTCTCTACCCCCTTCCCCATGCCAAACTGATGGTTGACTTGTACTTTTACAATCAAAGTCTAAACCAATACTCAATAAGGGATCAAGACCCCCAGTGTAAACACCACAAAGGCAGACTAAATTTTTTTTATGGACTCCTGCCTATCAGGAGTTGACTAGAGGGGCAGCTAGGTAGTGCAGTGGATAGAGTACAGGCCCTGGAGTCAGGAGAACCTGAGTTCAAATCTGGCCTTAGACACTTGACACTTACTAGGTGTGTGACCCTGGGCAAGTCATTTAACCCCAATTGCCTCACACACACACAAAAAGGAGTTGACTAGAGAGATGTGTTTAATGCAGTCACAGTGATTCTTTGATTTAAGTTTTTAGTGGTTTCTACACTAAATTAAACATCTCAATTGATGGGCCTTGGGATACTTCAGAAATTAATATCTACCTGATTGGAAAAGTGTTAGGATCTTGGATTCATGTTCTTCTGGGAAACCATTTAGCTATTTTGCTGAAAAATTCATTTTTTTATTTAATAAATATTAACTCATTCTTTGGAAAGTCCTGTACTTTGTACTTAGCAAGAAGATTCAAAGAGAATATAGTACAGCCACGTGCTCAAGTAGCTTACAGTCTAGTAGGCTGGAAAAGTCTATTCCCAAATCAGTCACTTTCATTTGAGGTATTACAAAGTACTGTAAGTGAGGCATAAGGGAGAGGAGACAATGGAAAGAGCGGAGACAGAGACATCCAGAGAGACAGAGCTTTCTCTCTCAAAGACAGAGAGCAACAGAGACAGAGAGTTCATTTCTGGCTGAGGGGATCAGACCAAGTGATATCAGAGCTGAAGAAGAGATAAGATTTGGCAGGCCACAATTTTGGAGAAAGGTTCTAGGGGGAAAGAATGGCATGAGCAATGTCAGAGAAGCAGGAGAATGGAAGAGGGATTTGGAAAATGGCATAGAATCCAGTTTGGCTGTGACATAGAAGAGTTGGAGAAAATAGGGTCAGAAAAATAGATTGAAACCAAAGCATGGTGGGCTTTCAATGCCAATCTAAGGAGTACAGGCTTTATGAAGTGTCCAGTGGGGAACCATTGAAGATTTCTGAGCTAGGGGACTGACAAAGAACAACATTTAGGAAAAATAATTTGCCACTAATGTAAAGGATGAATTAGAGTGGGGCATGGGGAAAGATTGAAGTGGCAGAGAGCAAAATGAACTATTTAGAAATATAACAAATGGGGGTTAGCTAGGTGGCACAGTATATAGAGCACTAGCCCTGGATTCAGGAGGACCTGAGTTCAAATCCAGCCTCAGACACTTGACACTTACTAGCTGTGTGACCCTGGGCAAGTCACTTAACCCTCATTGACCTGCAAAAAAACAACAACACCCCCCCAAAAAAACCAAAAAAAGACAAATGAAGGCATAGTTTTTTTTTTAAATGGCATTTCATTTGCTGCTGTAAAGAACTAGTATAAGTATTTGTTTAAAAACAATTGCATTTAGTCTAATTGTATTAAAAAGTTGAATAAAACAAGAGCCTGACATTTTAAGAGATTGATTTTTGTATAGACTCAGGACAAGAGGAGAAATCAGGATGCAGGAACAGAGTCTGCAGAGTTTCTTCATTTTGCTATGATATAAATGGAGTAGATGCAGGCAGAGCCTGGACTAGACATAAACAGGGTAAATAATCACTGAAGGTTTGGCACACAGGGGATCGCATCAATGGACACTTCAAAAAATGTCTTAAAACATTTTTAAAATTGTATCACCTTCATTTCCAAATATCTCTCCTCCCTCTCCAAACCAGTAAGTCACCGGTTGTAAGAAAGATTAAAAAAAGAAGAAAGAGCAGATTTGCAAAACCAATACATCAGCTGCATCTGATAGTGTATCTAGTCTTCCATAGCCATAGTCCCTCATCTGTGCAGAGAGGAAGGAAATGCATTTTCTCAACTCCTTTCTAGGGCAAAGCATGGTCATTCTAATTATAGCATCCAGTTTGGGCTTTTTGTTCTTTATTTTTATATTGTTGTAATAATTCTGTATAATATTTTCCTTGTTCTAATTATTTCATTTCATATTGGTTCATATAAGCATTTCTAAATTATTTACATTTATTATTTCTTACAGAACAATAATTTTGCATTATATTCATCCATTGCCATTTATTTTGCCATTTAAAAATTGCTGGGCATGTGCCTCTTTTCCAGTTATTTGCTAATTCAGAAAGGGTTGCTATGAAGATTTGGGTGTCTTTAGAACCTTTCTTTCTCTCTTTGGCCCCCTTAGCGTATTTGTCTTCTAGCAGACTGTGGGTCCAAGAGTACTTCACTTTTTAAAACTTAATTCCAAATTATCTTATAGAATGATTAGAACAAATCACATCTTCATCAAGAGTGTATTAGTTTGTCCATCTCTTCAATATTGACTATTTCCATTTTTTGTCATCTTTGCCAAGGGTGTAAAGTGAAATCTTGTTGTTGTTTTGATTTGCATTTCTTTTTTTGAAGCAGTCTTCCATATAGTTTTTAATAGTTTACAATTTTTCCTTTGAGTACAGTTTATTCATGTCCTTTGACAACTTATCCTTTAGGGAATGGCTCTTAGTCTTATATATTTCTATTATTTTTCATATATTTACATGCTTATTATAATTGTATATGTATATATGTGTGTGAATATACATATATACATATTTAATATCAGCCCCTTATCAGAGATTGGTTGTATTCACTGGGCATATTATTCTCCTGGTTCTGCTTACTTCCCTCTGCATTACTTTATTTAAATCATCCTATCCTATGAATCTTTGTCATTGTTTCTTACAATATAGCCAATAATCCATTTTATTTGTGTCCCGTAATTAATTCAAAACTCAGCTTCTTAACACTACTGTAAATTTTCAGTTCTTATGAAACTATAATCCCTGTAGAATCCAAGGTAACCGAAGAGGCCACATCTATGGTGGATACAATTAGGAGATGACAGTATGCCAAGGAATGTTTTCTCCTCTCATTCTTTTCTTACAACTTGGCTTCTGACCTTATCATTCCACCCAGAGTTTTCTCTCCAAAGTTACCATTGTTGCCAAATCCAATGGCCTTTTCCCAGCCCTCATTCTTCTTGCCTTCTCTGCAGCCTTTTGACAGTGCTGGTCACTAGCTCCTCCTTGATATTGGCTTCTCTCCTGACTCCCTTCCTATCTATCTGACTGCTCCTTCTCAGCCTCCTTGATTGGATCTTCTTCTAGATCATGCCCTCTAACCACAGGTGTCCCTCAGGGTTCCGTCCTGAGTCCTCTTCTCCATCTGCTTCCTTGGATTTCCTTAGCATTTCTTTGTTAATGATTCTCAAGTCTACTATCCATCCTGCCCCAGACTCTCTGCTGACCTCCAGTCTTGCATCTCAGACTGCCTTTCAGACATCTGAAACAGGGTGTCCAATAGACCTCTTATGCTCAATATGTCCAAAGTGGAACTCATTATCTTTCCTTCTAAACCCTCCCCCCCCTTCCCTATGACTGTAGGGTAATAGCATCCTCCCAGTGCCTAAGGCTCACGACCTTAGAGTTATCCTGGATTCCTCACCATCCCAGTAGACTTCATTTCCACATCTCTGCAGTATGCCCCCTTTCTTCCTCTGACACTGCTGCCCCCACTTTGGTGCAGACCCTCATCACCTCAATGCCAGCAATAGCTGTTGGAGGGCCTGTTTGCCTAAAGTCTCTCCCCACTCCAGTCATCATTCAGCCACCAAAGTGATTTTCCTAGAATGCAGGTTCAATCATTCACCCTTCTTTTTTTTTTTTTTTTGCGGGGCAATGGGGGTTAAGTGACTTGCCCAGGGTCACACAGCTAGTAAGTGTCAAGTGTCTGAGGCTAGATTTGAACTCAGGTACTCCTGAATCCAGGGCCAGCACTTTAACCACTGTGCCATCTAGCTGCCCCCATTCACCCTTCTTACTCAGTCAACTACAGTGGCTCCCTATTTCCTCCAACATCAAATACAAAATGCTCTGTTTGGCATTCAAAGCCCTTGGCAGCCTCATCCCCTTCTACCTTTCCAGTCTTGTTTGTTTGTTTGTTGTTTTGGGGGTTTTTTTGGGGGGGGGGCAATGAGGATTAAGTGACTTGCCCAGGGTCACACAGCTAGTAAGTGTCAAGTGTCTGAGGCCAGATTTGAACTCAGTTTCTCCTGAATCCAGGACTGGTGCTTTATCCACTGTGCCCCCTAGCTGCCCCCACCTTTCCAGTCTTTTTACACTTTACTTCCTGACATGTAATGGAGTCTTCAGTGCAGTGATGCCTGATTTTTCCTTGAATCTCTTGACTCCTGGCTTCCTTCCATTCCTGGAATGTTCTCTTTCTTCTACTCCCCCTATTGACCTCCCTGGTTTCTTTAAGTCCCAGGTAAAGTCCTGTCTTCCACAGGAAGTCTTCCCCAACCCCCCTTAGTTCCAGTGCCTTCCCTGTTAATTCTTTTCTATTTATCCTATATATGGTTTGCTTTGTATGGATTTGTTTACATGTTGTCTGCCCCATTAGATTGTAAACTCTCTGAGAACAGGAGCTATCTTTTGCCTCTTTTTGTATCCCCAGCACTTAGCACAGCACCTGACGCACGATAGGCCCTAAATAAATATTTATTGGTTGGTCGATGATCAGCTGGTAAGGCTCAAATACCTGGTGTAGCTGCCTCTTAAGTTCCAAAGCCATCACATAATAATTCAATGTCAGCTCCTCTGATGGAAGAGAAAAGGAGTCATATAGTGTGAGCCAGGGGATAGCCAAGAGGGTGTCAGTATTCTGCTTATCCCCAGGGAAGGCTACAAGTTCTAGGCCTCCAGCACACCCGGAAAAGACTCCAAAGAGATAGCCGAGAGTCACTCAGGATGAGAAGGAATGGCTGGGTGGTGATTGGCCCTTTGAGAGAAAGAAAAGAGGGATTAGCAGAAAGTAGACATTAGAGATAATGATCATCTCCATGATTTAAAGGCAATAAGGGAGCACCTTAGAGTTTTGCCACACTAAACTACTAAACCAAAACAATCCAGTGAAAAGACATCACTGTTTACTTGTTGATGATCCCTCAAGGTCAAGGATACTGTGTAGAGAAAGGGAAATCACCTCTGTAGGTCTACCCTTGCCACTTCAATATCAGCCTAGTGATAGAAACACCACAACTAATTCCTAACTATAAGCACTGAGATCTTACAGTAGTTTTCCATGTGCGAGGATAAAATCGACATAAATTTGTGTTACAGATTCCTTTCTTTCTAATGTCAGATAGAAAGTCACATTGACATAAGGAGTTATTTTAGTGACTGATAGCAGTGTACATTTACAGAGTCAGCATGCAAACCCACTAGTGTTATTTCACCAAATGATAAATACATATCAGTGTGTGCCCTCTATCCTCTTCAGTGTCATTCTGACTTATACATAGAGAGAAATTGTTAGGGTACAGTACAGTTTATTCAGCCAAGAGAAGCCACATTTATAGCTTTTTTCAAAACTCAAAAGAAATTGTAGTTACAAAGAAATGCCAGTTTTTCTTTAATATTTATTTTAAGAACAAAGTACAATCTTTTTGAAACTGTGGCCTGGGATAAATTAGTGGTTTTCATGACATAATAAGTGGTTTCTCTAATTTTTCAATGTATAAGATAGTCAAATTTCCTTTACCTTTTTGTCTCTTGCCCTTTGGATCTCCAGTTCTTAAATGCAGGTTGAAAATATTGGACTGAACCCCATTTCCGTAGTTTCTTCTTATTTGTCTCCCACAAGGTATTTTCTGCTCAGGCAAAGCCCTACCCCCTCATGTTGGTCCATCTTCCTGGACGGTTTGGCCAGCTGTATATGATTTCTAAACTCTGGTCCTGCTCTCAGCTTGCATTGCTGCTGCTACAGCCACTCTCTGGTCCCACCCTCTCTGGGCCATACTGTTAGATTGCTTGTTGTGGTCACTGACTCATCTCATGTGGCTGCCTCTTTAGTCTCTGAGACCTGCTCCATATTACAGCACATATAATCAGTGTGGGGACAGGTGAATAGCACATGTCAATGGAATAAAGTTGGGCCAGGGGTTGGGTGAACGTCTGGCAAAGTACTGTCATCATGTACATTGAGTTTGCTCCCAAGATTGATCAGTCTTTATAAACACGTTTCCACTCTACTGTTCAGGAACTTAATTTACATGTCAAGTTGCTTTTAGAAAAAGTGGTTATGTCATTATAATTGAGAACTGTGTATTTTCCCTTGTAATTCCATGGAATTGAGCACTACTCCGAACTTGGTACAATACTTTGTAGTCAAGAAAGGGAAAAGGGATTAGTACTTGTTGCAATGAGTTTTCTCTGACAGTTTTATCAGCACCCAAATACAGAATCCAAGAGTTGGATGGAGCCTCAGTGGTCATGTCCTCTGGTCTAGACCTAAAAGGAAATGCACCATTGCCCTCCTGTCCGAGTGCTGACCCACCCCTTTCTTGAAATCTCAAAGGAGAGCAAGCCCATCCCCTCTCCAGGTAGACCCTTCCACTCTGGACAGCTCTTATTGCTAGCATGTTTTTCTAGTCCTCAAGCCTGCCTTTGTCTCTTTGCGTCTTTCACTCATTGCGTCTTTCACTCATTGCTCTTGGTCCTGCTCCCTGGGTTCAGTCAGAATGATCCTTCTCCCTCCTCCATCTGACAGCCTCTCAGACCCTTGAAGACAGCCATCATGCCCCCCCCCACCCCGAGTATTCTCTCCTCTAGCCTTAACATCACCAACTCATTAACCCAGCCCTTAGATAATGCAGACTCAAAGCCTTCCCCATCTGGCTGCCCCTTTCTCAGCCATTCTCTAGCTTGTCAGCGTCCCTCTTCAGCTCTGGTGGCCAAACAGAGGAGAACTGAGAACAGGCCGAGTGGCTTCCTTGTTTCTGGAAGTACACGTTCAGACCATTGGGGAATCTTCCTGCCCACTTTGCACCTGGACTGCCACATACTGGCACTCATCTTTCTTCTCTCCATTTTTATATGTTATCTGCCATTTATCCTTGTTCCTCCCTCACCCCTCGTCTAGCCTATCACCAGGCCACTTAGTTGTTTTTTTCTTTTATGGACCCTGGTCCTAGAAAAGCGATCGAAATTGTTGTTGTTACTGTTGTTTTGTCCTTCATGCTTGAAGAGGACCCTGATATTGGGAGGGGATGTCATGACTTGCAGTGAATGGATTTAAATGAGGCATTGCTGTGCAGTCACCCGCCTCACTCTCTGCTCGGGAGACATCTGGGTTCCAGTGGCAAGATAGACATCAGCATTACTGGAGATGGCCCCAGATATTTTGAGGCAGTGGGGGTTCAGTGACTTGCTCAGGGTCATGTAACTAGTGTCAAGTGTGTGAGACAGGATTTGAACTGAAGTCCTCCTGAATCCAGACCTCCTGAATCCAGTGCTCTATCCACTGCAGCACCTAGCTGCCCCAATTTAAATTGTAGAGAGCTTACAAAATGATGGACATTCGATTTCTTTAATAATGTCAGAATTTAATAAGCATGCTACATGGGGCATTAAATAATGATCTAGAATATCAAGAATTGCCTAAATAGTCTATACAATTTTGGGACTGGGACCTTTTGTCCTGGATTCTTTTTAGGAACCAAAATAGACCCTCAAGTCACACCTCTTTATTAGGTGACATCATACCCTCAGAAAAGTCATAAGTTGATTTTACAATCGAACAACCAGAGTTTGTAGAGAAATGTTTCAGCATTCAACCATTCACACCTCTTAATATTGATTTTTTCTTCACAGAAATGGCCAATCTGAATAAAACTTTATCAGTAGTCCAGCGAGATAAATTGCGCCTGGAGGAAGAAGTGAAAAATCTGAAGATAGTGTCGGATACGGCTTTGTTGAAATCACAACAGATTCAGGTGATAGGCCAGCAAGGAGTAGGCTTGTTGAACAGATGCCATGACCTTCAAAAGGAAATAATAGGTAAGAGAGAGACTTTTTTTGGTTCTCATAAGGAAATCATAAATATATAAATGCAAAGAAGCAGCTTCTAGAACTTGCCTTCCTTTATCATTACCAGAAGCACCCATTGTGCTTTTCAAGTTTAGGAAGAATATAAGCCTAAACGTTCATAGCAACAACAGATTATTCCAAACAATACTCAACCTTGGATGTGAGATTCATCTTTTTGTGTTATCTCTTGGATTCATAGGAAGCAAGATATTATTTTTAGGGGCAGAAACTTTTATCTCCGAGTATGAAGAATGAGATTAAGTTTAGGACTTTGAGGGAACACCTACATCCCAGAAAAATAGTCCCAGGTAGAATTCCTGTTGCACTCAGCCACATTTTGGAAACATTCAGCAAGTTGCACGTAGGACTGTATTTATTTTAAAATAATGGCCTTCAAGAGAAATGTCGAGCTCTATTTTTAAGCAGCTTCCTCAGCATATCAAGAAAATGCAATCACAAAGTCCCCGTGGTTTTTATAAAAATAACTTTCTGGATAGATACGAATATTCCTCAGATCTATATTTGGACACTTGGGCAAAGAGAACAGAGTGGTTTTTTTTTTCCCTGTCACTCCATTCCATTTTTGCCACTTCTACTTTAAAGGAGTTAATGTAATAAAAGCTTCAGTGTCAGCCTTTAACTTTGATGTTGTTTGGAGGAAATTTCTTGAACCCCACTGATCTTTACCTTGGGCTTCACCAAGGGTTGTAAAGTGAGCACCATCCCACGATAAGGGTTGTAACCATCTGTAAAAGGGAAGCTGCAGCTTCTTGTGACCTTAATGGGAGCCTAGTGGTTGTATTTGTCTGAACAAACACAAACTGGGATGAGATTTTGAAAAGAGTGAACACGGGCTTAGCACAGGGTTCTGATTGACCTCGGATTTTATGAAACTGCTGGGGACAGGGCGGATGTTGCCCCCTTTACTCCCATAGTCGTGTATGACAAACACTATATTACATTATGTAAAACGAAACAACTCCTGTATCGATCTCAGCAGCCTTGTTGTGAGTCAGCATTTTCATGTATGACTACATCCAAACTTGCTAGTACTCATGGGTGACAGATGCCACTTGATATGGATGATCAACTGAAGCTAAAGACCGTATTGCTGGAACAAGCAGAAGTTTTCATAATCCATAGGAAAACTAAAACTATATATTCCTGGGGCAGCTAGATGGCACAGTGGATAGAGCACCGGCCCTGGGTTCAGGAGGACCTGAGTTTCTGGTCTCAGACACTTAACACTTACTAGCTGTGTGACCCTGGGCAAGTCACTTAACCCCAAATGCCTCACTAAAAAAAAAAAAAAAACAACTATATATTCCTGCTTCGTACTTATTGTTTGAAGTTTGGCCAATGTGCAGGTGTTCTGTGGAAGGGCTTTTCTGTAGCTGTGTGTGTGTGTTTCTCTGTCTCACTCCCAAGACACCAAGTGTGGCCCTCTTTTCTTTACTCTGCACTATAGATCAATCAGTTAGTAGATGGACAAGTGGGTGGGCAGACGGACAGACGATAGATAGATGGATAGATAGAGACATAGAAAGATAGATAGATAGATAGATAGATAGATAGATAGATAGATAGATAGATAGATAGATAGATAGATAGATAGATAGATAAGTAGATAGATAGATAGAAAGATAGATAGGTAGATAGGTAGATAGATAGATAGATAGTGTGGGGTAGAGGAAAGAGGGATGGTTTGATGTCAGGAAAGTTCAGACCCTGCCTCCTCTACTCCCCATTTGACCATGACTAGGGCCATGTTCCTTAATCTCTTGGAAGCCCTGCAAAACTAGGAGGTACAGAGATGAAATTCATTAAAGGAGAATTAAATTGAAACCTAATCTAGGTATAGCAATAGGATGAAATAAACTGAGGTACTTTAAAGGAGTCCAGGTCTCTAGGCCTGGACAAATTGCATCCGAGGTGCTGGGAGATTGGAAACATGAAGATGTTGTCTAAATCTGGGTTTCAGAAGCCAATATATATCATACATTGTGAGCGTGAGTTAGAAGAGAGTGTGGAGATCACCAGGACCCAGAACATTTTTATTGAGACCATCACCTCCAGCCCACTTCATTTACCTTTTCAGGAAGAGGACTCTGGAAGTGGGGAACCGGCAGGAGGTCCTGGCGGACCTTGATGTGATGAAAGCACTTAGCCGAGTCTCTCCTAAGGGGTGAGGCCTCCCTCTCGTCAGAAGCTCTTTGCAGCCGAGCTGGATTGGTCTCCCGTCTTAGAACTAGCTAAGGGCACGGCACTCAAATTCAAAGGGATCCACTTAGTACAGATTAAAGGAGGCTGGGGAAAGTCAGTTATTGGAATTCACTTTTCCAAGCAGCAGCACAAGCGAATATGGGCTCAGCAAGATAATAGCCCATGATGCATGTGAAGATGTGTCAGAGCACAGCCCTGACCTTTTCAGGCTGCTGTCACAGAGGCCAGCCATAGCCTTCTGCAGGACAGATGAAGATGTGCGCCGAGAGAGGGCCCTTGTTGAGACAGATTGGGGGGACTGGGGAACCATGAAAATTCAGATGCAAGACATGGGGGCAGAGAGAGAAAGAGGGTTCAAGAGTCAGACTTTCCTTGAACAGACTGCAGAAATCCATCTGTTTCCTTCATCAGGAGGCTAGTGTGGCCTGATAGATGGAGTCTTGCCTCTTGTGCTTACTTAGCTGTGGTTGTATGGGGTGTTCTGGTGTGAGGGCTTCCTGAGCCCTTTCAGGGCTGTTCTTTCCCCCTTTGGTGCCCACCTGCCCCCCAACTCTCACCCGTGACTTGGAGAAGCCTAGCCATGAACAGTGGCCCTTCCCCAGTCTTGGCAGACAGGCTGAACCAGGCTGAGGGTGACTGACAAGCCTCGAACCCATCAGTGAGTTAAGGGGTGTCTGCATCAGGCATGTGAAGACTTCCCCCAGTGGAATGGGTGGATGAGAACTATTTGTTCCAACGGCCATGAAGGCACTGTGGAGCGCTGAGCACCTGGTCAGACATCGAAGATGCCAAGGTCATCTGGTCATCCTGACTTTTGTCCTGTCACTGTACATCAATGAAGCTGGAAGAGAGAGTGAGGCTGACAACTCTGCACAGCTCTGCCTCGTGTAAACCCAATTCGTCAGCAAGTCAAGATTCCCCTCATGATGCCTGTCATTGGTTCTCTTTGAAAGCGAAGGGTGAAGAACAACTGGAAACTTAGCTGTGTGGTCGTGTGTCATTTAAGCTCTCTGAGCCTCAGGGTCCCAACTGTGAAATGGAGATCATCATCTCTCTAGTTCTGCCCACCAGGGCAGCTGGGGGCTCCGAGAGGATGCGTGTGAACTGCTTTGTGTATCTCAGTTTCCTGTCACTGTTGGCAGCATTTGGATCACTCTGCAGCTTATTTCTCCCTCGTTCGGCTAAAATAAGCGTGCTTCCTTGAGTTTTATAGCCCCCCCACACACACCCCAAAGCATGAAACAATGCCGTTGTAATTAGCTCCTAGCTCTCAATCCTTCTTCCTGTTCACCTTCATTATGGACAGTCTGAGCTCTCATAACAAGGACAGCCGGAGCCTGGGCTCCAGGCAGGGCTGTGGATCCATGTTATACCGCTAGAAGCTCACCTTAGATTCCTCCCAATGGCAGCCTAATGAGAGAGGCACGTGGCACATGAACAGTGTGCAGTTTCAAGGCTACACTCGCAGTTCCTTACTAATGGTGTGGAATGAATTCCCCCCTTAGGTAACCCACAATCTGGAGCAAGCGGAAGAAACCATTTCCAGGCATCTGTGCCATAGCGATGACAACGAGGAGGCCCAGGGCAAGGCGAGAGAGGAATCAACTACAAGCACTGCCTCCACTGAATGGCGCCACCAGAGTCCTGTGCACCTGCTGTGAAATATGGGGGGATCCGATTTTTTCATCGTTTCTCATCCTTTTTTCTGTTAGCATCTAAATACTGAAATGATCAGGACATTCAAGAAAGTGTTTCACAAAATGCTAAGCAGAATGAAGCTGGAGTCCGTATCACTCGCTCCCACCTCTTCCTGGATGAACCTGTTGGGCCTGGGCCTGGTTGTGGCTTCAGTCTATACATGTGGCTCCTGTGGCTGCCTTAGCTGATGTCTAGACACAGTCCAGCCAGCGACAGAGAAGGGAAGGGGCCTGGTGTCCTCGTGTGCTCTGCAGGTGTGTGGATGGAGCACTGGATTGGAAGGCAGTGGACTGTGCCTTGACCCGGAGGTCGGCTGTTGCCTGTCTGTGTGAAGACAGGGAGCAAGTCACTCCTCTTTGTGTGCCTCACTGGAAAATGAGGACAGTGGGCTAGCTCACCTCCAAGCTCCTTCTAGCTCTAAATGGATGGCTGTTGGGGCCAGTGGTCTTGTCCTTCATGGCTAGATCAGCTTTGGTACTTTGACCCTGGCTTCCTGCCCCCAGGCCTGGGATGATGGCACAGGTCTTGTTCAGGAGTGGCAGGAATGGTCCATGGAGCTGCTAGCTCCTCACGTCCCAAAAGATCGGGGCGCTCTTGGGGGAGATCTTGTCCTTTGCTTGATGTCGCTTCTCACTTGAATCAGTTTCTTTGGATGTTTGCCTGCCAGCTTTAGGAAAGTAGGGCTGCTTTCATTCATAGTCTTCCCATTCTCTATTTGATAATAGAGCCTCTAGCACAGGACCTGACACGTAGAAGATGCTTAATGAAAACTTGCTTATTGATTTAGAAAAAGAATCTGTTGTCTGTGACTTCTGTTTGTTTTAGATGGAAAACTCAGTGAAGGAGAAACAGAGTTAGGAGAGAGATAAGAGACAGAGAGAGCCCATGTTTTAACAAAAAGAAAAAAAGAAGTCAGTGTTCTGGGCTGGTGGGGACTGAAAGAAAGTGCAAAGGGATTCTAGAGTTTGGGGGAATAATTCTGTCATTTGTGAGAGTGGAACGAGAAAGCAGCACCAGAGCAAAAGGACAAATAAAAGCAAATAGATGGAAAAACTGAGAAAGGAAAGATTCCTTTTTAAAAAATGAATCCCATGTGTGATTTCTGTCTTCCCCAGTGACATGCCTATGAACTAGGGGTCTATTTATCATCATCGTATTTCCACCGGGTAGCAAAATGTTATGGCATATTTGGGGGATTTAAGATCCAATAAATATTGCTCTGGTTTGTGTTCCAGCACAAGCCAAGTGAAATGAGAACATTCTCCATCTCAGTCATGCTTTTCTTTATCAGCCATACAGTCATTCTAATCTTTTTCTGCTTCAGTCAGGAATACTTGCTGTAATCATTCTGAAGAATGGGAACGCTTCTGACCGACCTTCCTTCCTTCCTCCCTCCCTCCCTCTTTTCTCTTTTTTTCTCTCTCCCCCTCGCTCTTTCCCCTTTTCTTTTTTTCTTTTCTTTCTTCCTTCCTCCCTCCCTCCCTCCTTCCCTCCTTTCCTTGTCAAGATCATACAACTAGAACAACTGCAAAATCCAAGTTTTTTGATACCCAGCCTGGTGCTTTTAATACACTGCCATGCTCGCTGGAGAATTGTCTTCTTATTTGTCATTTTCATTGTCACTGATATTGTCTCCTCCTCCTTCCTCTTCCTCCTCCTCTTCCTTCTCTTCCTTTCTCTTCTTTTTCCTTTTTGTTTTCTGTATTAATTTGTTCTATTTTGTTGTTGTTGTCATTGTTTAGAATACAGGTGATTCCAAATTCTAACATATATTTTAACCCCATTTAAATAATGTAAATGGCAGCTTTTCTCTTAATTTTATAATTTAATCTTGATTTGAAGAGAAAATAGTGGGAACAGAAATAAATTTTCCGATGAATGAAACCTTTCGTTTCTCTGTCTACATTTAGTTCCAGATGGTTATATAATTTTATGTTTGGTTCACACTGATGTAACTTCCAAAATAAGTGCCCCCCAATGCATAATTTTTCCCAATTGGCAATGCTCTTCTCAGAGGTCAGTGTGACCAGCAAATCAGTCAGCTTAACTTATTTCCCTTCCACCTGGTAGGGTAAAGTGCCCTTTAGTTTCTTTTTGTCAGCAGTCACAAATCACAAGAGGCAGAGTTCAGATAAATCACAGCAGTATTAAAATCCTTCCTTGAAATTCATTTGGCCAACTTTTCAGCTTTCCTTTTAAACCTGGGTCTGAACAGAAAACCTTTCTGTATTTTGTCTTGCAAGGCGACTTTTCAGTGGAGCAGATATGAATATAAGAATGTTTTTCTGAGGTAGTTTACCATTTTGCTTACACTGTGGTTAGTGGCCAGGCCCAGGAGGTAATAGGGGTGGGACTGAGAGGGAATAACTGGAATAAAATTTGGATGACCTAGGTTCTAGTTCTGCTTCTCCCTTAGCCCACAGACCTTGGGGAAGGCACTTAACATTTCTTTGCTTGTTTCCTCAACTTTTAAAGAATAAAAATAATAATTTCTCCCCCACCTCCAGCTCTTTGAAAACATGCTAATATGCTGCATGGATGTATACTGTTCTTGTACATTTTATCATGCATTTCCTGGGGAGAACATTTCCAAACCACATGATTATACTTAGAATGAAACAAACTAGAATTTCAACAAGGATCAATCATTCCTTAGGCTCAGAGAGGAGAACATGCATGACCTACGAGCTCCCTCTCTCCATCAACCTCCCCCATAATTACTTTCCTCTATTATTTTCTCTCCCTATCAGGTTTATCTCCTTATCTTTGGTTGGAAGAATGCTAGCAGCCACAGCATTCTTATCTGCTCTCAAAATAGGGTGCTAGAATCAGGGAGTAGTTATGATTCATTCAGGGGCTCCCCACAGCCTAGTCACTGGAGGAGAAAATAATGAGAGCAATGTGGTTAATGAGCCCAACACCCAGGCCTGGTTCTCTCCCCGCCGCCGCCCCACCCCCCCTGGAATTTCGTGATGTGAACCAAACAGCCATTGTGGTTCTCAACTGACCTGTATCAGATAGAAACTAACTGAGCCGGATTTCTGAATGAAGCCCTTTCTATTAGTCACCCTCACTCGGACCCTCCCACTGCCCCCCTCCTCCTTTTGCATCACCTGGTCTTTATTTTGTACATAGCTTGCATGGGCCTTTATTTGTGCATGTTTTTGTTTTCCCTAGTCGGTTCCTCATTCATTCCTTTTGTAGTATTCATAGATTACCTGCAAAGGCAGATTCAGTGTAGGAATTAACGTAGTGGACATAAAACACATGACTTTTTAGGACACATACGTGGTTAAAAAACTTTTCAAGTTCAGTTACAGTCACAATCAGGTAAACATGTACTTTGTTTCTTGTGTTGGCATGTTCTGTAAATGTTGGTTTTTGAAGGATAAGCTGACCTTTTGTTGGGGGGTGGGGAGTGGGAAGCATACTGAAAAAAGAAAGAAAGAAAGAAAGAAAGAAAGAAAGAAAGAAAGAAAGAAAGAAAGAAAGAAAGAAAGAAAGGAAGGAAGGAAGGAAGGAAGGAAGGAAGGAAGGAAGGAAGGAAGGAAGGAAGGAAGGAAGGAAGGAAGGAAGGAAGAAAGAAAGAAAGAAAGGAAGAAAGGAAGGAAGAAAGGAAGAAAGAAAGAAAGAAAGAAAGAAAGAAAGAAAGAAAGAAAGAAAGAAAGAAAGAAAGAAAGAAAGAAAGAAAGAAAGAAAGAAGGAAGGAAGGAAGGAAGGAAGGAAGGAAGGAAAGGAAGGAAGGAAGGAAGGAAGGAAGGAAGGAAGGAAGGAAGGAAGGAAGGAAGGAGAGAGAGGGAGGAGAGAGGGAGGAAGGAAGGAAAGAGAAAGAGAAAGGGAGAGAGAGAAAGAAAAAGAAAGAGAAGGGAGAGGTGGGGAGAGAGGGAGGAGAGAGAGGAAGGAAGGAAAAAGGGAAAGAGAGAGAAAGTGAAAGAAAGAAAAGAAAGAGAAAGAGAAAAAGAAAAAGAAAAGGAGGGAGGAAGGTCAGAAGTGTTCCCAAGAACAAATTGTACAATTTTTTTTTTTTTGGTGAGGCAATTGGGGTTAAATGACTTGCCCAAAGTCACACAGCTAGCAATTGTTAAGTGTCTGAGGCCAGATTTGAACTCAGATCCTCCTGAATCCAGGGCTGGTGCTCTATCCACTGCGCCACCTAAGCTGCCCCAAATCATACAATTTTTAATGGAAATAATGAGAACCCAGAGGAGGACAGGAAGAGCTGGTCACTTTCAGCACTGAGCCCTAACACCTCTGACAGCCCCCTTCCTCACTGTGAGCCCCTCCTTCTCTGAGGCCAGGACCAATCTGTCCTGCTCCAAATTTCTCCACTGCTTGTCCTGAGCCCAATCCATGTTATATGTCTACACTGACACTCTGTTACAGATGATTAATCAGGCACTAAACTCCTACCACGTGCAACAACTGCACTTGCTGGTAGGGATACAAACCCCCACAAAAAGAAACAATCGTGACGAATCTCAGCCCTTTATTCTTTTTCAGGAAACATGTACATGTATAAGGAGATACAGAAGAAAGAGAATAGACCCACATACATGAAATGTGGGGGGAGGGGGAAGAGGGTGTGTCTCAGCTGGGATTCTGAGTCCCAGCGGGAGGAAGAAGGGCACTCCGGGCTTGGAAGATGGCCAGGCGTATGTTGGAGAAACAGAGAGGCCAGTCTGAAAAACAAAAACATAGAGACCAGGAAGGGGAGGAATGAATGAATGATGACCCTTCAAAGATAGGCTTTTAAAGTCAGAGCTGATTATATTTGATCCTACAAACAAAAAGGATCCAATGAGAATTTCTTGAATAGCGAAGGGGCCAGGTCAGAATCTGTGCTTAAACAAAATCCTTTGGCACCTGTGTGGAGCATGGATCATGACGGCAGAGACTTGAAGCAGGGAGACCAATGAAGAGGACCAATGTTTCAAAGGGTGAGAGATGAGGAGGTCCTAAACTAAGGTGGGGAACGTCTTCAGTAGAGAAAACCTGATGTGGAGATAGAAATCATAAAATCTGGTAACTGATTCCATGGGAAGGGTAAGGGGTGAAGAGTTATACACAATACCAATAAGGCAGGTCTGTGTATCTGGAATGATCATGGTGCCCTGGAGAGCAAAAGGATTGTTGGGAAGAGGAATAGGCGGAAAGGTCATGAATTTTGCTTTGGATGCATTGAGTCTGAGATGTCTACTAGGCAGTAGATGCTTCAGGACTAGAGCTCAGTGGAGGGACGGGGGCTGGATTTATGAAAGGAGCAGTGGCCAATCTCTGATTCCATCAGAGAGTTATTGATGCCTTGTAAGATTATCATCAGGTTAACATCTTGTTAGCATGTTAATACCTCCTACCTTGGAGGGGGCCTCTCCCAACTCTGTTTTTAGCTATGAGCAACACTAGCAAGCTGGTGGGAAGATGTCTATAGGTCCTATATATAGGTCCTATAGCTCTCCCTGTCTGTAGATAAGGATGAAGGCATTTCTAAAAGCATACCAAACAAAATCATATAGCACATTAGAATATCTGTATAGGAGTGTGTGTGTGTGTGTGTGTGTGTGTGTGTGTGTGTGTGTAAGAGAAACTCAGTCTTTTGGGTGTGTATCACCTTGGACAGGCAGTGCGGTGAAGCCTATGTGGGATCCCATCTCTGAAAAAAATGTTTAAAATGCATAAAGCATATAGGATTATGAAGGAAATAAATTCTATCTAAATATAATGATCAAAATATCTTACACCCCTTGTTAAGAACCCCTGCCCTGGAGGGATAAAGAGACAACTTTCTCTGTACTGTGTCATTTTTCCCTAAGTGACCTTTGTCCCACACCCATCTCTGCCAACACCTGGATTTGCCACACCCACCAACGGATAAAACAATGCCTAGGTTTTCTTGGCTGTTGGAAGAAAGCTCCCTTAGGGTTAGGGTGAGTATTAAAAGAAGCCTTTCTTTGCCTCCTTTCTGACCTGGTCTTAGTCACTGAATGAGCATTGCCTTGGGTAAACTGAGATTTAGCTTAAAAGGCCAAGGGCTCCCTCTGCATCCAGGGCCTCCTCCAGTCATCCTGATGTTTTTATTGCCATTGGACCCAGAGGGCTCTGGAGAGTGAGACTAGTGACTTTGCACAGCCCTCCTTCACTTAATTCAGTGCAAGTCACAACATCTGTCCCAGTCCTCTTCAGAACCAAGGACAAACAATAGTGACTTTCCCTCCCCTAGGGCTTCACCTTGGGTATTTTTTGTATCTTCTCTCTACTTAGTGTCAAAAATTATCAACCTTCTCCCTGCTCCTTTCTATTCCACTCTGTTCTGCCCCCACTGCTCTCCCATAGTTATCTTTTTTATCCTGAACATTCCCAATATATCTTAAAGGGAGGGAAAACTTCCCTTATTGAATAAAAATACAAGTCTAAAGTACTGAGAGCAGTACCAGAATCAATGAGGGCATATCATTCCTGTGAGGACAATTATTTTTAAAATGACTATTATCTTTTTACTCATAGAGGAAATGAAGATGAGTGGTTTAAAAAATGGCTTGCCCAGGGTCACAGAAAGTCAGCGATAGATCTGAAAATAGAATCCAGGTTTCCTGACTTCTTATCCATGATATTTTAGGTTATATGACTTCCTTTGTATTGTTTGAGATCACATTGGGTTAGATTAACAGCATTATGATGAAAAAATGGGACATTTAAAAGTATTTTATGACAAAAATCTCTGAACTAAAAGTTTGATTACAAAGGTCATGAAATAATATAAACTGTTCATACACAAACACTCTCACACACAGATTCCCAGACATCTCCTTTCCATGACTGAACCCTACTTGGTCCTCCATAACTTTCTGGTGTTAGTATGACTACATCTGAAATTCTCATTTTTTTTTTAGTCTCCTCTGACATTATGCAGAAAATGTTAAGGGAATCTCCAAGAATACTTGTTTCAGCAGATGTGAATCAGACCTTGCAGAGAGATTCCTTAAAATGAAAAGAATTATGAGTGTCTGTATTAGCTTTGTAGAATAAGTTTGTGAAAGTACCTTAATCTGTGATTGAGATTTTTGAATGCTCATCAAAGTGCTTCCTTCCATTATCAGCCTTTTGTGACAACTGAAAAGGTTTCTCTTTGAATGTTCATTTGTGTATTTTAGGCAAGCCATCCTTTTATACAGGGTAGAGAATTCATTAGGTACAATTACAAAGCAACGATAACAACAAAAAAGTTTCAAAGAGTGAAACTCCTGGCCCAACAATACTATGGTACATAACTGGGTCACGTGGAGTGTTCAATCTAGGACCCTTGGGCTAAGATTGTCATCTTCAGTCTTTGAATTTGAATGATTCTCATTAAGCCTTTCCCCCTAGTTGTCAACACCTTCGGTTATGCCCAGTTACTTAGAATACCTTACATTAATGAACTGCTTTTGGGAAGTGGGGAGGATTTCATTCACTCTTTCTCCAGAAGGGGCCCTTGGAATCTAGACTGAGGCACACACAGGGTCAGTTCTGGGGGAGCTCAGCCCCTGATGGTCAGGTTAGGTTAGGATCCCTGTTCTTAAGCTTTTTAGCTGATCGCTACTCTGAGTGTGGCTCCACAATATTCTAATTATTCCTTTCTGGCTCTTTGCAGTATTTTCTCCTTGACCAGGGAGCTCTGGAATTTGGCTATAATATTCCTGGGAGTTTTCATTTTGGGATCTTTTTCAGAAGGTTATTGGTAAATTATTTCATTTTCTACTTTGCCTTTTGGTTCTATGATAACTGGGCAGTTTTCCTTTATAATTTCTTGAAATACGGTGTTAGGCTCTTTTTTTGATCATGGGTTTCAGGAAGTCCAATAATGCTTAAATTATTTCTCCTTGATCTATTTTCCAAGTTAGTTTTTCTGATGAGATATTTCATATTTTCTCCTATCTTTTCAGTCTTTGATTTGGCCTTTGTTTCTTGATGTCTCATGGAGTTAGTAATTTCTATCTGATTGATTTTAATTCTTAAGGAGTTGTTTTCTTCAGTGAACTTTTGCATCTTTTACTAAACTATTAATTCCCTTTTGTAATCTCTTGCATTGCTTTCACACACACACACACACACACACACACACACGTTTTTTCTCTACATCTCTTCTATTATTAAAAAAATTTTTTTTTGCTCTCTTAAAAAAATCTTTCTTTAGCTCTTCTAGGAATTGTTATATGGCTTGGGTCCCATCTGCATTTTTCTTTGAGGCATTGCTTGTAAATATTTTCAAATCATTATCTTCTAAGTTTGTGTCTTGAGCTTCACTGTCTTCCTAGAAACTTTGTCATCAGTTTTTTTGTGGGGAGGGCGTTGTTTGCTCATTTTTCCAACTTATTTCTTAACTGTGGACTTTAAGTTAGAGTTGGGTTCTGCTCACCTCTGGGAAGGGATAAGAAGAAGCCTGAGCTTCTGAGGCTACTGTGGCCTGTAGGTTTTCAGTGCTTCCAAGGTGCTTTGATTCAAGGAGAGTTCTGGTCACCATCTCCCTCCTTTGCTCTCTGGTCCTTACTCAGGTATGACTTCTTCGCCCTCATGATCACAGATGGAAAAACCTACTCCTCTCAGCCATGGTGCTACCAGTGCTGGTAATGGGCTTTCAAACGGCAACCCACCTTGCAGCCAGTGCAGATCTGTAAGATCTGTCCATCCAGGAGCTTAGTTCCCCTTTCTGCCCTTAATCTCATAATGACAGTTTAGGCCTCTTTTTTTTTTGCCTTTCTTTATTTCTACTATGACCATATAATTCCATTTATTGCTCCTAGTTTACACAAGTTTTAAACCTTCCTTTTCTTCTCTCCGGTTGCTTTCACTATTTTTTTTACATTTCCTCCAAACCCTCAGTGACAATGAATCTGGAATTCTTCTCTTCCATATATCACAGATTTTCAATGTTTTTTTCAGTGCTTTCTTTACCCAGGAAGTTTTCAGCTTAAAGTTCCCCTCTCACCTTAAAAGTTTTATTGTGCATTTCCTAAAAGTATATCTTTCCAAAAAATAAAAGTGAAGTTTTATATTTGTCTCTAAAATAATTCCCCAGATGAGTACCTTTTGTATTTGTAGTTTCGAGAAACTGTTCAGAATCACAGGATTCTTTTAAATGACTAATTACCAAAAATCAGATGATGATGAAATGCTCTCCAGCTCGCAGCTGTTTGCGTGTGAAGAGAGGCTAAGAGCTCCTTTTTGTCTTTTTCATTTTAAATCATTTGCTTCTTATTTAATATCTGCAAAGAAAGCAGTCACAGCGCAGTAGAATTTGCTGTTGTAAGTTTTGGATTGTTTCCATGTGTTCCGCCTTGCATCTGCTTGGTGTTTAAAGCCAACGTTTCCTTTCTTTCTGTAGGCATTCAGGGCCATTTGCCTCATAATCCAATGTCATGCTGAATGATGGGAAATTAAAGTTGAATTTGTTTAGCTTTGGAGAAGGACACCCCAGAACAATACGCTTGTTTAAGGATTCCTAACAGCAAAACTGAAGGAGCTGCCTTGTGCAGGTGGTTTAATGTTTTATGCGCAGCCTGCCCACGTGCCTTTATTTATTAAGAGAAAGGACAGAACCAGGGGAGCTCATTGCTTTATTACAAGAATACACAATAACTGCTGATATGTACCTGTTCCCAAGAGGCCACACTGCCTGATTTTGACTATCCCGGTGATGGGAAAATAAAACCAAAGACTATGTCACCGTAAAAGAATAGGACCGGCTCTCTGCCCGCATGTTTTCCTATTAGGATTTATCTACGGCAAATATTTCAAAGTTTTTGTGTCAGCTCTTCTGGTAGTGACATTGATTCCTTTGTTGACGTTATTATAATTTCCATGTACTCTTGCTCCAGATTCCATCTCTTCAGGATCCCTTCCTTCCTTTTAAACTAAAATACTTAATGACCACGGCCCTCTCGTCATCTCTCCCTCCCCATCCAGACTTTGGTTAGGGGTAAGCCAGATAAGCCACACGCTTGTAGGCTTCAGTGATGGGCTCCACGTGGATCTGTTGTAAGTAAGAGAGCGGGATATGAGCAAGATAAAGGAATGGGCAGACTCCTTTTAAGCTGGGGCTTCGGGACGTAGTCGTTTCATTATTTTGTTTGAAATATGTTAATTCAGAGATCACCAAGTGCTGCAGCCATTTAAAAAAAGTCTAAATTACCGCGAATTACCTACCTGCATTTCCAGGCAGGCTACAACCGGGCATCATAGCGTTTAGAGCCGGAAAAAGAGCTTCGAGGTTCCCTTGTACAAAGCTAGCATTGATTTCGAACTGATCGAATCGGATGGGCTTTTTCCAGCCTCCCTCCTTCTTCATCTTCCTCTTGTATTTGGCGCTGCTGTCCAGCCTTTTGTCTTGCGTGCTCCGTGCTCTGTCTTCCTTCAGTTTTGTAACGCAGTGGTTCGTCTTTCTCCTCCCAAGTCTCCATTCACTCCTTCTGGGACCTCCTTCCTCATTGATAGCATATCTCCTGAGGGTAGGGATCGTCTCTTCTGGGCATCCTTCTTTTCTCTCTCTATCACTTTCAATTGGTTACCTCATCAGCATCAATCTTCGTCTCTCCGCAGAGAACATCAGGTTTATACATCCCATCCCTGTCTCTCACTTGAGTCCGGGCTGTGCATGGACAACTTCCTATGGGATATCACCTGGAGGTCAGTTGATATCTAAAACTTGACACAGCCAGAACAGAACTTATTCCTCTGTCTCCCCCCCCCACACACACACACCTCCACAATGCAAATCCACTCCCTCCTCCTGGAGCTGTTTGCCATTTCCTTCTCCAGTTCCTTTTACAGATGAGGAAATTGAGGTAAACGGGGTGAAGGGACTTGCCCAGGGTCTTGAAGCTAGGAAGTGTCTGAGACCAGATTTGAACTCAGGAAGATGAGTCTTCCCTTTTCCCAGGCCCAGCGCTCTCTCCACCAAGCCACCTAGCTGCCCATACTATTGTTAGTAAGCATTAAAAATTATTCTGAAGTATTTTTCCTGGAACGGTTCCTCCCAAGTGTTTTTTGTTTTACCAGTGGGGGAAAAGTTTGGACACTACTGGCATCGACTCTGATAATTCACCCTTTTGGACATGTTACTTCTGTACCTCTGCTATGGCTGCCTAATGTGAGTGTGTTTGGTTGCCTATGAGAGACTGGGCAGCAGGGACCTTGCAGCCCATTTCTGTCCTAATCAATCATAGCATCTTGCAGATATTCTGTTCAGAGTAAACCTTCTGAATGATTGTTAACCATATCTCAGCAACAAGCCTGGAAAAAATCTCCATTCAACTGAGAGGCTGCTCCCAACATTTATTTTCATAAACCCAATGCCCATTTACTGAGTTCCTGTGGCACAAGACATTGTCACAGGCATCGTGAAGGATCTCAGAAGGAGTAAGGCAAAAATCACTAAGTGATGAGGGCCACCCCCCTCATGAAACAGAAAGGCAATGGCATGTGACTTCTTCATAAGCAAAGTCTCTTGGCATGGGAACCATGCCCTTTGTATCTTTGTAGGCCCCTCAGAACCAGGCCTTTATGTGAAAAGCAGAAGGTAATGAAGTTATTTATTCACAGTAGTAATGTCTGGTGGGTCGAGAGGGTGCCTGGTGACATAGCAGGAGCTTGGTAAATGTTTGTTAAATGAATTTATTGAATGCCTATCACTGCCAAGATGCCCAAGTCAGATGCTGGACTGCCTGATAACATTGGTACTTGAGATGGGCCTGGGGATAGGGGACAAAAGTGGGCAAATAGTGGTATACACTCATTAAGTCAACAAGTATTTGTCCATTAACCAAATTCCCTATGCCAGGCACCACCATGGACAAAAGTGAAATAGCCCCTGCTCTTGGTGGTGGGGGCAGGGGTGGGGGTGGGGGCAACCAACATGTACTTGGATACATATACATGAATACAAAGTATTGGGAGGCAGCTGGGTGGGTTAGTGGATAGAGTACCCCATATGGAGTCAAGATGACCTAAGTTCAAATTTGACTTCAGATATTCCCTAAACTATGTCACTCTGGACAAGTCATTAAACTCTGATTGCCTCAGTTTCCTCAATTGTCAAATGGGGATAACAATAGCACTGATCTCCCAAGTTTTTTGTGAAATTCAAATGAGATAATATTTGTAAAGTGCTTAGCACTGTCTGACACTTAGTAGGCCCTTAATATATCCTTCTTCCCTTCCCTTCCCCCTATATTTTGGGGGTGAGAGAGAATACTTGCAACAGGGGAGATCCCAATAGACCTCCCATGGGGGATGAACTTAGGATCATCCTTGAGTGAAGCTGGAGATTCAGGGAGGAGGAGGTGGGTTCGTGCATTCCTGGCTTGGGGGCCAGCCTCCTTGAAGGCAAGGGTTGAGCAAACAGAAGGTCCTACGTGAGGAAGAACAAGTCAGCTAGTCTGTCTGGAATGTTGAGGAAGGGGGAGGCCAGCATTCACTGAGCTGACTCAGAGGCCTTTCTAGTTTATCCCAGAAGCACAAAGGACCCCTGCAGCAAGGCCAGGACTTTGCATTAGGAGCAGCCGCTTGACAGCTGTCCAGAGGATGGGGAGGCACATGGAGGAGGCCAGGAGGCCAAGGCCATCCTCCAGGCCAGAAACAATGAAGGCCTGGGAAAAAAAAACACTCAAACCAAACAAACCCTTTAACTAGGACCCAGTTGATCTGAGTGCAAGTCTTTTGATGCAGGCAGAAAACTCTGGGCAGCCCGATGAAAACCCAAGTGCCCTGGATCTATTTTGTCATTTCAGATTTACAAAGTCAAATAGAGGCCACAGGACTGAAGCTTCAGAAAGCAGCCAATGAAGCTGACCAGTACAAAGAAATGCTCATGCAAGTACTTTCCCATTTTAAAAATGACCCGGTTACCCAGCACCCAGGGCAAAAGAATGTGCCACCAGAGGGTGGCTGGTCAGAACACGTGAGCTGCCAGGCAGGGCTCAGAAGCTTCAGGCAGGATGCCAGCTGCCTGGCTGAGGTCGACTGCAGAGAAGGGAGGAAGGGCAAGTTTTCCCATCTAAAGTCGAGGTCACAGGACCTCTTGTAAGCATGAGAAATGGAGTTTCCACATTTTGAGGAGACCAGACCTGGTGAGGAAAGCCCCACCGCCCCCACAGGTCCCCAGTTACTTCCCCACACAGCTTAGAGACAGGCGTTAGAAACAGAAGTGACTCGCCTAGGGTCATACAGCCAGTACACAGCAGAGTCAGGACTTGAACTCAAGCCTTCTTTTTCAGACAGTTTTTTTCCCTCCCTGTTTACATATTGAACTAATTGCTTAAAAGCAATTCCTTAATGAGATATCCTGTATCCCATGATGCCTTTCCTACCCTATCCTGTCCTTAGAGAACTGCTCACATGGTTAAATTCTTTCTTAAAATTACTTCTAATGCAAGGAGTCTCAATAGTAATAATAGTAATAATAATAGCATTTACATAGCACTTTAAAGTTTGCAAACCGCATTACATGTTAACTCAATTTGATCCTCACAACAGCCCTGGGAGGGAGGTACACATAGTACCCCCATTTTACAGGTGAGAAAATTGATGCACAGAGAGGTTAAGGACTTGCCCAGGGTCACACAGCTTGGGAGTCCCTGGGTCAGGATTCAAGCTCCAATCTTGGGAGTTTGCTTCTCTTTTTTTAGTAAGAAATATACAAATCTTCTAAAACCAAACAACAAGGGATGAAAAACCCTGCCCAATTGCATCCTCCTCCTATAACTCTGTATGAATTTAGATTTATTTTGGCAATCTTAATGAGTTTTCAGTATGCCTTCAGGACATTCATCATTTTCTGCTCCCAGACAAGGATTTCTGTAGAGTCTTTGACAAGAAACAAGGTTTACTTTATGGTATATTTGGTAGCTGTAATCTTCAGTTCCTGTATTCAGAGAGAAGGATCATAACAAATTACAAATATTTAGAACGCTTAGCAACAAAACATTTGTTTTGGTAAGATTGTTACCCAAAAGAAGACTCCATCTAATATGTTACTTAATAATCCAAGGCATATTATAGAACTCCCTAAATAGAGCTAGATTATTTTTAGCAAAATAATTTCTCTTACAATGCATAGACATATGAACCGAATTGCTATGGAATGGCTCCCTTAGTAACCAGAAATTACTGAGCTGTGGAAGCCAAGTTGACCTAGTCTTGCAGCACCTTGGTTGCTTATTCTGGCTTCCCCAGGGAGCAGGTTACTGAAAAATGGTGAGTTTGGTGTGTCCGTCTGCCTTTGGCCTGGCCGGGTGACTGAGGGCCCTTCTGGGTCAGCTCTCTTGGCCCTGCAGGCTCAGCCTTTGGAGCCATTGACCGGCTTGTCTCCTGCAACTCTCCTGTGGCCAAGGGAAGCGTAGCCTCTGTAAAGACCATGCACCTGATTTCTCTGACCTTTCACTGCCAATGCCACAGCAGTGACCTAGGATGCTGGGCTGCTTTACTCTCTTTGTTCTACTGCTTTGGGGAAATCTGGAGTCTTCACTGGATTCTCTGAAGTTGGAAAATAGACAGCAGCAGGTTCCTTGCATTTTTAGACTTTGCCTCTTCTTTTTTCTTTCATTCTTTCTTTTTTGGTGGCACCGATGCAGCCTCTTGCTTGTTAAGTGGTGGGAAGATCTGGGTCTTACACTGCCTCTTCTACTTACTGGCTGTGTGACTCTGGGCGGGTCATTTCACCTCTTACTGCCCTCGGCAATTCTCTGAGTACCTGTTGTATAAAAAATACAGGCCTTCAGTGGAATTTCCTTATCCAGGAGTTCCCTATGCCAATGAGATCACAAACTCAGTCCTCCTCCCCTCTGTCATATGAATAACTGAGCATGAAGGGAGGGACAGGAATCTGGAGCAAGAAGAGCAAGGTGAATTGGCAGCCAGTAAGATGTTCAGAGGCCATGTGGTACAGTGGTTAGGATGCTGGCCTTGAAGTCATTGAGACCTGGATTCAAATCCTGCCTCATATACTTATTAGCTGTTTGACCCTGGGAAAGTTACTTCCCCATTTTCTGTGGCTCATTTCCCTCATTTGTAAATTGAGTGGGTTGAGCTTGATGGCCTCTGAGGATGAGCTCTGAGCCAATAATCCCTGGTGCCGCTGAACATTTGCATGGGTGAGCTGTGCTTGGTGTTCCTCCCTCCCTTTTCTGTGTCAAGGTGATGGATTTAATGTAGTCACAGTATCAAAGCGGGTCAAAATAAATGGTTTGTCAACTGCATAGCTGCTGATTTTGTTTTTTACAAAGGTTTCCAGGAAAAGCATTTGAAATGCAGCGATTTCAGTATGCTCTCTGAAAGCATATTCTTCTGTTAAGAACTCTCAGTATACCGCTGAGCTATTGAGATATGATTGTTTGATATTACATTGCCTGCTCTGGAGAGTTTATGCTGAGATTCCCCACCAGTTGGGATTCATTATGGGGTATGCCAAGACCAGCTCTGGAAAAGTCAAGGGAGAAAAGATTATCAAGACAATGTTTTTTTGTTCTTATGTAGTCCCTTACCAAGGTACCAAATGTTGGCAAGGGCAGCTCCCAAAGAATAGCTCTCAAATGATTTGGAATTAGCTTGTCAGCTGTTTACAAATGGGTGTTTCCAAGGTGATCACAGACAGTTTCTTCTCTTATCTGATTAACTTACTTATTTGCATAGCCAAGCCTTTTTTTCTAGTTAGAACAAAGATAAATTTCAGTGCCTGGTCTAAATCGTTGCAAATTATTAATAAATAATAAGATTTTACTGTGTTTTCCTCTGGTTGTCCTGATTGTTTCTGAAAGATTCACAAACGTAATTTTCAGAAAAATATAATCAAAAAGTGAATTTGGGGGTTTGGTCACTTAAAGTTTTCCAAGTGGCAGGAACATCAGAGTTGAATAAATGAATGAATGAATGAATGAGAAAGCAATTATGAAGTGTTTTCTATGTGTCAGGCACTTTGCTACATGCTAGGATTGCAAGTGCCAAAGTGAAGCCCTTTGTTTATATTCTTTAAGGTGAAACCACACTTTCAGGGGAGCTCTGATCTGGAGTCATAGCAATTGTGAGTTGGTCCATAGGGTGGCCAATTGACGTACCCTTCCAGAAGCAATTACAGATTTTATTTGATTACTGTGTTGAGGAGGACTGTAATAGAAATATTAAATACGAATCTGTTTCACTGGGGTAATCATGCCAGCCTCTTCAACCTGGGTATTCACCAAGCCCTCTTGTTGCTGTGCTTGGCGATCTCAGGAACTCATTTGACTTATTATCTCGGTGTGGAGTGAACCCCTTAGGCTTTGTTGACACCTCTCTTCCACCTTCTCCCCAAAGCTCTTTCTATTTGACTCTGCGTTCTATCCAATGGCCTGCCAACACCTCAACCCCAACACGTATGAAACTGATCTCATGATCTTTCCCCTAAATTTGACTGTCACCATCATTTCTCCGCACCATCCCCACCATATTCACAGTTGGGCACAACCTTGAAGTCACTTCTGGCTCCTTTATCCCACATGTCCAATCCATATATCCTCCAGTATACTCCAGGGCAGTCCCTCTTCTCACACAGACTGTTTTCAGAGCCTCACAACTGCTCTTCCTGCTTTCTGGCTTTCCTTGTCATTGACCAGAATGCTACCTAATGATTATGTCACTCCTCTACTCACTGTCTTCTCATTATCTAGCAAAATAAAATGTGTATCAGCCTACACATAAATAATTGTCTTCTGCTGCTGCCTTTTGTATGGTGTTGCATGTTCCAAGCCAGATTGACCCACCCTGTTTCCTGTTCTCTACCCTTTGCCATTCCTATGCCTTCATTTTTCTCCCCATTATTTATTTTTAGAGTAGCTTCTCTTACCTCATCCCCTTGGCATCCATTCTTTTAAGACCCAAATCAGATGTCACCTGTCCTGTTAGACCTTCCCTGACCCTTCTAGATGAAACAAATCTATTTTTCCTCAAATTTCTTATAGCACTTTGCCAAGTTCAAACCAGATGAATTAGGATTGGAATAGACCATGGTAGTCATGAGTCCAACTCCTACTCTCTAAGGAAGCCCTCCTAGGAAATACCCAACAAGAAGTCAGCCAGCTTCTGCTTGAAGACCCCCAATCAAGGGGGACTCATTACCTACCACCGAAGCCTAGTGCATTTCTGGACAGCTCTAATCATGAAGGACGTTTTCATGACACCAAGTTCAACTTTTCATCTTTGCAATTTCTACATTGGCCCCAATTTTCCCCTGAGTTCAGCCAGAATAGGACAGTTCATCAATTATATGAGGATAGACATGTTTCCTCTAATACCTTCAATTGATCCTCATGTGATGTTCTCTAGACCCTTCAGTCAGTCAGTGAGCATTTATTAAGCACCTACTATGTACCAGGAACCATGATAAGCATTGATGATACACAGACAGTTCCTGCTTTCAAAGAGCTCACAGTTCAATGGTGAAACAACATGTGAACAACTCTGTTTAAAAAAATTAAAAAGCTATAGAAGGTAGACATTGGAAAGTGAATGCGGGGTCACAAAGAATTTGGTCACAGTAAAAGGTGTGGCCTATTTTATATACCTTTATATCTGGGATCACATAAAAATGTCTTGGGTGAAAAGGGGTCATGAGTGGAAAAAGTTTCAGAAGCCCTGGTCTAGGGCATTCACCAAGCTAATTGTCATCCTGTGAATTCTCTTTAGCATGTCAATGTCCTTCCTAAAGTTTAACACTGAGAACTGGACACAACATTCCAGAAGTGGTCTAACCAAGGCAAAACCAAAGGACACCATCACCCATCTATTCTGGGAAACTTTGCTTCCCTTAACATGCCCCAAGATCCCTTGGACTTTGGGCCTCCTGCACCACGCCGTCAGCTCAGATGGAAAAAAAAAACACTAGCTTCTCAAACTTCTCTCTAACCGTGCCTCTCTTCCCATGTGTGTGTCACCCAAGTGTAAAACCTCATTCACCTCTAGTAACTTTCATTTCAATAGATTTGGGCCGGGGCAGCTAGGTGGCGTAGTGGATAAAGCACTGGCCCTGGATTCAGGAGGACCTGAATTCAAGTCTGGCCTCAGACATTTGACACTAGCTGTGTGACCCTAGGCAAGTCACTTAACCCTCATTGCCCTGGAAAAACAAAAAACAAAAACCAAAACAAACAAATAGATTTGGGCCAATGCTCTAGCTGGGCATGATATGAAAAATATATATTTTAAAAATTCTGATCATAACAAACCCTAGGATGAATATGCAGTAGAAGAGAAACAACAATATTAGACATGAAATCACAAATATCATATACAGCTCACTTTTCTTTTTAAGTATATAACAAATTCAATATTTAATTTTTAAATCTGTTCTACTTGTCTGGCCTTCTTGTTATTCTTTGTTGCATTCAAAGAAGCTTAATGATCCTCTTTCCTTTCTTTCCTCTATCTTCTTAACTTCTTTCTTCCATTCTTTGTTCCTCCCTCCCTCCCTTCCTTCCTTTCTTCCTTGGCAACCTTATACATGCCTCCCCCCTCTAATTGAGAAAAATGTAAAACAAAATCTTTGTAACAAATATGCAGTCAGACAAAAAGAATTCCCAAATTGGTCATGTCCAGAAAGCACTGATTTCACTCTGCACCCTGTAACCAACCCTTCTGTCAAGCAGTAGATAGTGGGCTTCATCATGACTCCTCTGGAATCATGATTGATCACTGCAATACATCTTCGCAATGTTGTTAGTGTACAAATTATTCTCTGGATTTTGTTCCCTTCACTGCCAGTCACAATCTTTTATGGATCTCTTGTCTTATTATGTTGTGTTTGCCAGCTCTCCCAGCCTTGTCTCAGCTGCAAATCCAATCAGCAACTAGGCCTTTATCACTGAAGTCATTGATAAAAAGGGTTTACAACACAGAGACCCGCAGAGTCTCCTTTGCCCCCATCATTCTCTATCATGTGTTGTGTCATACTTACTTGTAAACAGGGATATCAGCATTATGCCCTTAGCCCAGAGCCTTGCTCGGGGCAGGCAGGCACTTAGTGAATGATCGGTGGGTTGAACCTTTTGAGAAATTATCTATATAAAATTGACATTTCCTTTTTATAATCCTGGGCCTGCTTCAACTAATGTGAAAGTCTTTGTTTTTGAATACTTAAAAATACCTTGGAAAACACACCATTCATATAGTTCAGAAAAGTTTGTAGCCAGTAAGTTCTTGAGAAGTCACAAGGTTAGCTCCTCTCTAGGAAAGAAAAGACCACGACACAGTGTCTATGAGATGGAATCCTGGGTTATGGAAACAGCTGGGAAGAGTAGAAACCCTTTCTTAGAGCTCAGTTCAGCAGTGCCCCGGCAGATAAGCAGCAAAGATGAAACTGAGCCTTCCAGCCAGCCGACTGGGCTCTCCTGGGATGCAGCAATGCCTCACCTTTTCAATATCCAGACAGTAGGTTCAGTCACCCCTTTTATAAGCTGGACAAATGCCGCATCATTGACTTTGACTTTGATTTGACTGCTTATTAGATGTTGAAATTTTGCAAAAGCTGGAGCAGCAGCAGGCAACATGACTGTAGTTACCCCTCACCCCAAAAGCCCATTGCTCTTACCTGCTGTATTACCTAGCGAGTGCCAGAGGGTTATTGTGAGCTGCCCATGGTGTCTCCTGCCTCACTCTGCCCTCTGTGCAGAAGTTCCTAGAATACCTCAAGGAGGCTTAGGGTAGAATGACTGGTAGTGCCTTTTAAACTCCATTTCCCCCCAAATATTTATACTTTATCCTCAAAATATATTCAAACTGTTGTTTACTCATAGCTTTCCTCTCTCACACACCAAGTTTTGTTCATACTTCCTAAATTTTCATAATGGATTAGTTCTCGTTTTCCCTCCACTTTATTCCCTTGCCTCCCTTGCTAGGAGCAGCAGGAGCCATTGTCATAGCTTGGTCAGAGCAATTGAAGACATGTGAATGATTGTCTATGCTGAAAGTAAAAAGAAAAATACTCAGAGATATTCTTCCTTGTGGTCAGCTAGAATTAATTTTCCCACATAACCAGGAAAATACTAACTAAAAAGAGGGAAATTGGGGCAGCTAGATGGCGCAGTGGATAGAGCACCGGCCCTGGAGTCAGGAGTACCTGAGTTCAAATCCAGCCTCAGACACTTAACACTTACTAGCTGTGTGACCCTGGGCAAGTCACTTAACCCCAATTGCCTCACTAAAAAAAAAATATAAGAAAAAAAATAAAAAGAGGGAAATTATGGGACTAAATGTGATGTATCTACTACTTATTGTCACTTGTCCCAGATATTGAAAGTTATGTATCTGTGTGTTTATCTCTGGGTTTGATTTGTTGAATAGCCCAGCAAATATAACAAGGCAAAGAGAGTATGGGTAGCTATTCACAGGATTTTTTTTTCTGATTTCAAATAGAAATTGTCAGCTATGTGAAATTCACAAAAATATTTGAAGCTGTAGCTTTTTGGCCTAAATCTTTGAGGGGTTTTTAAAGAGATGGTTGCATTTTGAACACCCAAGCTTCATAAGATCCTCAGTGTCCTTGTTGTGGACGCTCCCTGTATGCATGAAGATCTCAACCCCTCCATGGCTTAGTAGACAGTCTTGATGAGTTACCGTTGTAGAATAAGAATAAGAACAAGAATAATCCCCTTATGGCCAACCTGCTGATGACAGGCTCTGAGCAAATCCAGGTTAAACCTCCCAACTGACAGATGCACAGTTTATGAATATGTGTCTCTAGCTTAGGAAGGCCTCCCAGAATTTGGGCCCTGCTGCACCCCTTGGATGCCTCAATGAGATATTTGTTTTGTTTTGTTTTTAGTGAGGCAATTGGGGTTAAGTGACTTGCCCAGGGTCACACAGCTAGTAAGTGTTAAGTGTCTGAGGCTGGATTTGAACTCAGGTACTCCTGACTCCAGGGCCGGTGCTCTATCCACTGCGCCACCTAGCTGCCCCTCAATGAGATATTAAAATAGAGTTTTTACAGAGAATGGGGAGCAATGCAAGGAGGCATTTTCTTCCCTGCATTGTGGTGCTCTGCACACAGGGTTGGCCCAAGATACTCATTTGATCACTCAAGAGATGATCTTCAAGGTCCTCATCAGCCCTTCACAGTCTACATTGTATGCTGTTGGCCACGAGAATGTTATTTGTACAACAGCCAGCTGCTTCTGCGCACACATGATGAGAATCACATCCAGGTATCAAAGGGATGAATGCCTGGCCTGCCTCTAGAGCTCATCACTGAGCTGACTGGGCTGCATGCTCCCTGTGGCTGTAATTAATAAGCAGTTGCTTTAGATGGCTTAAACCCAACACTACTGTTTGTCTGTGCATATACCAAACTGAGAAAAACTTACATAATAAAGTTCACTCTACCTCCATAAAATAGTCTTTTGTACCCATGATTTGGACGAAAGACCTCACTAGACTTTCCAGGGGCCAGGTGGTATCTAAGAGAACTAAGTAAATTTTTAAGAAAGGAAAAAATGGGAGGGAAGGGAAGAGAGTAGAGCAGGCTTGTGTTTTAGATTCTTCAAAATGTTTTATTCCTTGTAGGTGATCAGAATTATTTAATAATTATGAAAAAGTCTCTATAAACTGTAATGATTGCCACTTAATTATTGCCACTGAATTTATTGACTGATGTCTCTAACTGAAAAATCATAATTTCTTTGTAGGCCCAACTTTTTTTGGGGGGGGGGGTGCGGAGCAATGAGGGTTAAGTGACTTGCCCAGGGTCACACAGCTAGTACGTGTCAAGTGTCTGAGACCAGATTTGAACTCAGGTCCTCCTGAATCCAGGGCCAGGGCTTCATCCACTGCACCACCTAGCTGCCCCTCCAACTTTTTGATATTATTACAAACCCTTAATTACCTTTCAAGATAGTGGAAAATATTTATATGTCTATGAACAATCACACTAAGAAAAGGGCTTGTTTTCATGACTAGATCAAATAGTGAGATGAAAATAAATGTGAAACTTTTGATTTCTTGGAGAACATATATTTAAATGAACTTTGTTTTATCTTTGTTGTTGTCTTACTTAGGATTAAATCAGATGAAGCTGATGAGTTTCAGAGAAAACTTAAAAAACTGAAGTTTGAAAGCAAAATTTCTGAAACACGGTACACATCCTGATACTTTTTTAACTTACGGTGTTGTCCTAAGTGGATCTGGTGTCCTTGTGCTCCACTGTGTCTGGCCCCTGTGGTGCTGTGTGTGTGCTCCTTGTGACTGGCTGTAGCCCAGCTTCCAATGGCTCCCCTGGCATTTGTGTGTGACTGCTCCCCACTATGGCCCCCGCCTCCTCGTTACCGCAGAGCTTTAGTGGAACGCAGAGCAGCAGCCCAGGCATGTTGGTGGCTATATTTCTATTCTTTTTTAGACATGCTAGAGAGCTAAAAGAGAAGGAAGACTCTTTGCTGGCTTGTCAACAAATGTGCAAACATTTACAGGAAGAAGTGGCTGCAAAAGAAAGGCTAGAAGAAAACTTGAAGAGAAGAACCAGCCTCTCAGAAAATGAATTGGAAATGACAAAAATTCTTCTGAATCAGGCAAAGGAAGAGGTTGCGGCACTGAAAAATGAAAGGTAAAGATAAACAGATGACAAGACTTTCATGGTTAGGGCCTCTATCTGGGGGTGGCACATGATAGGATCATAGCTTCAATTCAGCCATTGTGCTCATTTTAGGGGTGAATAAACCTGAGGCCCAGAGAGGATAAGTGACTGGCCCATGGCCACTCAATTAGTGAATAGAAGAGCAGGGACTGCATTTATTAAGCACCTATTATGTGCCAGGCACCGTACAAAGCTTTAGATGTACAAATGAAGGCAAAAGACAGTCCCTGGACACAAGGAGCCTACGATCTAATGGGGAAACAACATGCAAACAAATAGATACAAAGCAAGCAATGTACAGAATAAATAGAAAATGACAACCAGACAGAAGGCACTGGAATTAAGAGATATTTCAGTAGTCCAAGTGGGAGCTGATGAGGAACTGCACCCGTGTGGGGGCAGTATCCAAGGAGAGAAGGAGGCATATTGGGAGAGATGGTGCAGAAGTGAAATGGATGAGACATGATGCAGCCATGAAACTGACCAGAGAGGTTGCAGAGGTGAAATCAACAAGAGATGTCGCCAGGGGTGGGGGAGGTGGTGAGTGTGAAATGAAAAGCCTGGATATGAGGAGGGGGATGGAATAAGAGAGAGTGGGGATTCAGGATGGTGATACCTTCAACAGTAATAGGGAAGGTAGGAGATTGGGAGGCGAGGTGGGGGAAGAGCAGGTGGGAGGGAAAAGAATGAGTTCTGTTTGGGATTAGTTTAAGAAGTCCACTAGACGTCCAGATCAAGATGTCTGAGAAGCAATTGGAGATGTGAGACTAGAGTTCAACACAAAGATTGGGGCAGGATAGGGGTCTTTGAGACTCATCAGCCTCGATGGTAATTCAATCCATGGGAGCTGATGAGATCTCCAAGTGAAGTGGTATGGGGGGAGAAGAGAACCCAGAATCTTGGAGGAGGGGAGGGATGAATGCCCACAGGAAGGGCCCAAAGAGATATAAAACATGCTTGCCTGAAAGCCCCCATATTTTTCTCATTAGAGGGCCTTTTAACCCCCATTTAGCCCATTTATTCTTCTTGTAGACACAATTCCAGTGAGCATGGTGATGGGGCTCACAAGTTGATAGGATATTAGGTGCTGGAGAGAAGGTATGGTAGATAGGCAATTGGCAGTAGCAAGATGTCAGGCTAGCACTTTAGGTACTCCTTCCTTTTACCTTCAGTAAACAGTATCAGTCAGTGCCCTCCCTCCTCCTTCTGTGAGCAGTTTTTCTGAATTATTCCTGAAGCTCCTATGCATTATGTTTTCTTACATGAGCCTTTTTTTCTCTCTAAATCTGGGAGAAAGAAGTATTTGTGAAGAGAGGAGAGAAATGTGTGAGTAAAGAGGGATCTAAATATAGAGAACTGCCCCACAGCATGTAGCTGGGGGGTAAGGGGGGACGTCATTGTGTGGCCTGAAGGGAAGCAGAAGAGATATTTCTAACCTCTTCTCCCCTAACCCTTTTCAAGAGGAAACTTTCATCCTGCCATTAGAGGAAGCAGGAAGTTGGGGCCCAAACTTGGCCACTCTGCTCTCCTTTGAGAGAGAATACAGGGTTAGAATTATATCTCTTTGCTCCCTTAAATATTAGTCTAGGAGATGAAAGTTTCAGGTTCAAACTAACTTTTTTTAATCTTTTTTTTTTGTGGGTCAATGGGGGTTAAGTGACTTGGCCAGGGTCACACAGCTAGTAAGTGTCAAATGTCTGAGGCTGTATTTGAACTCAGGTCCTCCTGAATCCAGGGCCGGTGCCTTATCTACTGCGCCACCTAGCTGCCCCCTCAAACTAACTTTTGATCACTGTTTCAGTATTGGGGGAAATGAGGGACCCAAGTTCTATATCTAAAGCTTGACCCCTTTCCCACCAAATACCACTTCCACATTAAACATCCATAGTAGGTAGCCAAGAAACCCATTTATCCAGAAATCAGAGAAGATATATATAGGAGGCGACATACCAAACAACACAGAGTGAAGGAGCTCCCCCGTTGGGAGCCAGATAACAAATGAGAGAGACAGAGAGAGTACAATTTCTCACCCAAGGATAAATGCCCTGAAGTCTCTAATGTAGCAAGCTGGTTCCAGAGACATGATAGAGACTGCTGGCTCCTCTCATGTCAGCTTCTTCCCAGAGTCTTATTCTCCCTTTAGCCTCCTGAAGTGAGGCTGGCCTCTTCCACCTTCTCACTTGATGCTGGAAGCCGGAAGCTCCTTAAGGCCTCAGAGAATCCGAAGGAGCAGAGCTCTCCTCTCTCTCACTCTTGCCGACTCTGCCCCACCCAGATGTGGGGCATTGACATCTACGAAAGGAGAGAGCCCCATCCCAATCATCTTTGTGACTCAGGTTCCACAAATATTTGGGAAAGAATGGGGATAAAGTATCACCAACTGAGCCGAAGCCTCTTTAACACAGCCTAGCAACCTCTCCTCGAGATTGGGAAGACTCAGGCAGCAGGAGCTCATGGGATTTTTAGATGCCAATAGAAGTAGGGGAGGGGAGGAAAGGGAGGAAATAAGCATTTATTAAGCACATACTATGTGACAGGTACTATGCTAAGTGCTTTACAAAATAGTATCTCATTGATCTTTGCAGCCAACCTGAGAGGTGGGTGCTATTATCCCCACTTTAAGAGTTGAGAAAAATGAGGCAAGCAAAGGTAAAGTTACTTACCCAGGGTCACATAGCTAGCAAGTATCTAAGGATACATATGAACTCAGGTCTTCCTGATTTCAGGCCCAACATTCTATCCACTCTACCCTCTGACTGCCTTGGTGGGAAGTAAGTACCATCAAGTAAGTCCACCCCCCATGGATATTTACCCCAAACCATCTTGGTTGGTACTGACTGATCCCTTCTTACATTTTAAAATGTAAAAAGTGATAAAAGGTTGATGATCAATGAAGCAAGAGGCATTTCCTAAGGCTGTGTCTGTAATTGGTGTTTTCCCTATCTTCTCAACTCTAAAATGTTTACTTTTGACATCTAAAAGGCCATCAGAGGAGAGGACAGAGAATGGAATCCTGGCATGTTGTGGTGGAAAGAAGAAAGGGAAGGGGACATTAATTATTAAGCACCTACTATGTGCCAGGCACACTGATAAACCCATTACTATTATTATTTCACTTGAACCTCACAATAAGCCTGGGAGGTAGGTACTATTGTGAACCCCCCCACACACTTTATAGTTGGGGAAACTTAGGCAGAGAGGTTAAGTGACTTGCCCAGGATCATATAGCTAGGAAGTTTTGGGGGCTGGATTTGAATGCAGGTCTTCCTGATTACAGGCTCATTGCTCTAACCAGGGCAACACCTAGCTAGCAGCGTTTGGTAGGGGAAGAATTGGGGAGAGAGAAAAACTAGAGTTATATTCCCATCTCCTTTTCTCCTCTCTGAAAAATATACAGCATGGCCTAAAAAGCCATTGGAAACATCTGAGTGATCTTGGGGGCATTCTCTCAAAGGACACGATCTGAGGGGGATACTCATTGGCGTTCTGGGTACCAGGGATGCACCTATTCTGCCCCTTTGGACTTCCTACAGGCTGCTGAAAAGGAAGAGGCAGCATCCTCGGAATTGAATGAAAAGGCTCTTTTTAATGAGACAGGAAAAAACCTGCATGCTTGCCTTAGATGACATGTGGTGGAAACGTGTTGTGGCCCAGAACTATATCACACTTTCGGAAACACCCATTTCCATTGCCCAGGGCCCTTGTGTCAGTCCCGAAGGGATCCCCAACCCAACCTCTGGCCTAGAAGAGAGAACTGGTCACCAATACCCAGGCTTTATGGGGTTTGGCCCTCATCAGGCCAAAATCCAGAGTCACAAGTGTTGCTCCCTAGATATATATAAGATTAAAGCAGGTGGGATGGAGGTAGATGATTTGTCTTTGAATCATGGCCCATTAGATGACTTTGAGCCCATCCCTTCCCCTCTCTTGGCCTCCATTTTCTCATCTGTAGAATGAGGGGATTGGATGAGGTGACCTTTAAGATCCCTTCTTATTCCCTGACCCTTTGATGGTCCTCCCGAGGTTATGTCCAATTTATCCTGCATCTAGATTGTTGGTACATCATTGTTGAATGTCGCCTTCCCCATTAGGTGGTGACTTCCTTGAGGTCAGGAACATTTTTGCCTTCCTTTGTATCCCTAGCACTTCACACGGGACCTGCCTAGTGCACAGGGGTAGGGAGTTTCAGAAGCTCAGCCCTACCCACATGGATGGGACTTGGGTGCACACATTCTTCTGGTGCCTCACAAACTGGAATCATTAAATATCATATGCTCCAGTGCTCACTCAAAAGACCACTTTGTTCCTTATCGAGAAACCTTTTAGTCTGGAGGGAGAAGTGTGTTTTCTTCATTCCTCTTTCATTTGAATTTGTCTGCATGACTTTTTTTCTCCACCAGAATCTGTCTGTAAAGATGCAACCTAATGGAAATTGCAAATGGGTAGTTTTCTTCTCTGCTTTCTCCCACTCCCAGAACCTCTTCTCCCACCCAACCTGACCTAACCATGTAAAGATTTCTTTCCAGTGATCTGTCTTTTCCATAGCCAGACTAGAAGTAAGGTTCTTTTCAGATGGAACAAGAAGTTAGAATATTGGCCTCAACAATGAGGGAGCTAAATGTCATAGTGGGAGGAATGGTGGACCTGGGGTCAGGAAGACATGAGTTTGTCATCCTGTGTCAGATGTTACAAGTCACTTACCCTCTCTATGCCTCAGTTTCCTCATCTGTAAAATGAGGATAATGGTGGCAGCTCCCTCACAGGGTTTATGTGAGGATCAAATGAAATGATGGACTTTGGAACTCTTGCTGGATTATATCAATGAGAGTCATTATGGAAGGACTAGAACAAAATCCCAGTTTCTCTTTGCTTTGGGGATCCTATCACTCTTTGCTATGGCCCAGAAGCAGAGTCCAATGAGCCCCCTGGCTAATTGGAAGCACAAAGTAGGATCCCTCCATTTAGAAGCATCCTCTGCTTTTCTCCTACTTGGGTAAAGGTGGGTGGAATGCAGGGTTCCTCTTTCCTGTGTCCTACTTTTCCATTATTGCAATTAGCACATTGGATTTGGCAACTAAAAGATCTTTGGTAACTTTGGAGAGAACAGTTTCTGTGATCAAGGTAGAAGCCAGATCATAAGGTTTTAAGAAGAGACTGAGAGGAAAGAAAATATTGCTTGGCATAGTCATCATTGAACAACTTCCATCACCTAACTGTGCCCACCATAGGTATGGCCTTTTTGGTCATCTTGAATTCTACAGGGATTAAAAAAGGTGAGCTTTATATTAACTATGCTATACAAATATAGTGGAATATGATCTGCACTGTAAGGAATAATGACATGTGATGCCCATCGCTTGGGGAAAGGCTGAACAAATTGTGAAATGAGATTAGGATGGAACACTATTATGCTGTAAGAAATAATGAGCAGGATGCTATCAGAAGGACTTATTAAAAATGCAATCCATCTACAGAGAAAGAACTGGTGGTAGCTGAATACAGATTGAAGTATAATTTTTTGTTAGTTCCTCTTTCTAAAGCTTTTTTGTCTGTTTTCTTTCACAACTTGATTAATATGGAAATGTTTTGCATGACTGCACATATATAACTTATATTGAATTGCTTGAGTTCTTAAGCAGGGTTGGGGGAGGAGGGAGAGAGGAAGAGAATTTGGAACACAAAGTTTTAAAAATTGATGAGAAAATTTCTTTATACATGTAATGGGCAAAATTCTAAATAAGCAATGCTACTGAAAAAATTTAAAAATAAATGACAATGAAAAACTCAGAAGAATAGGAAGATTTAAATTAAATAATTCAAAGGGAAGCAAGCAGAACCAGGAGAACAATATGCCCAGTGAATACAACTATGTGCATGGAAACAGTAACAATTTAAGCAATAGAAACATTGTTGCTATCATAGTGGTGAGTCTTTGTTCCTATTTATTGGAGAAGGCAGAAGCTGGGGAATTGCTTGAACTCGGGAGTTCTGAGAAGCAATAGGACTACATTTAGCTGCTTAGGTGTCCACAGTAAATCTGACACCAATTTGGTGAACTCCAACAATGGGCAGTCACCAGGCTTCTCAAGGACGAATGCAGCAGGTCAAAGCTTCAGCAGGAACACTAGACCCCTGAGTGGCCCCTATACTGCTAGCCTGGGAGTGATAGAGACCCAGTCTCAAAAACACTAAATGTTGTGAAATTATAATGACCAAATTTGTCTCCAACAGTGACACAGGAGAAGGGACATAGTCTCTCATTTGTTCAAAGAAGGAGAGAGCTTTGCAGTATGGAAAAATGCTTCATGTCATTCTTTAATGCATTGCTTAGTTTTGCTGAACTGTTCCCCTACCCATTTTAGTCTTTGCTATAAGAGATGGCTACTTGGGGAGAGGAAGGAGACAGATATAGTTTGAAAATGAAGGCAATATAAAAACAGTCAATCGGGGCAGCTAGGTTGGTGCAGTAGATAGAGCACCGGCCCTGGAGTCAGGAGTACCTGAATTCAAATCCGGCCTCAGACACTTAACACTTACTAGCAGTGTGACCCTGGGCAAGTCACTTAACCCCAATTGCCTCACTAAAAAACAAAAAACAAAAACAAAAAAGCAATCAATAAACATTAAGTGCCTACTATGTGCTAGGCATTGTGCTAAGTAAACACTAGAGGTACAAATACAAAAAGACAGTCCCCGTCCCCCAGAAGCATATAATCTAATGGGGGAAGTCAACATACAAAAGGAGGATGAAAAGATGGGGTGCTGGAGAAGGATGATCCTGAAGGAGTCCTCTCAAAGGAAATGAAGAGATGGCAGCCCGCCTCTTTCAATGGAGGCTTTGGGAGTTCTTTGCTCTCTCTGCCAACCACAGTATGAGTACCAAGGCTAATGCAGTCACACAAAGTGTCCAGTTTCCTGAGGCGGAAGCTCCTTGGGCACACGATTGTGATGGAGTCCAGGACACAGACCTGTACTTTCAGGACTGGGTGACCTTGAGCTCAGAACTGCTCCACATGTTCTTGTGCTTGCTTTGGTTCAGCTTCTCTCAGCAGCGCCATCTTTTCAAGTTTCATCCTGTTTCCAGATACAGCAAGACTATTTCAGCCTGAGATGTGAGCTCGCTAATGTGGTGTGCTGCCGGTGATCGTGGCCGCAGAGTAGCATAGAAACCTTGTCAGAGCCCTTCTGTTTTCCATATACCTATTGTCTTCCTTTCAGGTTCAATCTATGAATGCTCTGGACAGTATATGACTTCACTGATTTTCAGGCCAAAACTTTTTTCGCACTTGTTTTCCCATCTTATTTTTGTTGCTTCGAGCAACAATCCCTAGATATGGTAAACCAGAAGTGAAAACAGGCATGGGAAAAGTCAATTGTTTTTTGGTGTTTGGGGGAATTTCTGTTCCATTAGCTAAAATGGCACCTGGGGGCATTACAGCAGTATTGTTAAGCTGACGAGCAGACAGATTTCAAAATAATGTCATTATATAAGCTTGAAACAGTTATTTGGGATTGTTTCATGTTAAATTTGTACTTTGTTGGATTTGTGGTTTGCAGGGAGTTAATGCTGATTTCACATCAGAATAGATTTGAGCAGCTGCAGGAAAACTTCAGACAGAAGATGCTGAGTGATGATAACAGGAGAGAGAAGGTAATAATAATAATAACAACAATAATAACACACTTCTTAGCGGCTCATGATTTGTTTATTTTCCTGACTTCTGTTCATTTGCCAAGAAGTCGTATCCTTTGCCAAATTGCATTGTGCCTACTGACTCTTTGGATACCTTCCTGAAATTTCACTAGTCCGAGTATGCTTAAAATATTTATTTTTTCCAGAATTTTAGGAAACATAATGGGAAAACATTATGATCAGAAAAGCCTCTGAATTACTGTAAAATAAATATATTATGTGATTCTTTGGAAATGCATTTTTTTATTATAAAAGCATTTTATTTAGGGCTCATAAAATGAAAATTAGACTCAGCCATGGGATATATCCTGTAACTGAAAGAAATTTATGTTAAAATTGGAAAAAAAGCATTTAAGTACTTTTAATTTTAAAACATCTCAGAGTCTGAAAAGAGGAAAGTACAACACAAACAGTACCTTTGAGAGAAGCTTATGATACATTGAAAAATCAATGGCATTTTAAAAAAATCTCAGTGTGCATGTCAGGCATTTACTCTAGCACAATAAAAGTAAAGATTAACTTTCAGATCCTTATACAGAAAATGTTCTTATAGTATGTGAATCATATTTATAAACTACTTCAATAATTCTTTCCTTCTAATACCTTGTACATGATTCATCGTTATCAATTTCACTTGGCCTATTAAATTTTACATATTTACTGAACACCTCATTATCTTTCCACTCACAATATTTACTAGGATCTTTTTGGTACCAACTATAAATGTCTTTATCATTGAACTTAAACTTTACATAAAGAAATGAGAACACTAATAAACTCATATTAGAAATACATATAGGGGCAGCTAGGTGGCATAGTGGATTAGAGCACCGGCCCTGGAGTCAGAAGTACCTGAGTTCAAATCCGGCCTCAGACACTTAACAATTGCTATCTGTGTGATCCTGGGCAAGTCACTTAACCCCAGTTGCCTTACTAAAAAAAAAAAAAGAAAAGAAAAAAAAAGAAATACATATGTACACATTGCCTTCAAGAATGCAAATTCTATTGATGTAAACAAATTATAGTGATTATAGCTAGTAACTTTTGAGTCATGGTTCTCAGCATGTAGCATCTTAACTAAGTTACTCTATATGATCACCTATTCTTTCCTCCACTGCCAAGAAAGAAAATTGGGTTTTCTCTACATTTACAATTGGTTTAACTCTGGAGTAAAGTGACAAGTTAAGGTGAATGATGCTTTGTTAAAAATAGTCACTTCAGCAGCTGTACATAGATGAAAAACTGGAAGGCAGGGACCTTGACTTATCTAAACTTTAAACTGTGATATTTCTAACAAATGCTTGTTGAATTGAACTTAACTTGAAAAGTATTTTGATTTTGTTCATGCATAGGGTTTCCTGTTTGCTTCTTCTGCAGTCCCCATACCTCCACTTATTTCCTAGGATCATAATCACTCTCGGACCAATTAGAATGACTCTCTTATTATTATTCCCCTGCCCATATCTTTACCAGTCCAAGTCTGAACATTAAAAGACTGGACAGAGGGGAGTGGATAGAAGAAAGAAGATGATTTATCCAAGAATCAGCATCTTCTCTATTTCTTTAACTCTTAGTTAATAGTAGCATAATGCTTATCAGAATGTTTAACAGTGAACTTGTGTGAAGTATGATTGTCTACATTTCCAGCTGTTGTTTCACAGCTTAACAGAGTGTTTCCAGATGCTTTTGATTTTTAAAAAATGATTTTGGAAATGCCTGTCACCTTGCCTTCAAGCTTATAGAACTATCTCATTCATACTTGGTTTAATATTTTCCATATAGGCATTGTGTGAGTGTGTGATCTAAGTGAGGGGGATTCAATAAATTGTCAAAAGCAAAAGACATTACCATCAACTCTAGAGACTTTCCAATACTTGCATTTACATTGTGAAGGCATGTTGGTAGTTAAACAAGCCTGACTTTCTAGATTATAGATAGCAAATAACTTTACTGTGGGCCACAGTTCTTGATTGGTTGATCATCATTTAGGCTGACACATCAGACTAAAACCTAGACCCCTAGAACTAAGCTGGAATAATGTTGTCCATGGAAAAGGAACTCTAAAGGCTCTTAAATCTTTCCTAAGAAAGAGAAGTAGCTGTTAATTTAACATTGCCATCTGTTTCCTGGATTACTGTGCCTTGAATAGTAATAAAGTATATAATATAGGTTCTATCTTTCAGCATTTAATTTTTTCTCACCATTTAGAAAATGGCCCAATAATACATTTCTGGAACAAAGTTTTTTCCATTCTAATTCTTTCTACACACGGCTCCCACTGACTTAATTTTTTTAAATGGTTTGTTGTTTTTTTGAGTAACAATTCCCTCTATGTAGCCTAATGATGATACGGTTCAGAGGAGGAACACATATGTCCCTTCATATTTGAATGTATATCCTTAATTCTTGTTTAGTCCTTTATCATTTTTTATTTATGTGATCCTAACCCTAATCTTTTTTGGGTTTCTCTTCACACCTCAAAGTTTCTCTATTGCTCTGGCCTTTTCATCAGGAATCCTTAGAAATCCTCTATTTCATTAGAAATCCATTTTTCCTGTATCACTATACTCAGTTTTTCTGGGTAAGTTATTCTCGGTTATAAACATATCTTTTGCCTTCCAGAATATTATATTCCAAGTTCCCTGCTCCCTTCTAGGAGTGGCTGCTAAAATGATGGGGTTCCCCTGTGCTGGGATTATTTCTTTCTGGTTGTTTGCAGGATTCTTTTTTTCTTTGACCTGTAAACTCTGAATTTTGGCTACAATGTTCCTGGAAATTTTCATTTTGAAGTTTCTTTCAGAGGTGATTGGTGGGTTCTTTCTATTTCCCTCTGGTTCTAAGAGATCGTGGGCAGTTTGCTTTTTTGAGATTTCTTGAAATAGGACATCTAGAGTCTTGTTTTGGTCATGGCATCAGCTCGTGCAACGGTTCTTACACATTTTCTCCTCAATCTGTTTTTTTCAGATCAGTTGTTTTTACCCCGAGATAACCCTACAGTTTCTTCTATTTTTCAGCCTTTTGATTTTGATGTAATATTTCTTGTTGTCTTATGCAGTTATTGGCTTCTATATGGTCCATTCAAATTTGCAGGGAGTTTGTTACTTGGGCAGGTTTTGTGTTTCTTGTGCCAAGCTATTAATTCCCTTCCAATTTTTCTTCCATAGATCTTCCTTCTTTTCCATTTTTTTCCTCATGTCTTTGCATTCAATTTTTAAAAACATCTTAACTCTTTTAATTCTTGCTTCATCTCTTCCAGGAATGCTAATCTGAAATTTGTCTACAAGCTGTGGTCTTCTCTAACGCTTTGTTAGTAGATGTTTTGGAGTCATTTTCTTCTTTGATTGTATCTTGAGAATCTGTCATCACACTAGCTCATTATGGTGGGGTTCTTTTTTTTGTTTGTTCATTCTTCCAGTCTCTGACTTTGATATGAGGGGTTGGCTCTTTACAATTCCGGAAGAATGGTCTGGGATGGTCCTGGTGCTGCTTTCTGGGAGTATTGTATGTTATGTTATTCTAGGATCTCAGGAATGGCCTCTGGACTGCACTTGTAGTGCATCCAAGGAGATCTAGTACAGGGAAGAGTCTTTTTATCATTCCCTGGTCTGAGCTCTGCAGGTTCTTAGCCTGGCTTTGGGTCTGTGCAGGCATCAATGCTGCTGGACTCTGCCCCTATTGTCCATCCCCTTCGGTCCAAGGATCCTGCCTTGGTTATTCCTCTTGGGTTCCCATTCCAACATCCTACGACATCGTTTTTCTTTTCACCGTTCAGTAGGCAATGGAGTTTGTATAAATAATATTTGTGTAATAATTTTCATGCCCTTGTCCGGCTGTGGAAATGAGCATCTCTCTGTGTTCATGTGTGCTGAACTCTGCTTTCCAGCTTGAATCTGAACTCAGTAAAGAGCGACTCCGACACAGTGCCGAGTATCAGGAGCAAGCTCTTCGGCTGAAGGAAGAATTTAAACTGGAGCTTGCCATTGAAAGGGAAAAACATCAAGAAGTAATAAAACAGTATCAGAAAGAGCAAGAAAAGCTTCAGAAGAAGGTTGGTAGCCCAGAGGCTGGGCATTGGCTAGGGAGAGATGAAGGGTGAAGGGCAAAGGGCAAAGGGTAAAGGGCAAAGGATTGGTTGCCTCCTGCTTGACGGGCTCTGGGTTTGGTGCATAGGGTCGGCAGCCATGCTCTACTCAGGTGAAATAAAAATAAGAGAAGGATAGAACGACAAAGGGATGCCTACCCCAACCTGACCCTGAGGGCTGCGTTTGCCCTGAATTAGGGCATTCCCAAACATAAGAACAAACTAGGAGTCAGACGAGTTTAGCACAAGAGCGAAAGAGCAGGGCACGTTGGCCCTGCAACCTCTAGCAACTTGTTGTTGTCGGTCTTATATTACTTTTAACTCAATTATCCATAGCAATGATGGAATACTGATAGAGGACAAGCATGGATTGATTAAGATCAGAACTATATTCATCTGATCCAAGTTTTGCCAGAGCCCTGATCATGCCTATTGTGATCAAGAAATAATGTGGGCACAATTGGAAGTTGATGTATAAGTTATTAATAGTGCATCATTAAAAATACCAGCTGAGGTAAATAGCTCTTCTTAATGTGAATTTCACATGTGGAACAAATTTGGGTTGAGTAGTTAATCTAGAGCTACGTTTCTTCAGATATTATTTGGGGACCACTGATTATCCATGGATATCTTCCAAGTGGTTTGTGGGCTCAAATTAGTTGAGTTAATACTTATAGTATGATAATATCTCTGCCTCTCATGGTATTCATTTATACTAATTATGATTTCCTTATTGGTATTTCATCAGAAGCAGCTTGAACATTATTCCTCATGATTTTTCCCATTGTTTATCAGAAGAGACAGGTTGTTTGATTCTTTTTTCCTCCATGAAAGTGGGCTGTGGATCATAAAATCTACAAACTATTGCTTGACAATAAAGTAGAAGATTTTCAATTCAAATAATACTTGTACAAGTTTCCCCAGATTTTCACCGCACACTTTCACGTAGAAGACATTGTGATAAAATATATGGATGTCCAAGGTTCCATGATGGTCCATAACTCTTTGGGTGGTTCTGACCTATATGAGCTGCTGTTGGCCATGACATTGAACTCTGGCCCTCAGCTGGGATGACCAAACTCAGAGGCAGGGACTTGACTCCAGGGATGCAGATTCAAAGCCTCTTATTCAACATTCATTCAAAAACCATTTATTAAGTGAGCAAAGTGAGCTAGCCACTGAACAATCAAATGGACCCAAGAAACCTATTTTTGTGGTCTACTGGTTCAGTCTGGGACAGCCCTTTTCAGTCTGCATAAGATCAGCCACAGTGATTTAGAGAATTTCCTTATAGACCAAATTCTTTTTTGCTTGACAGCATTTTAGGAGGCAAAATTAAAACCTATGGGAAGAAACTATAGTTTATTTGTTTTTACAGTCAAAATAATATAGAGAATTAGTTTGTTTAAACCTCTTATTAGAGTATCAATAAGCAATCTGTTGTCATCCAGCATCTTTGGCCCATATACTAACTGCTTTATCTCCTAGATGAATGACTTAATAGCAAACGCTACCAACGACCTTAGGATGGAAGTGGCCACTCTAGAGAAGAAACTCCAGGAAACCCAGATGAGACTTACTGAAAAAACAGCCTTGAAAGAAGAGGAGATCCAAAGCCTGAAGATTTTGGTGGCAGACTTTGAATCCTGCCTGAGGAAGGAGATGGAAAATTGTGACTCCATCTCAGAGGATCTGAGGAAGGAGATGAAGCAGAAGTCAGACGAATTAGAAAAAATCACCCAAGAGCAGACCCAGCTCATTCAGCAGCTTAATCAGGCCCAGGAAGAGGTAAGAGTGGGATGACTGAGGTGGCTGGGAAGAGTCCTGGGTGTGGGATGGGGAGGCATGGCTTAGCAGGCATCCCAGCCCTACCTGGTACTCTGGCCCTGGCACCTTGAATAGATCGTTTCCCCTCCTCTCTCCTTCAGTTCCCTCTTCTAGGAGAGGGAGGCCTGTGTCTAGAGAACAGCCAAATTACCTTCCATTTCTAAAATGTTCTGATTCTACACTGCTACTGAATTGAATCTTCTCAGCAAGGGCAGCTGGGTGGTGCAGTGGATAAAGCACCAGTCCTGGATTCAGTAGGAACTGAGTTTAAATTCTGGCTCAGACACTTGACACTTACTAGCTATGTGACTCTGGGCAAGTCATTTAACCCTCATTGCTCTGCAAAAAAAAAAAAATTAAATAAACCATATATTATAGATAAAATATTTAACATCAGTTCAATTAAATATGTCTCAAAAATCATTTTGGCCATGTTTACATTTTGGTTTGATTAGCTGAATAATTATGAAAAGGTCTAGTTCTTTTCACAATATAAATTTCTCATGATGCTAGATTTTGAAGAAGTTCAGAATTATCAGGTACTAAACACTTTAATCCTGAAGACTCTATTGCATTTGGAAATTCTAATCCTATTGAAGGAACTTTTTGAGCTACAAAGAAGGTTAATGGATAGAAGATGGAAGAAGAATATGAACATCAGTTGGGTGTAAATTGTGGAATGTTTTCTCGAGTTCACGGAACAGTAACAGCCATGGGTGCAGAGAGGGACGCTCTCAGCAATTGCACTACTAGGCAGTTAAGAAAAGACAATAAGGAAAGAAAATGCTACTGGCTTCAGATTACTAGGCAAAGTAAATAAAAAGGTGACCACCGATGTGGAGGGACACCTGAAAATAATCTAAACTGGGAGAAGGAAGAGGAGGCAGCTGGTGCAGCAGAGATACTTCTGGACTGAGAATCAGAAGGTCTGGTTTCTAATTCAGTCTATTCTTGACAAGTCATTTCATCTCTGTGGGCCTCATTTCCTCATCTTATAAAGTGGGGCAACAATACCTGTCCTAACGATCTTACCATGGCATTATAAGGATCAGAGGAGCTTCAGCTATTTGAGGGAATGAGGAAGAGAAGGAGGAGGAGGAGGAAGGAATCAGTGGATCCCAGGAGATGAAGGCCCATGGGAATGTGCCAAAGGCACAGCTGGCGGGGGGGGGGGGGGGTGATAAGAGACCTCCCAGAGCAGCAGTAGCAGCTGACCTCTGGGAACATGGATGAGCTTGGCTCTGAACTTGTTCCTCCAACCTTCAGACAAGGCGTGGTCAGGACCAGCTCTCTCCCAAGGCAGTGGAGAGGGAGGAGAGAAGGAGGGTGCGCTGGCGACTAGCAAAAAGAGATTAGACTCAGGGCCAGACTGTGCAAATGGAGGAGCAGTGGGGAAAGGAAAGCTTTTCTTAAGGAGAAGACAAAGGGAACGAGGAGCTGGCAGACTCTGGGTGGAGACAGGACAGCTGGGGACCCCTGCCAGGGAGGATTCTTTTGGGAAGATTTGTTTCATAAGCCCTGAAGGCAGCTTCTAGAAAGGGTCTATGTGATGGGCTTCCCACTCATTGATTCACTTGAGATGGATTTAAGGGACCTCTTGCAACTTAGGGGGCAGAGGAATTGTATTGATTTCAGAGTCTGTATAACTCGATGGTGATCCCACGTAGGCAGCAATGATGGGAAAGGCAGAATGGAGAGGTATTCATGGTCCAAGTCACGTGGCCTCATATACTGGGGTGTGGAAGAAGGGGTACAAGCATGAACCAGGACTAGGACAAGGGGAGGGTGGGCTAAGCTGTGTGCACCAGCTGCTATTCATTAAAAGGTAGAGGAGGTGTCTGGCACATTAGGGAACAGCTGCACTCCAGAGTTGCCTCAGGAAGTCATCTTGGGATACGAATCTGTGAGCAGGAAATGCATTTCAAATGGACTTCCTCAAGCCACAGGAGGCTGCCTGTGACCTCTGAGGAGAGGAAGGACATTGTCTACCAGCATCGTGAGGCCAGGGGGGCCAGCCTTCAGCCATCTGGAACCCCTGACCTGCTCATAGTGCTCCAGAAGAGAAAGGGAGAAGCTCCAGGAAGAAATGGGGAAAGTTAGAGAGCAATACTGAAGATGAAGGGGGAAAGGCAAAGGAAGAACATGAGGAAGATAGGAGAGAGATGCTGAGCAAAGGAGAGGAGCTAGCAGCTCCAGGGAAATAACTCTGCATTGGTGGAGGAGGAAGGGAAGGGAAGGGAAGGGAAGGGAAGGGAAGGGAAGGGAAGGGAAGGGAAGGGAAGGGAAGGGAAGGGAAGGGAAGGGAAGGGAAGGGAAGGGAAGGGAAGGGAAGGGAAGGGAAGGGAAGGGAAGGGAAGGGAAGGGAAGGGAAGGGAAGGGAAGGGAAGGGAAGGGAAGGGAAGGGAAGGGAAGGGAAGGGAAGGGAAGGGAAGGGAAGGGATAAATAAGAGAAACGAATCCAGGGAAGAGTTAGAGAGGGAGGATGAGACGTCTAGTCAGAACTCAAATCCTCCTCTCAGACAAGCCACTCTCTCTTGGGCGATTTATCTCTGCTGAAGTGGAGGGAGAGAATTCCAATGAAGTCTCCCAGGACTAATAAATTAACAATGAATGAAGATTAAATAGAGAATGGCTTAAGTTACAACAGCTACAGCCAGCTTGAGGAAGTGCATACATACACACATAGATACATAGATACACACATACATATATATACACATACACACAGATACATAGATACACACATACATATACACATACATAGATACATGTGTGTGTATCCATATGCCCTATGGAAGAAAAGGAAACAAATCCTCTCTCAGAAGAATTGCTCCCATGATCTAGGTTTCCGTTCCTTTAGGAGAAGCACCATATTGTAGTTGATAGAGACCCCACTGATGTAGGAGTCAAGTCCTGCCTTCCAGTTTGGCTCCTGACCCATCCTGGCTGTATGGCCCTGGGCAAGTCACTGCCTCTCAGTGCACCAGGAGCTCCCTTAAGGTACAGAGGAAGTACCTATCGGTGTTGGTGGGAGTTTCCTTATGAGGAATCCCCTGTGCCAATGAAAGCACGGGACGGGCTTAGTCCCATCCTATCGCAAATGGCCTCACCCAGACTATTCACTGGATTCTCACAACAATCCTGTGGGGTGGGGGCTGTTATATCTCTGCTAAAGCTGAGAACACCAAGGCTAAGACAGCTTATGTTACTTGCCCAGAATCACATGGGGCAAGATTCCTGACAGCGAGTCCAGGGCCATATCTGCACTTAGCTGCACTTTCAGTGAATTATGCCATGAATGATGTGGAGCCCCGGATGGAGACTTTCTCTGGGCCCTGTGACATAGACAAGAAGGTACACTCAGAAATCAGCTCATGCATCTGCTCCTGGAGAAGAGGAGCAAATGATTTACCTGCCCCTGATGAAAAAAACTGGCAAAGAGAAGACTCTGAGGAGCAGCTAGGTGGAGCAGTAGATAAAGCACCAGCCCTGGATTCAGGAGAACCTAAGTTCAAATCTGGTCTCAGACACTTGACACTTACTAGCTTACTAGCTCTGTGACCCTGGGCAAGTTACTTAACCTTCATTGGGAGGGAGAGAGAGAGAGAGAGAGAGAGAGAGAGAGAGAGAGAGAGAGAGAGAGAGAGAGGAGACTGGATAATAAGGACTAAGCAACCTGTGAAAGACAGTAAAGGAGTCAGCAGAGCAAACAGGGAAGGCTGAGGACAGTGGGGAAGTTGTGGCAATCAGCAAAGGTTCCTGGTCCTCAAATAGGATGTGATAAAGTAGAGGATGAGAACAGTAAAAATCTGTTTGCAGTTACAGGAAATGGAAGAAATAGGGCAAACCAGAAATGATCTGCAGAAGTTTATCAAGGCAAAATCATTTCAGGGCAGGAGAGGCAGGCCCTACCTAAGAAAGGGGTTCATGGAGAAGACACCAGAGTATGAATAGATCAGGCAAAGAACTTTTGAAAGCACTTGGCCAAGATTGTAGGAAAATGAGTACACAATGATGACTCCAAAGAGTGAGCTTCTGGGGATTTATTAAAAGGTAGGAGTAAGAAAGAGCAAAGGACCTGTGACCTTGGGAAGACAAACTCACTGAGAGCAGAAATGCTGATGTCTCTGAACATGTGAAAGTCAGGAGAACTAGCCAGAAGAGCACCCCCTTACAGAGAAGGGTGAAGAGGAGGGAGGCCCTTGAAAGAGAACTCTCTGATCATTGAGTTCTGACTCTGACCTCGCCCAGTGCTCTGCTTTACAGACAAGCAAAAATCCCAAACACCATCGGAATGCACAGGCCCTTCAATGTGAGCACAAAAGACAGTTTGCCCCAAGTGCCGGCTCACAGGGCTCTGAGTGGAGGAGTGCTCATTAAGGTATCAGAACATCGTGGTGAGACACAAGCTGTAACAAGCTCACCAAGTCGTCCTCCCCAGAGCGCCTGGGAGGGCACACTTGTGTGCAGCTGCCCTAGGGACGTGGCCTCCTTGCCTAATTCCTCCACTGCAATGGATTGAAATAAAAATGAATGAGAGATTCATGAAAGGAAAAGGGGGAATTTCTGCAACTTACTCGTTGCAAGCAGGAGCTTTGTGCTTATGAGACAGTTACTCAGGATTGTTATGGAGGGAGCCTTCTAGAAATCTTCAAATGAGGCTGATGGGACCCCAAGGAAAATGGCAGATTTTTAGTGGGTGCCCATCCTTGGTCTTGGACTTATGGCTGGGAGGGAAAGAGAAGATGGGAAGTTGGGCCAAAGGAAGCAGAGCAGCAAAAAATACAGGATCGTTGAATTTCAGTGTGTCAGTGTCTTTGTGACAAACACAATAGAATGTGAGCTCCTTGAGAGCAGGGACTGTTTGGGGTGGGGGGAGAGAAGGGGATTGTTTATTTTTTGTCATGGTTGATCTTGTGCCTAGATTGTGTTAGACACTTAACAGATATTATTTTGATAAATTTCTATGGCATTTGAAGGTTTGCAAAGCCCTTTACATACATAGTCTTTGGGGCCTTCCAGGAGATCCATGAGAAAGATATTATTGTTATCCCCCCTTTACCGATGAGGAAACTGATTAAGTGACTTGCTTAGGATCAGACAGCTATTAAGTGTCTGATTTCGGGATCTGAACTCAGGTCATCCTGACTGCAAATGTGGCACCATCCACTACATCAGGGGAAACTGATGTATTGGGGGAACTAAGCTAAATGAAGAGAGCAAAATTAAAATTCAGCCTGGGGATGTAAAAATAAAGCTCGAGTTAGTTCCCGAGTTCTTCTTTTCTGCTAAGTGAACATGCAGTCTGATAATGATTTGCCAAGGAGGCATCAGATTACCTTTACTGTAACGTCAATGTTAAAATGACATCCTGGGCAGCAGTGGCTGCCGTGGACACGGAATGGAAGATCTGCCCTTCCTTTCATAAACGATCCCATTTGATCCTCACGATGCTCCCCTGGGGAGGGAAGGAGGATGGCTCTGGCTGACGTCCGTCCTCGCAAGTCGCCATCACAGTCACAGTCTCCTGCCCATGGAGCACCCCAAGCAGCTCACACCCCTACAAAATGGCCTCTGAGACTTCATTGTTCCCTTTTTGTGTTCTGCCTTGAGTCTGGGGTCCCAGGACCCGTCAGTAGAGCCCCTGTCTTTCTCTAAAGCATGGGAATCTAGCCAGATTCCCCAAGAGTTTCTTCCTCCCTTCCTCCTATAGTTTCCTCCTTCCCTGTCGCCTCCCTTTGCCACTGAACCACAGCTTCTGTGGCCTTTCTCCTGTGTCACTGACCTAGGATAGGGTCACGATCAGCCTGACCAAGTAGAGAAGCAAGGTGAGGTAGTGTTGAGTGCCATGACTAGAGTTGGAGGACCTGGGTTCAAATTCTGAAGCTCCCACTAAGTACCTGGATGACCTTAGGAAAGTCATTTCATCTCTCTGGGCCTCAGTTTCCTCACCTGTAAAATGAGGAGATTGGACTAGATAGGCTCTAAGTCGTTGTCTACTAGAGCATCTGAGCGTTCAGTTGGTGGGACCCTCGTCACTGTCAAACCTATTTCCTACATGATGTCTCAACCTTTTCTAGAGGATCAGTTTTGTTCCCTGGTGCTTTCTACACTGTCGATCTTTCAGCTGTCCAGTTCCCTAGAATGTGTTTTTTTAAGTCATTGTGGCCCCCCAGGTAGGCCCCTTCTGTCATGACTGATCTGGGGGGCTCTCAATAAGTAGGTTACATGACTTCACAGTGGTTCTTGGCTTCACCCTGGCTCTGCTCCCCCCAGGGACAATCTGTGAACCGTGGGGATGGTAAATGTAGATGTTCTGTGTGTTCTAGGCGCCATTTGATAATTTTTTAAAAATCTACAAGGTTTTGGTTATCACTGCAGAACCTGTTTGACAAAGCCAGGTTTTTTATGATCCCAGTTTTGTAGAAGAAGGAAAACAGATGTGGCTGTTGGAAGGACTTTCCCAGAGGCTCTTGGTGCCTGTCAGTGACAGAGACAAGGATAGAACTGGGATTTCCCCACTCCGGGTCCTGACATGAGTTCACAAGGCCATCCCGATTCCAAGAACTGATCCCTTGCCCTGAAGGCTGACAACCTGAAGCACTTCTTTCCTGGCTTGGCCCTCCAAGTTCACTCACTACAGATGCTTCCCACCACGAATGAGATTCTTACCTTCAGAATGATAAAGCTTCTCAGCAAGCTATTTTTCTTTTCTCACTTCATTTTTTTTTTTGGAATCGAAAAAAACTCAGCTTTCTACAGGAAAAAAAAAAGCCTCACATCTGCAGTGAGTGGAAAATTGGCCATTTTTAAATATAAAAGATCTTGGACAGATGGAAAAATCCTTTATTTTCCTTTTGACATTCATCTATAATTTTTCTTCTATATAATTTTATAACCTTTCTGGTTGCAGTGAAATTGGGTTGCATTTAAACGTGTCCAACATGTTCCTCATTTCAAACATAGACACAGACCTAGTTCTTTCCAAAGCAGCCTAGGGGTGTTAGGGACCTTCCAAGCCAGGGATCCTTCTCGACTCCCTTTGCCCTAGGTTTATGGGTTAAAAATGATTCTAGGGGGAGCAGCTAGGTGGCTCAGTGGATAAAGCACTGGCCCTGGATTCAAGAGGACCTGAGTTCAAATCCAGCCTCAGACACTTGATACTTACTAGCTGTGTGAGCCTGGGCAAGTCACTTAACCCTCATTGCCCTGCAAAAAAAGAAAATTATTCTAAGGGTATTGGGTTACAAGGAATCCCTTTTGGGAAAAAATTACTTAGTAACCTGGGAATTAAATTCAATTTACTAGTTGTAAACATTTCTCAAGTGCTCTTAACCTTATTTTTACATCTTGTAGTCCTTCAGCAGGCTGGTGACATCTATGAACCCTTTTTCAGAATCATATTTATAAACGTAGAGAATCCATAGACATCAAAATGTGTTCTTGGTTCTGGGGGAAAGGGGGTGTTAATGGACCCTGGGTTAAGAGCCATAGTACTAGAGGGAGAGGTCTTGAGAAGCAGAAGAGCATGGTGGGTTGTCAGCAAGTCCACAGTTCAAGTCCTGCTTTGGACAGATGCTAGTGACCAAAGTCAAGTCACTTCACCTGTCACTGTCTCAGGCTATATGATTATAAGTTGCAGAACAGCTGCATCAGCGAGATTTCCCTCTAGCAGTAAAGTCATAGGTTTAGAAAAACAACAAAAAGGATAGACACATATCACTACCTGTTGTTTCTTTGAAGAATCCCATGTCTCTAACATTTTAAGCATTCATGTTTTCAAATTACCCAAATTTAGAATGTTCAAAAATGAATTTAATGTTTATCTTTGGGTTTGAGTTCTCCTTTAGATATGGTCTGCTTATCATCTCTCACTAAGCTAAACTTGCCACGGGTTTTTAAAGATCTTAAATGCATTGAAGCGTTTGATTGCTGTTGTTCTCCCTTTATGAGGTGCATTGAACATAGTCCGGCTTATTCTGTGCTGTCCATGTCACTCAGGCGAAAGCACAACTTTTAAAAACTGCTCTAGCAATTTTGAAGCCCAGGTTGTCTCCTTGCAGCATAGAGTGAGGAGAATCTGGTTCTCTCCCACTTGTCATAGGAGCTGAAGCCATGAAGTCCTCGAGTCCCATGACCACATCCCGTTGCCAAGCTCAGCCCCCTCCCTGATCTCGGGAGTGTGAGCCTCAGATATTCCTCTTCTTGTTGATTTTCAATACAGGATGAGCTGTAGCCCAGAGCCTTCCTGTGTGACACTACCGAGTTACTGTCTCCAATTGTTAGAAGAAGAAACAAAGGAAGAGTTCCCAAAGGGATTTTCCTATGCTTTCAGCCCAGCTCTGAGAGACAGAAATAGAATTGGGCATAACCACCTTTCTCAGCCCTTCAGCCTTCAGAGGGGCCTCCTGCTTCCAGGAAAGAAGAGAAGAAGTAGAACGAATTATTTGCCTAAAAACTACTAACCTTGAAAAATGGGTTGCAGAGGAGGGGGCCTTCTTCCAAGGACAGCTATTCCCCACCATCCACGCTTGACCCTGAGTACTATTGCAAGCAAAGGCCTGGCTTGTTCGATAGAGCTCTGTTCAGAGATCACTTTGGATTCTCTCAACCTTTTCAGTGTAACCTATGCTGGGACATCACTTGTCTTGACTAAACCCAGTGTTTTGCTCTGTATGAGTTGCTGCATGGATCTACTATTTCCTTTTGAGACTTGACTTTTTGTCGACTAAGTCTATTTGACTTTTCCTTTAACAAGAGCTCTTACCAACACATTACCCATCACTGATTCCATTTATTCTTCTTGTCATTGATTCACTGACCTCACTGTTAGCTGCTATCAGTTTTCTTTACCTGTTAGAATGAAATTGACTGTCTCAACTAAGGGGCTTTTCATCTCAATTCTACGTAGTCATTTAGATCTAATCATGTTGAGTATTGGGCCAGGACTTCCTAGATATTGTGATCAGACTTTACAAGTGGACTTACATAGTAGACAAAGCACAAAAGATACTTTTCATAGGAAGCTTATTTTCTTATATTTGAGAAAACTTGGGCAGAACCATATGAACATTTTAGAATGCTGCTTGTTACTGTAGTGTGATAGGAAGCCAAGCAAATGCTATCTTGCATGCTTATCTGTGAATAAAATATTAAATTCAAACATTTTCTATGAGGACTTGGGGGATTGAGAAGGAATGGAGGAGGTAGCTAGTTGACAAAGTTCAGAGTCTCAGGTAGAAAGAATCTCAAGGGCCAGCTAGGTGGCGCAGTGGATAGAGCACCGGTCCTGGATTCAGGAGTATCTGAGTTCAAATCCAGCCTCAGACACTTGACAGTTACTAGCTGTGTGACCTTGGGCAAGTCACTTAATCCTCATTGCCCCTCCAAAAAAAAAAAAAGAGTATCGTCTAGAATTTTGCTGGAAATTAAAGTCAACCTCACAGGTGTAGAGTTTGAAGAATCTCTTCACTTTTTGACAATCAGGACACTATATTTCTGGGCCTGTAATACTTCTTTCTACAACTCATAGCCTTTAAAAAATTAATAAACGTGACTCAGCCATCACATTTCCCAGTGCTTTTAACCTCATCAGATGTCATTCATCTGACCTGAACTTAAGGGTAGCTAATTGTTCCCTTACTATCTCCCTATCTTTGGTATCAACTCCCTATTGGTCATTTTAATTATGTTCTCTTCAGTCCCAAGACCATTCTTCTTGGGAGATAAAACAGGAACAAAATTAGAACGAGCAGTTCTCATTATCCCACCTACCCCAAGAAATGCCCCACTCCCCTGTTATAACTTGACCAATGAGGGGGAAAGACCAACGAGGGAGAAAGTTTCTTCATAAAGTACCATAATCACTGCAACACTCCAAAGGATTTGAGTTCATGTGGATATGGTTATATCCTTGAATGATAGAGATTTCAACCTCTTCATGCCTGCACATCCTGTGAGGATCTTAATCTGTGAACTCTCATAAGTTTACAACAGTAGATCCACCCACTATGCAAGAGCACTTCCCTAAATTCTTTTAAAAATGCATTACCGGGGGCAGCTAGATGGCGCAGCGGTTAAAGCATTGGCCCTGGATTCAGCAGTACCTGAGTTCAAATTTGACCTCAGACACTTGACACTTACTAGCTGTGTGACTGTGGGCAAGTCACTTAACCCCCATTGCCTAAAGAAAAAAAAATGCATTACCATGATCATGTAAACTTGACAAATAACAAAAAATATGATCAGTTCCTCATATAAGGAACAGAAAAAAATATTGCATATGACATTATGGGTTTCTATTATGGACAACTTATTTTTAAAGCATATATAAAATTTTTCATAGTAGGTCTGGCACTGTCCTACTTAGTGTCCCCTGCTGAATTTCCTTCCACTCTCTTGTATACTTTTGTCTTGCTATCTCTACATTCCCCCCAACTCCTTCATTACTCTGTTACCCATTTCTACCTCCAGTACTTAAAAGTCCTCTTTTGTAGCAAATGAGTGTAGTCAAGCAAAGCAGATTGCTATAGTGGCCACCGCTTTCTGCTCCTCTCTGTCCAGAGCTGGGCTTTATCAGTTCTCTGGAGTCATGTTTAGTTTCTGCATTAATCAAATCTTTTACAGTCGTTTTGCAATGGAATTGTAAAAATTGTTCTTCCAATTCTGTTCACCTAAATCATTTCTTCTCTGAGTAATTTCGTAACAGTTCTCCCAGATTTCTCTGAATCTGCTCCTTTTTAAATTTCGTATGGAAAATAATAATTCATTATTTTTATTACTATTATTTGTTTCCCCATTTTCCAGGGTGTTTTTTGTTTTAGTTTTGTTTAAACATGCTGCTAGGGGCAGCTAGGTGGTGCAGTGGATAGAGCACTGGCCCTGGAGTCAGGAGGACCTGAGTTCAAATCTGGCCTCAGACACTTAACACTTACTAGCTGTGTGACCCTGGGCAAGTCACTTAACCCCAATTGCTTCACTAAAAACAAAACCCAAAACAAAAAAACACCACATGCTGCTATGAATATTTTTGTATATAAGAGTACTTTCCCACTTTCTTTGATCTCTTTGGGGTATAGGGTCTGCATAGTGGACTCATCCTTTCCTACATGTTCAGCTCAGCTGACAGCATCTAAGTACCCTTAGATTTAATCAGCTAAATATGAAGGGAGGACACCTTTATTCCTTTTGGAATCTAAAGCTTTATAATGCCTTGGCTATATTCACAAACATAAACTAGTTGAATTATGTAAAATGGCCATTTTAATTTCGCTCATATGGATCATAAATACAGATCTAGAAGCAACCTCAGAAGCCATATAGTCCACCCCTCTCATTTTACAGATGAGGAAACTGAGAACTAGGGAGAGAAAATTATTTGGATGATGGGGGCTTATGCCCCCCCAGACCTGTCACCTGCCAGTCGTGTAACAAGTGGACAAGTCATTGAAGCTTCTGCTCACTAGGGATTACACCTTCATTTGTAAAATGGACATGGGAATGCCTTAGATCTATAGTTGTGAGGATTAAATGAAAGGTGATCTATGGGAGAGCATTTTGTAAACTGTAAAGTATTATTTTTAATCACAACGATTTCTTATTATTGTAGAACGAATTCCAGCAGACAGCGTGGTCGTAGAATAGTGAAAATGATCTATACTGTATATATGTGTGTGTTATGTAATGTGTGTATATATTATGTAATGTGTGTGTGTCTATACATAATACACATATATACATATAACACACACATGCCTATCTATAAGTATAGCAATGTGTACTGTATATTTAAGTATATACATACATAAATCCCTATACACACATGTGTCTATATGGATATGTGTGTATACACACACACATATTCTGTTGCATTCAGTTCACTGTATTCCATGACACAATAACTTTTCCTACAAGTAGATTGTGTGAGCACAGTGGAGCACAGGTTCAAAGAGGTGAGACCGATCAGGAAGACGTCTGGGTTCTAGCTCTGCTTCTCCCGCTAGAGAAGCAGCCAAGCCTCATGCAGCACTTAGCTCCATGTTCTCCCCCACCCCCGCCATAGCAGGAGCCTAAATGAAAACCTGGGGCCTTGAGCCGTCTCCTCCGGGCCTCCGCTCCCTCGGTAGTAAAGGAGCTGGCCTCCTTGGGCTTTGAGGCCCCTTGCACCTTGCCCGCCCCCTGAGCCTCGGGCCGTCTGGGCTGGCCGAGGGAGGCATCGCCCAGAGCATCCCGCAGCCCGAGCTCCGGCTCCGAGTCTGCTTCCCCATACGCCGCCCACTAGCCGCCCCCGTGCTCCCCGCCTTAGGCTAAGATGGGCTCTCTCTTTCCTGTTTTCAGAACACGTTTCTTCAGGAAACAGTGCGGAGAGAGTGTGAAGAACGCTTCCAACTGACAGAAGCGCTGAGCCAAGCCCGGGACCAGCTGCTGGAGCTGCAGAAACCCAACGGGGGCTTCCCGCTGCCCCGCTGTTCGCTCAGTCAGGGCAACCTAACCGCCCCCGCTTCCATGGTCAGCAGCGGAGACAAGAGTCTCGCGAGCGCCGCCCCGGCCAAGGGGCTCAGGATCCCCGTCCTGCCCTGCGCCTCCAGGTCACCCACCTCGCTGAGCCAGAACAAGTCCCCAGGTGGGAGCTGCACGAGCTTCCCCATCCCCAAACCTCCCAAGGGAAAGGCGGCCTCCGTCAACGAGACCAGGCAGAGAATCGCCGCCATCCTACAGAAGAGGATGAGTCAGCAGTAGCCGTGAGATGCGCGGGCCGCGGAGGACGCTCCGTGTCCAGTCACCCGAGGGGTCTCTTCTGCTGGAGGCAGTTGGGAGCTAGAGTGGCTGCGGGGTAAACGTAAAGTCTCAGACAGGCTCGAGGGAAGAGCAGCCCAGGAGAGTCAGAAGGACTTAGAAGGAAATTGAGAGAGGGCAGTTAGTATCTGTCTTTGCATGTTGCTTGATTCAAAAGAGAAAGAAAAAATGCCAATCAGTGGATCCATGGTGTAGGCACATTCTCCCAGAGGCCAAGAGCTGAACTCAGAAGTTGCTCAGGAAATCAAGTAGTGGGCAGCCCAACAGGTCACTTGACATGTGTAGGTCTGACCTAAGCAGGTACAGTTTCAGAGATTTTCCACCTAGAGAATCTTTTCTATTTCTTGTAATACACAGAGATAGATCTTCCCTTCTAAACTTCTAAGTGGAGAGCAGGAAAGCACTTTATTCTTATATAAATAATTCCCAGGAATTTTACTTGAAGTATTTTCAGAGTTAGTGGTTCTCCTTGTTATGAGCACGCCTCATCGATGTGCCTTAAGCCCTTGGGTACAGTGGAAGCCCCCATAGCCTTTACTGTGGTTGAGCTTTATGTGTTAAGCAATATAGGTGAGGGACAGTGAGGGAGCAGGCATCTGTGTGAGCCAGGTTGACAGTCTGGACAGAAGGCGCTAGAGTTCTAACTTAAGAAAATGATGACTGTGATTTTCAGAGGCCAAACGTTTTTTAAAGGTAGTTTTCAGTAAATGTTATTTTGTACTTAGCATTGCTTCGGTTTAAACTTAAATTCTTAAACAATCTCGAGAGAAGATCAGCCCCAGATAATCAGAGGGACTTAGGAAGAAGTGGGAAGGGGCAGTTAATATCTTTGTCTTTGGATTCTAGCTAGTTCATGTTTTCTATTCTCAGACTGGCCTAGGGTAAACAGAGACAAAGCCAACTCTTATAGGCCTGCTTAAATTCTCCATGTGCTTCAAGACTCTTCCCACCCTTGTTGTCTTTTCTCATCTTTCTCTTCCTCTCTCCTTAAGAATCTATCTTCCCAAATAAAGTTTCACTTTAAATCTCTCATTAGATACTGCATCAAGAACTTCTAGCCTTCAAGGCCCTAGATTGGAACGATATTAACAGATGTGGAATAAATTTTATATACTGTTATACTTGCCTATGGTATATGACATCCTTATTCATGAGTGAAGGTGCCTTGAATCATATACATGTACAAAAATGAAGAAATCACCAAACAAATGAACACCATTTCCTTTCTCTTTGGGACATTCACTGATAAGAGTTATAGAATTTTTGATAATTTCCACATGAGGTACATGGAACCCCCACCCCCACCCAGGAGAATACCTTATTCTTTTGTCCTTGAGCACAACAAATAGCAGCCACCATTATCCTGCCTTATGCCTCTCATTCTTGGCATTCCAAGAAAAAATGGCATGAACAATATCATCACATGATGGGGCTCAATTGCAATGAATTTCAAGGAACTGTCCAAATTTGTAATGCTAGAATTTGTTTTGAGGAGGGTGGAATATAATTTAAAACACTGGCCATTGGCTAGAGCTTGGAAATCTATTTTGTTTCTTTGTTTGACAGAGAGTGGTTTTCATCGTAATGCCATTTGCCCTAAAATAATAAGTGTTATCGGATTTTAGAGCTGGCAAGAACCTCACAGAGCTTCTAACCCACCTGCTTGGGTCAGCAAGACTTAGAGGCATATAATTCAGAATGAGAAAGAGACCTTAGAGATCCCTCAAGTGCCACCCTCTCATTTACAGATAAAGATCTTGGGGCCCAAACAGATCCTCTGATTCTAAATGTAGCTCTTTTTTAGATCTACAAATGTGTCTTCACACAGACGAGGAAACTGAGGTCTACAGAGGTTCAAGAACCTGACATGAATCATACATAGAGTTAATGGGGGGAAATAGGGAGAGAACCCAGTTCTCCTGCCTTCTAGGGAGCGTTTCCTTTATACTACTCTTTTCACTGAAGAGTCCTAGAGCTTCCATCTGCAAATTTAAATCGTCCATTAAAAAAAGGGGGCAAAATAACTGACATTGCTGATGGTAGAGTTCTGTAATCGAACCTCATCCCCCATTATCGTAAGAAAATATATTTAATCATGTGAAAATAAACAAGGGCAACTTTCTTCCATGTTCAGTTAAGCTTTGTTTTGTTTTTTTTGTTTGTTTTTGTTTTCTTTTTACGCCTAAATTATGACTCTGTTCATAGGATCCCAAAGGAGAGAAGTTTCTCTTAAATGTTCACAGGTTATATGCAAACTTGATTTTTTTTTTTTTTGCTGTTGTTGTTGTTTGGGGGGAGGGGTTGTTTTGTTTTGTTTTGTACAATAGTCTCATCTCTGTTTCATGGAAAGTGGGATCTTGTTGGTTTATGTTGGTTGATCCTTGGAGAGTCATTATGATCAAATCGAATCTTTGGTGGTGTATGATGAGAAGAGGGTCTTTTTCGTGTGTGAGGCAATGAGGGTTAAGTGACTTACCCAGGGTCACACAGCTAGTAAGTGTCAAGTGTCTGAGGCCGAATTTGGACTCGGGTCCTCCTGACTCCAGGGCCTGTGCTCTATCTGCTGTGCCACCTAGCTGCCCCCTACAAACTTGATTCTGAGAATATAAAGAAATTATCGACAAATCCTGGCTTCTCTGTTTCAGTTCAATCCAATTCACCAAGCACTTATTAAGTGCCTAATATATATGCAAAGCACTGTGCTAGGCAATGGAAACACAAACAGTCCTCACACTCTGGGAGCTTCCATTCTACCGGAATTGTTGCTAACCACTTGCATTACAACAATTAACTTTTAGCCAGTCACTTTTACCTGCTATACAAATCAGCCTAAAAACAAACTCCTGAGTTCCCGCCAGATTATCATGTTCATCAAATGTCCACAGAGACAATTCTGGACAATTCACAGTTGATAGATTTTTCCTCATTCTAAACCTTTGAACACAGCAATCTGAGCTATGTACTTATATCGCTTGAAGAAAAGAGTTTAAGGGAGAGAGATTAAAAACAAAACTAGAGGCAGCTAGGTGGCGCAGTGGATAGAGCACAGGCCCTGGAATCAGGAGTTCCTGAGTTCAAATTTGGCCTCAGACACTTGACACTTACTAGCTGTGTGACCCAGGGCAAGTCACTTAACCTGAATTGCTCCAAAAAAACCAAACAAACAAAAACCCATGGAAATAAAGCAAGTAAATGAGGGTAATGGATAAGAAGGAAAAACAGTTGAATGGTATCTCTTGCTCCCTCCCCCAATCGGTGATCTGCTAATGCCAAACAGTAATACAAAACACATATATTCTTGACAGGAAATTCCCTAGTTAGATTCAGCCCTCCAGTGTACACAAAGGTTCATCATTTCTCTAATCCCATATTCCCTAAAGACCTAGATTTTCCAGTGACCTCAATGGAAGATTTATGCATGTATGGAGGATAGAGTATCACTTTAGAAATTTACACATGTTCAGAGAATTGAGCATTCACTGTTGAAATTCTAAAAGAAAAACCATTTTATTTTCTCCAGCATTAGGGTTATTTTTTTCCTTTTTAAAATGAAAATTAATGGATTCTTTCAAGCAATTTTTAACTTCCTGAATAAGAACACTGAATATTTTGCTCAGAACTACTTAAAATTCATATTTTCTGGTGATAGAATTGACTGGAAATCACATTAATATTTTAAACTGTAAGATTAAGACGCTGGTGTTCCATTAGCCTTTAAAAGTCTTTGTAGCCTTTAAAAGTCATTATCAATCAATTATAGTGATAGCAAAGTTCTCTGACTATGGTGTAAATGTTATCAACCTTTATCACTTAAGTGCATCAACAACCTCTCAGGTTCAAGTGATTTTAAAGAATAGAATTGATATGTCTACCTAATCTCCTGAAACAGCTAATGCCCAGTAGCTGAAAGCACCAAACTGAAACCCCTCAGCCTTTCTGTATTGCAAGAATCTGATTTCGTTTGTGCTGTAGCTTCCCAAGCCCTTCCATTTGTATGAGTGCTTGATCTTTTCCCCTTCCATGCTGTTTCTGAAGTAGATCTAGGGTAGCAGCCATTAAAGCATCCCTAAGCCTGGCTGGGAACATGCTCCGTACTTGATCCCAGGGGGCATGCGGCGGGGGGCGGGGGGTGGGGAGGGTATCACTCTGAGCAGTAAACATTCCTTGAGTTTGAGCCAAGTCCCCTCTAAGATCATTCTTTGCCTGGAGACCCTATTCCATGCATAAACTCCAACTTGACACTAAAAAGGGTGGGTTTATTCTTTCTAAAAAAGGCCTAGATCTATGTGGAGCAAACTCCAAAGGCTGACCAGCACGTTCTTAGCATTCAGAAGGGCTGCCTGGTGACTGCTCTCATCTCAGAAGGTTATTTAGTACAATTTCCGCATCTTACCAATGAGAAAACAGGAGGCAATAGTATGAAGTCACTTGCCTATGGTCGTGCAGCTAGTAAGGGAAAAAGACAAGATTTGAACCCAGATTTTCTGAGGGTAAATCCAGTACCTGTGCCATTGCACCATGGTCTTCTGTGTATAGGAGCAATACACACAAGGGGAAGCTAGGTGGCACAGTGGATAAAGCACCGGCCCTGGATTCAGGAGGACCTTAGTTCAAATCCAGCCTCAGACACTTGATACTTACTAGCTATGTGACCCTGGGCAACCCTCATTGTCCCGCAAAAAGAAAAAAAAAAGCAATGTACACAAATCAACTAAAAATAAGCTCCTTTCTTCAGAACACAAGAATCCATTGGACCTGATAACTTGGACGAAGAAACCCTAATGTGCATTGAACTTTGCACATGGACCCATTAATGACATGAAACTAGGATGGATGCAATAGCATTTCCGAAGTTGTACCTAAAGGGTCTGAAGAAGTCAAATTTTGCATCTTAAAGACATTAATCCCATGCAGAAAGAAGTCTTTTAGGTTGTTGATAATGCGTTGTCTTTTTTAGAATCTTTCATATTTAAGTTGACATACTTGAAAATTCTGATTTTCATTTAATGAGTTTCCTTGACAATGTCATGGTCCTCTCAGAAAAATGTTTTTCTTATTACAGCATTTGTTGCAATGGTATAATTTCCTGAATTTCACAGTTCACGTAGCACTTATGCATGATAGTACTTTGTATCCACTAAGGGATTACAATATTTTATTAGCTACTCTTTGCAGACATCCTATCAAAATGAAAGCTAAGAAGCCCTAAGATGAACTAATTTGTCCAAGGTTTGGAGTGAATGTGGCTTTTTGTGGGTAATTCCTCAAATGGAAGATAGAAGAGGAATTAACAACAAAAGAGGAAACTATAGGAGCAGAGGGGTTGCAGGAGTGAGAAGGCTATTGGGGTGGGGGTGGAGAAGCAGTCCAGGAATTGATGGACTGAGCAAGGCTTGAAATGAACAAGGTTCTCATGACTATTTCCTCAAACAGTAGTTCTGGGGAAGAACTTACTGATCAGAAATGAAGCCAATGTAAGGCCACTGGGGTGGAGATGGAGAAGTATTCCAAAGAGTCATGGGTGATTAAGGAGTTTGGGCTTTATGGGGTATCCAATGGGGAAGTATTCAAGGCCAGAAAACAGGGAAATGACATGATTTTAAAGGCATTAGGCAATAGTGTATAGGATGGATTGAAGTGAGGAGAGACTAGAAGCAGGGAAATCGGAAGTTGTTGCATTACACCAAGCCATTGTCAGGCTTGGTTGGCTTGTATTCTACTACTACTACGAGTTTTGAGTGAGGATGGAATCTCAGAATGCTTTAGATCAGCCTCATCAAAGACTTTCTTCTCGGGGCAGCTAGGTGGCGCAGTGCATAGAGCACAGGCCCTGGAGTCAGGAGGACCTGAGTTCAAATGTGACCTCAGACACTTAACACTTACTAGCTGTGTGACCCTGGGCAAGTCACTTAACCCCAATTGCCTCACACATGAAAAAGACCCTCTTCTCATCATACACCACCAATGATTCGATTTGATCATAATGACTCTCCAAGGATCAACCAACATAAACCAACAAGATCCAGCTTTCCATGAAACAGAGATGAGACTATTGTAAATCAATGAGCCCAAAACTCTGACGTTGGGCAGGACACATAAAACATACTCACCAAGGAGAGAAGAGGCAGGTTACAGAAACAGAGAATCACAGAACTAAAGAGTTAGAGAGGCCTTAGTGACCATCTGATCTGATCCATCTACAAGAGGAATCCCCACTGTAGCACACCTGACAAGTGATGGTCCACCAAGTAGGAAGAACCCACTACTTCTCAAGGCAGTCCTATTATTTTCTGTAACTCTGTTGCCCAAAGGTACAGAAAGAGCATCCTGTAAACCCTGTTATCCTTCCAGACAATTGGATGGGAAGTCAGCAAGTACCTATTATGTTCCAGGCACACTGTCAGGTGCTAGGAATACAAATATAGAAATAAGACAGCCCTTGTCTTCAAGAAGTTCCTTGGCCTCATGGAGCTTGTAGTTTTAAAGGATAAAACATACACAAATAACTATAGACACTACCATACATGGTACATGCACTAGAAAAATGAAAACAAGATGCTCATTCAAATAATTGGAATGCTAAGCAAACCTAAAGAATGAATAGTGTGTAGGGGCAGCTAGGTGGCGCAGTGGATAGAGCAGCGGCCCTGGAGTCAGGAGGACCTGAGTTTAAATCCAGCCTCAGACACTTGACACTTACTAGCAGTGTGACCCTGGGCAAGTCACTTAACCCCAATTGCCTCACCAAAAAATAATAATAATAATAATAAAATAAAGGCAAATAGAAGATTTTTTATTTCTTCTTGGAAGTAATAGAGATGCTCTTTTGAGTGGGGAAGGGATGATCTGGTCAGACCTGGGCTTTAGGAATATAAATTTAACAGCTGAATGGAGGGTAGTGACGACCATGGACGACCAGGCCCCTCAACGTGACCCAACTCACAATGCTGCTTCCTGTCCTCTTGTATATCATATTTATGCCCATCCACTGTGATGCTATAAATCTCTAGGAAGCTCAGGGAATTGGAAACCAATCCTCTGGCCAGTACCGTGTGTTAGTTAAGTTCTTTTTGGTCCATGGCAGATCCCTGCTTTCAATCTTCTGCAAATCTCTAACTCTTTTGTTTTGGCTTTTTTGACCTATGATTTCATGGGTGTTAGGAACTTCCAAGGAGGAGGGGGGAGGGCAGGGGACAGGAGAAGAGAAGAGGATAAGTAGCCAAACAGGATTGGCAATTCTCAAGTCTGTATTTGGCATAATAAGCGATTTTGCTTATTGTGTACCAATTAGCCCAGGAAGATAAATATTTAAGCAGGCCCTCTTCCAAACACTATTCTCATAGCAGAAGAAGTTGCAGCCTGAATATTTTAGAGTTTAGTGTCTCTGAGTGGGAAGTTGCCTCAACATCAAATCCAAACTGGGCTAAAACATTCATCCCCTCTACAGGATCTCTGCCCCGTGGCCGTCCAGGGTCGGCTGTAGATCTTTTAGAGCAGAAATCAGCACCTAGACCAAAAATAAATCCCCACTTTGTTTTAGGACAGCTCCAATGAATTGCTAGGAAGGTTTTCTTCACATCTAATTAGAATCTGCCCTTAGCATTGCTTCTACTGTATAGAAATAGTCCAATATCCAATTCCTATGACAGCCTTTTAGATACTTGAAGAAAACTCTTACGCTTCTTCCCAACTTGAGTCTTCTTTGCTCCAGGCTCCCCACTTCCTTCAGATAATCCTTAAGGGACCTGGTTTCCAATCCCTTTAACCATCCTTCCCCATTCTAGTTTATCAATGTCCTCCCTAAAACACACCCAGAACAGTAAGCAGTCCTCCAGATGTGGTTTGACCAGAGCAAGACTCTCACCCTTTCTCATTCTAGACACTGTTTTGACAAATGTGGCCTCAAATCCTATTAACTCTTTGTTTGACATCTCCCACTGTTGCTTCCTTAGACTAAAAGCCTGATAAATTGTGGTCAAGTCATACCTGTGCTTGTGAAGTTACCCTTTTCGGACTCACATATTGGACTTAACATCTCTTGCTATTTAATTTCATCTTTTTAGTTTTTCCCAGCATTGAAGGCTGGTGGGATAGAGTTTGGGTTCCCAATTATGCTTCGTGCCATCTATAAATGTGTAAATGTCATCAGTGTCATTAACAAAAACATTGGGGGCAGCTAGTTGGCGCAGTGGATAAAGCACTGGCTTTGGATTCAGGAGGACCTGAGTTCAAATCCAGCCTCAGACACTTGACACTTACTAGCTGTGTGACCCTGGGCAAGTCACTTAACCCTCATTGCCCCGCCAAAAAAAAAAAACACAACAAAAAACAAAAACAAAATATTGAATTTGTGATGACAATTGTAGGCATTTCCCTTTGTCAACTATGAGTTTTGTAAGAACTCTTTTAAAAAATCAGCATTTGGGTTTAGCATTAAAATATGCTTAAAATAAGTAACTAAAATCTTACTTATTTCTGTCATTTTAACAGTTGAAAAATAATAATGTATTATATGTTCCATTGGACATAAAGCAAATCCAAGAATTGAACAGAGATGTTATTTGAAATCTTGAAAAACTTTTGAATAGGAACTTGGCATGAGAGATTCATGTGAAAGATTTTTAGTACTTTCTGGAAAATATCAACATCTGGCATTACATTGGGTCCCATTAGGAGGCGTACCTATATAAACACATCCATCTCCCACATGGGCTGGGTCAGCCCTAGCACATTCATCTTGTCTGTTTCCAAAGAGACTTCCTCTGTCTCTTCACAATGAATGAGTTCTACAGTTGTAATTTTCCAGCCTAAACCTTAAATTACTAGGGAATTAAGGTCATTGCCAGTATTCCAATGACTTTTACTTTCCACTCATTTAAAGGAGGATTTTTTTTTTCATTTTTGAAGCCCAGGGCAGCTGCTTCCATGATATCTAACTACACCCTGAAATGGTACCATCAGGGCTTCAATTTAAATCTTGTGACATCTCAAAATGGGTGCCTTTAACCTGGGTGGGGGTTGGAGAGCAGGGTGAGGAAAATGAGAGATGGATTTGAGCCAGGTTTATGGAAAGGGACACCTCAGACTTCAGGCTCACCATTTAAGCCCCAGCCACAATGTTACTGGAGGAATAAGTCCTCGTTCCTTTTAGATCAAAAGAGGCCTTAGTCATGTGCTTGACCATTAAAGTTAGCTCAAATCATAGAGCTCTTGTCTGTTGGAATGCTCTCTCAGAACTGCACCTTAAAGTCAGTGGCCAGTTTTTTTGATTTGTAATTTCTCAGAAATTAGTCAACATACATTACAATAGTGTCTGTATGCACATCGATTGGGGAGTGGCTAAACAAATTGTGGTACATGAATGTAATGGAGGATCTCTGTGCCATAAGAAATGACAAATGTGATGAATACTGAAGAGCCTGGAAAAACAGACGTGAACTAATTTAGAGTGGAGTAAGCAGAGCCTCAAAAAATGATGTACTCAAGGAATTATAGCAGTGTGAGTGGAAAAAACAAGCCCCAAAGATAGAAGAAGTTCATGGTGCAAAAAACAAGCCTGGATCAAAGGAAGAGATATGAGAAAGCACCCCCAGTGCAACCCTTTGTGGGGGGGGGGGCTCAAGGTTTACAAGTGGTGGACATGACACATTTTCAGACTTTTTTCAAAGTATTAATCAGTTATATAGATTTTCTCCTCCTTCTCTTCCTCTTCCTCCTCTTCTCCTTCTCCTCCTTCTGTCTTTAAAAAATACCATTTAATATATGGGATGGCTTTCTGGAAGGGGCTAGGGGAGCAATATTGGGGCAAATTATAGTGATATAAAAAGGGCCGTGGCAGACTGGGGGTCATGAAGAGCCAGACATAACTAAATGACTGAAAACAGCAACAACAACAAAAAACCCAACCCAAATAAGAACCTATAGTATCTATAAGGAGATCTTAGAACAATTCTCTATTCCAGTTTACTACTGTATTCCTTCCAACCCAAACTAAGCTGGTGAAGTCAACTCTCGATTATCCATGACAGGTTTAAACCGTTTTATGGTTTTCCATATTATTTTCATCAAGTGTCTTCCTCCTAATCTTTACTTCCCTGGGTCCTGGGCAGTTGGCATGGGGTAGGAGGGTGGCAGTGGGAACAGAAGAAAGGAGAGTGAGCATAGAGAACACGTGGCTTCAACTCAGTCTGATTCTCTCCACATTCCAGATAGAAAAGCCCATAGTAGAGACTTAAAAGTATTGTTGACTTGATGCAAAGATAAACTTTTGTATGATCTGTCTTTGTCTCTTCGCTCTTCAATGTGTGATTTAAAAAATTTGTACATAGTATATATTAGTTATTACATATATGATTTAATAATGTACATTCATATATCAAGTGATAATACGTGTAGAGTTTTGTGCATATAAAATACATTTATATGTAATGTGAGAGCTCCCAGAATGGCTCTCAACTGCCTCTTAGTAGTGGGGGCAGAGAGTTGTTGAATTGCCTGGACTCGCTTAGAAGAGACAGAGCGAGTTCCAGCAGCCAAAATAAATCCTAAATATTCTACCTGGGGCAAACACCATTGTACCTTTGTCTTGGAAACCTTGTGTCCTCTCTTGTGCAGCTCCAGCAGTAAGTGACGGCTATCTTCCTGACAAATTTCAGCATTAGGAGAGGCCAAAAGTAAGTCATCAACATATTGTACTAGTGTGGAGGCTTTAAAGGTAATAGAGGCCAGATCCTGCTGTAAAATTTGGGAAAATAATGTGGGACTGTCTACAAATCCCTGTGGGAGTCTAGTCCAGGTCCACTGTCTATTTTTCCAGGTAAAAGCAAATAAATATTGGAAGTCCTCATGTACTGGTATGGAGAAAAAGGCAGAGCAGAGGTCTACCACTGTGAAACATGTAGATTCATAGGGAATTTATGAAATTATCGTAGCCGGGTTTGCAACTATAGAATGTCTAGGAATAACATAATTATTAATCGCTCTAAGATCTTGCACAAAACGATAAACAGGTTTACCATCTGGCCCAGGCTTGGGTTTTTTAACTGGCAAAATGGGAGAATTGCATGGAGAGTGATGACATGGAATAACAATACCCTGGCTTTTCAAAGCCTCAATTATAGGGGTGATCCCTTCTATTGCTTCCCTAGACAATGGATACTGTGGAATGGAGGGGGGTGGTCCCCCCTTAACTTTAAAGGTAACAGGCATGGCAGACTTAAGGAGCCCCACCTCATTAGGGGATGAGGCCCATAAAGACTCAGGAATGTCAGAGGGGATTTTGGATACCTCCCCTGCTGTTCCTTGAGCTTCTGTAAGTAAAATTGGTAATAAATGAACAGTATCCTCTGGCAATTGTAGGGAGATAGCCCCTCCTGGAGCACAAGATATGGTTGCTCTAAGCTTGCAAAGGAGATCACAACCTAATAAATTTACAGGGGCATCAGGCATGAGTAAAAATGAATGTTCTACTGTTAAGGGCCCCATAGATACCATGCGAGGATTCAATTTTGCCACTCTCTGGCTCTTTCCTGAGACTCCCACTACATTCAAAAATCCTACAGGTCTACACCCAGCATCTGGTTTGCTTACTAATACTGATTTAGAGGCTCCTGTGTCTAGCAGACAATCGTAATAAGTCTCCCCCACTTTTAGGGTGACATGTGGTTCTTTACTCTGGGGAGGTGAATGGACTGGTACAAGGGCATTCAAAAAATCTGGATCTGGGAATATATGGCTTTCATTATCTATGTTCCATTCCTCCCCAAGACCCCGTCAATCCTGTGCCCTCCTCTGAGAGGGACCTTGGTTACCATTATTCTGGTACTGCCTTTCTGTATTCCTCCGAAAAGATCTATTTCTATTTTGATTTTGCCTGTAATTAGAATTAGAATTTCTTCTCCAAGTCCTACATTCTCTCAATTCATGCCCCTCCTTACGACAGTAACAACACACCTTAGTGTCCTTGTTCCGGTGTTCACATGGCTGACAGGAACAACACAGCTTAGTGCCCTTGTTCTGGTGTTCACATGGCTGACTAGGAATCACCAGTGCCAGAATGCTCTGTTTGGGGTGATCTGGACCTGTCTCATGTGAGTCAAAGATATAATTTGCAAGTTCCTTATGTCTATCAGCTGTTAAGCTCCTCCAATCTGGACATTGGGTCAGAAAATATTTGCATACTTCTGGCAGTGAATTACAAATAAACATGTTGAGAATAATATAAGAATCTTTTGGATCAATTGGATCTAATCTGGTGTATTGCCTGGCGGTCTCACAAAGCCTATCGTAAAATCTGCTTGGTCTTTCATTAGCCTCCTGAAATGTGCTCATAAATTTCGTACAGTTTTCGGGTTTTCTAGAGCATAATTCCATTCCCTTCAGAAGTGTTTCCCTAGCATCTTTTAATCTTTGGAAATTCCTGTCATTATTATAATTCCACTCTGGATCCTTCAGAGGCCATTCCTCATCGGCCTTACCCTTCGCAACAAGGGCATTTCCTGCTTAGATAATATCTGTAATCTCAATTGGGGACAGTAAAGTTTCCATAAGGCAAGTAACATCAGCCCAAGTGGGTTGATATATATTAAATATAGTCCTTAACTGTGAAACTACACCATTTGGATGTTTCTCAAAACTAGGGAAGATTGTTTTCCACGAGTTCAAGTCAGTTGCTGTAAAGGGGTGATATTTTCTAACCTGAAGTGACACTCCCTTTTTATTAAATTCTATATCTTCCTGCAAGGGAAGTAGTTTCAGCTGATTTGATTCTAAAGACTGGCCAATATCCGTTTCTGTAACTGGGTTACCTCCAGTAGGGGGAGCTATCTTAGCGTCTCCCTCGCCACATGGTGAGGCTGGATTACCTTCAGCAGAGGGAGCCATCTTAGTGTCTCCCTCGCCACGTGGTCTACCTTTAATCTCTTTCCACATTACAACCATGATAATACCCATAATGAGAGTTATAGTCATGTGAACTATCGTGAGTATAGTATTACAATTTATTTCAACTGCAGGCATTAAATTCCTACTAATATTAAACACATTTTCAGTGGAGACAGTTACACTCATACCATTATACCAAAAAGATTTTGCTGTGTGAGTGAGGAGGAGACCGATAACACAATGAAGGAATACCGAGTAAACTAGATGTCTAAATTTGGACAGTATGGTACCCCAACACACTCCAATGCAAAAAAAATGAAAAAATCAAAGGGAAAATGACATATTCGATCATATTTTAAACTGGACTGGCTTTTTCCTTTAAAACAAGGCTTTTAGAGGCTTAAAGTCTTTAAGGGAGATTAGACAAAGGGAAAGTCCGTGGGGGGGGGGGTGGTATTTGGAAAATCCACCGAATTAGCGGCTTATGGCCAAACTAGGGAGGGTGGGAGGGTCCTTAAGGTCCCTTCAGGGGTCGCCAAACTGTGAGATTTAAAATTGGATATTAGATCATAAATCTCCCCTACTTAACCTTTCCCTTAATTTATCTCCCAGACTAGTAAATGGAAGAAGCTTTTGGTTTTCTAGATAGACCTTTTATTGTTATTGTAGTCACAAGGTGATGTTGATTAGAAGGATAGGAAAGTAGAAACACAATACAAATCGTCTTAAGTCTAAGCTTAGTCTATATGCCTTATAAAAACTCACCAAAAGAGAAGGCCACCTTTGGAGAGAGAGAGAGACCGTCTGTGCCTCGCAGTCAGGAGACCAGCAGAGCAGGAAAAAGCCCCACTTCCGTTCTCTCCTTGTCTTTTAAGCTCGCACCCCGGAAGTCGAGTGTGTAGCAGGCAGTCTGACATGCGCAGCAGGCGGACTGGCGTAGCTCATGCCATTGGTCTCCTCCCCAAAAGGGTGGTCCTTCAAAAACTGTCGTCTTTCAGTTATCCTAACCGACTGTTAAAAAACTTTCATATTTTTTTACCACAGTAATTAAATATAGTTATATAGTTATGGTTTTCCCATAGTATTTATACTATGTCATATACTGAATGCTCCATCGATCAATCAGCAGGCATTCAGGAAGCAAGGCCAGTGTGATGGGGACTCTGCTGGGCACCGAGGCTCCAATGGCAGAAATTAAACAGTCCCTGTCTTCAAGGATGACATTCAATCTGGGGAGGCAAGATATCCATTAATAAGGAAAGACAGTGTATATACAAAATGAAGACAAGGTAATTTGGGGAGAGAGGCTCCTGGGGCAGAGGCTTGAAGAAGGCAAGAGTGAGTTTCTTTCTTTCTTTCTTTCTTTCTTTCTTTCTTTCTTTCTTTCTTTCTTTCTTTCTTTCTTTCTTTCTTTCTTTCTTCCTTCCTTCCTTCCTTCCTTCCTTCCTTCCTTCCTTCCTTCCTTCCTTCCTTCTTTTCTTTCTTTCTTTCTTTCTCTCTTTCTTTCTTTTTTTTTTGCAGGGCAATGAGGGTTAAGTGACCAGCCCAGGGTCACACAGCTAATAAGTGTCAAGTGTCTGAGGCTGGATTTGAACTCAGATACTCCTGAATCCAGGGCCAGTGCTTTATCTACTGCGCCACCTAGCTGCCCCCAGAAGAAAAGAGTTTCTAAGAGGGGGAGGGGGAGGGGAGGAGGAGTCCATTTCAGACAAGGCATGGAGAACAGAGGTTGGGAATGGGAGTGTCATTCATGAGGAACAGCCAGTTTGGCTGGATTGTAGAGTGCAGAAAGGGGATGAGCATATAACCAGGCTGGAAAAAGTAGCTTGGGGCCAGGTTGTGAAGGGCCAAAATGCCAAATGAGAATGGTTATCTTTTATCATGGAGGTGACAGGGAGCCACTTGGACTTTAACAAGTGACGTGGCAGATCTGTGCTTAAGGAAAATCACTTCAGCAACTGGCCAGAGACTGAGGGAAAAGAGGTCAATTAAGAGTCTACTGGAGCAGAAGTGATGAGGGCATGAACTAGGGTTATGGTGGCCATGTGAGTAAAAAGGAAAAGATGACATGGAGGCAAAAACAAAAAGATGTGTTCATTTTTTTTTTTACAGGCAAGTCATTTTTACAATATGATTTGTACGAAATTCAAATTTTATCCAAGTAAAACTCAGAAAACTTAATGGAAAGACAATAGGGGAAGGAAAGTTGAGAAATCTTTGGGGATAGATTCATTGAGCTATAAGAATAATGGGGGGGGAAGAATAATGGAAACTAATGCTGATGCAAACTTTGTACCTTGACTCTCTAAACAAATGTGCTCTTTGAAGATAAGCAGAAAGCTCCAATCCAATAAACATTAAGCACTTTTTTTATTAAGCTCTAAATTCAATAATAACAAAACAGCAAAACCAAAACCAAACCCTGCCACATTGAACCCAGTCTTTTACAGGTGGAATTAAACTTGGAATTAAATGACTGCTCACAGCTCTGTCTTCTGCATGTGCATCATTGTCACCTCCTCCATTCACACCCCATGTAACAGCAGTGTGGAATAGATACAGATCTGGCCTTGAAGCAGAAATACCCTGAGTTCAAATCCAGCCTCAGATACTTAAGAGCTGGATGAATTTAGCAAATTATTTAACTCCTCTAGAGCTTAATTTCCCCATCTGTAAAATAAAAGTGGGCAGCTAGGTGATGCAGTAGAAAAAGCACTGGACCTGGATTCAGAAAGACCTGAGTTCAAATCTAGCCTCAGACACTTTATACTTACTAGCTGTGTGACCCTGGGCAAGTCTCTTAACCCTTGCTGTCCCACCCAAAAACAGACAAACAAAATAAAAGTGGTGGGCTCAATGACCTCTCAGGTAACTTTGAGCTCTGAATCAGTGATCTGAGTCTATCTTCTTTTTGCTAGGAAAAAAAGCAATTTTCTTTTTCCTTGTACCTTGTGCATTTTGCGGTATCCTTAATAACACTTGACTTTCTGAAAAGTCTCCTTATAGGGGTCCTTGTTTTGGAATCAAGGTGAACCTTGGGTAATGAAAAAACAGGCCTATACCCTCCTCCCCTCCTTCCTGTACCCACCATGATAAAGATGTATTTTTTTTTTATTCTAAAGGACCATTTTTTTCTAAACTATTCAATCCTAAAACTGGGTAGGGTGTGTATGTGTGTGCGTGTGTGTCTAGGGTAAGAGGGTGGCAACCAATCAGCACACGAATATCCTTCCTTACTGTTAACTCCTTTCTTGTCATTTTTTTGTTTTGTGTTTTGTGTTTTTGTTTTTGCAGGGCAATGAGGGTTAAGTGACTTGCCCAGGGTCACATAGCTAGTAAGTGTCAAGTGTCTGAGGCCAGATTTGAATGAAGGGCCTCCTGAATCCAGGGCTGGTGCTTTATCCACTGCACCATCTAGCTGCCCCCGTCATTTTTTTAAACTCGATAATGAGGCAGGGCCAGAAGGTTCTAGAAGGAAAGGAGCGGAAGCAAAGCAGGTGGGGAATACAGACTAGAAGTGCACTAGGTCACTCATGTAATAGTGGACATAGAGTCTTACAGGTTTATGGGCTTCCATCCCTGGAGATGGGAGCAGACAGATGAAAAGTGAGGGTGGGGGAAGGTGCAATGGACTGGGAGGTGGGGGGGCTCATTTGCTTCTCCTTTGGTGTTTCTCTCCTCCTCTGCATCCTTCTTTTGGATACACTTTGGCCTCTGATCCTATTGTCTGATAGAAAGCAGAGCTCTCTCTGTTGGAAGAGGGGAGAATAACCTTTAATTTGAGGCAAAATAGTTGATTACAAAGAAAAGAAGTAGACTAGTAGATGGGTTCCCTACAGACTCACACACGTCCACACAACTACTATGGAAAACTGCATTTGATTCAAATGTTGACTCTGTAACTTACCTGCTTCATGTCATCAGGCACTTAGTCACTCTGGGCCTCAGTTTCCCTATCTGTGAAATGAGCAGGATGAACTCTATGAACTTGGAGGTCCCTTATAGCTCTATGTCTATGATCCAGAATCAATGTTATGGGTTCAAAATGCATTCCAATTACCATGGATTCCTGAAAGTCTTGGGAGGTTCTCAAATTGTATACAAAGGTGTGGAGTAAGAAACGGAATATGTGGACACCGTCGAATAGGCAATCATTTGGATTCAGAAAGTGCTAATGGCCTCATTCACACAATCCATTAAATAACTAACACCCATTTTAAAATGATTTGAGAAGAGGGCAGTTTGAATTATTTTTAATGCCAACAGCAGTTATTGGGACATCGATAAGGACAAGTGCTACCCACCTTTTGAGTTATTTGCCCTTCCATGCATCCATCACTGTTTTCACAGGCAAAAGATAAGACCCACTTTCCCCATCTGTTTGCCCTACTCTCTACCAGCTTGCCCAGGCAGAAAGAGGCAGAGGTGGTTAGAGCTACGGTTCAGCCTGGGTATTCACTACTGCACACCACCTTGCACATAGTAGGAGTTTACTTGTTTATTTGATTGAATACTATTGGATTCCCCATTCATTTATCCCCAGAATGACTCTTATTTCGGCAAAGTACACATTTCTCCTGTGTTCAATCATTCAAAAATATTTCTTAAGCATGTGTAAAGTGCTGGGTGCTGAGAAGTAGACCATACAGTTCAAAGGGTGCCCTACTCTAGAGTCCTTTTAATAATAACAACAACAACAATAATAATAGCTAACAGTTATAAAGTGCCTTGCTAAGCACTTTTCAATTACTATCTCATCTGACCCTCGCAACAATTCTGGGAGGGAGGTGCTACTATAAACCCCATTTTATAGAAGAGGAAACAGGTTCAGTGATTTACCCAGCTAGTTAAGGGTCTGAATCTGGATTTGAACTCAGGGCTTCCTCACTCCAAGCCCTGCTGTCTATGCCCTGTGGCGTCCTGCTGGCTGCTCCATTACCCTGTGGCACAGGCACCTAGCCGATCGATCCATCCGACCGCAGAAGAGCAAGTTTAACAGCCCTATTGGGAGCTGACCCATCCTCACCATCTGCCGAGCAGCGCAAGGTCCCATTTGTGTCTCCACACCCCTTTGCCAAGACATTAACTGGGTCTTCTAAAGACCTTCCCTCCCAGTACGCCACAGCTGGATGACTTTTTATGTTACACAATCAAGTCCTATTTATTTAAAATGATTCTTTAATCTTTGCATCAATGATGCATTCAGGGAGCATTGAATCCTTTCCAGCAGTAAGCAGGGCTTGAATGCTACACCTAATGCCTGAAGCACCAATCGAATAAGAAGCCCCGCTTCAAAGCGACCCAAGACGGCAACTCCCCACATCTGCTGTTTGATTACGCCCCAGAGCTCGAGACCATCCAATTTAAAAGGGTAAGAAGCAGGGTTCGACAGCCTCCCATTCTTTCTGTGTCGATGTTTGGAAAAGTCTGAATTCCTCCTCTCTTTCATTATCACTCGGGTTCACAAGCGCCCCACACAGTCAATTCAAGCCAATGAGCAAACGCCATCGCTGCGGGGGAGACAAAGAGCCCCCGCCCCAGCCTGCCGCGAAGGGACTTGAATTTGCTACCAGGTGCTGAGCCAGGGGCCTGACTCAGAAAGGGAATAATTACACCTGGCTTCTGAAGGGAAGGAATGAATAAAGCGGGGCCCAGCTCCTTCCTGCGGCAGGGAGAGCTCCTGCCCTTTGGAGGTCGACTCGAATGAATTATTACTCTGTAAAATATGACATGAGGGAAAATATTTGTCTTCATGTCAAAACCAAGGCTCTTTACTAAACTGGATCTAGTTTTTCTCCCTAAACACAATTCAAGGAAAGATTTTTAAAATTGACTTTTTAAAGGCTTGAAATGTAGGTGAAACTTACAGAGGTATAAATATTTTGCCAGTTTCAAAGGAGAGTTGTCCATGTGGATTTCAAATTTGATTCCTTATCCTGACAGCTGCTAGACCCTTCCCTCCCAACCCCCCCAATTATCTTATAAATTTTATTAAAGGTACCTAGGGGCAGAGTGGATAGTTCAAAGGATCTGAGACGGGGAGACCTCAGTTCAAATCCTGCCTCAAAAGCTTCTTAGCTGTGTGACCCTGGGCAAGTCACTTCACTTCTGTTTGTCTCGGTTTCCTCATCTGTAAAAGGGCTTTGGGGGCAGCTAGGTGGCGAAGTGGATAGAGCACCGGCCCTGGAGTAAGGAGGACCTGAGTTCAAATTTGACCTCAGACACTTAACACTCACTAGCTGTGTGACCCTGGGCAAGTCACTTAACCCCAATTGCCTCCCTACAAACAAAAAAAAAAGGCTCTGATAATAGCCCCTATCTCACCAAGCTGTTGTGAGACTGAATGAGATAACATATGTAAAGTGCTTTGTAAAAATTTAAAGATAATATAGACGCATTGTGGTGGTGGTGGTGGTGGTGGTGGTGGTGGTGATAGTAGTAGATATTGTATATTATTATAGGTTAATGTTGTCTCCTCCCTACCCCACCCCCAGCTCCAAGGGCTATCTGATTTTTGGTTTTGTATCCCCAGCACCTCAAACACAGCGGGTCCTTAATAAATGTTTATTGATTAACTGATGTTGATTTTCAAATTAAGCCCTTTGGGCCAATTTGAAACGGGGCCTCAGGAAATGAGAGGAGATGCAGATATGCACAGGCAAGCAGGATGGCCATTATATAAGCACCCAACATGAGGTGAAAATGAAGATGAATTGGTTGAGGCAGAAACTGTTGATGTCATCGCCAGGATCACCAGAAGAAACCTTGGGTCTCACTTCTAAGTGTGGATTTGGCAAAGAGAGACCCCTGACAAGTTGACCCTATGTCTCTTCAATTCCCCTGACTTCCTCCATTCCTCATCAGCCGATAATTGGGGCACCACCAAGACTCGGAACTTTGAAAGTCCTCTCTGTCCACAGTTTCCTGTTTTTTTCCTACCTCTGTCACACTCTCACTGACTCTGAGCTTACTCTTTTCCTATGGGTGGAGGACTCGCCAAGCTCTGGCCTTCCCTTTGGAGCTCTGGAACCACATCTCCAGTGGCTCCTCAGCAAGCCCCTAAAACTCTCTGTGTCCTAAAAACAGTTTTTACTTTTCATTGCCCTTCTCTCCTTCTTTAAATCACTTCACCTCAACTTTGTATTAAGTTTCCATCAGTCCAGACACTCCATCTTCCATTTGGACCCTTCTTGCAGCCTTTTAGCTTGGTAGAAACTATCGGAACTTGAACTATGCAGGCAAACCCTTCAAAAGCCCCCTTTAAAGAAACAAACAAACAAGGAAACATCAAATACTGTTCAAGATGTGACATGATGTAGGGGATGGAGGAGGGCTGCTGGCTTAGGAGTTCAAGCCATCTGGCTCCAAACCCAATGTCCAACACACAACAATACCAGCTACCCAACAATCAGCAAAACACGTGACTTCTCGGACAACACTCTAGGATGATCAGTTGGCAAAGCAATTGTTCATTTGCAGAGGTGGAGAGGTTTTCCACACCAGGAGTTCCCCATGTAATGAAGTCACAGGTCCAGATCAAAGCAAATCATCCTTTAAGGTTGGTTGGTTTTTTGGTATGGCACTGTCCTTGAAACAACAAACAACAACAACCAGACAAACCAAAAAAGTACCAGATATGAGGAAGGCCTTTGTGTCCACATTCTTGGAGCATCCCAACCCATCTCTAGGCAGTACATACATACACACACACACACACACACACTCACTCACACCCATACATTCATACATACACAGTTGCTATGGGGTATGTGGAGATGGCACAGAGAGAAGCAGGGAAGATGAGAAACTCTGAAATGTGTCTCTGCTAATGAAGAGCAATTGAATTTTGAGGAGTGATGATATTTCACAGAACACCGAGAGGAGATAGAGTCCAGAGAGTGGAAGGACCCCAGCTCTACATGCCCACAAACACAACATGGACAGTATTGCCAACTGTAGGTCCATCTCTCAAGCCACACTTGGGCGCATCTCCTGACGTGACTGGTGATCTCATGTTGCTGCTGAAGGGAAACATTTGTCCCACCTCTTGCTCTCTCCAGTTTCTCCCCTGCAAAGGTAAATAACCCCCTCAGTGGATGCCTACCCTCTTACCTATTGGAGGCTGTGGGAGTTTGATGACAAACTCTCTCTTCTTTTTGGACTTCACCCTTTTGTCTGGAGCTTTGGGCCAGGGTGGATTAAAATTTACCCCAGAGTTAGGCAAGCTGAAGAAGTCCAGAATGAAAAAAAATGGAAAGTAAATACAACTCACACATATACACAAGCAAGCCCTGCCCCCAAAGCAACCTCTTCTACTTTCTGATAATCCCAGTTAAGTGAAAGGGCACCGTGGCCCCAGAAAGAGAAAAAGATTCATAAATGGTTTATCAGATTGGAAGGACTGTGCATCCAGTTAGACAAATGATGTGCATATGTAGATTCTCATCAAAGGGTGGTTGCCCAAGACACCCTGTAACTGCTCTGGACTTGCCTGTCAGGGCATAAAGTAGGAAATGAAAATCCCCATTTGACCAGAGACACAGAACATACAGGTAGCAATGGTTCTGGACATGACCAATATGGAAATGTAATACATGAACTCTCTTCCTTTCTTTCCTTTTTTCTTTCTTTTTCTTCCTTCCTTCTTCCTTTCTTTCCTTCCATCCTTCTTTCCTTCCTTCCCTCTTTCCTTCCTTCTTTCCTTTCTTCCTTTCTTCTTTCCTTCCATCCTTCCTTCCTCTCTCTCTTTCCTTCTTTCCTTCTTCATTTTTTAATTTCTCAGTGGGTGAGAGAGGTAAAATAATTCTCCATAATTTTTTTTTAATTTAAGAAAAAAAATCTATCCACAGATACTCCACAGATTACTGAGGTAATGCTTCAGTCCCTGCTTCAGAAAATGGTCCTTTTTAACCTCAGGTGGGTGGGAGAAGGGGAACCCTGTGGCTGGGGGCTCTTCTGGTGAGTGTTTCGCTAGTCTATTTCAGCCACTTGGGCATCACTCAGACTGCAATTTCCTGACATGATGCAGTGGTGTGGCTTTCAAGGGAAACAGCCGTGGGGACTTTTTAAAAAAAGTATGATTTTCTATTTCTGAGCATTTTCACTGCCTCATGTCTCTCTGCCTTGGGGCTTCCAACATTAGATAAATAGCCTGTTGTGGCTCTGAAGGTCATTGTCAGCCCACAGGGATCTCCCCTCTGCATGCTGAGCAGCATGGTCTGGGCATGCAACGGCTGTGTCCCTACAAAGCTTTGGGACCAGAGAGACTCTTGGCTGTCCCAGGAGGGAGTGGATAGCCACACAGAATGAGGTACAAAAGCTGCAGACAAGCTGTACGTACCACCTGACCCAGCACACAGGAGTCCACCTGGTGCCTCCTTGCAGTACTGTGCCAGAAAGACTGCTGAGTTTGGAGTGAGTTCAGATCTCAACTCTGCTCCTTATGTGTGATTTGGGGATTCTTTGGGGCTCAGTTTCCTCATCTGTAAAATGAATGGCTAGACCCGATTGCTTCCCACATGTACCATGGGTTTTCTCTAGCTGCCCTCCCTGAAGGTCACATAGAGCCCCTCCCCCAGGGTTTTCCAGTATCCTGAAGGGGTTGGGAGAGTCTCTGTTGTCTAACATTGCCTAGAGTCCTCACTGATTGTTTCCCCCCAGTCTTAGGAGTCCAAGCATCCCTTAATAGTCAGAGTAACTCTTACAGAGGATTATCTATTTCAAAGCCATGTAGCAAGAATAAACATACAAACATTTCTTCTAGTGCCCTGAAAGCATTATTTTCTTTATGTCATCTCAGTCTGAGAAGGGGAGAGGAATTAGGCTCATGCCATAACTAGCTTCCTACAGCCACCAAATTCAAAGTCAAAGGCCCCTTTCTTGCCCCAGCTAGTATTCTAGGACTCCAGCTTCTTGGGGCTCCTTTGATGGACTTGCTATGTCTATCCTGGAATATGGGACTCCAAGGTTCCCATAGCTTGAGCGGCTGGGTCAAGGACCCCGTTCCATGCATCCAGAACTGAAAAGGACAAATGAAATAGAACAAGAATCCAGGCCCATTTCTTGGGGCCAATGGCTTAAAGGGAGGGGGAGTAGCAGTTGGCTTCAGGCTCTTAGTGCATGGTGAGACCAAAGATACTTTTCTGCCTTCAAAAAAAGAGGTTCAGTTCTTGTGCAAATTTGTACTTAAGTTCCTGGGAAGGAATCATAGATAGCTTTGTTTCTAATGCCCAGGGGAAACAGAGTCATGGAAGGAAAGAGATCTGCCCAAGGTCACCTGGAGGGGGGGTAGGACTTCATGGCCTCTTAAGACCCCTCCCAGCTCTAGCAATACTGCTGCTACTGATAGTAGTTAGCATTTATGGATTATATAGCACATTAAAGTTGGTCAGGAGGGGGCAGCTAGGTGGCACAGTGGATAAAGCACCGGCCTTGAATTCAGGAGGACCTGAGTTCAAATCCGACCTCAGACACTTGACACTTACTAGCTGTGTGACCCTGGACAAGTCACTTAACCCTCATTGCCCTGCAAAAAAAAAAATGTCTAAAGTTGGTCAGGCATTTTTCACTGGTGGTAGCACTTGATCCTCGCCAGCAGAGGCAGCAAGCACAGCCCACTGGCCCCAAGGGCTGTAATTTAGTGGCTCTGGTTTTCTGAGGCAGGGGCTGTTATTGTCCCAATTTCACAGAGTCACAGACACTCAGCTGTTACCTGTCAGAAGCAGGTTTTGAACTCAGGTCTTTCTGACTCCAAGTTCATCTCTATCCTAGTATGCTCATCATTGGTTAGAAAAGGGACTGTGTCCTTTCCCCACACACTTGTCCTTAGAATTAACTCACTGGAAATCCATCCAGCTCCTTGCACTTTCTTCCCTTGCCTTTTGTTTGTCTGGGCACTGTCAATTCTTCCTCTTTCCCAACTGGCCTCATTTTGTTCTCTAGACTGTAAATATTCCTGCAGAATGATGGATTCCTCATTTCACTTGGCTAATCAACTAATATTGACTGGGATGCTATCACTGTGTTGCTGGGAGTTTGCAAAAGCCATGTCTCCCTTCCTCCCCGCTGATTCTCCTTCAGTGCCTCATTGTGGGGTGGCAGTGACCTTGGTTCTTCCAAGACTATGTAGGTGAAAGGCAGGCTCAGAAAAGACTACCAAGCTGGGATGGCTTCTTTGGGGTAACTGTCTTCGAGGGCAATGTAGCCAGGGTGGGCTGCAGAGAGGTCCTCACCAAGTTATAGGCGTACACAAAGAAGTAGACACACAATATGCAGAAGATAAACATAAGGTCATTTGGGAAGGAACGCCAACAAATGGAGGAATACAGGAAAGGAGCATGCTGGTATTGCAAACATGGGAGCATAGAGGTGGCAGAGGTGTGAGGAACAATGGCACAAGGGCATAAAATGTTTTGGAAGACCTTGTATAATAAAAACCAAAATTGTTTATTGGAGGCATTTTGTGAAGGATGTCAAATGTCAAACAAAGGGATGCTGTTCCTTTGATTCTAGAGGTAATAGGGAGCCAGTGGTGTCGATTTAGCAAGGGAGTGACATGGTTGGACAAGCTTTAGAAATACAACCTTGGTAGCTGTTCAGAGGGTAACACAGAAGGGGACCGGCAGGGAGACCAACTTAATAGGTTAAAAAAATTCATTTTATTTGAAAGCAAATCATATTTTTATTTGAGAGATAAATTACAGAGACCCACCCATGACAAGGAATAGATAAGATTCTATACCTGTGCCAGTAGTCGTGTTACGGCTGGTGAGCAAATGTTTGAAGATGCAGTTGTAAAAGGAGTGGATTGGAACTGGAGGGAGCCTCAAGAAGAAAGTAAACACGCATTTATGAAGCGCCTACTATGTGCCAGGTGCAACACGTTACAAATAGTGTCTCATCTGATCCTCACAATAATCCTGAGATGGGTGCTATTGATACCCCCATTCTACAGATGAAGAGAGTGAGGCCGACAGAGTTAGGTAGCTAATAAGCCTCTGAAGCCCTCCCCCTTTTTTTTTTTTTTTAGTGAGGCAATTGGGGTTAAGTGACTTGCCCAGGGTCACACAGCTAGTAAGTGTTAAGTGTCTGAGGCCGGATTTGAACTCAGGTACTCCTGACTCCAGGGCTGGTGCTCTATCTACTGCGCCACCTAGCTACCCTCTGAAGGCCTTTTTAAACTCAGGTCTTCGACACTCCAGGGCCTGGGCTCTGTGCGCTATGGCGCCCCCTAGCAGACCCAGTCCAGGAAAGATAAGACGGGCAGAAGATAGTGATAATACTGACAATGACTCCCGCTGACAGGGCGCGTTGGGGCTTAGAAAGCATTTCAAGTGTTATTGACATCTAAGCTTCCTAACAGCCCCATAAGACAGGGGACATCATGATCTCCATTTTACAGACGAGGAAACTGCTGTTGAGGTTCATAGAATTGCCTGGGGTCGTACCTCCGATGGGTTTGCCAACTGATCTAATTCCTGGGGGTATGAGCGAGTCACCTTCCTTCCCCCACAATCCCACAAGGGTCAGAAGTCCAGATGCTAAAGGTTCCTCCAGCAGACACCCTGGAATAGAAAAACTAGAAGCTGGGAAGGTGAACCAGTGAGCTGAGGGCTGGAGAGTGTTCTATTTGAGAAACATTTCCTAGGTTGGACGGTGTGGAGGAGGGCAAAGAATGCAGACTAGGAAGGCAGAGGATCTGAGTTTGAATCCTGTCTCCTTGTGACCTTGGGCATGTCTCTATGTAAAATGAAGGGCTCAGATCAAATGACCTCTGTTGTCCCTTCCAGCTGTAACTCATGACCTAATGCACGAGACCACGTGAGTGGGTGATCTCAGCACTGAAATGCAGTAAGCATTTAGTATGCTCCTAGTGTGTCCTAGGCCCCGGGCTCCATGCTGGGGATGAAAAGGCACACATGAAAGTCCCTGCCATGGAGGAGTCAGGCTTCTCCTACAAAGGCAGAGGCTGTCAATCAGTCAGCCAATCAGCATTTACTAAGCACTTACTATGTGCTGATCACTGGGCATAGCATCACTCAACTTTAAGTGGAACGGGGGCAGTTTGATTATTTGCTCCAACACTTCCCTCACATAGCTAGCTAGCTAGATATAGAAAGAAACAGATGATAGATAGAGATAGAAAAGAACGGATGATAGATAGATAGATAAATAGATAGATAGATAGATAGATAGATAGATAGATAGATAGATAGATAGATAGATAGATAGATGGATGGATAGATGGATAGGTGGATGGGTGGATGGATAGACAGATATATAGATGGTTGGATGGAAATAGATAAATAGATAGATAGATAGATGGTTGGGCAGATTGGTGGATGGATGGATGGATGGATGGATGGCTAGATGGATGGGTGGATAGATAGAAAGATATATGGATGGTTGGATGGAGATAGATAGATAGATAGATAGATAGATAGATAGATAGATAGATAGATAGATAGATAGATAGGTGGATGGGCGGATGGGTGGATGGCTGGATGGATGGATGCATTGATGGATAAAGATGATGGCCAAAGATACACAGGTGGTAGGTGCTGTAGATAGGTTCAAACCCAGGACCTCTGACTATAGAACCAGGGATCTTTTCCCTATTGGCAGGTCATTCCTCCCTGATGGGTCACATGGCATCTGAGAAGGAGCTAAGCAGAGGCAGGCCTGGCTAGTGCCTGGATGGGAGACTTTCTGGGAATACCAGCTGATATACAGCCTTGGGGAGATTACACTGGGCTGAAGTGACATCACATTCCCCTGGCTGAGACTGGCACAGAGCCGGGCCTCCTCCTCCCACGTCCCAGTGTGGAGCTGAACACGGCGTGTTTGCCAAGACCTCCCCCCACTTAGAAAAAGCCCCTGGTCTTTCTTCCCGTGGGACTGTCTAACCTTCAAGTGCCAAATGAGTGGAGAGCCATCTTCCACTGGAGGATTCCTGGGTCCGTGACTCAGAATTTCTGCCCTCGGTCCAGGAGACAGCATCAGGAAGAGTGTGGGAAAGTCCTTGGTGCGCAGCAGCCGGGATACTGTTTCCTCACAGGAGCTTTGCCCTCTCCACTTGCTGAAATGACTTTGGCTGTCTTCTTTCTGGATCTGGAGCAGCCTGGATCAAAACCACATGTGGCCACCACACCCATCATTTTGTGCTGGTTTTTTTTTCTTTTTAGTCTTTTTTGCAGTATGGCCTAAACACTTCATCGTGTCTTTTTGCTGTTCCTTGTAACTATCAGTATATTTCCCTCCTCCTTTCCTGAATGTCCAGAGCTCACACACCTCTGCCCAGAAGACAGGAGACACCTTTAGGATTCTAGGTGGCATTCTGGGCCCCAGAGCTGTGGTCAGGGCAGGGTCCCTAGGGATTGTCCATGTTCTCAGGAGGTGGGGAGGCTCTGGGAGGACTCTGGAGCTTGGCAGCTGACTGGGCAGTGTGCCGATCCTCCCTGACACTCCAATGAACCACAGGTCACCCTACCACAAGCCTAATGCCTGCCAGGGCAGGGCACACTTTCCCAAGAGATCTCCCATCACAAACATTGGTTTCTAAGTGTCTGGTCTTCTGAAGTCAGGAAGGCGGTATTGGACAAAGTGACCTCTCAGGTCCCCTCCAGCCCTAGGTCTTTGGTTCCATGAGTCAATTACAGAGTTACTTCATATACCGCTTGGGATTCATTAAGATGTTAAGTTTCTGCTTGACTTGGCAAGGCTGTGATCCGAGGAAAGCAGAAATAAGCAGGAAGTCGGGATACTGGAATATTCTGCTCTGAAACAGGCAATGTTGACATTGTACCAGGTAGATGAGGTAAAAACTGGCACACCCAGCATCATGCTAAAATGGTGGAAGACTGAGGAGGGAGAAAGAGGTGGAAAAGCAAGCTTAGGGTGTGTGCTTCGGCCACCCTGAGACCCCAAGAAGAGGTTTTGGACAGAGTTGAACGTGTCTTTGAAGTCCATCCATCTCAGTCAAGTCCCCAAAGTGCTGACAACGAAAGCACCACTGGTTTGGTAACAGGTGGTATCCAGATTTTCAGCTACACAGGGTATGAGGAGCAGATCTAGTCCATATTTCCATGCCTCTAACTGGGAAAAGGACCATATGATCATGGATTTCAAGCTGGACTAGACCTTAGGGGACCATAAAGTCCAACACACACACCCCCTATTTTACATATGAAAAAACTGAGATTTCTGTCCAGATTGAGTGACTTGCTCACGGTCACACAAATTGTGTCTGAGGTCAGATTTGAACACAGGCCTTCTCCTCTGCCAGAGCTCCGATGACTGCACCACCCTGCTGCCTCACTGGTGTCTTCTTGAGCATCCCATGGCTAACTGTGGAACCAGTTGGGAGCTCAGAGGAACATAAATTTAGACCTGGGACAGATTTCAAAGGTAAACAAGAACTCTCATCTTATAGAAAGCACCGGGGTCCAGAGCGGTGAGATCACTTTTCCAAGATCATAGCGGGATTGTGGGTGAGCCAGAATCTGAACACAGATCCTGGGACTCCATGTACAGCTTTCTTTCCACGGCTCCACATTGCTGGATGGCACTGTAGAGGAAGGAACCATCCGATGTGGGCCAATTGAAGAAGATTCCCCTGGAAAATCGAAATGGAAGCATATTTGGGGCCAGGAGGTTAGGGGGAAAAACATGACTCATGGAGCATGGAGAAAAGAGAAGGGAATGTAGAAAAAGCAAAGGAAGAAAGAGAAGGCAGGGCAAGCAAGTAAGGCGGGGTCCCACAAAGGACAGTTGTTTGGTTTTCTAGTGACCCTTTGGGCTGGTTGGCCAAGGAGTTGGAATCCAGAATTATCCTGTCTTGACTGACTAATATGGAAGAGCTGGAGTGCAGAGAATCATGGAGTCTCCAAAGCAGAGGCAACAGTGACCTCAGAGGTCATCTAGTTCAACCCTCTCCTTTTACAGCTCAGAGGGTAAGGGGTTTGCCCAAGGAAATAGGAGCTAGGATTCTGGTGCAGAACCAGACTTAAAACGCAGGCACTGACTCTTTCTACTTATGGTGCTGTCAACCTCAGAACTCAGTACCTCAACCGGAGAGGCTTCTGAACTCTTGCCTTATGTCTGTGTGTTCCTGTGATCATCCCTCCCCAGGAAGCTTTAACCAACTGCTCCCTCTTTGGGTCCAGCCACTTAGCTAAGCTTCTCAGAGATGGGTAGAGGCATATGAAGACACTCTGCCATGGAGGTAAACCTCAACTCCTTTCAGAATCATAATCAAGGTCTGAAGTTGTCATTGTTGTTGTCGTTTGTCCTTCATTCTTGAAGAGGACCGTGACATGTGATGACTTGCAGTGAATTGGATTTAAGGGAGGGGCTCTAAAATACAACTTCCTTCCAAGGTGAAAAGAGATGAAGTCACCACAGGGACCAGAATATTAGGAATAATCATAATAATAAGTGACATATGTATATACCTTGAAGTTTCCAAAGTGCTTTACATTTATAATTTCCTTTTGAATTTCACAATGGAGATATGATATAGATGATTTAGGTATTATGATTTCTATTTTATAGATAAAGACCTTGAAGTCAAGTGACTTACCCATGGTCATACCATTATTAAGTGTCAGAGCCAGGATTTGAACCCAGGTTGATCTACAACATCTCATTGTAGAGATAAAAGGGTTGTGGGTGGCTGTGATCCCAATGAGAACACATCACACCCTATGAGATGACTCTATGAAGGAGAAAGTGAAGAATCCCTGATTCAATTCCCCAGGCTTTGTTGGAAAAAAAATAGTGTCCTACCAGCCCAGTTCAGCTGCTTTCACCCACATAATGGTTGTTGAAGAGCAGGGCTTTGGAAGCCAAGATATCCCAGCGTTTGGGGACAAAGATTCTGATTGTGGGTCTCGTTGGCGCCAAGTTCACTTTACTCCCCACTGTTCAGATTTAGGTTTTTCCATTACTGATAGTGTAATTTGAGTAACAGACCTCACCAGCAGCCCTGGGCTTGTCCATACAGTTCTTTTATTGGAGAAGAAATCACATTTTCTGGGACAAAAGGTGCTTTGACAAAAGCCCCAACTATAGTCAAGAGCCATCTGCCATCCACATGAACTCGTCAACCAGGCTCGCTTATGTCCCTGATTCGGTTGACAACATAAAAGTGATCGGGGCCAGCCAGCCAGACACAAGGAAAACCAGCCGGGCACGAGTTCCTTCCTTCCTCCCCCTCCCTTCCAATTAGGAAAGAACAATTTTTCCTTTTCAGGACTCCTTCCCCTCCACCAATACCCACGAGTCCCCCTCCACTGTCTTTACTTGGTCCAATCTTACAGCATGAGGCTCCTTCTTAAGGGGATTGGTATAAAGAGAAGATATGAAAAATAGCCCTTTTCCCTCTCCTTTCTTCTTCCTCCTGTCCCATAAGCAGAAGAGCCAGAGTTTTGCCCGAGATCTTCTCCAGCCCTAGATCTATGTATGATGCTATCATTCTTTGGTTCTAGGGATGTGTATAAAAGCAGAGTCATGTTGGATCCAGAGGCTGATGCCCAAACATGACTGACTACCTCATCCAAAGTCTCGGACACACCAAGACCACCGTATCATTTGAGAGCTGCCAGTAGGGGACCCTAGAGATTGTCTTGACCAAGCCACGCATTCAATAGATGAGGACGTAATAGATGTGATCTGCTCAGGCTCATTTGGGCCATCAATGGCAGAGCCAGAGGTCAGTGGTTGGATTGGACGTGTCTGGGGGGAAGTTAGGGCAATAGTGTAAGTTGATACCGCTTCCAGGCCCAGGGGTTATAAGGTAAGGAGTATGAGGAAAAAGGTAAAATGCAGAAAAGTAAGTTTAAGGATTCAGAAGATTTTGGATCTGGAAGGAAGCTTAGAGGTTACAAGGGAACTGAGTATCAGAGGGGATCAGTGATGGGTCTAATCAGGAAGAAGTCTGGGTCCTGAATGCATGTCCTTTGACCTCAAGTTGTAGCCACATGGATTTGGATCTGGAAGGTGCCTTGTCAGCCCCCTAATCTAGCCCCTTCATTGTAAATAAGTAAGCAAGGAAGGAAGGGAAGGAAGGAACCAAGGAACCAAGGAACCAAGGATGTAGTAAGGAAACTGAGGCCTCAGAGGTCCCTGACTTGTCCAGAAGCCTTTTGACTCCAAATACTGTGAAGCTTTTCCAATAACAATAGCCACCATTCCTATATATTTTTAAGGTCTTCTACGCACTCTGTATAAACGACCTCATCTGCTCTTTACATCTTTGTGAAGGGATGTGCTGTGGTCACTTCTACCTTACAAATGAGGAGCCTGAGGCTCAGAAAGGCCAGGGACCTTCCCAGAGTCACACAGTGGAAAGAATTCAATAGCCTTTGAGCCCCTGTCTCGCTAACTCTCTATTCTCTGGTGCAAAGCCACCTGCACTACCCCACCTCAAGCCCCAAGCACAAAGTTGCTATGCTGTATTCCCTGGCCTGCCATCCTGTGTTTCCCAGAGCTTACAGCAGGCTCAGATTCAGTGAGATTCCCAAAACAAAATGAGGCCAAGTCACACAATGCTTGTCCCAACCAAATAATTATACTGGGAGAACTGCTTCCCAAACCAAAAAGCCAGAACAGCGAGTAGCCACCATGCCAGGTCAGATGCTGAGCAGAAAAGCACCTGGTGAGCATCTCCCCTGTCCCCAGCCCTGCCAGGCCCTTTAAAGCCATTAGCAGAGTGTCCCCGACTCCTGAACTGGCAAAAGCAAAGCAGTGATGAAAGCTTGAAGAAGACATCGTGTATCTCTCTGAGGCCCTCACAGTGTCCCAGAGAACAGAGAATGAAACATATGCCACCCTCATCCTGGCAGAAAAGTGGGTGACTATTAGCATATAATGGATGTTGTATGCTAGGGGTTCCTAACCAGAGATCCCCTCTGAGAGGGGTCATGGATCAATTTCACAAGGTCCATGAACTTGGATAGGAAAAAAATGACATCTTTATTTCAATATAATTGTTTTCTTTTGTAATCCTGTGTGTTTTATTTCATGCATTTTATACTGTCAACTCTTGAGCAGCTTTGGGACCCAGGCTTTGAGCATGAATACCCAGAGATTTCTGATGAAAAGGGGTAGCAACTGAGGGACTAAGAGGCAAAAAGGCCAAGGGAGGGAGAGAAAGAGAGAGAGAGAGAGAGAGAGAGAGAGAGAGAGAGAGAGAGAGAGAGAGAGAAGAAGAAGAAGAAGAAGAAGAAGAAGAAGAAGAAGAAGAAGAAGAAGAAGAAGAAGAAGAAAGAGGAGGAGGAGGGGGAGGAGGAAGAGGAGGAAGAGGAGGAGGAGGAAGAGTAGGAAGAGGAGGAGGAGAGAGCGCTGAAGCTGTCATTTGGACATTTTCCAAAGGGCACAGAATGACCAGGCAGTTTTCATACTGGAGAATGCATTCACTTCAGCATAAAAGGGAGACGTTAGCTCATTAAAGAACTAAAACGCAGACGAGAAATTGAGTGGGTTTTTATTTATTTTTTTTTTTAAAGAAAAGCAGTGATTACTTAAGAGTTGATTGAAAGAAAGCTCAGGCCCCTTCAAGTGGGTCATTTCAATTCCAAACTCCCAGGCTGTCCTAAAATGAGTTTATTTGAATTAAATCAATATCCTTTTTTTGCATTTGAAAACTCAAGGTCAGTGGATGTTGATATGTGAAAGAGAATTTTGATGTAGAAGGCTACCTCTCAAAGGCAGGGCTCTCTACTGGCTTTCTTTGTGAGCCTGAATAGCCAATCAGACGGTCTCCTTTTCTCTACATTCTGTGATATTAGCAGAGTACCTTCAGACAATGGCATCTGAAAACTCTAAGTACATCTGTGTCCAAATAGATCCAAACCTGTTTATGTTTACAACTAAACATCATCTGATTGTGGATGAATATCTCTATGCCATCTTTGAAAACGCTTGCTTTCCTGTCATTCATGAGAGAGCAACTGTAAACATCAGAGTGGCTGGAGATCATGCCAGAGAGGGCACTGGCCTTTCTCTGCCACAATGGCCACTGAGTAAAATCACCACAGACATTCAAAAGAGTCTACCGAATGAATGGGGCTTGCAGAGGAATTCTTACTCCTTTGAATACTCTTCTCTTGCAAAATGATCCATTTTTTGGAAGGTTTGGGCATTCGGTACTGACTGCTATTGGGTTGCATTTGTTCCCATTCTAATCACTTGGACTTGAGATACCAATGATTCGTTTAAGTCCATTAAAACAGAAAGTCCCATCCACGGTGTCAGCTGCTTATAGACATCAGCTGTTCTTTTTCCTGGATCTTCTGGGTGAAGAAGTAAACCAAAAGAGCCACCAAATCCTCTGGGTCTCATGAACTGACCTGCCCTTATCCCTGGTCAGTCCAGACAACATCCTAGGGTGGGAAAGTGACAGCTTTGGAGTTAAGAGTACTTGGTTCCAATTCCAAGACCTGCTAAGCACCACTTCTGTGAACTTGGGACAATCACATTTAGAAAAGGTTTGTGGACGCACCTTATACTTACTATCTGATTTGATCCTCACAATGACCTGTGAGGCAAGCATTCTGATCATTCCCATCTTACAGGTGAAGAAACTGAGGTAGAGAGCAGTTAAGCAAATTGCCCCAGATCACGCAGCTAGTATTTGTGCCTGATGATTCTCCTTAGCACAATGACTGGCAGTTAGTACACATTTAATAGATGCTGATTGACTGACTGAGACTGACCGATTGACTCTCCAGTTTAGGACTCTATCCACTACACCGGCTAGGCACCACTATAAGATGCTAGATTTAGAGCTGGGAAGAGCATTAGAGGTCACATGGTCCAATCCCCTCATTTTATAGAAAAGGGACCCCAGAAGGAGAAAAGACTTACCTCACATCCCACTCTGACTCCAAAGCATGGAACTTTTCTACTGAGCCTGATCAAAGGGCTGTGGAGCCAGAAATGGAAATGCATTCAAAAGGTGCTAACTGGCCAAAGCTCTTTGTGCTCTTTCTTGATGGGGAGTGAGGTGAGGAAAGGGGAAGCCTCCAGGGGTCTCAGAGTAGCCACGATGCTCTGGGATTTGAGAACTGGACGATGACAGCGGAAGATGGGATAAGGACCCTCAGAGCTCATAAACACTACCCTTATTTTGTAGATGAAGAAACAGAGGCCTGAGAAGTAAAATAACTTGCCCAATGACTCACAGTCAAGACAAATCAACAAGCATTGATTAAGCACCTACTAGTTGCCAGACACTGTGCTAAGTGCTAGGGATACAGAGAAAGGAAACCCTGTGTGACCTTAGACAAATCATTCATCCTTCTTGAGCCTCAGTTTCCCCATCTGTGAAATGTGAGGGTTGGACTCTACAGCTGCCAAGATCCTTCCACCTAAAACTCTAATGCTCTGATTGTGACATTTCCTTCCCCTCTCCATCCCCCATTTAAATAGCGCTCACATACACACACACACACACACACACACACACACACACACACACACACACACACACACACACACACACACACACCCCATGTAGCTGTTAACTCTGTTACTCAGGGCAATGGAGGCTAGACTTGGCCAGGGTGAGTAAAACCACAAATAGTCAATATTTGAAGAAAATTAGACATTTAATTGCAGCTATAAATGGTGCCTTTTACCCTTGACTCTGGGCTGCGTACCTATGGCATGTGCATCAAGTCCTCACAGAGCCGGGCCTATAGCATCTCTTTGATGACAAAAGACTGGCCCAAGGGCCGGTTCTGCTTATCAGAGGGGTATGAATCAGCTCTTGTACACGGGCATGGCAGCAACAGGCTCTCTGATGGGCAGGGATTCCTGTCCTCCTCTGCTCGCCTTTCCTCTGCCTGCCCTCTAGTGGAAATTGGCCTGAAAATGGCACCAGACTGGACCAGGCTGGACTCAGGGGCCCCAAAATGCAGAGTCCAGCTGAGGCTGCAGTACACAGCTGTTCACGTTTAAGGCCACTGATGTTTTCCTTCCTTCCTTTCCTTGTCTTTTTCCTTCCTCCCTTCCTCCCTCCCTTTCTTTCTTCCTTCTTTCCCTTCTTTATTTTTCTTCCTTTCTTTCTTTCCTTCCTTTCTCCTTCCTTCCCTCTCTTCCTTTCTCTCTCCTTTTCTTTTTCTCCTTCCTCTCTTACCCTCCCTCCCTCTCTCTTTCTTTATTTTCCTCTCATCCTTCTTTCCTTTCTTTTTTCTCTTCCTTCTCTTTTCCTTTCTTCCTTTCCTACCTTAATTTCCTCCTTCCTTTCCTTCTTCCTTCCTTTCTTTTTCCTTCCCTCCTTCCTTTCATTTCTTTCTTTCTTTCTTTTTCTCTTTCTCCCTCCCTCTCTCCCTTCCTTCCTTCCATTCTTTCCTTTAAAAATGTTATTTGTTATATAGAATGGCTCTTTTAGAGAGGGAAGGGGAAGGATACTAGAGAAAACTATACTGATATTTTAAATGATTAAAAACTCATTTTTAAAAAAAGAAAATCTGCTCAGTATGAGCTATTCTCTCACAGCCTCAAGGGCTCTTGGTTATCCACTGTCAAATTTGAGGGTCTGGTAGTCAGAATCCCTGTGTTCAAATTGCGCCTCTGAGATTATTTTATTATGTGATCATAATTCACTCAATTTATCTTTGCGTCAGTTTCCTCATCTGTAAAATGAGACATTTGGACTTGAAAGCCTCTGAGACTCCTTTCTGCTATGGATTTAGCATCTGCCCTGGCCAATTTTTTTTTTTAGTGAAGCAATTGGGGTTAAGTGACTTGCCCACACATCTAGTAAGTGTTAAGTGTCTGAGGCCGGATTTGAACCCAGGTACTCCTGACTCAAGGGTCAGTGCTCTATCCTGCCCTGGCCAATTCTTGACCCCAGAACTGATGACCAGTTGTGACCACCAAACAAGTCTCAGTGTCCTCATCTGTAAAATGGGAATCATCCCATTTAGAACTGGGAGGAAGCCTAGAGATAATATAGTCCAACAATCTCATCTTATAGATGAAGAAACTGGAGCACAGAGAATTCCTGTCAGCTGGCACAGCCAAGCCATGTTGTCCACTGATACTTTTCCCATTACAAAAATACTGAATTTGGAGTCAGAGGACCTGGGTTCAGATCCTGCATCTTTCGTTATCTGTGGAACCTTGGAGGAAGCTCAGGGTTTTTTATCTGTAAAAATACGATGAAGAGGAGGAGGAGGAGGAGGAGGATGGCGACGAGCATAATGGTGTTGGTAGTGTTGGTGGTGATGCTAATTATTGCTATCAGTTTATATCTGGCTTTTAAAGTCCTTTACTTATGCTATCTCATTGGATCCTCACAACTATATTGTGAGATTAAATGCTGTTATTACCCCCGTTTTAAAGATAAAGAAATTGAGGCTGAGAGAGGTGAAGTGACTTGGATCATACAGCTGGCTTTCAAGGTTGGATTTGAACTCATATCTTCTGAGAGAGTTGGACTGGATGACCTTTGAGAGCCTCTGGTCAATAACTTCCTTCAAATGCCTTCTTATTACTCAGTCAATTAATAAGCCTACAAGCCACCTTAATGCCAGGCACTGGGCCAGGGACTAAGGACAAAAATAAAGTCCTCGCTGCCTTCATGAAGTTTATATTTGATTAGAGGAGATAATATGTACACTTAAAATTATACACTCAGTACATATAAAATGCTACATAATTAGGAGAGAAGGAGGGAGATCAACCATCTGGGGGCATTAGGAAATGGTTCAGGCATCACTGGAACTGAACTTTGAAGTTAACTCAAATCTGGGACTATCCAAAGTGGAAGTGAGAAGGGAAGGGACATTCCTGGCCTTCTGTGAAACCTCCCCAAGAGCTCATACAATGTCTGTTGATATAAGTGAGTACCTGTGTCCCTCCCTTCTTTTCCATTGTCTCTCTTTGTCTCACCCCAAGTCCCCATAAAAGCACATGCCGGTCATAGGTGCCAAACAAGGACCCAGTTGACCAGTGGCACAGGCCTGGCCTGAGTCACCCCAGGGCCTCATGCTTTCGCTCTCCCTGGGGATTGGAGGTGGGCAGTTTGGCCCAGTAAGGGCAGCTGCTGGAGGTGACTCATGGAAGATGAGACAGTTACAGACTCCAACTCATCCGCTGAATACCTGCACTGGGACCATGACCACAGACAGTCATTATCTGGAGTGTTTTAATCCTAGCCCAGTCACAGGTTCCCAAAAGCATGGCCGTTGCTAAGAGGCCATTGGACAGCTGCATGAACCCGCCTAAAACGACCACAGAATCACTGGGATTCGAGCCAAAGGCACCTAATAGACAATTTAGACCAACCTTTTGCTTTTACAGGGTAGGAAACAGAGGTCTGGGGAGATTGCCAGGCACGTTGCCCACAGACACACAGCTAATAAACACGAGAGACTGGAATTCAGGCCTCCTTATTCATAGCCACTGACTATTCTTCTATTCATAGAGGCAGAGGCACAGGAGAAAATAGGGCTAGCTATAGAGTTCGAGGACGTGTGTTCAAGCCCCAACTTCCAGTCAGCAACCCTTCATTCACTACCTCCAATGGCTTTAGACATTCACTGTCCAAGGTACCAGAGACCAAGACAAAAATGACATTTTCTCTGACCTAAAGGAGCTTTCGCTCAATGGGACACTCAGCCAGGGGACTATGGGAAAGTCCCAATCCCTCTGAAGCCCAGTTTTCTCCTCTTCAATTAGGCAGAACAAAACTGGCTCCATCTAACTCACAGGATTTCTGGGAGGCAAGGGATCATCAAAGCTTACTTCCCTGAGACGAAACCCCTTGATGACAGCTACTGGTTTCATGCTTGTCGAGATGTCTCCAGCCACACAAGAATTCCTTCATAATTTTTTTTTGCATGTTATGAAGAAGTCGTGATCCCATATGTGACCCCGCTTATCGCTTAATATCCCTGGGCCTCAGTTCCCACATCTGTAAAACGAGGGGGTTGGATTGGATGACCTCCAAGGTCTCTCAGCTCCCAATCCATGATCCTTTGAGCCAAGGACTATAGAAATCCATGCTCACGTTGTTTGATAGTTAGTTATTCTCTGTTGGTCATGGGTTTGTGGGTGTGTGAGTGACTCTTGACCTCTCCCTCCGTGCTTTCTCTCACTCCTGTTTTCCCCAGAGCTTGAAGAACTTCAAAAGCTTATGCTGTCATTGGGAGGTCTGTCTTTCTTATCTCTAGTTTACAGATGAAACAGGGAACAGAGAGAGAAGAAGGTAATTATCTCTGACCTGACTCAGGATCTCTGCCTGGTGACTCAGAGATCTGTGCACAAAGTTTCATCTGGGGCCTGAGGGCAGTGACACAAGCATTTGTCATAGGAAAAGCCCAAGGAGAAAATCCAGCTCTGCTTTTCCAGGCTCCTGACTGGTGACAGGGGCCGAGGGAGGAGAGAACAGGGCTGGAAATCCTGGACTCACAACTTCTGGGGCAAACACCTCCCTCTGAGTCTTGGGTCAGGTAGGAGCAAGGTCACCCAGACCCCACCATTTGCCTCTGTGGCCTTTTCCCTGTGTACCCTGGCAGGGAACTGCAAGCATCCCAAGTGACCAATACCTCCGAGTCAAAGGAGGCCACCTGGAAAACCATCCATCCTGCCAGAGTCTGGGGTTTGGAAACAGACAACTTGGGTGGAGTCTAGTCTGAGCTCCACTGCTACCTGGTGGTGTGACTTTGCACAAGCACTTTCCCTTCTCAGCCTCAGTTTCTTTCTTTGTAAAAGGAAGAATTCAGATGACCTATGAAGTCCTTTAAAGGGTTAATACTCTATGATCCTCTGACCCTCCAGCTAAAAAGCTGATAGCAACATTAATTAACATCACTGCTGCCTCCTCATTAGCTGGACCCTTCATGACTTGTAGCCTGTCCTTGTGTGTGCTGCCCATGAGCTCACTGCTCCCAGCTCTCATGGAGCCCTGCCCCCAGGCCCCAGCCCCCTCACCCAGGAGATCATTCATGGCGGTTGCTATTTCAACCAGAACTTTGCCCAACAATCAGAGAAGTCTCTCAACAATTAGACCTGTTCAGAAGTAGAATGGGCTGGTTTGGGAGGAAGAGAGCTCTTCCTCACTGGTTATCTCCAAGCTAAGGCAGAACAACCCCTTTCCAGGGATGCTGTGGGGAGATTTGGCCCCAGGTGTGGGACCTGAAGTGTGAGTTAACTCTCAAAGATCTCTTTGAAAGATATTGGAGGTGGGGCAGCTAGGTGGCACAGTGGATAGAGCACCGGCTCTGGATTCAGGAGGACCTGAGTTCAAATCTGACCTCGGACACTTGACACTTATTAGCTGTGTGACCCTGGGCAAGAAACTTAACCCTCATTACCCCACCAAGAAAGAAAGGAAGGAAGGAAGGAAGGAAGGAAGGAAGGAAGGAAGGAAGGAAGGAAGGAAGGAAGGAAGGAAGGAAGGAAGGAAGGAAGGAAGGAAGGAAAGAAGGAAGGGGGCAGCTAGGTGTCGCAGTGGATAGAGCACCAGCCCTGGATTTAGGAGGACCTGAGTTCAAACCCAGCCTCAGACACTTAACACTTACTAGCTGTGTGACCCTGGACAAGTCGCTTAACCCCCAATTGCCTCACTAAAAAAAGAAACAAACAAACAAAGAAGAAACAAAGAAAGAGATTGGAGTCTGGTGGAAAATGTTCCATGGGGTATGGAGTCATGAACTTGGGTCATAGGCCTGGCCATCAGATTAACCAGATGGTGGCTGTGGGCAAGGTCCCTATCTCTCTTTCCTCATCTGTCACATGATAGGACTGGTCTGGATGGTCTATAATGTCTCTCTGTGCTCCTGGGATCTTCCTGGGAGGTAAGGAAATCAGTCAATAAACATGGCTTAAGTGACTGCTTCATGCCAGGCTCTGGCTAAGTGCTGGAAGTCTATTCACCAGAATGTTCCTGACCTTTTCAGTGGTATCCTACCCAAGGTCAGGTTCCTACAGAAATCCTGCTAATTGCCCTTATGAAAAAACAAATCCTTAGGGCCCAGACATTTGGGTTTTATTTTACATCTTTGCTCAGCACAGGAATAAACTTGACCATTTGTCTCCATTCTCTCTCTCGCTTTTTTTTATGGATATATTTTGTTTGGAGACAGATCTCAATAGACACCCCCTCCCACCCAAACATTTTCCTCAAAAAGTTCATCCAAACTTCCCAGTTCTGCCACTAATTGGTGGGGGAGAGGGGGGAGGAGGGGGTAGAGCACCTTCAAGTGATTTGATGCTCATTTATATATTACAATACCTAGAGGCATGGATGAGGACTGGGGCGGGGGGGGGGGGGGGAGAAGAAGGAAAAGATGGGGAAGATGACCAATAGGGGAAAGGGGGGATCGTTTCTTCCCTATGTACTCCTGACCTTTCTGTAACACCCTTCATGCACCCATCTCTCAGCCCTGGTCTCTTGACATACCCCCTTTGTTTCATGTATCTAGAAGTTTCCCAATATGCTCAGTCCAGATGGACAGTGAATTGAGCCAAGCTGAATAAAAAGAGGAGGAGGAGGAGGAGGAGGAGGAAGAGGAGGAGGAGGAAGAGGAGGAAGAGGAAGAGGAGGAGGAGGGTGGGCTGTATTCTTCTGGGAATCCCCCCCTCCTAATCAAATTAATAGTTTTATTATTTTTGGAAAGGGTGTGTCAATTGACTGCTCTCTGACTCCACGCACCATCCCTGAGACCTCCAGACCAAAACTCTCTTTCCCTTTGCCATTGCTGTTGTTTCTGTTGTAGTTGTTAACAATAACAATTGAGGCACTGTGGCATGCTGGGAAGACTCCTGGGGTTCAGAGCCCATCTCAGATCCTTGACATTGGGTAAATCACAACCTCTGTGGGCTTCAGTTTCCTGATCTGTAAAATGAGAGGCGACAGCATCTGAGACTCCTCATAGCTCTGCAGCTGCGCTTTGATAGTCTGTTACGTTGTTCATTAGCTTACATCTGTAAGGGTCTTGAAAGTCTGTAAGTCTCCTTACCCACATTGTCTCCTTTGATCCTCCCAACAACCCTAGGAGGGAGGTGTTATTATCAGCTCCATTTTACAGATTGGGAAACTGAGGCTAGGGGAAGTTGTTGATTCAATTGTGATCACTCAGCCAGTGTCAGAGGCAGCAAAGAAGCCTGGACTTGAAGTCCGGAAGACCTGAGTTCAAATACTGACTCAGACATTAGCAATGTGACCCTGGGCAAGTCCTTTAACCTTTAGCAGCTTCTTTCCTCAGTGACAGCCCTTACATTGCCAGGTTGTCAGGATCTAAAGAGATAATGTCTGTAAAGTGCTTTTGCAAAACTCAAAATGTCGTATGAACGCCAACAATATACACACATAAAGCACTTTACAAATCCGGAAGTGTTATATAAACTCCAGCTATTATTAGAATGAATAAAGGCAGGATCTGAAGCTAGCGCTCCCTGGCTCCGAGTGCAGCCCTCGATCCCTGACACTACGTCACCTCTCTGATAGGAGGGAAGAAAAGGAAGGAAGAGATCAGCTTCCCAAATGGTTCGTAGAAGAACCCACGTCAACAACACCTTCCAAATGAATGGGAACAGAACCGCGCCTCCCAGCCGGAGGCTCCCCCAGGCAGTGCCCACTTTCTCCTGCTTGGCAGAGCCCTCAAGATTTCCCACATGGGACCAAAAATAGCCAGCATTTGTCTTAAGGGGGCATGGCTATAATAAGCAGCCGCTAGGATCTATACCTAGCTGCTCATTCGAGTTGGAGGCAGCCTATAATGATTTTGCTGAAATTAGATCTAAATCACGCCGGCACTTCCGGAACCCTTTCTCCTGGAAGACATCACGCAGAAAAAAAAGAAGGGGAGTTTGAGTTCTTTCCATTTCGGGTTGGGTTTTTTTAGCCCTGGATTTCTAAGAGAACATTCACAAAGGACTAATTATTGCTTTGATGACCTAATTATTTCAAGGACCTGGTTTAAAAAAAAATTTTTTTTTTTCAGCCTGGAGGGTGAATGACCATAAGCTGATGAAGAACACAGACTTGTGAATTCAAGAACAGCCTTGCCTTGGACCTGCACTCTGTTTGGAGGATGTAGAAAAGGCGAGAATCACAGGACTGTAGAGTTGTAAGGGACCCCAGAGGCCATCCAGTACAACTCATACCTGAAAAAGAATTCTTTCTCCGACATCCCAAGTGATCATCCAGCCTCTAACTAAAGACCTCTAATAAGGGGAAGTCCACTGCCACCCATTCTACTTTGGGATAGCTCTAATTGTTAAGAGGTTTTCACCTGCTATTACACTTCTTAGAGGAAGGAAGGAAGGAAGGAAGGAAGGAAGGAAGGAAGGAAGGAAGGAAGGAAGGAAGGAAGGAAGGAAGGAAGGAAGGAAGGAAGGAAGGAAGGAAGGAAGGAAGGAAGGAAGGAAGGAAGGAAGGAAGGAAGGAGGAGGGAGGAGAGGGAAAGAAAGAGGAAGGTGGGAAGAAAAGAAGGAAGGGGAAGGAGGGAGGGAAGGAGGGAAGGAAAAAGAAAGAAGGAAGGGAGGGAAGGAGGGAGGGAGGGAGGGAAGAAGGGGGAAAGAAAGAGGAAGGTGGGAAGAAAAAAGGGAGGGGGAAGGAGGGAGGGAAGGAGAGAGGGAAGGAGGAAGGAGGGAAGCAAAAAGAAAGAAGGAAGGAAGGAAAAAAGGGAGACATTTATTAAGTGCCTACTACCTGCCAGGTACCAACCATATCAAGCACTTTACAAATGGTATCTCATTTGTTTCTCACAACAACACCGGAAGGTACATTATTATTATCTCCGTTTTACAGTTAAGGAAACTGAAGCAGGTAGAGGTTAAGTGACTTGCCCGAGGTCACACAAATAGTAACGGTCTGAGGCAAGATTTGAATTTGGGTCTTTCAGACTCCTGCTGCATCCAGCTGCCTCTGTAATAGACATCTCATGGGATCATAGATTCTGAGCTGGAAGGGACCTTAGGGATCAAGTCTAGTCCTTTCATATGACAGACAAGGAGCTGAAACCCAGAGAGGTCCAGTGAGTGACCTGCCCAGGATCACACAACCAGTCAGTTACTAAAGCAGGATTCAAAGCCAAGTCGGCTGGACTCCTAGCCCAGGACTTTTCCCCACTCTGCCTCCTAACTTCTCCCCATCTCTGAGACAGACCAAACAAAGCAGATCTAATCCCTCTTCCAGAAGACAAGACTTCAAATAATTGAAGTCCATTAAAGTCATCCCCCTCCCCAGCCCCAGCCTTTGTTTCCCCTCTAGGCTACACATTCCCAGCTTCTCCAACCCAAGGCATCTGCATCTTCATCTGACCAGTTGCATTCTATTCAGCTCTAGCAGCATTCTCTGGAGGCACAGAATAGAGAATAGAGACCCTGCTTCTTCCTCCAATGCTTTTGTTGCTAAAAGTTGCCCACAGGGCAAAACTCATCTAGATGTGTAAGCAAAGAGGAAGCTAGGTGGTGCAGTGGATAGAGCACCGGCCCTGGATTCAGGAGGACCTGAGTTCAAATTTACTAGCTGTGTGACCCTAGGCAAGTCACTTAACCCCAATTGCCTGACAAAAAAAAAAAGGATACCTCCTAAAGCTTGGTTCCATAAATCCTTAAGTGAACAAAAAGAAAGAAAATAAAAAATAGATGTGTAAGCAAAGTTTTGGACTTTGAGAACTCTGGACTTGAGGTCAGGAGATTGAGGTTCTAGACTCAGTTTTACCACCACCTGGCTCTGACCTTGGGCAAGTGTCTTAAACTCTCTGTCCCCAGTGCTCTGAAATGAGAGCTTTGGATTCCATAATCTCCAAGGTATCTTCCAGCCCTGAGATTCTAACATTCCGTGAAATGTTCTTTAAAAGGAAACCAATGACAATATTTATAGTTACCACTGTTCTTGGGACTAAAAGTAGTCAATATGAAAACACTGGGTGTATTTTGGGTCTTTCCGTTGCACTGTAAATTAGAATACAGGAAAGCATGAGCAGGCTTTCAACACTCTGACAGAACTACTTGGGTCCAACTCCGCTCTGGAGAACGCTGAAGCCCACAGCTACAGGAACTCTGCAGTAATAAAAACACCAACCAGGGGCAGCTAGGTGGCGCAGTGGATAGAGCACTGGCCCTGGATTCAGGAGGACCTGAGTTCAAATCCGGCCTCAGACACTTAACAATTACTAGCTGTGTGACCCTGGGCAAGTCACTTAACCCCAATTGCCTTGCTAAAAATAAATGAATGAATAAATGAATAAATAAATAAATAAAAACACCAACCCGGATGCACTCACTCCTCCCTCCCCTCGCCCCCCACCCTTAGCCAAAATGATATTTTAACTTTCAAAAGGAGGGCCCTTTAGGAAGCTAACACTGGGTCATTCTACTAAGGACAGAAATGCCAGGTGTCTTCACCTCAGTGCATAAATAGTGTTTGCTTCCTTGACTTTGAGGCCCAGATGAGACTTTAGATAATGTAATTGGAAGACCTTGGCCAGATGGCTCTAAAGCAGGAGTCCTTAACCTGGGGTCCGTGAACATTTAAACAAATATTTGGACAACTGCATTCTAATGGAATTGGTTCCTTTCATCATCCTGTGTATGCTGTACTGTGAGCTGAGAAACCTGATTCTGAGAAGGGGTTCCTGTGCTTCATCACACTGCCCACGGGGTCCAGGACCCAAAGAAAGATAAGACCCCTTCCTTCTTAAACAGATCTATTCCTATTGGTTCCAATGCTATCTAGTCATCTTGGGGGAAAAGCCTTCCTGGCTGATAATATACAGAACTTTAAGATTTATGAAGCATTTTATGCTCATCTTTCTTGCATTTTATCACCCATATAGTGAAATAAGTAGGTCAGGTATTATTATTCCCACTTCATAGAAAAGGAAACTGAGGGACTTTGAAGTTAATTGACTTCTAGAGTTCACATCATTGCTAATTAGCAGAAGCCAGACTTGGACCCATGTCTTCCCAACTCTGAGGCCATCACTCTTTCTACTGTGCCAAGATGCTCTTGCTCAGTCTACGCTTGAAACCTTGTATAACATAACCTTATAAGCTCAATTTCAGGTGTTATCAGAGAAGAGATGAGGCAATGCTCCATCCTCTCATTGCTGAACTTGGTGACTGTAGGGACAGAATGGTACCCACCATATTGGATTAGATATGGCCATTATGTTGGTTGATTTTAATGTTTCTTGGTTATGGAACAACATTAACTTCGATGGGTGGGGAGTGTAGAACAGAGCGTGGTGTTTTATATCTAGAAATGATCATTATGCAAAAACAAGAGGCATCAAAAAAGCTTACCGTTTACTCATCTATGTATATATACACACATGCTCACATTGTGTTGTGTTAAGAATTGTGGTCTTTGAATCCAGTCTCAGCTTCAAAACTTATTTGCAATGTGGGCTTGACCTGGAGTCGGGAACATCATGGTGCAAATCTAGCCTCAGAACCTTACTAACTGTGTAACCCTAGGCAAGTCTCTTTTCCTTAGTTTCCTCATCCATAAAATGGGGATGGTAATAGCACCTACCTTCTAGGGCTGCTGTCAGGATCAAAAGAGATAATATTTGTAAAGTACTTTGTGAACCTTAAAATGCTATGTAAATTATAGCTTTTATTATTATTAGTGTTTGGCAAGCCACATAATCTCTGAGTCTCAGTTTCTTCATCTGTAAAATAGGGGTAATGGTACCACTGTATCAGGGGCCATCTCCAGTCCTCCTGTTGCATATCATGCCACTGGACCCAGATGACTTTGGAGGAGAGAATGGTGCTGGTGACTTCACAGCCCTCCCTCACTTCAATCCAATTCAGTGCAAGTCATGACATCACCTCCTGATGTCACGGTCCTCTTAGATAATGAAGAACAAAACACTGAAAAGAACTCTAGACTAGGCATCAAGAACATGAGCTCAGTCCCCAGCTCTGCTGGGAACATGCTGTATGACCTCGGGTAAATTCAATTAAACTCTTTTGGCTTCAGTTTTTTAATCTATGAAATGGTCATGTTGGATGCCCTCTGAGGTCTCTTCCAGCTCTCAAAATCAATTAATTAATTTCTGAATCGACCTTGGTCCATAGTTCACAGTTCCTAGCAAAGGATACTTTTCTTGATAGGAGTAAGCAAAGAGTAAATGGACAGAGCAGTTATCCAGAAGGTCTATTGATCTCCTGCACCTTTAGGTGCATCTAGGTAGAGAAGATGAAGGCAAGACACAGGCCTTTGCCCCTTAAGAATTTCCCACACGATCTACCCCTATTATCCAATTAACCAATAAGCATTTATTAAGCATTTACTACTAAGGGAAGCTAGGTGATGCAATGGATAGAGTGCTGTCCCTGGAGTCAGGAAGACCAGAGTTCAAATTCTGCCTTAGACACTTACTAGCTGTGTAACCCTGGACAAGTCACTTAACTCTGTTTGCCTCAGTTTCCTCATCTGTAAACCAACCTGGAAAAGGAATATCAAAACCATTCCATGACTTTACCAAGAAAAGTCCAAATGGAGTCACTAAGAATTGGACATGATTGAAATGACTCAACAACAACAAGCATTTACTACATTCCACATATGATGCTAAGTGTAGAGAACACAAAGGCAAATCCAAAGTGATCTCTGTCCTCACAGAGCTCACATTCTGGCAGGGGAGACAAGGGAGTCAGCATGTTCATATATAGGCAGACACAAGCTATGTGTGTGGAGCAATCAGAAACCTGGAAAGACTTAGCAGTCCCTCTCTTTGGCTCATCATCAAGGCATCCTTCGTCATCTGAAATATCTTTTCAACTTGACCATTGGCTAGAGCTTGCTGAGGAATGGGAAAAGGAGTTTAGATAAGGTCCTTGGCCACAAATTCCTTAAATCCAACTAAGGGAAATACAGCTTGGTCACCAGAAACAACAGTGTCTGGCAGCCCATGTATGGGCAGGTGAATGGAACACAGCTATGGTTGTTCAATCAGGATCAGAGTCAGAACTCAGAGCATTTTGAAATAACTCAAGAAATATTTTACAAGGAAAAAAACCACCTCCCCTAATTTGGTCTTGCAGAATCATCTGGATTCCTGACCCAGGCTTTTTGGCCATTTCCTGTGGAAAAGTTGACATTTTTGGTGGGTGATAAGTAACCCGTCGTGATCTCGACTCCTTTACAATCTTGTCAATAAGAAAATCAATTGTCGGTGCCAAGCTAGAGCTTCGAGCCAATGTTTTCGTGAGAACAATTCCTGGATGTGGAGCTGCCTCTACTTCAGGCAATCACTTGGGAGCCTAACACCACATTTCTCCATAAAATCCATCCTTTATGGGTAGATAACATACTGCAGCTTGTGAACTGCTTACATTCCTGAGGCAGTGTCTTATTAAATCCTTGAATACAAGACATAAGATTTTCGAACTGGAAGAGATCTTGGGGGATGTCTGATCCGAGCCCTTCATTTTATAGGTGAAGAAACTGAGGCTGAGGCTCTTTACCTCAAAGAGACTTATTTAAGGTTATGTTGGTAGGAAGTGACAGAGAAAGGTTTTGAGTCCAATCCTTCCAACTTCCTTTCTGACTTCCTTCCGCTGCACCATGTTTGCTTGTAACCCATGAAGCTCTAGGAAATTTGGGGGAAAGAAGGTAGAAGGTTTAAAATAAATAAAGGTTTTAAACACAGAGTACCTGTTTATGGGTAATTATTATGGGGCTACTTTCTGGCTTTCTAGTGCATGTCTGGTACCACTTCTGCTATCTCCCCAAAATCCTTGGGGAGGTCTGTTTATATGGAGGAGATGCAACAGCTGCTCTCACACCTGTCTCTCCTCAGGCAGGCCAACTTCTTCTTCCTCCCCATCCTTCCCTTATCTTCTCTGTAAGCACTGGCTTTTCCTGCTGAATAGAAGAGAGAACTCATATCATTGGGATCTCACCATTTTCAATGAAAGTAGGTCAAGCTTGAAAAACTTTCCCCCAGCAAGAGCAAGGGACTTGGGAAGGGTTCCTGCTCAGCTGTTGTATTCAGAATGCAAGTGGAGGCTACATGGCTTCAGTTTAGCAGGAGATTTCAGTGCCTGAAAAATTGGTACAAGTTCACTGAGCATATGCAACTGAGTTGAGGACAATTTCTTTGAACAGATGCTCAGATTCTTTCTTTTTTCCCCTCAAAATAAAAGGGAGATTTCCAAAGCCAACTGGTGAGATGACTAGATCCTGGTCTATCTACTTTATTAGTTTGCAGTCCTTTGGAAGATACCTTGGTATGTGTGTTGACAATTTTCTTTGGTCAGTCTGTTATAATGGTGTGAATGCTTTGGGCATTGATCATTTGTGGTATGAACCAATTCATTCCCCAAAAGCCTTTATGGTGTCTCCTTGTCAAGGTATTTAGATTAGATTAGATTAGATTATAAGCACTTACTTTTGTGTCATGTACTGTGCAAAGGTAGAGAATAAAATAGTACAAGCAAAAGATAGTACCTGCCTTCAAGGAAGTTACATTCTTTTTTTTTTTCGGGGCAATGAGGGTTAAGTGATTTGCCCAGGGTCACACAGCTAGTGTCAAGTGTCTGAGGCTGAATTTGAACTCAGGTCCTCCTGAATCCAGGGCCTGTACTTTATCCACTGCACCACCTATCTGCCCCCAAGGGCAAGTTACATTCTAATAAGGGGAGTCACTCATAAAAGGGAACTGAAAAGGGGCTTGGGGAGTTACTCCATTGAGCTCAAGGTGGAGAAGGCAAGAGTGGAACCAAGGAAGGAATAAACATGGCAGCTTGGATATTTCCTGAAATGAAGCCCAGTTCCAGGGAGAAGCCCCTAATTGTCGGAGAGAAAAGAAGCATCATCCATAGTGAGAAGGCCACAGGTATGGTGTCATCTTCCAAGATGAGAAGGCTATTAGAATGGAAGGCATTTCTATGAAGGACACATACTGTGCAATATGGGTAATGGTTGTGGGGTTATGTTCTGGCTCTCCAGTGCATATCTGGTACCATTCTGAGAAAGCACACTGAGATATCAACTGGGCATCATGGGAATCTCAAAAACTGTACAAGGGGGGCAGCTAGATGGTGCACCGGCCCTGGAGTCCAAATCCGGCCTCAGACACTTAACACTTACAAGCTGTGTGACCCTGGGCAAGTCACTTAACCCCAATTGCCTCACTAAAATTAAAAAAAAAACTGTACAAGGACCTCAATAACTGACAGTGGGCCATATGAAAAAAAATGTGGTGGGGTATACCTTTATCGGTACTGCCGATGTATATACCACAACTGGAGTCCTGAGTCATTATAAATACTATGTTTGATTCAGTCAAGACATGCCTTTGGAGAGTTTCATTGTGAATTATACACACACAATTATCTTGCAAGAAAAACTCCCAACAATAGTGTTGACCCAGATGACTCAGCACTACTATGTTGGCAACACCCTCACCAGGATCCTGATTCCATATGCAAAGTTCATATTTCTAAACTGGTGGTGATGTTGATAAACATGCTCTCAGTGTGCTCATACATTACTCAGATGTCTTAGTCTGATCTGAAAGAAGGGTACTATGGGACCTTATTTTGGAAAATTGAAGGCCCAGAAGACACCAGGAACAAAGTAGACATGACCATGACCACTGGTTTTGTTTGTCTTGATATAGAAGACTAGTCTCTTAGCATATGAACCCTCATAAGCTGGCTAATTCTTCGAAGTCATCATTTAAGCACAAATTTGCTCAGGGTTCCAGACTTTGTTTGTTTGTTCATTTGTTTTTGTTTTGTGGGGCAATGAGGGTCAAGTGACTTGCCCAGGGTCACACAGCTAGTAAGTGTCAAGTGTCTGAGGCTGGATTTGAATTCAGGTCCTCCTGAATCTAGGGCCAGTACTTTATCCTGTGCGCCATCTAGCTGCCCCCAGGGTTCCAGACTTTATTCTCAGCTCCTAGTCCATAGTAAGGATTTAAGGAATGCTAGCTGGTGACTGATTGACAAGTGGTATTTAGTACTTAAACTCTCCATGGAGGTAGAGCTTTCACAGGACTGAGAGCCCAGAGACCTGGGGTCTACTCCTGAATTTGCCGAGTGCTCTCAATATGACCACAGCATCTCTGCATCTTCATTTCCTCATATATAAAATGTAAAGACTGGTGGGATCCCTTCTAGCTCGATCCCATTCTAGGATTCTAACCTTCTTTCAGAGAGCAACTAGGCAGCACAATGGATAGAGTGCCTGGCCTGGAGTCAGGAAGAAGTCTTTTCCTGAGTTCAAATGTGATCTCAAACACTTACCAGCCATATGACCCTGGGCAATTCACTTAACCCTCATTTCCCTGCCAAAAAAAGAAAAGAAAAAGAAAGAAAAAAGAACTCTGTGACATAAGTGCTATAATTGTCCCCATTTGACAGGTGAAAAAATTGAGGCACAGGGAGGTTAACTAACTTGTCCAGAGTCACACAGCCAGTAAATATCTAGTATGTCTCTGAGGCAGGATTCAGGCTCAGGGCTTTCCCAACTCCAAGCTTAATGCTCCATTCACTTCAATACCTACTTGCCTCTTTATCAGATGAGAACATCTCTTTGATGGAGTTACTGAAACAATGGTATATGATAGGTGTGAATAATTCCTAGATGGAATCAACCAATCAATCAAAAGCATAAACTGGGTGTGGACAACTTAAAAGTCATTCAAATTGGGAAAGAGGCAGGTGTTTCCAGTTGGATGAAATCAGATGGTATAATATATGGGGAGTGGTTGAAAGAATAAGTCATACCTCTGGGACTGTGCGTATATCAGAGAAGGAGAGTCTACCAATTACTCAGAAAGTCAACTTTTATGACACTTTGAGGAGGCAAACACTTAATCCCTGTCACGTATGGAGGCAAGGGGCTTTGAGTGAGGGGGGACGGGGGAGGAAGTGGATGGAGAATAGAGTCAGCCAGAAGAGAATGTCATTGATTATGTCATTGTCGAGAATGGGGTTAATGGGTAATTCACTAAGTGAGGAACTAAGGAAGAACAAACTAGACAAACAAGGAGTCAACAAGACCCCCTGCTCTTGGATCCCTAAGAGGGAAACATCCCACAGTCTTGGCTGGAGCTTCATGAGGACCCTACAGAAGAAGAAAAGAACTTCCATTCAAGCAAGCAGGAATTGTGGTACCTCTTTGTCACATATGCTTGTTAAACTCGAGCCCACTTTCCCCTGGATTGTGTATATATTTGTGGATTAACAAACATATCATAGATTTTTTGGGAAGCATTTTGAACCAACTGTCCTTACCAAACAAACCACTTTTACCCCTAACTAAAAATCAACTGATGCTAGCTGTTTTATTGCTGTTCAGTTGTTTCGGTTGTATCCAACTCTTTGTGACTCCATTTAGGGTTTTCTTGGCAAAGATACTGGAATGGTTTGCCATTTCCTTCTCCGACTCACTTTTCAGATGAAAAAATGAGGCTAACAATTAGGTGACTTGCCCAGGGTCACACAGTTAGTGTCTGAGGCCAGATTTGAACTAAGGAAGATGAGTCTTCTTGACTTCAGGCCCAGCACTCTATGCACTTCATCACTTAGCACCCTGCTAATTGATAGCCTGCTGACTAATTGATATCCACTGGATAATCAATGGAGAGCAGATGAATGGGCGCTCATATCCTAAGTACCAGCCAATCCCAACCCCTCAGAGCTATTGCTAAAAGAGAGAAGTAATCAGTCACGGTCTAGGGGTCCAAATGACCCATATGAGTGGGAGTTGAAGAAGTCAGGCCAGAGGGGTGACTAAACAGGAATGTCACTGATGAGCTAGAGAGTTCCAGAGATAGCCCATAAGAATGGGGAAGAACCTTGGCATAGGAGATGGTCATCAGTGGGAGACCTGGAAGTGGTTCTCCTAGAGATGAGATGGAGGAAGAAGAAGATGGCTCTCTCCAGGTATTTGGGAGGCTGCTATGTAGAAGGATGAACATGCTCCGCTTGACCCCAGAGGGAAAAACCAAGACTGATGGGGGCTGCCAAAGGCAATGCAAGGAAGGGGAATGGGGCTAGACCAACTGATTTCATTCAGCAGAGAGAACAAAATTCCCTCTTCCAGGGCAGATTGGTGCCAAGTCTGCACCTAGAGAGCTTCTAAGAGCATGGTGACTTGGCCAGGATCACACACACACAGCCAGGATGTGTCAGAGGTAAGATTCGAACCCACATCTTCCCAACTCAAAGGCCAGCTATCAATGTACTCTGCATTGTACTTCAGTGAAGGTTTGATGACCACATGAGGATATCCCAGATGAGATTCTTGATCACGACTGGTTGGACAAGATGATTTGTGAGATTCCTTCTAATTAGAAGATTCTTCGTTTCTGTAAAAGATTTCCGCCCCCCCCCCCAAAAAAATGAATGAATTTTTAAAAGGGGGCAGCTGGGGGCAGCTAGGTGGCACAATGGATAGAGCACTGGCCCTGGAATCAGGAGTACCTGAGTTCAAATCCGGCCTCACACACTTAACCCTTACTAGCTGTGTGACCCTGGGCAAGTCACTTAACCCCAATTGCCTCGCTAAAAAACTAAAAACTAAAAAAAAGGGGGGGGGCAGCTAGGTGGTGCAGTGGATAAAGCACCAGACCTGGATTCAGGAGGACCTAAATTCAAATCCGGCCTCAGACACTTGATACTTACTAGCTGTATAACCGTGGGAAAGTCATTTAACCCGCATTGCCCTGCCCTTCCCGCCCCCCCCAAAAAAGAGATTTGCCCAGGTACTGGCTTTTTTCCCCCGAGTCTGTATTATTGGATTGTAGATTTAGAATTGAAAGGAGCCTCACAGGGCATCTATTCCAAGCCCCTCATTTTACAGTTGAAGAAACATGCCAGAGAAATGACATTCCCAAGGCCACAGAGGTCATAAATGGCAAGGTTGGGATTTGAACCCAGATCCTATGATTCTTAATCCAGCCTATAAAGGAAAAGGGTAGGTCTTTCCCCCAAGGGCAGAGGACAGTGGTATGATAGCTTTGAAGGTGGGGCAGCTCTTCAGACTCAGAGTCTGGCCAAAAGAGAGAAGAAGCTGAACTCCCATCATCACCAGTGAAATGTCACACATTCCATACATTAGAAGAAAAGGCTCCTCTTCCTTCTGCTTGGGTTCACTTCAGGCTGAACCCTTCAATAACATTCCTCTCAGGTGACCTTTTCTTCTTCACAGAAAAAACCTCTTAATTCCGTTTCTGCTGTTTACTGAGAAAAAGCACCTAGGCGACAGAAACTCCAGGCACTCAGTCGCTTGAGTTAGGTGGCAAATTCTTCAAATCGTTCTCTATTTTTATTTCAATGATCCTCCCATATCCAGTTCATTTTTTAAAAATCCTCATTGTGATCACCTTTTCCAGCCTGGGAAAGAAAAGATGACTCCTTCCTGTGAGGGGTTTCCAAAAGGGAAATGAAATCATTCATGAAATTCACTGCCTGATTGTGGGTGTCACTGTTGTTTCTTCTCTCTGGCTCTCCGTTTCCTCATAAAATTAAAAGATTCATTAGGTAATTTCTAAGGTTGCTTCCAGCTCTAACATTCCATAGCCCTATAATCCCAATCTGAAAAGTCCTCTAGATTTGAAATAAAAAGATCTGGGTTCCTATCTTGCTTCTAACTCTACCTGTTTAACATTGGAAGTTGGTCTTAAATGACCTTGGATGTCCTTTCCTATTAGAAATTTTTGATCCTAAGAGCCTATGGAGGGGGGCGGAGCCAAGATGGCGGAGGAGAGGCTGTGACTCCCACAAGCTCCAGATAAACCCGTCCATTCACGCACAAATAATGCGGTAAAAATCAAAACCCAGAACAGCCTAATGCACATAAGAACAGAGTGAGACTGTTTCTCCGCAAAAGAGGGCAATTCTGATCACCTACTGATCAGGCTGAACAACTCAGCACGCGGTCCGAACCCAGCCAGGGACAGTGCTTCCAGCACATGTCAGAGTCTTCAGCACCAGCAGCTTCTGAGGCTCCGATCACGAACCGGTGAGGAGGTTCGGCGGTGGGCCGGGGTGAAATGGAGGCAGTGTCTACTGGAGTTGGGGCAAAGCGCCCTGGGTCTGAACCAGTGGGCTGAGTCGAGTGGTGGTGGCCCAGTGGGGGAGGGGTAAAAGCACGCCAAGCTTCCGACCATAGAGAATCAGAGTTCAATCAGACTTCTGTTTCCGGGTCAAAGAGAAAGCGGCTGTGATTACTCACAAGCCAGGCAGGCTGAGAAGAAGCCCAATCACCCCCTGGGCCATGCTGTAGCACGAACGGTGTGTCCTGGAAGCAGCGCTACACTTTAAGGAGTAAAAAGCCAAGAAACAGTAAGCCAGGATGAGTAGGCAGAGAAAGCAGAAGACCATCGAAAACTTCTTTGGGGGAAAGGTAGACCACAATACATCCTCAGAAGAAGAAGATAATAATAGGGTCAAAGCTCCAACATCCAAAGCTTCCAAGAAAAATATGAACTGGTTTCAGGCCATGGAAGCTCTCAAAAGGGACTCTGAAGAGAAAGTAGGAGAGATAGAACGAAGATGTAGAGAAAGAGAGGAAGGAATGGAAAGAGAAATGAGAGCAATGCAGGAGAGTCATGAGAAAAAAGTCAACAGTTTGAAAAGCCAAATGGAAAAGGAGATTAAAAAACTGTCTGCTGAAAATAATTGCCTAAGAATTAGGATTGAACAAATGGAAGCTAGCGACCTTATGAGGAACCAAGACACGGTAAAGCAAATCCAATTGAATGAAAAAATAGAGGACAATGTGAAATATCTCCTTGGAAAAACAGCTGACCTAAAAAATAAATCTAGGAAAGATAATCTAAGAGCCTATGGACCCCCCAAAATGTGCCACCTTCTCACCGTAGCCAGGGCCAAACAGACCTGATCCGGGTGCAGGCCCACCCAGGAAAGAGGAAGAAATGAAGACCAGGATCCTTCGGAGATAACTCCCTGGCTCTTGGGTGCCATATCTGGTTGGAGAAAGATCTGTTTGAACAAGCAGATTGGCTCTATAAGTTCCTTCAGGTGAAGTCACACCTTTACAAATGAGGAAGGGTAACACACTCATTCAGACCACACTCATAGTGTTCCAGCAGGGCCACACCCTTTATAGAGCTCCTTCACCCTTAGAATATTTTTTCAAGGATTCCCCTGCAGCTAAAATATCCCTGGACAGGTAGAGGATAGAATCATAGGCTTTACACCTGGAGGGACCTTGGAGACCATGCAGTGCCCCACCCCAGCCCTTTATTTTACATAGGAGGAAACTGGGGTGAGCCTCCCATAAAAGCAACAGCCTCTGACTTAAGAGACAAATGACCAGTTAGGCCAGTGTGAGACCTGGAGAGTTCTTGTATCCCTGTGCCCCGTGCCTCTTGCTCCGTACTCCTGATAACCAGTTTCCTGGGCTTGTGTCTTTGAGTCAGACTTTCCTTTCTGACGCATGTACCGTGATTTGTCCTAGGCCCTGGTAAAACTGAAGATAATGAAGTCCTGGGCCAGAGTTCTCAAGGTAATAAATATAACATGCTGATTTCTGGGTACCTGGGAAAAGGGGAATGATTCTGTGCCCTGCAGGCCACCAGCTGCCCCCTCCTGCTGGCCTCCCCTACTGAGTCAAGGTCCACACTGGTCTTAAAAAAGAAAAGGAGAGAAAAGCAGCAGAATAATCCCAAAATGGGACGGCTCCAATTTTCTGGGAGATGTCAGCAGACCTTTCGCCCCCGCCTGCCGCAAGAAGCCTGAGTGCTGACGGAGTTTCCATCTGTCCTTTGGATACACTCTGTATCCTCGTACATCTCTGCATTGTGTGTCTGGGACATGCTGCTGAGGAGATGGAACATCCTCTCCTGGGGCTCTCCCCCAAAGCCTCTGGGGAGGTCTGATTCCATGGGGCACATGTGACCGCCCATGGAACATCGATCTCTTCTCAGGCAGGTCACAGCCTTCCTTCCCAGCCCTCTCCCCAGGGCCCTCCTGTAAGCCCTAGCTTCTCCTGCTGAGCAAAAAGAAGAAATCCTTTACTGTGGAAGGGGAGATGCTTTGGCAGCATCTGTGTAGACAGGAAACCCAGTAAGGGAGCCCAGCTGGCCTGCCAAGCAGCCCAGCATAATAACCCAACTGGGCTTTTGTGGAGTTGACTTCAGCTTGGTCCCCCTGAAGCATCTGCTGAAAGCCCCCCCCCCCATTCCTGTTTGTTCCCTGCTGAAGAAGGCAGGTTCAATAGCCTTCCTTCTGTTAACTTAGAGTGTTAGGTAACACTGACGCATTGAGGGGAACAAACAGACAATGATAAACAGAGCTCAGCAACACCCAACATGGGACTCTGACTTTTGCAACTGGAAGAGAGTTGGGAGATCATTGACATTTTGCAGCTGAGGAAACTGAGACAAACTGTCCAGAGAAGGGAGAGGACCTACCCAAGGTCATGGAGTAGAGCCAGAATTATCCAGGGTACCAAGTTCAACTCTAGATGCAAATTTCAATGTTGAACCCCATGAAATGACAGGGTTGGGTTTGATGTTTTCTGAGATTGTACCCAGTTTTAAATCTATAATTCTATAAGGAATGATTCACACACACACACACACACACACACACACACACACACACACACAAGGAAAGCACTAAAGGCAATCTTTGATTGAATTCAACAACCATATCAAGCCTAATCAACAAGCATTTACTAAGGGCCAGCTATGCTGCAGGCACTATGCTAAGTTCCAAGGATGCAAAGAAAGGCAAAAGTCCTGATCTTAAGGAGCTCACAGTCTAAGGCCGTGTCTGGTGCCTGAAATATAAAGATAAAAGCAAAACCATCCCTGGAGGATTTTAAGTTCCCAGCCAGAGGCAGTAGAAAGAATCTGAGTCAAATGTTAGTCTTTATGTAAAAGAATGTTTGATCCAGGAGACCAAGTCTGTCACCTGCCTCCCTCCATCCCCTATCTTACACAAGAGGAAACTGAGGCACTGGGAGAGAAAATCCAAAGTTATTCAGGTAAGTTTGGCACCGGAACCTTGGTCTCTTGACTTCCAAACCCAAGTATTTTCTATTGTTCCATCTCCTTATTTCTTTAGTGATCCAGACATATAGGAATAATGGGTCTTCATTATATAGAACTGAGCCCTAGCTGACTAAGAGGGAGGAGGCCATGCTATCTGAGTCTAGACTCTATTGTCTCACTTTTGCGGACAGGTGATGGTGTTATAATCAGTTAGGTGACTCAGTGGATAGAGGAGCAGCGCAGAGTCAGGAATACCTGAGTTCGAATCCAGCCTCAGGTACTTAATAGTCCTGTGGCCCTAGGCAAGTCATTTCACCTCTGTCTGCCTCAGTTTCTTCAACTGAAATGGAGGTAATAATAACAACTAGACTCCAAATGCAACATAGCTCTGCTTCTAACCACCTGAGGACCCTGGGCAAGTCACTGAATTTTTCTTTTCTTCAGTTTCTTTGTCAATAAAATGGGGGCGTGCTATTAGATAACCTCTAAGATCAAGTAATTAATCAACAAGCATTTATTAGGCACCTACTATATGCCAGGCACTATGTTACACATTGGGGATCTAAGTACAAGGCATGGAACAATCCCTACTTCCAAAGAGCTTCCATACCGATGGGAAAAACAACAGGTTTCAGAGAAAAATCTGGCAAGGTTTGTTTGAACTGATGCAGAGGGAAGTGAGCAGAACTGGAGAAACACCGTATACAATAACAACAGCATTGTATAAACACATACCTATGTATGTATACTGTAAAGACACATACACATAAACACATACAATATCAAGTGAATAAATACAAATATTTCCAAAGCATCTTAAAAAGAAGCTTCTCTGACAGGGAAGGCTGGGAAGGTTGGGGAGTACAGGACATGTTTTGTGCCAAGGAACATCTTAGAGGGAGAGGGAGGCTCTTTGAGGCAGATGTAAGAAGGAATGCATCGTTAGGCATGGGAAATGACCAGTACAAAGACCCAGAGGTGGAGATGGAGGGCAGCACCGACAGTCTGGCTGCATTGCAGGGTACAGGAGGGGACACTGTGTCCCATGAGGCTGGAGAGACTGGGGCCAGGCTGTAGAGGGCTTGAAAAGCCAAACAGAGGAATTTATATTTGATTCTAGAGTCAAGAGGAAGCCACGGGAATGGATTGAGCAGGGGAGTCACATGGTCAGACCTGCACTTAAGGACAATTACTTTAACAACTATGTATGTAGGGATGGAGTGTGGAGGGACTTGAGGCTGAGAGACCAATTACCAGGCGGCAGCAATAACTTAAGGGAGAGATGATGGGGATATGAACTGAGGTGGGGCTGGTGTGAGGGGAAGGAAGAGCTGTTGTAGAGGGAGAAACAGCAAGATTTGCCTCTACTTGGGCATATGAGGTGAGGGAGAGGGAGGCATTAAGGATGATGCTGAGGTTAGAAATCGATGAGATTCGAAAGATGGCTGGAAATAGGAAGCTCTGGTAGAAGGGAGGATTGGGGGGTGGGGTAAGGTAGGGGCTGCTTTTTGCTCTTATACTCTTTCCCTATAATCCCATGAATATGTACCAGTCCTGGGGAGGAGCCAGAAACAATACTTGGCCTAGTGAATAGAAAATCATGCCACCAGTGGTATTTGTTCCGGCTCAGCAGGGGCAGGGGGAAGTCACCCCATCCTTTTATCTCTCCTCTACTTGTTCCTCTTTCCCCCTTCCAACTCCCACCACTTTATTCAAATGAATCATCCTGGCTGCAGAGATGAGTCAGGGCCCTTGGGTCAAATTGAAATGTACATTTCCACTCAAAGAGTGTTGGGGTGGCCTTTGTCTCTGAGGCCTCCCCCCTGTCTCTAGACATGTGTCACAGCCAGAAATGGGCATTAGGTGGAAGTGTGGTGTGGGAGATAGGGATGGGGCAGAGAAGTTTGAAATCAGGAGATCATAGGACTTAGAGATTATCTGGTCCAACCCTTCCATGTTACAGATGGGTAAACCAAGGCCCAGGGAGGGGAAGTGAAGGAAAATAGAGAAGGTCATAGCTAGAAAGGAGTAGAAATCATCTTATCCGAACCTCTCATTTTACAGAAGAGGGACTTACGGTCACCAGGTAGTGGCAGATCCAGCGCCCTAATACTCCTGCCTCCTGCCTCCTGCCTCTTGACTTCTCCTATTAAGGGAAGGGATGCTACTGAAGCATTTGAGGCTGGCTTTGAGGGGAGAAGGTGGTAGGTGTCTTAGGCAATACTCAGATTCTGAAGGACTCCAAAAAACTCAAGAATACCGACCATCTTGACTTCCAGTTGTCTTCATTAAATAGGGGCAAGATGTACTGGGGGTACTAGGAATAAACAAAGATGACAGTCACCTTCAAGAGACTTGGAGGACAAAGATGGGCTCCATTAATCTGATCCACATAAACAACCAGCCCAGAGAAACCTGGTCCCAAAGTGGATTTATTTTTAGCTGAAATTACCCCATGACAATGATGAAATTAACTAAACAATGGACAGGCCTGTGTTTGGCTCCTTTTGCAGAGAGTTAAGGCCCTTAATTCTTCAGTGCCTTTAAATAGCTCACCCTCTCCTCTCCAGAGGGGAGCTGGATGCTTTAATTAGGCATTGTCAGAGAGAGAGAGAGACAGAGACAGAGATAGAGACAGAGAGAGACAGAGACAGAGAGATGGAGAGAGACAGAGACAGAGAGCAAGACAGAGAGAGACAGAGAGCAAGACAGAGAGAAAGGAAAGAAGGAAGGAAGGAAGGAAGGAAAGAAAGAAAGAAAGAAAGAAAGAAAGAAAGAAAGAAGGAAGGAAGGAAGAGGTTTTCTTTAGCAAATACAAAGCACTGTTATTATGCCAGGCGTGATGCAGTAGTAAGTAAAGGTAGTGGCATCTTTACACACTGGCATAGTGCACTCCCTCCCACATGAATCTTCCCCCAAACAGCTCAAAGCAAAGTGAGCTATTTAAGGATCAGGAAAGAGAAAAGGATACTGACAATATGAATCTTAACTTTAGTTGTGTCTTTTGGGGTGGAATTTTACTCCCTGTAAGATTTCATTTAATACAGTCAATGTGAATACTTTAGAGTCTTAAAATGGAGAAGTTCTTTGGGGAACTTTGAGAATCAAGATTGTATTTTGTTCAGGGAAAATAATAATAATAGTGAAGAGAACAGCTCTCTTTTCTTTTGTTCTGTAAAGTCTGCCAAGCATTTTACAATGCTATCTAAGGACTGACCACCATCCATTTTCCATATAATCCTTCTAAGGCATTAATCTGTCCATGTCATTCTGTTGCCCCCCAACCCTCAATGGCTCCCTACTTCCACTAGGACAAAATACAAACTCTTGGTATTTAAAACCCTTCATTAGCTGACTCCTTTCCAGGTATGTTACACATTACTCCCCTTCATGCTGGACTATTTGCTTCACCCCATTCAGCATTCAATCTGCTGCTGCCTTGTCTTTGCAAAGATGATAATCCATACATGGCTCCTCACCCACATCTTTTGGAATCCCTACCTTCCTCCAAGACTCATGAGCCCCCTCCTACTGCAAGTCTTTCTTGGTTTTTCACAATGCCAATGTCCTTTCGCTCATCAAAGGATCACATATGCACTCATCCACGGGGGCGGGGGGATGAGGGGAGGGGGAGGGGGGAGCGTTGTAGCCCCCAGATAGAATGTGAGCTCCTTGCAGTCAGGGACTGTTTTGCACCCCCATCCTCAGAGATCAGTACAGTAACTGGCACATATTAGGAGTTTAGTCAATGTTGTTTGGGTTGGACGAGAATGATTATTACAGAAGAGAGAGGGCTTCACAGTGTGTGGAATCATGCCCAGCCTGCTCCAAGAGAACCTTACAGTCATGTATTCTACCCCCCGCCCCCGCTTCTTTTACAAATGAGATTGGGGCCCAGACAGGTGAATGACCTCTTCCTGTCCATCTAGTTATTGAGTCAAACAGGAGCTGAGGGGTGTTTTTTGACCAGAAGCCAAGGGCTCTTCCCATCTCACTAGACTTCGACACCCCTTTACATACATGGTGTCTTCTTCCTAGAATATGAGCTCCTTGAGGACAGGAATGAATAGCTTGTTCTTGGTAGAGGAGCCAGAACCAAGTATGGCTTGCCCACTTTGGCTTCAGAATTCATCCTCCCTCGAGCTCCCAGGCACACCTGCCCTAACCTGAATACTTCCCTGAACATGTGGAGCTGCATTTCTGGGGCAAAGATGATCAAGCAATCAGCAACCAGCACTGTGGTATGTGCTAAAAGGAAAACATGGGAAATAGGAAGTTTCTATTCTCTCCAATTCATCCTCTACTTAGCTGCTACATTGTATTCCTAAACTGTATTCCTAAAGTACAGGCGACTATGTCACTCTCCTGCTCAAGGAGTCTCCATAGCTCCCTAGGGTAACTTGAATACATACAAGATCTATGCTTGCCACTTAGGACCCTTCACAGTCTGGCTCCAATGTGATTCCATTCATCTCATCCCATTTCCTTTCCTTCATTCTACATTTCAACCAAAGTGGCCTTTAGAGGATCAGAGGATCACTTGGAGGAACCTCCAAGATTACAAGTCTAAGCCCCTCATTTACTGGTCCAAGACACTGAGGCCCAGAGAGGGACAGTGATTGGTACCCCTAATATATGTATATTTACTTAATTTATGGTGCAAAGCCATGCAAATAGTAAGAGGGAGAGCAAGAAGGTGAAACCAACTCTTTTGATGCCCAAATGCATTCTTTTTCTGTGACACAGTGTTCTTCATACACAGGGTCCCATCTCCCACCTCCATGCTTTTGCAAAGGCTGTGTCCCAGAACTGGAGTGTCAGCATTCCTCACCTCCACCTCTTGGAATCCATAGCCTTCTCAAAGATTTAACTCATGCGTCATCTCTTACATGAAACCATTCTTGTTCCCCAGGTTGTCAGTGCTTCCTGCTACCCCATCCCCCAACTCCTTGCATTTATTTCTCTGGGCATATTCTGCAAAAAGCAAATTTACTGAGGGCAGAGTGTATTTTGTTTCTTTCTCTGTATTCCCAGTATCTAGCACAGTGCTGGTACATAGTAGGTGTTTAATAAATGTTTGTCAACCTTTTAGTTTGTCAAACTAAGTAAAATGCGACTGTCCTAGAGGAGTTTATGGTCTAATTGGGAGACAAGCCTGGCCTGCAGGAAGATATGAGAAAGGTACATCATCCCACTATAGGATCTAGAACCCAAAGGGACAGTGGTCACCAGTAGGTCCAATTCCCCCATTCTACGGATGTGGAAAGGGAAGGACAGAGAGATGATTTGCCAAAAGCCACACAGTTAGTAATTGGCAGAGCTGGCTTCAGAACCCAGGGGGAGGAAGACAACAGATAAAGAGGGGCTGGCTATGGGGGAGTGTTCCCACAGCAGCCTGGCTTGGAAATGCCTGGTCCCAGGAAAAGGCAGGCGCTTGCCTCTCTGAACCCAGGGAGGGGCCCAGGGGCAGAGCCCAGCTGGTTTCAGAAGGATGAGTTTGAGGGAAAATGGTTAAAGTAGAAATAATAGCATCTAGAAATGGCACAGAAGAGGTGTTTTGTTTTTCTTCCTAGAGGCTACAGAGACTGCCCACCACTCTGGACTTGGTATTTAGCTTTGACCAGTGCTCCAACACCCTGATGAATCTACAGTCGCATCCAAGTTGACATTCCCTTCAATGGGATAGATAGCCAATCATCCTTGCTGGACCATTATGCACTCTCATCTGGGTCCTTTCAATCCACCATACATAGACCACCCAGTGTGCTGGGACTTTTTTCCAGGAAGATATTATGGTCCAGTGGAAAGATATCATTTCGAGTCTGGAGATCCGTGTTCAAATCTTGATTCTCCCGTTCACTGCCTGTGTGACCTTGGACAGTTTCCTTCATCTCTCTGTGCCTTCTCATCTGTAAAACAGCAATGGAATGGGTAGAAATTGGACTAGATGACCTTGAGGTCATGTCCATCTCAAGATCTGTGGTCTCCTAGTCATGTCTTTGCATAGAATCTAATGGAGCCCCCCTTGTTTTTGGCAATACACTATAGGTGAAGGCCATTTTTTGTGATGCTTTTCTTGGGAAATCCTGTCCAGGTTCTGCTAGCATTTTTCATGTGGCTGCCCAAGTCTGATACTCAGCCTTCACACATTGCTCATTCTGTCAAATCTTGGAGATGTGAAGAGAGAATGGAAAATGGCTCTCTCCCCCAACAGGAAGCCTTGTGTGTAATGGAAAACTCAGGGTGCTTTTGGGGAAGGGGAGATGGAATCACCATCATTTGGACAACAAAGTTTCTCCAGTAGGCATCTCTCCCATTTCAGTCCAGGTGAGTCACTCCCCTTCCAGACAATGGGGTATTTGAAGACACTGAGATATCGGGAGCCCAATTCAATGGAGAAGGTGGGGAGGGGGAATCAGCAGGAGCACTGGTGTTGTCTTGTTGTCATGGTGCTGAGAATATCGTTTTCAGTTAGCTTCCCACTCAACAGCTGCTTTGTTGGCATTTTTGACACGGGGGGGGGGGGGGGTTGGTGTCCACCCCCTTGCCTGCGTGCACATGCACACCAGACACCCGCTCTCCCAAAGGTCTAACTGGGGAGGAGGGGTGACAGTAGTTAAAAGGAGGCACTTATCTAGATGGCAAATCTGTTCTCCCAGAATAGTTTGCTGGGAAGCAGCAGGAAAGATGTCGCAGTTATCCATAGCAGATGACATCAGCTGAAACCTTCTAAGGAGAAGCAGAGCCCAGATGAGCCCATCGTAGCCTCCTTCATGAGCCTGGGGTGAACTCTGGGAGCTCAAAATACGTCAGCCTTCTCCTGAGCCCCTGCAAGGGGCATTCAGGACAGAACCCCTCCCCTGATGTGATCCTGGTCCCACAGCTTTTATGCCGTGTGGAGCAGAAAGATGCCTGGGGCAACACCCAGACTGAGACGGTGACTTTTCATATCCCCTCACCATCTGGTCTCAGAGGAGCGGTGGGCATAGTGGGACACACACTTAGAGGTAGGAAGCCTGCGTTTGAATCCTCACTCTGCCCCTTCACTAGCCGTGTGACCACAGGAGAGTCCCTGCAGTTTTCTTGGCCTCAGATTTCACTTGTAAAATGAAGGTGATGATAACACTTCCACAATCTGTCTCTCTACCTGGTAGGTTCTCAGAAGCTTCAAAGGAGATAATATATGTAAAACATCATGCAAATGTCAGCTATTATTAGACCATTGGTGTAGGGAACTTGTCTTGCTAATGCCGAGGGACAACTCATCTGTAACCCTTAGCCTGAAGAGAACTGATTGAGGCAAAGACTGATTAAGGGACTTGTCCAAAAACCTATTGTCAGAAACAAGACTTGTATCCAAGTCTTGCTGACTTTAAGGTTAGAGCAGAAAGACTTTGAGTCAGCAAGACCTGAGTGTGAATCCTATCTCAGACACTCCCTAGCTAAGTAACCCTGATCAAATTACTTAAACGCCCCCTGCCTCAGTTTCCTCATCTGTAAAATAGGTTTCATGTCATAGCCCCAACCTCCCATAGTTATTGCCAGCGCCTAGTGAGTTAGCATCTGTAAAATGCTTTGCAAACCTTCAAGTGCTACCTGTTTATTACCTTCCCTAGAGAAATCCAGCAGAGCTCTATCAGGATAAATGGTCTTACCCCCAGTTCATGAGCAGGGATACATTTTTCTTGTCTTTCTTGCATATCTATATGCCTTAGTTTCTTTTCTTCCTTCAGAAGACTCAGTCCCTTGCTATGTGGGTTTCATGCTTGCTTTTTTTCTTCTTGCTATCTCCCAATGTGTTTGGAGCCTTCTTATGTATATAAATAACAAACAAATGTATTGGCTACATCAAAGACAGTTCCTTTTAAAAAAGAAGTTTTTTGTCCCTGTATAAGTTTGCTTAAAGGTGACTCAAAAGTTAAGATGCCCTGAGCCACCCATTGGTGCTTTCCAGTGAAGCCTGAGGTTCCACCAGTCTTTGTTTTACAAACCAGGGTGAGTGGGGAGTCTGGTGCTATGGCAGGAGCCCAGGGGAATCAGCTGTTTCTGACACTCACCAACTGTGTGAATGAATAACCAGGGCAAGGGACTCTCCAGGCTCAAGTTTCCCTGTCCATCAAATGAGGAGGCGGGTTTAACCGATCTCCCAGGTCCCTTGCAGATCTAACATTCTATGACTCTCTGTACTGGACTGAGCTGCCACTAGAACCCTGAACCAGGCATTTTCAAGGACGACTAAGCCTGAAACACCTTGACACAGAGTAAGACCCTGGCTTTGTAGTCAGAGGACCTGGGTTCAAATCTTAATGTTGTTATTTACTGCCTATGTGACCTTGAACATTCACTTCTCTTGGGTCCCAGTCTCAGCTATCTCCTCTGTAAAATAAAGGGGTTGTGTGTGTGTGTGTTTTGTGAATTGTATTTTTTTCTAATTACATGTAAAGATAGTTTTCAAAAGTAATTTTTTTTACAGATTTGGGCTTTCACATTTTTTCTCCTTTCCTCCCTTCCATTTCCCCTCCCCAAGAAGGGAAACAATCTGATATAGGTTATACACGTACAGTCATGTTAAACACATTTCCACATTAGTCACAGTGTGAGAAAAGAAACAGAACAAAAGGGAAAAAAACACCGAAAAAAACAACAAAAGTGAAAATAGCATGCATCAATCTGCATTCAGACTCCATCAGTTCTTTCTCTGGATGTGAAGAGCATTTTCCATCGTGAGTCTTTTGGAATTGTCTTGGATCATTGTATTGCTGAGAAGAGCTAAGTCTATCACAGTTGATCATCACACAATGTTGCTGTTACTGTGTACAATGTTCTCCTGGTTTTGCTCATTTCACTCAGCATCAGTTCATGTAAATCTTTCCAGGTTTTTCTGAAATCTGCATGCTCATGGTTTCTTATAGCAAAATAGTATTCCATTATATTCATATATCACAACTTATTCAGCCTCTCTCCAATTGATGGGCATCCCCTCAATTTCCAATTCTTTGCCAACCATAAAAGAGCTGTACATGTGGGTCCTTTTCCTTTTATTATGATTTCTTTGGGATATAGACCTAGTAGTGGTATTGCTGGGTCAAAGGGTATGCACAGTTATGATTGCCCTTTGGGTGTAATTCCAAATTGTTCTCCAGAATGGTTAGATCAGTCCACAGCTAAAGGAGTAGGTTTTGATCAGGGTTCTTGACCTGTTTTAATGTGCTGGACCCCTTAGACAGTCAATCTGGTGAAGCCTCTGAACCTCTTCTTGAATTGTGTTTTTAAAGGCATAAAACAAAATGCATAGAATTAAAAAAGGAAACCAATTCTAGGAAAATAGTCACCGAAATATTTTTTTAAAAACAATTTCATGGATCCAAAGGTGAATTGTCCCTCAAGGAGATGATAGCCAAGGTCCCTTCCAGTTCAAAATCTAAAATGTATGGTCTGCTTCAATGAAAAGATCAATCTTAAGGAAAGACACTCACTTTGAGAGACAATGGGCCCATAGTGATGTGTGTGTGTGTGTGTGTGTGTGTGTGTGTGTGTGTATGTAAAAGTAGTCAGGGAAGACCCGAGTTCTAACCCCACCTCGAACTCTCAATGTGTGTCTGGGGAAGTCATGTCACCTCTTTGGACTCAGGTTTCCTCATCTATAAAATGGGCACATAGCATTATTGTACCGATCAAACAAAATCATGTTTGTAAAAGGGTTTTGCAATACTTAAAGGGGACACATAAATGGAAGCTGTCTGCAGCAGGCAGTTGCTACAGGGCATGACAGATTCTCCAGATTTAGAGAAATGGGTCCCTGCTTCTTTTTGTCTCAGGATGCCTTAAAGGCCTTTCCCAGGTGCAGAGCGAACAAAGATCTGTTTAATAATAGCTAACATTTTATATAGCACCTACTATGTGCCAGGCACTTGCTAAGCACTTTGTAGTTACTCTCATTTGATCCTTTTAATCACTGGGGGGAGGGAGGGGAGAGGTGCTATTATTATTCCCAGTTTACAGAGAAGGAAATTGAAGCAGACAAAGGTTAAGTGATTTGCTAGTAAGTGTGTGAGGCTGCATTTGAACTCAGATCCTCCTGACTGCAGGCCCAGTCTTCTATTCATTAAGGTGCCCCCAGCTGCCTCTAATGCCAGATGGTTAGGAGTCCTTCGTGTAGCAGACTTGAGCTCAGTCCGAAGGCAGCCTGGACTGGGCTCTGAGACAATAATCAAGGATGTCGCCTGCTGATGGATTTGGCTTTTTAAAGACATTGAAGAGCCCCTTCCCGCCACAGCCAACCGGCTCCTCACACACTAAAAGAGAAACCATCTTCAGGCATAACTTGCTCTTGTTGGGCTCCCACTCTGTGCTTACTGGGTTTCCCCCAGACCCTGGATGGCCCAAGTTGCCTCTTTTGATTTGAATCTTCTGGCCAGCTGGGTTGCTCCCATGCCACTGCATTTGGGTTGCAAATTCAGCAGAGGGAAGCAGAAATCCAAGCCAAGGATTATTCTCATTGAGTTAAGGAAACTTGAGCAGCAGCACCATATTTAGGCCCTGGAAGTTTGCTGAAGCTCCCATTTGTTCATTTTTCTCCTTGCTGTCATGGCAGAGAGACAGCAAAAGGACAGTCCAAGGGACTGAGTCAAATCCTGTTATGGTTCAAAGGACAGACCTGGTATTTATGCTTCTGGGCTTAGGAATCCCAGGGATGGGCTGGGGATGTCCGGGTGCCAGGAATCCCTCTTTACCCTCAGGACAGAATGACCCCACTGCAAATGAGCTTTTTGGTTCAATGGGCAGTTGCCCAAAGGTTTGTTTTTTTTTCTTTTTCTCCTGCCTTGGACACTGAGAGATTGTCACTAGGCATCACTTGAACCCAGATCTTCCTGGCTCCAAGGAAGGACCTCCTTCCACTATATTGAAAAGTTTGTGACATTGCACATGTATCACAGAAAATAAAGGGGGCATATAAGAAGGTATTTAACTGTCAAAATGCAGGTCACTTTCAAGAGTGGGCAAGTTTCTCTTTGTTTGGGTTAGAAGGGGAGCAGGGTTATTGGACGGACAAAGAGCCCCAGCACAGTCCCTAAAAGACAACTGAACAGATTGAGAGTGGGGAGATTGGGCATATCCCAATATGGATGCAATGTATCTTTGAGGAGTGGTATGAAGCAAGAAGTAAATAGATTCAGGAATCATCAATCAACCAATCAACAAGTCTTTGCTAAGTGCTTAAAGTATGTCAAACATTGGACTAAATATTGGAGATACAAAGACTAGAGGGAAGTAGTCCTTGTCCCCAGGAACTTACAATCTATTATGGAAAACAATGGGTATACATAGGAATGTGTCTGCATAGATATAACAACATATGAATATGTACATGCATATGTAACAATACATTTGAGTGTGGCTGCAAACTCAGGAGACTTAGCAACTCTTTCACCACTGTGTGGATCACAATGTTCTCTTTCTTAGACCCTCTTAATTTGTATCTCTCTTAGACCCTCAGTAGCTGATCTTTGCTCACTCCCCATTCTCTGTAGCAACACCCTAAGTCAAGCTATCTGTGTCTTCTGTCTTCCAGCAGGTCACAGCTATCATTCATTCATTCATTCATTCACTCACTCACTCACTAACCATGTATTAAGTAAGCCCCTCTATACCACAGCATTCAAAGCACAAAAGCCACCCTCAAGATTTCTGACTGATTTCTTCATGCCAGAAGACAGAGAGAGGCTAATGAAGTGGAAACTGAGCCTCAGAGACATTCAGGAATATGGTAATCCATGGTAGAGACTGACTCAGAGCTCTGCTCCCAGCCTCACTCTGCTTGTTTGTGCTCTTTTTGAAGCAACTGAGGGCAGTTTCCATCTTGCTTTATTTGTTTGTTTTATTTCTAGAGCTAACACAGGGCCTGATACAGAATAGGTGCTTAATAAATACTTGCTGATTAATTGATTAAAGTGCCCCACATTGGGGCAGCTAGGTGGCGCAGTGGATAAAGCACTGGCCCTGGAGTCAGGAGGACCTGAGTTCAAATCCGGCCTCAGACACTTAACACTTACTAAGCTGTGTGACCCTGGGCAAGTCACTTAACCCCAATTGCCTCACTAAAATAAATAAATAAATAAATAAAAATAAAGTGCCACCACATTTAATGATAAAGATGGAAGCATTCTCACTAATTCCTTTAGGCCATGTAATGGAAAACTGGGCTAAACAGGGTCCCAGTGCTTGGGAGTACTTCATCTTCCCCACAAAGTCCATCCCTGCAATGAGCCTGCCTTCCACAGAGGGGTGATTTTGAAGAAATGCATAGGACTTAGGGAGCCAAGTGGAACACATTATTTTTTACTAAGCCAGGTCTTTTTTTTTTTTTAACCACAACCCTTAAGACATTTTGTGGGGCTACTAGAGAACAGCCTGATTACATTTCTCACATGATACGACTCCACCCATTATCCTCAGCAAGACATCCAAGTGCAGTTTCACCAAGCTTGGACTGGAAAGAAGAAGGGAAACCCTCAGATTCCTATGGATCAATTGAGGGGGTTACCCTTGGAAAAGAAAGCACATCACATCTCTCTTCTCCAGGCTCTTTATCATCTGTCTGGCCCAAGGGAGCAATTCATTTCAAATGTAAATGCCAGAAGGCCCCCACCTGGCCAACCCTGGAAGGAGCTTCAGTATTTCCAAGGATTTGGCCAGTCCTGGGCTTTCAAAAGCGGAACATCACAGCTGCCAGGATGCATCTGTGCATTTTCTACCTTTTAAAGCACTCCAAGGGCTCTTCACACTTTCTGTGTCATGGACCCCTTGGATAGTCTGGTAAAGCCTCTGAACCCCTTCTTAGAACATTATAAAGAAAATTAATTTTATTAAAATATAATTATGTATATGTACACACACATACATATGTGTGTGCACATACATAATTATATATATATATATATATGTATATATATATACATATATATATTTTTTTAAGTGAGACAATTGGGGTTAAGTGACTTGCCCAGGGTCACACAGCTAGTAAGTGTTAAGTGTCTGAGGCCGGATTTGAACTCAGGTCCTCCTGACTCCAGGGCCGGTGCTCTATCCACTGCGCCACCTAGCTGCCCCCATATATATAATTTTTAAAACAAGTTCAGGAATCCGAGATTGACAAAGGACCCTGGATCTCACATAGACTCTGGACTCAAATGGACTAAGTTCATTTCTAGGGGCTTGATCCCAAGAGAATAGATTTCTCTTTTTGGTTTCTTGTCTCCTAGAGTTACTGTAGCATGATTTCCTAATATATTCAGGGCATATCATGTTTAGGTTTCTCAGAATGTGGTTGAGTACTCAGTTCCTTTTTAGGGGTGCTCAAGGTGCTAAATGCATGTTGGGTGTGATACAGATTTTATCTCACCCCACAGAAAATACAAAAAAACAAGAGAACTCATTGGAGCCCATGAACAGATACAGAAACACAATCAATCAATAAGTACTTATTCATCAGACCTCATGCTAGGAGACAGAAGGCACCTCCCCTACTCCTTTACAAAGGGAGTATGGAACATGGCATATATTGTCAGAGTTGACAATGTATTGATTGGTTTTGATGATTTTTTTCTCTTCTTTCTATTTTTTTCTTTTAAAAATTTTTTATTATAAGAAATAGCTCTTTGTGAGGGGGAAGGGGAGAGATACAGGGAGAAATTTAGGTAAGGTAAAAACAAAAGATATCAATAAAACTTTATTTAAAAAAAAAACATTGGGGGCAGCTAGGTGGCTCAGTGGATAAAGCACCTGCCCTAGATTCAGGAGGATCTGAGTTCAAATCTGACCTCAGACACTTGACACTTACTAGCTGTGTAACCCTGGGCAAGTCACTTAATCCTCATTGCCCTGCACAAAAACAAAACAAACAAACAAACAAACAAAAAACATCCCTGGGCTCAAGGAGTTAAAATTCTTTTTTTTTTTTTTTGAGCTAAAGTCCTAATGGAGTACTAAAGTCCTCTTTAACCCAATACACATTCAAACATTAGCTTCCTCATCTTAAAAAGAATAGAACTTGGGGTAGCTATTGGGACAACACACTATTTATTTGATATTCCTTTCTTCCACAGGGTCACAGAGGCCCCTCAACCTGTGGTTTCTACTTCCCTAGAAGGTAAATTTCCTGCCCAACAAGCAATCCCCTTTCTGTCAGATGAGGCATTGTTTAAATACTCTGAACAAGAGCTGAAGAACTATAGAACTTATCATTTTTGGTCCCCACAGAGCTCATTGCATCAGGAAAATCTCAATCTAAAAGATTTGGTGCCTAGACTCTTGAATTCAGGAACTCTCATACTTGGGGTTATCCACAAAGTAACTCACAAAGCTAGCACTCCCTTCTTAGGCTGCATGAGCACACATATCTGCTTCTTCCCTGTGTTTCTACAGTACACAATTCAGCGGAAAGGGAATAGGATGGAGAAGATGCAAGTTCAAATGCTGCCTCAGACACTCCTTTGCCCTTGACCTCAGGCAAAGTACTTAATCTCTATTTGCCTCAATTTCCTCATCTGGAAAATGGGAATAATAATAGCATCTACCTCCCAAGGTTGCTGTAAGGGTCAAATGAGATAATATTTGTAAAGTGCTTTTGCAAACATTAAAATGTGACATAAATGCTAGCTATTACTCTTATGACGATAATTACCATTATTATTAAATAATAAATTTGGAAAAGCCACTCTCAGGCTCTCAGGAATCATATGCCAATTGCTCCTGTCAAAAGTCCAAATCGGTTTCTAATGGGGGTGAGGGAGATATCCCTCCCCACTACCCACCTTACTGCATTTCAAAGGAAGACACACTGAGAAAAGGCAAAGGAAGATCTGAAGAGAGTTAGAGAATGAGCAGCTCCCAATCAGCCACTCATCAAGAGGTTGTTCCAGGCTCTGAAGCCCAATCAGTATAGCAACAGTGAACATGCTCAGACTCCAAGAAGAGCTGCCCCATTAGATGCTTCTAAACAAAACACAGTGCCCTGAAATCTTGTCAGGTTGATCGGGGGAGTCACATAAGGTTTGGGAATGGCGACAGACACATAGACAGAAAGTTTCTGATCACATCTCTCCATGTGAGAAAGGCTAGAGAGTCTCCCTCCAGAAGAGCCATGATGACATTCAGTGAAAGCGCTCTGGAGACCTTTGGACCCGTGTAAATGGGAAATCTGTAACTGGTTCTGTTATGCTCACCATGTTGCTAGGAAAACATTGCCATTTCCATTGACTAGGAAGCTGAAACTGGGAGTGCCCTCAACAGGCTCTTGGGAGCAGTGCCCAGTCATTCTTTTTGGTCATCCTCTGTCCGTTTGGCAGCTTTGTTGATAGTATCTGATGAAAACAAAGCTGAAAAGGGAAAGTACTAGGACCTGCTCCTCTTTGAGGCTGACACGTGACCCTATGAAATGAGCCTTGGTCCTTTGCCTCCGTATGTGTTCTTTTCCATTTTAGGTGAAGGGATTCACCAGTCCTTAGAAACTCTGATCTTGTGAGTTTTGAAAGGTAATGGGACCAAGTGTCCAGGTTGCATCTAGATTTTGCAGCCACCTGAGCATCGATGCTGGGGAAGTAATGACCTGGGAGGGGTCTTTGGGATCAAGGCCAGAAATAAATGAAACAAGGACTCAGCTGGTAGTGATGCTGTCTTTGGACATGAACTTGATGGGATCGATGGTACATGGAAATTCTACCGAGTCCATTCTCTCCAGAGACTGAGATGGTATAGAAGAGAGTGTACCCCAGGGATAATGGAGAGGAAATCATGTACTTTTGTTCTTCCAAGTAAATATATCTTTGAAAAATCTAATCAATACAAAGTGATTAAATAGAAGTGGACTGGCTACTAGTCAATGTTGGCTAGAGTGGGGGAAACATGCCTAGTGGGGTCTTGAGCCAATAGTGAAAGATGCCTCCCAGCCCCTAAATCTGCCCCTAGAATTCTCAGGGGGAGATAGGGCAGAGGTCCCCACTATAGTTAGCTCTTATATTTTCCTTCTTTTCAAACATTTCTTACTTCAAGTATCCCTGGCTTCCGATCATGTGCCTTGTAACTCTTAGGAGATGGTTGTTGAGAGTTGTGTTGGCTCAAAATTTCATTGCCCTGTGTCCAAGAAGACAATGAGCCTTTCTGCCTCATTGGAATCCCCCAATAGCAATGGGGGATAAGTGCTATTATTATCTCTATTTTTCATGAGAGGGCAAGTAAAGTTAAGACCTTAAATGACTTGCCCAGAGTCATACAGCTAGTAAATATATGAGGTAGGATTTGAACCCAAGTATTTCTGGCTCTGGATAGAGTGCCAGTCCCTGAACTCAGGAAAACCTGTGTTCAAATCTGGCCTAGACACTTATTAGCAGTATGACCCTGGACAAGTCACTTAATCCTGTTTGTCTCCATTTCCTCATCTGATAAACCACTCCAGTATCTTTTCTTTTCTTTTCTTTTCTTTCTTTCTTTCTTTCTTCCTTCCTTTCTTTCTTTCTTTCTTTCTTTCTTTCTTTCTTTCTTTCTTTCTTTCTTTCTTTCTTTCTTTCTTTCTTTCTTTCTGGTGAGGCAATTGGGGTTAAGTGACTTGCCCAGGGTCACACAGCTAGTAAGTATTAAGTGTCTGAGGCCAGATTTGAACTCAGGTCCTCCTGAATCCAGGGCCAGTGCTTTATCCACTGCGCCACCTAGCTGCCCCTCCAGTATCTTTTCAAAGAAAATCCCAAATGGGGTCACGAAGAGGTGGACACAACTGAACAGCAACAAAATTTCTGACTCAGCCCCACTTTCCATCCACTAAGTTGCCTCCCTGTCTGGTTTTGAACTCAGGTCTTGCCTGACTCCACTTCTACTGCTCCTTCTACTATCTTATGCTATGTCCCTGAAACCTATAGAATGATATAAAAAAGGATCTCCAACCCCCCTGACCCACTTCCAGATTCTGAGCAGTGAAAGCAACTGCTGTGGAGGCACCTGTGCCTTTTTGTTCTAAAGTCAGTGTTCCTAATTAGGATCATCGCCTGTCAGAGATGGAAGGGACATGACAGGGCATCTAGTCCAGCCCCCCTGCTTTTTAATGTAGAGGAAATAGGCCCAGAGAGGTTGTGACTTGTCAAAGGTCACACGGCAACACAACAAGGCTAAGATTCTAGGGCTTCTGACTCACTGAGTCTCTATGGAGTGGATCTGTGTGCGGCATTTTGTTTTGCTTCTGTATTCGGGGATGGAAGCTGTTGCTATGGCAACAGAGTGACCATAAAACAAAGAGCCATCCCTCGAGTCCCACTGTGTCCACCAGGGTAGCCAGGCAACTTGTGGCACCAGCTGGAGGAAACAACGCTTATTTATCTCCATCTCGGGCTTCTCGGAAGGGACACTGTCGAACTCTCTGATAGCTATTATTACCACACTACCCTTGGAAGGATAGTTCCAAGGAGAGACATTAAGGGAAGAGAATGGAAATATGGGTTTAGACTTCATGTTGTGTAAAAGAGAGGTGGAGAGATCCAATGGAAAGAACGCTGGAGTAGGAAACTGTATCCCCAGATTATTTTGTTTGTTTGTTTGTTTTGTTTTGTTTTGTTTTTTACTGAGGCAATTGGGGTTAAGTGACTTGTCTAGGGTCACACAGATAGTGAGTGTTAAGTGTCTGAGGCTAGATTTGAACTCAGGTACTCCTGACTCCAGGGCTGGTGCTCTATCCACTGCGCCATCTAGCTGCCCCTTTTTTTTTGTGGGGCAATGGAGGTTAAGTGACTTGCCCAGGGTCACACAGCTAGTAAGTGTCAAGTGTCTGAAGCTGGATTTGAACTCAGGCACTCCTGAATCCAGGGCCAGTGCTTTATCCACTGTACCACCTAGCTGCCCAATGTTTATTGAATTGAATTGAATCTTTTATTTTTTTATTTTTAATTTTTTTGGTAAGGCAATTGGGGTTAAGTGACTTGCCCAAGGTCACACAGCTAGTAACTGTCAAGTGTCTGAGCCTGGATTTGAACTCAGGTCCTCCTGATTCCTGGGCCAGTGCTCTATCCACTGTGCCACCTAGCTGCCCCACGTATCCCCAGATTCTAATCCCAGGTCTACATTCAAGCTCCTGTGTGATCACAAGAAAACTGCATGCTGCCTCTGGTGGGTCTCAGTGTTGTCTTCCATAAAATGAGAGGACTAGATGACATGGCCCTATATAGCCTTTGGCCCCATCTGTCCAAGAACACCATGTTTTCTTCTTTCCTTAGGAGCAGACCCCACCTCCTATCCTAGGTCCTGAGACAATCTCTGCCTGAAAGAGCAACTTCTTTCTTTAAATCAACCAATATTTGTGGTTGACTTGAATTCTTTAATGCAGCTGACTTTTTATATTAGACTAAGGGTGTATTTATTTTGTAGATTATAGAAAACTATAATCTGGATTCATTCTACCTTTGCAGCCTTATTTCACATAATTCTCCTTTATGCATTCTAGATTCTAAACAAAATATTCCCTGAAATATATATTCCCTCTCCCACCTCTGAGAATTTAGCCATACTTTCCTCCATGCCCTCCATCCCTATCTCTACCCCTCTGAATCATTTTATTTCTTAAACATTTAGCTCAGGTACTTCCTCCTTCTCCTTCATGAAGCCTTTCCTGGTTCCTTCACCATACCCTACTTGCGCCTTCTCCCTCATCTTACCCAGCTAGGTATATGCCATGTTCCCCCAGTGAAATATAAGCTTGAGGAGAACATAGATTTTATTAGTACTCAGGAGTAGGTGATTAATAAATGTTGTTGAATAAATGATTATCCGGTCTGCTTCCAGTTCCCTGAACTTTTGACCATTCACATCTCAGGAGTACAATTTCCCTTACAAGCACCGGGTTGATAAGGCTTAAAGAAAGTTGATTTAAAAGTCAAGAAATTGGGAACATAACTGAGCTTATTGAAAACAATGACATGACTTTTAAATGACCCTCCCTCAGAGGCCTGTAGAGTCTGCACAGTCATGCCCTGGGTAGGACTTGCAGCAGTTTTTCCTCCTTATTACAAAGCTCTCTGCAGGACCCGCGAGATTCCATTTTCACCAGTAGTTTCTTGAGCTGTAAAAACCACCTTTAATTTCACTCTGCCTGCAATTCCACATAATCCAGCAGATGGCAGTAGTTGCGGACCACTATCAAGACTCCTCCATCATCGTACACAACCTTGCTTTCTTTACCTAAAGTTCTGAAGCAAAGGACATCGGCTGACTTTTGCTGTTTCCAACTGGTTGTATCCAATGTCATTTCAGGGAGGCCGGCAAAGGCATCCAACATCTTATTATTATTCACCTCTTGGCCAGCTGTGTCCTAGTCAGAGACCTGATTCTTGCAATGGAAGTATCCCAAAGTTGCCTTGTCTTTGCTGGAGAAACTTGGCCTAATGCATTTATAGGAATGCCTCTGAATTTCTCCATCACATAGTGCTTCTAGTGAGCTCTAGCTTGACAGAGCTGCCAGCAAAAAGGAGCACACCTCCTGTCTTGTCTTCTAGCAAAATTTCTAACCTCAGTTCCAGTTGGGTCAGGGTAAATTCAGTTTTCTCTCTCTTTCTCCCCCAGCTCACTCTCTGGTGGTGTTCCTCTTGCTTATGTCAATACCTCCCCTAGCTCTACCTACTCCAAGAAGCTTCCTGGCCCAACCCTCTTCTGCCCACCTCAAGTTGAGCATTCAGGCTTCATGAATCCTTCTGGGATCAATTGGGCAAGATTATTCAAATTATCTTGGGTTGTTTTTCATGCAATTTAGTGTAGGTCTTGGTCTTCTTGAAGAACAAGTATTCCCTGTGTGTGTGTGTGTGTGTGTGTGTGTGTGTGTGTGTGTGTGAGAGAGAGAGAGAGAGAGCACGCTAAAATGCAGGCTCCTGTATGAGAGATAAAGAGAAGAGAGAAAGGAAAGACAGAAAAGAGGAAAGAGGGAGAGAGACAGAGATTTTTAAGCTATCTCCCCCTACCCCCAACACAAACAACTTCAGGAAGACTTCAGTTCAAATTCTGCCTCCAATATTTATTAACTGTGCAATCTGGACAAATCACTTTCTCAGTTTCTGTTTCCTCATCTATAAGATGGGTTTACAAAAGTGCTTATGTCATAGTGTTGTTGCGAGGATCAAATGAGATTATATGTGTGTATCATTTTGCAAACTTTAAAGTGTTATGTAAATGCCAGAAGTTCTTATCGTTATTTATCACTGTCATTATTAGAAAAAAAAAACAAATCGTCATGACTTTAAGTTCAGCAAACAGATTATATTGGCTTGGGGTTACATTGTTCCCCCCTCTCCACCTACATATCTCCCATGCTTAGTCTGACTTTTAGCTTCAACTAGTTCTTACAACCCATAGAATGCATAGTATCAGATAACAAGTCATGGACAGCTCACATACATAGGGCATAAGGTTTCATAATAGCACATGGCATGCTATTTAAGGTGCCAGTTGAAATATAAGGAGTTGATTACATAAATCATACTGCCATAAATATCAAATAAACACAATAGTCCAATCACACAATGTAACATCACACATAGGTGAAGTACACTAAAAACAACACCACTTTCTTTGCCTTCCTACAGTGGGTCTTGTTCGGGTATATGGGTAACCATGTTTCTCATTTTCCTAAAATATCATAGGTAGGCTTAATCATTGGTTTGATAGGCTTGTCATTTTTACACCAATGCCTCATATTTGGAGGATTCGGGCTGACCATGAGCACCCCCAGAACTACCCCAACACTCAGTTTCTGCATGGTTCATTGGCCTTAGGGTCTATTCTCAAGGTGACTCAGGGCCAGTATTGGTCTAGAATGGGATGTCTCTAGGTTCAGTCCTGCTCCTAGCAGTCCCTTAGGAATGGAAGCCTTCCTGGACCAGAATTTTGTTGTGGAGTCATTTCAGTCCCATCTGACTCTCCATGGTCCCCTTGCTGGGTTTGCCACTTACTTCCCAAGGTTCACACAACTAGTACCTGAGGCAGCATTTGAACTCAAGTCTTCCTGACTTCAGACCCAGCACTCTCTCCACTGTGCCACCTAGCTTTTTAGTCAGTTACATCAAGATCATCAATACACATCCTTCCTCATCGACCTATTATCAGACTCACGGCCATTTTTCTTAGCATCTTTAGGGTTAACTGTCAATTATTCCTTTCCTTCTTCTTACCAGGGTGTCCAATGAATTCTCTAGAAAAGCCATAGAGGGTTGAGATATATTCTTTGTCTTTGTGGGGCTGATACCTTCTCTAGGGATATATCACACACAAGCAAGTTGCCCAATCTGTCAACCATTTGGCATAGAGTGGCTTCCTGATTCTGCTGCCATGTGTGTTCCATGCACACAAAGATTCCATTACACAATTATCACTTTGCTGAAGGTCATGACAATGAACTTGAGACATCATATGTTCCATCAAAGCTTTTTCCGAGCTGGGGCTGTAGCTAGTTGGCAGGTTTCCCTCCATTGATCTCTCAGCTGAGACATATTCTGGCTATGAGTTCCTGCTTATCTTTCATCTTCTGAGTCCCCAAAGCATAGGTCTATGGATAGGTGCGGCTTTCAACTAAACATCAACAGGGACAGCTTCGTTTAAAAAATGTATATCCCCAAAGCCTGGCACATTAGAGACCCTTGATGAATGTTTGTTGAGTGAATGAATGAAAATTTGTCCATACAACTGGATCGAAGTCATTATGTATGTATGCATGTATGTGTATTTGTATGTATGTGCATGCTCACGTATAAACCGAAAAGTTTCTGGCTTAGCACCCAATATGGCATCCAAAGTCTCTCTCACTGGTTCCAAGGACAGTTATGCCTTCTACATTGCCACTTTCCCCATCATGGTTTCAATATAGCAGAAGAAATTAAATGGGAATTGGAGGTAATTTTTCAGAAACAGCAGATGACATCCAAAGGCCAGTAGATGACACATAAAAAGTTTCAAAACTCTTAAGTACATAAAATATATAAATAGTAGGGCAGCTAGGTGGTGCAGTGGACAAAGCACCAGCCCTTGATTCAGGAGGACCTGGGTTCAAATCTGGCCTCAGACACTTGATACTTACTAGCTGTGTGACCCTGGGCAAGTCACTTAACCCTCATTGCCCCGCAAAAAAAAAAAAAAGGAAAGAAAAGAAAGGAAAAAAAATATATATTATATAGTGTTGTATAATATCAACACATTTTATCTTTTAATACTATAATAACCTAGCTTTTTTCTCTGGTATAAAGGGAGGGCAAATACATTTTATGTGGATTGTCTAGCTTGAGGGGGTGCCACACCCCTAACTCCCAGTGATGTGGAAGGGATAACTTTAGTCTGATTTCAGGCACATCATGGACACTAGTGTAGGACTCTGTGATTGGCTGCTAGATTTAAGATAATGCTGATTTTCTTTGAGAGAAAACTCCGGGGTTCATTCATTCATTCAACAAGCATTTGTTAAATGTCTATTAGGGGCCAAGTACATGAGATATTAAGACAGAACGGAGCCCTTCTTTGCCCTCAAAAAGCCTGTCTTTTATTGGAGGAACCAATAGGCTTGTGGATCTCATGTCATGCCTTGGAAGGTGGCTTGGTGGAATGGGGAGAAGCCACTTGGACAAAGGAAAGGTTTTCCTTGCAGAGACTCGACCCAGTAGCTCCTAATCTTCTGCTGGGGGTTTCTTCCTAGAAGCAGAAATCATGATTTGTGTCCCTGACTTTCTTCGAAAGACGGTCCCCCCCACCCCACCAGCTGTGACAGAAATAAGGCCTGACTGACAGTATTTGATTTTGTACCTACCGCATGTTCAGGCTTGTGATAAAACATCTAATGATGTTTTCTGCAAACATCGAGCATTTCCTGGTCTACAATGAAGATTCTGTGAGCCTTCCCGGGGGACAGGGACTCCGTTATTAACCTTTGTATTCCCTGGGATGCCCTGGAGATATTTGTTTTACATTTGGAGAGACAAATAACAGACATGGTTCTTTGACTGGCTCCTGGCCTGGGAGGATCAGTCCAAGCTACACAGAATGGTGAGGCTGGAGAAGATAAGGCTCAGGGGAGCCAGGCTAATTGTCATCAAGTGTTTGAAAGGCTGTTGTTGACATGTGGAAGAGAGCTCAGACTTGTTGGGTTTGTCCCCAGAGGGCAGAAGGGGGAGCAAGAGAGGAGGGTGCAAAGAGGAAAGTTTGGGCTCGATGCCTAACAATTAAATGGGCTGCTGAAGCAGGGAGGGGGGCTTCCTCTCACAGGAGGCTCCATGCAGGGGCTGCGCGACCACTCTGGGAGGGGTGGCGCCAGGAGCAGGGATCCTGGGCCCCTGAGGTCTTTTTCTGCTGTGAGGTGCTGAGATCAGAGGCAGCTGGCAAGGAGAAGGAAAAGTGAATGAAGCAGCTTGTATCTGTCTCTCCCCTTATCACATCGTGCCTAACTCTCCTCCCTAACCTCCCCCCCCCATACTGAGAGGCTGAAAGGGTAGGGGGCATGATGGAGGAGTACAGTCCAAAGGCCCAGCTGCACTCCTGACAGATGTGCAGTGTTTGGCAATTGGGAGGCAACAAGGAAAAAATGCAATAGGATGGGAACCTGCTGTTTGTTTAACTACCATCAGCAAGGCCCAGTCACACCTGTGGGTGTTACTGACTTATCTGGAGCAGAGGTTGGAGTGTAGGGAAGGGTAGGGAAAATGAGGTAGGAAGGAAGTGAGAGAAAATAGGAAACAGACTGAGGAGTGGGGGAAGAAAAGGTGGGTAAAGAGACAGAGATGGAGAAACAGAAGGAGAGACAGAGGGGACAGACACAGAGACGGAGAAAGAGAGATAAGAGAGAGAGAGACAGACAGACAGAAACAGAGAGACAGAGAACAGAAAAAAAGAGAAAAGATGTGCATATTCAATGAGGAGTGAAACAAGTGTCACTGCCCATTGCCCAGGTGCCGATGAGAGCCCCAAGACTGTCAGAGAAAAAGAGCAGTCCAGTGCTGGGTGGACCACAGAAACAGGAAGGAAAGGCACCATGGCACAACCCCGGGGGAGAGCCACCATCCAGAGAAACCAAGAAGGAAACTGCAGGAGAGGAACAAACTGTGACAATGGAGGAACTGGGCCCAGAAGAAGGGGAAGAAAAGGGAGCCAGGGAGCTCATGAGTGGCTCAAACTGATATAGCACCTTACGCTTGACAGGACACTTTTGCATCCATGTGGTCATTTGATTGTCACACAGCTCTGTGAAGTCAGCACTGATTTTGTCCATTGTAAGATGTAAGGGACTGACGTCTCCTCCCCTCCCCACCGAAGCTTTATGTCTAGAAAATTAACTCCCTCTCTCTCTCTCTCATTCTCTCTCTCTCCCCCTCTCTCTCTCTCTCTCTCTCTCTCTCTCTCTCTCTCTCTCTCTCTCTCTCTCTCTCTTCCCCTCTCTCTCTCTCTCCCCCAACTCTCGCTCCTCTCTTTCTCTCTCCTTCTCTCTCTCTTTCCTCTCCCCCCTCACTCTTTCTGTCTCTCACACTGCATCCCCCAAAAGGTTTGGGGTACAGTGTTGACTGGGATAGGGTCCCCAAAGTAACTTGGCAGAGAGTTGTATTGTAACATGTGCCCCTTACGTAGGGAGATTTTGAAGATCCAAAATGGACAGATGGAAATGGGGAGGAAAGGGAGGGGGTTAGAGAAGGTCTGCATGAGCAATAAAGGGAGTTCTAGCCAGGAGCTGGTGGAAACTCTGGACTTCTCAGTTGGGGGCAGCTGGGCCTCATTCTTCCAATGAAAAGCTCTATCCTGTGTAGCTGAGATAAGAGAAGACACTGATGGGACCCATCAATGGGCAGTCGCCCAAACTTACCTCTCTTTAGGGAATTCGGAGACAACTTGTCTCCCCCAGACTCAAGATGACGGGTTTTTAGGAAACCATCTAGTCCAACTTCCTCATTTTAAAGATCAGGGAATAAGAAGCCCAGAAAGTTCAAGCGACCTTCCGCTGGTTACCCAGGGAGTAAGGGGCAGAGTCGGGATTCCAGCTCAAATGCGATCTTCTCTCCACCGCGTCTTAGCTGAGAAGCAGCGCGCACCGGAGCAGGCGAGGCGTCCGTGGTGATGAGAAAATTGTTAGACGGACGTTTCCGGCTTCTGTTATTGGAGATTGGGGCAGGGCTGGGATGTGGGACCGGGGCTAGGGTGTAGGGTCAGGCTTGAGATTGGGGGGTCAGGGTAGGGTTTGATCCAGGACTAGGGCATGGGAGTCAGGGCTGGGGTGTGGGTCTGGGACTTGGCTGGATTTACAACCTTATGGTTTGTTCCAACTAAGGGGCACAGAGCTGGCTCCTGAGGATTTGGGGAATATCACATTTCTTGCTATTTTAAGTAAAATGTTCTTTTTACTGCTGACATGCAGATTAAGTGATTTGTTAACAGCTAAATCTAAGAGGAAGCAAAGGTTTGCTGTGGGTGGGGGCAGATCCACTGGGCATTTCTTAAATCTGGGAGTAACAGGAAAGGAGATATTGTCCATAAACTCCCAGAAACTGTTACACAAATGAGGCAAACTCCAACTCATAGAGATTAAACTATTTACCCAAGGAAGGTCATGCAACGAGTAAATGGAAGAGTTTAGGCACAAGCTCTTTTTAAGTTTAAGTCCAGGGCTCATTGCAAAAGTGGTAATCCCCAGAACACAAGTACTCAAAGGGCTGCCCAGTCATAGAAAGAGGCTTATTGATTTAGGATGACCCCAGCAGGCAAAGGGGACCCAGGGAGGAAAAAGCAGAAAAGTCCAGCCTTTCAGCAGAAGAGGACCCCTTAAAAGGACAAAGAGCTGGTGTCCCCACCACCCTCTCCATGGGGCTGCCAGCAGAGTGGGAGGTTCTGGCTGGTGGGCCAAGGAACAGAGTAGATGGTGGTAGAGAATGAATCTGGGGGTGGATCCTGGCCCCAGGACATGTTGCATGGAAGAGGTTGATCACCTCAACTATCTTACTACAGAGGACCCTGACCCATGATGAGGGTCAGTGACTGAGCCAGAAGGGTCAACATCTGTGCTGTGGCCTTTATGTTCCTGGAGCTGTTTCTGTTCATTGTCACCACTTCACATCAGGAGAATCCCCCTGAACTCACCTACCACATGGAACAGATCATTAAGCTCTGTCAGAAAAGGGAGGTGAAACGTGGGATTTCTGGTGCTTTCTCTCCTCCCTAGGTCATCACCAAAGAACTGCACTTTTGCAGTGAGCATTGTTTAGTAGCTTTTCTTTCTTTGTCACTGCTCCAGCCCTACAACCCACCCCACTCACCAAGCTTTTCCTTCAGGGATGCCAGGGTGTCCATCAACAACTCAAAGGACGTGTAAACAGTAGACATTGCCCAGAAGACTTTCAGAACCTTGCCACAGAGGCATGATCTAGTCCATGTGGACAAGGCTAATTTTTTCCCTAAAAAGATGAAGATAACAAACCCAAGATTCATTTGGTCCAGGCAACTAAGGGTCAAGCCATTGGCATAATCTCCCATATGACTAAGACATAAAAAACCCAGAACACAAAGAATCATGGCTCCTAAGGCTTCGTGGGCTCCTGCTAGTGGGTAAATCAACACATTCTTCTAACCTTTCTACAATCAATGTGAAGGCCAGGGGAGTTGATGCTTTCCCCAAATCAATTGTGTTTTCTTTTTTCCTTTCCTTTCCTTTCCTTTCCTTTCCTTTCCTTTCCTTTCCTTTCCTTTCCTTTCCTTTCCTTTCCTTTCCTTTCCTTTCCTTTCCTTTCCTTTCCTTTCCTTTCCTTTCCTTTCCTTTCCTTTCCTTTCCTTTCCTTTCCTTTCCTTTCCTTTCCTTTCCTTTCCTTTCCTTTCCTTTCCTTTCCTTTCCTTTCCTTTCCTTTCCTTTCCTTTCCTTTCCTTTCCTTTCCTTTCCTTTCCTTTCCCTTCTTTTTTTTTCCAGGGCAATGAGGGTTAAGTGACTTGTCTAGGGTCACACAGCTAGACAATGATGTTTTCTTGCTGAATATCTTTTCTGTGCTATTTCTAAGTAAAATTATTTTTTGTTAAATATTATATGGTCTACAAGAATTTTATTTTATTCCACTCCTGAACCTGAACCATCACCCTGGCTAAGGCCTGACACAAAGCTAGGGAAAATTGGGAAAGTCAGCCAAAGTTGTCTTCTATGCTTTCCCACATATAACTCCTGCCCCCCCCCCCCATCTAGAAAGGGCTCCACCTATCCCTCATTCTTCTCAGTCAATGCCTTATCAAGATTTACCTGCCCTAAGTAAATAAACAAATAAATGAATGAATGGATGGATAGATAAGTGACTGAATGGATAAATAGTTGGATGGGTGAATGAATGAATAAATGAACAAACAAGTAAATAAATAGGTGAGCAGACAAGTGGATAAATAGAGAAATTAATGAATACATGGAAGATTTTTTAAATGTACCTGTCCCATTCCTTTTGAAAGGATGTCATGGAAAGGATGAGCTTCTCCTTTTTTATTATAAAAGTTTTTATTATTTTCTAATTACATGTAGAGATAGTTTTCAACTTTTTTTAATAAGATTTCTAGTTTCAAAATTTTCTCCCTCCCTCCCCTCCCTCGCCCCTCCCCAAGACAGCAAGTAACCTGGTATAGGTTATATATGTGTAATCACATTAAACATATTTCTGCATTTGTCATGCTGTGAAAGAAGAATCAGAGCAAAAAGGAAAAACCTCCAAAAAGAAAAACAACAGCACCAAAACCAAAAGAAATAGTAGGGTTCAATCAGCATCCATATTCCACAGTTCTTTTTTTTCTTCTGGATTTGGAGAGCATTTTCCATCATGAGTCCTTTGGACCTATCTTGTACTGTTGTATTGCTGAGAAGAATCAAGTCTATCACAGTTGATCAACACATAATGTTGATGATACTGTGTGCAATGTTGTCATGGTTCTGCTCATCTCACTCAGCATCAGTTTATGTAAGTCCTTCCAGGTTTCTCTGAAATCCACCTGCTCATTGTTTCTTACAACACAATAGAATTTCATTACATTCATATACCACAACTTGTTCAGCCTTTCCCCAATTAATGGGCAACCCCTCAATTTCCAATTCCTTGCCACCACAAAAAGAGCAGCTATAAATATTTTTGTAAATGTGGGTCCTTTTCCCTTTTTTATGATCTCTTTGGGGAAAAGACCTAATAGTTGTATTGCTGGGTCAAAGGGTATGCATAGCTTTATAGCCCTTGAGCATAATTCCAAATTGTTCTCCAGAATGGTTGGGTCAGTTCACAACTCCACCAACAATGCATTGGTGTTCTAATTTTTCCACAGCTTCTCCAACATTTATTGTTTTCCTTTTCTGTCATATTAGCCAATCTGATAGGTGTCAGGTGGTAACTCAGAGTTGTTTTAATTTGCATTTCAGGGTGAGCTTCTCTTAAAGGATTTCCCTCCATTTAGAAGTTCCTGTCAACAAAGCTAATAGCTGAGATCAAAGCATCATAGATTTAGAGCTGCAAGAGCCCATATAATAGATGGGTATACTGAGATTCAGAAGCGAAGTACCCAAGGTCATACAAGTGGCAAGTGACAGAAGTGTATTCAAACCCATGAGGAGTCCAATTACAAAGCAGTGCCCCTTTCACAGTAGTACCACAAGTGTCTCCTGATCTATCAGGACAAAATTCTTATGGCTAGTATTGTATACTGGGCTAGAAGGGACTGTGGCCTCTTTAAATAATCCCATATGGGTAGCTCAAATGTATTTCAGTACCCAGAAAGCTGCCCAGGCTTCCAAGGAGAGGACAATCTCCCCATGTTGATCTTTCCTGTGACTTTGTAATGAAATCTCTGTTTTCCCTCTCTCCAGGCTTCTCCTTGGTATCACCAGGATGACCCTAGCTGCTGAGGTTGCTGAGATAGGCAGTTCCAAAGCTCATTAGCTTCATATCCCTGGGTCCCAGGCCGGAGCCATCAAGCAACAAGAGAGAAGGAAAGAAAAGCATGTCATAGATGTTTCAGGTGGAAAACTACTAGTCAGGGATGCTCTAGATGGGATTTCAGCTTTGGGGGAGGTTGGGCTCAAAATCAGTGGTTTTTGCCTTGTTTTTGGAATGAGGACTTAGGGGTCTATTTGGGGGGGGGGGGTCGGGGCAATGAGGATTAAGTGACTTGCCCAGGGTCACACAGCTAGTAAGTGTCAAGTGTCTGAGGCTGGATTTGAACTCAGGTCCTCCTGAATCCAGGGCTGGTGCTTTATCCACTTCGCCACCTAGCTGTCCCCTAAGAGGTTCTTATTAAATGTTTGTTTCCTTCCTCTGAAGTCTTGTCCACTGCTAACATCCGATAAATTTATGAAAGCCCCTTTCCTGTAACAGACTTCAATAACCTTGAGTCTCCTAAGGTCTGTAATCTAAAAGGCATTCTGGATGTGGTGCAAGGTTACAGCTGGAGAAATAAACATTCCTTTGGTCAATATGTAGATGAAAAAATACGTGGTCTCTTTGTTGCTGTCCAAGGGGGTCTTGGAAATAATTATATCACTTATTTGGCCAATATCCGTTGAGCATCCACCACCCTCAGAACCTGCTTCTATCTGGAATATGACAATTTCATGAATGTCAGATAAGCAAAAGAGGTGGTTGGTTGCATTTATTTTACCACCAGTTGGCCTCTTGTGGAGAGGGTGGAGCATAAAAAACATGAGATCTGGTAATCGGTGATTGTTAACTAGGCTCTCCCTCACCACAAACAATGGGGACTTCCTACTGTTTTGAACACCTGGCTAGTCCCCCCCCCCCACCAGAGGATTCTTACTATGCCAGGAAATGAACACATATGGGGGGGGGGGCGTGAAGGAAGGCAAGAGTAGAGCAGAACTCCAACTGGAGCCACGGTGGGATCTCCATGACCCATCCCTTTCTCTCAATCCCCATGTCTAATTTAAAAGTTCTATGTTCTATGTGCCATCAGGTCATAGATTTAGACTGGTAAGGGGCCACCTAGTCTGTCATTTTGCAGATGAAGGAACTGAGGAAGAAGGTAAGATGGTTTGCCTGGGATCATATATGTATCCAATGAGAGTGCTCTGTCTCCAGCTCTAGGCATCCTTATGGGCCAGCACTTGATACAATGTGTCCCATCCATCCCCTTCACTCTGCTTAGGATTCTATCGCCCTGGTGCAGATGCTCATCAATCCCTCTCCTCCAATAGTATAATAGCCTCCTCTTACTCAATCCCCCTCCCTCCCCTATTCTTCCTCCTCTGATCCATCATCCACACAGTCACCAAACTACAAGCACCAATCTGACTATCTCCCTGGCCCTGGAAGGCACTGCCCTCTACCCTGACCTGATCTTCCCCTGCTGAAAGGTTATCTCAAATCGTCCCTCTTCCATAAACCTTTTTATCCCTTCAACCCGACCTGGCCTCTCCTTCCCTTCTCTCCAAGCCCCGTGACTGTAAATATATCACACTCTTATTTGTATTTAATGGGCTGGCTCTGATCCAGGTGGCCCCAGACAGCACTGCAGCACCCAGACGCTAGAACACTGTGACAAAGCCCTAACAGGACAGAGCCAAGTCCTGCCATCAGGGAAGATGATCCCTAAAGATGAAAATCCCCTCCTTTAATACTCAAGCCAATGGGCAAATATGTTGGGCCATCCACCAGGAAATCGTGAGGAGTGCTTCCCTCTGTAACCACAGTCCCTGTGAGCTCATGTTCCCCTTCTTCCTATTTTCTTGGGGTTGCCAAGGAAGTCTGAGTACCATAGACATGGAGGGGTCTGAATAAGGCATTTACCCCCTTTTTCTTGTCCCTGCCAAGCACAGGGGAGGAAAAAGTTGTGGGAAGGAGGAGCGTTAGAACCGTTCTAAAAATGACATGCTCAAAAGTGCTCCAGAGGTCTGAACTGTGGCCTGCCGGGACCAGCCCCCCCCCAAATCTGTGGAACTAAGGGCTCCCCTCTAACGTTGCTTCATGTGAGGACAGAACTGGCCAATCAACGAGCACTTATTAGATGCCTACTGTGTGCCAGGCACTAGGCTAGGTGCTGGGGAACCAATTCTCTAGCCCTCAGGGAGCTTCTATTCCAAAGGGGGAGACAGTTTGCATATAGAGAAATATATACAAGGGGCAGCTAGGTGGCGCAATGGATAAAGCACCGACCTTGGATTCAGGAGGACCCGAATTCAAATCCAACCTGAGACGTTTACTAGCTGTGTGACCCTGGACAAGTCACTTTATACTCATTGCCCCACCCCCCAAAAATACACACACACACACACACTCAAAACTGGTATAAAATTAATATTAATGCTTAGCACAGTGCTTGGACAGACAGAACAGGAGTTTCACAAATGCTGCTTGGTAGACCAACAGGCTGATTGATAAGAGGATTTCAGGGGGAATTATCTTGTAAGAATCAGGAAAGGGCTCAGAGTAGGTGGCTTGGTGATGAGCTTTGCACGGCGTCCACCTGATGACTCAGGCACCTGGGCCTGTGTGCCGGCGTCGGCCGAGTCCCTGTCTTGTCTATCCCTGCTGCTCTGTAAGCTCCGCTGAGGAAGTCATTCTCTGCCTTATTCATTGGGAGCAAGTGCAGTCCGGTTTTTACCCAGGGTGACATTGGGAGAAATGACATCACTTCCCCAGACCTCAGTCTCCTCATTCATAAAATGAAGGAATGCATTATCATCCCATAGGGAGCCTTGTAATCATCGGTTCCTATGAGAAACAGTTCAGCTTCTCCTCATTTCAGACTCAAAACATCCAAGGTAGGGCAAGACAGAGATGCAATTCTCCTGGGAATCCTTGTAAGAAAGGAGGCTGGGTGAGGGATGATGGAAGGATTCCTGGGCAAATTGCCTTTCTCTCTCCCCTCCCTGCAGCCATTTCCCCGGCTGCGGCTATCTCCCCTGGATCTGGCTTTCTCCCTTATATGTTTAAATGCCTCCACAGGTTTCAGCCCCGCCCTCCTCCAACCCCTTCCCCACCAAAGGGTTTGCTTTTTAAATCAAGCAAATATTTTCTTTCATGTCAGCCCAGGTCAGAGGATAGTCTCAGTGTTATCTGTCTGAGAGACTACTCTGGCACCTTGCTGGGGAAGCTGCTCCCCTCCCCTTCCCCCTCCCCCAGTCTGGGCACCCACCCTCTGGCGTCACCTTTATCAGGTGTTGAGAGATTGCCTCCTCGAGTCTCCCCATTCTCCCTGCCCTCCCCAGGGAGCAGGGTGCCAAGCTTCTGCCAGGATGTGGGTCAGAATTCAGCTGTCAGGCCTGGAAATGACTTGAAGGGAGGAGGGCCTACAAGCTAGGGCAGGAGAGGCTGGGAATGAAGAAGGGGGTGTTTTATATCAGCTCTGACAAAGAGGAGGTGCGGAGGGCAGACTCTGGGCTCTGCTGGGAGCTGTGTTGAGGGTGGAGAGACCTGTTGGTTTTCTACCACTCTGCCACCCACCGGGGTGACATTTGCAAAGCAGAATTCGTCTTTCCTTCTGTGCAGCTGTTCTCTCTTCGGGTAGCTAAGTGACTCAAAGTGTGATTCCTCCCCTCCCCCAGCCCAGAGTTTGGACTTGGGGTGGTCTGATTTGTCAAGAGTGGGTGGAAGGGCCGAGAAACCAGCAGATGGTTTTCTCCATCCCTTTGCTTAGAGATGACTGTCTTCCAGCCATGGGGGTCTTGTGGCCAGCTGCTCCTTGCTAACACTCTATAATTCGACTGGCCATCTTAGGACAGATTGAGCCCATTCTGTAAACAGCATTGCTGGCCTATCTGCGGCTGTGTGCATCATATCTCTCGAACAAAGATGAGTGGACTAGAAGACAGCCAGAGAAGAATTAGCAGCTCAGGAACCTGGAGCCCCTCTCATTCCTTAATCATCCCACCTCTAACACTTGCTATGAAGTTGGACAAGCCACTCCTGGGCTTCGGTTTTCCCATCTGTAAACTGAGGGGATTGAACGAAATGGTCTCTGACGTCCCTTCCAACTCAAGCTCTATGGGTCTATGACACTATGAGCTTGTTTTAAGTGTCTTGGTAGACTATAAGCCCCTTGAGGGCAGAAATGGTTTGTTTATACTGTGAATCCCCAGTACCCAGCATCAGCATGGTGTCTGGTCAAATCTAGGTCTTCCTAATGCCAAGCCCTTAGAGAAGGAAATGGGGAAGTGCTTCAGTATCTTTGCCAAGAGAACTCCAAATGGGGTCCCAAAGAGTCAAACATAACTGAAATGACTGAATAACAACACAAAATGACATGTCCACACACTGTCTGCCATGCCGGGCTGTCTTTGAGGGTTTTACTCAAGGTAACAAAATGCATACTCTCCTATCTTCACAGCAGAATTCTATCTAGGAACCTAATGAATGAATGGGCTGATAATTCTTCCCTGTCCTTTGGGTCTTGGTGAAATATGCATTTTCCTGTTTTCTCAGGCTAGTAGACATCTTGATTCCCTCCATTTCTTCTGTGAGCATAGGGCCTAGAAGTTGGAAATGAAAAGAAGGCATGGCATAATGGACAGAGGAATGGACTAAGATTCAGAAAGATCGTAGTTTAAACCCTACTGGAGTCACTTACTAGCTATGTGACCCTAAATAAGTCATTTCACTGCTCTGTGCCTCAGTTTCCTTTTTGTAAAATGGGGATAAAAATATCTGTGGCAGTTATTTCAGCAAACAGTAAGAATAAAACAAACAAAAATGGAGCCTATGTAAAAATAAGTTTTTAATAAACATTAGCTATTTTTGGAGAGAGAAGTCGGTTTACAGTCAAGAAGACCCAGGTTCAAGTCCTGCTGCTGACCCATAGTGGCTATGTGATCCTAGGCAAATTAGCAAGGAGCTCTCTAAGACCATAAACTACAGGATAGATGCAGATTTGTATTAGGAGAAATTTCCTCACTAGAAGTTCTCTATGTAAATGAAATCAGAAATTTGATTAATGCTCCCTTCCCCTACCTCCAAAATAGTATTAATATATATATTTTTTGGTGAGGCAATTGGGGTTAAGTGACTTGCCCAAGGTCACACCGCTAGTAAGTGTCAAGTGTCTCAGGCTGGACTCCAGGCCAGTGCTCTATCCACTGTGCCACCTAGCTGCCCCCAAATAGTATTAATATTTGTACCTCAAGACTGGTAAGTTCAGCTCAGGTTCCCATGACATAGATCTCAGATGGAATGCTCAGTGTCCTTAAGAACTTGTCCCTATCACATTCCAGAGTCCTATAGGCACACCAAAAGTCACTGCTTAACGCTGGAATTCTTCAGCTCAAAATCAAACCACAGGAGTCCCATCAAAGGATTCTTCTGCCTCTCAGAATGTCCCTCAGGGTCCAGAGGTCTCCTCTAAGATTTCTTTCTGGAATCTCCCAGCAGGAGATACTCACAAACCACATGGAAAAGATGAAGGCTGTGAGATAGGGAGGGCGCTTTACAATGGGTTATTCACTTGTCAAATCAAAAGATGGGGAAAGGGAATTATGAAATGGTGTGGATAGGAACTGTAAGATCAGATTGGGGATGAAGAAAGGAAACTTAAAAGAATGGAAGGTACCCATTTCTCAGGAGAGGTTACATGTCAAACTCTTGAAGTACCAAAAAAGGGGAAAAAAACCCAACTCTACTGAGTTCAACCCTAGATTTTATTTCTAAATCTCTGGGTAAAATGATAGAGTCACAGATTTGGAAGGAACCTCAGAGGACATCTAATCCAACCCCAACCTGAAGCATAGACCAATGTCCCTGACAAATGGTCACAAAAGCTTCTCTTAGAAGCCTCTGGTGATAGGAATCACGCTCAGAATAATGTTTGTAGAAGGAAAGAAGGAAGGGAGGGAAAGAAGGAATGGGAGAAGCAGGGAGAAAGGGAAAAAGGAAGGCAGAAAGGAAGTAAGGAAGAGAGAGAGAGAGGGAGAGGGAGAGAGAGAGGAGAAAGGGAGGGAGGGAGGAAAAGAAGGAATGGGAAAAGGAGGGAAAAAGGGAAGAAGGAAGGTAGACAGGAAGCAAGGAAGGGAGGGAGAGAGAGAGAGAGAGGAGAAATGAAGGGAGGAAGGAAAGAAGAAAGGAAGGGAGGGAGGAAACAGAAGAAGGAAGGGAGGGAGAGAGAGGAGAAAGGAAGGGAGGAAGGAAAGAAGAAAGGGAGGGAGGAAACAGAAGAAGGAAGGGAGGGAGGAAAGAAAGGAGAGAAGGAGGGAAGAAGGGGGGAGGGAAGGGGAAAAAAAAAGTTGCTATCAGGGACCTGCAGTATGACCTGGTACAGGGATGAGCTGGCCTCATCAGGGAGCCCCATGGTGCTTTCTACGCCTATGCTCCTAAAAGCAAAGATCCTTTAATGGGTAAGACATATGCAAAATGTTCTTCATTGACCACCTCACTGTATGGGGGATCTGTTCAGGGACAGCAAATCAATACATTTCCAAGAAATGGCCTGTACTAACTAATTCCAATTCAGGTTCTTTCTCAGCAGCAAAAAGAACTCGGGAGGGGGTTTTAGCTCTTCCCTCTCCACAACCTTGGCCTCATCTGGGGTCATATCCTTTTACTTCTAAAGGCCCATAAATAACAAAGCCATGGGGCTTAGCTGTTTTGTTCCTTGGAAAAACAATGACCTTTTGTGGTGCCGGGCTTTTCCCTCAGCTGCCTTCCCTCACTCCCCCAAATTCCCCATCATACTGACCTCCTTTCAGAGAAATGACCCAACAATATACAGTAAAACATTCTGAGATCAATCAATCAGAAGGCATTTATTGAGTATCTCCTATGAGCCAGATCCTGGACAAGGTTGCTTCCAAAACGCAGCCGACCAACCTCAATCAAGCCCAATCCCCAGTATTGGCCCTAAAGTGAGATTCTGTTTGAAAGAATAAAATGAGAAATAAAACAAAATCCCAACTTTTGGACATATCCCCCTCCCTCCCATACACACTAGGGTTAAAGGAAGCATATACAATGAGGTCTATATTGGGAACAAATCAGTATAATAACAAAGATAATCATAACAACAATAACTGGGATTCATGTAACATGCTAATATTTGCAAAGCACTTTCCATTTTATTCATTTGATCTCCCCCCCCCCAGTGCAATGAGGGTTAAGTGACTTGCCCAGGGTCACACAGCTACTGAGTGTCAAGTGTCTGAGGTCAAATTTGAACTCAGGTCCTCCTGACTCCAGGGCCGGTGCTTTATCTACTGCACCACCTAGCTGCCCCTATTCTTTCGATCTTTTAAGGTAGGTGCTATTATTATTATTCTCACTTTACAGGTGAAGAAACTGAGGCTGAGACATCCCACAACTAATGTCTGAAGCAGGATTTAAACTGGGGTCATCCCGACGTTATCTCCTCTACTGCAGCCAGCTGCCCGTACTCCACCTGAATGAGGCGATGTAGGCAATGTGCACCTAAGAATATGGGAATAAGGCGGGGAGGGGCTGGCAGAGTAGAAAGAGCCTCATTTTGATGCACGGGACATTTTCCTGGTGGGCTCTTTCTGCGACACTAGAGCTAGTAGCTGCAATAAGAGACTTAGTAGTAATCCTGTGGAATAGCGATCAAAGACCCTAATGGTAGGACGGGACTTCAGAGATCGATCGATCGTCTTGTCCATCCGGGAGCTGAACCCCGAGAAGTGATGCCACTTGCCTGCCCGTTGATTTGTCAATGTGGTTGGTTTTTTGCAGGACAAATCTTTCTTTGGGAACAAAATAGGGGGTCTCGGATGGGCTTGGGGTCCTGCCTTCCCATAAGCTGGGGCCAAACAGATCCTCGTGACTGACTTGAGTTCATCACAATCATCCTCACCCCCATATCAGACCCCAGGAGCATGCCTGCCCCTTTGGAGGGCTTGGTACTCAGTGTGGGGTGGGGTGAGGCTTGTGGGCAGAACCCAGAGTCCCTTCTCAGTTCCTCCTTGCAGCTACCTCCCCCACTCTGTGTAAGCCACAGTCTCCGAGCAAAGGCAGAGCTAAGAAATGAAAAACAGAGATATGTAAAACCCAAATCTAACAAAACAAAGCAGCCCGAACCCTTGGGGGTGGGGGTGGGTAAATGCTCCATTCTCCCCCTGAACTACAGTGGTGCCTGGGGGCTGGGGAGGAAGGTCTCTTTTGGATTCTCCAGTTCCAAGCTCTTCACTGCCTTCTACCAGGAGTGTATCCATCTAGAACCCAACTTGTATAAAGTTCTCATTGTGTGGGAGACACTGTGCTAAACATTGGGGATAGAAGGAAAGGGGAAAAAAACAACAGCCCTGCCCTGCAAAGAACAAGTTTCATACAATTTCTATGGGATAGAGGAGAGGTGGTTTTAGTGGGCTGTTTACTCTAGTGAGAGTTAGCTCATTATTGGCAGAGAAAGTCCATTCCAATCTTGGGAGTTCTAATTACTAGGAAGTTACTTCTGACAGAGACTAATTCTGTCTCTTCGGCTTCCACCCATCACTTTTATTTCTGTCCTCTGGGGCCAAACAGAAGGAATCTAATCAATCTTCCCCAGGACAGCTCTTCAAATACTTAGCGGTGGCTAGCAAGCTCCTCTCGTAAGTCTTCTCTTCTGCAATCCCTGCTCCTTCAGCTAAAATGGCATTAAAGAAACTTTATCATCTTGGTTGCCTTCTCCAGCATACCCATTTCCTGCCTTAACTGTGGGACCTACAAATGAACACAGTTTTCCAAAGGGCAGAGTGTGGAAGGACTATCGCTTCCCTAGTCAGGACTTCCACCTTTGCTTGCTTCAGTCTACTTGGCTACAATGTTGTTTCCCCTCTCTTTTCCCATAGTTGGTGTTATGGGGGAAATAGGTGGGGGTTTGCGATAGGGGTAGGGGTGTGGGATAGGGGTTCTTGGGAATTCCTCTTTAAAGAATTACACCCTCTTGCACACAAATCCAATTATAATAAAATAATAGTTTATTTAGGGTGCTAGTGAAAGGAAATCAAGAGAGAAATCCTTGGACTTCTCATGGGGAGAAGGCATAGCACGGAGAAGTGACTGAGATACCTATCTCCTTGAGCAGGAGACAGGCAGATACTTTTATAGAGGACTGATGGGAGTGATCATTTCAGTCAGATGACTGTGGAAAGTTCCCTTATTGGGGGTGAGGACCATCCCCCACTGCTGGTGGCTAGGGGAATTTGGGTGAGGGGTGGCTGCTGATCTCTCAAGCCATCTCTCTCCCTGTCATGCCACAAAGGCAGCAGTCACACCTAATCTTTCTCTCCCCGAGAGGTGGGGGAGACTGGAATGAAGGGTGGTGGTCCTGGACCTAACTCAGTCCAGATCCAGTGCCATATCTCTTTAGTGTGTCTGTCCTTTGGTTTAGTTTTTCAAGGAGAAAGTTCTTTTGATTTACCCCAGAAAAAGAGTTATGCTAGGCCCATAACAGTTGGACAGCAAAGGAAGAGCTCAAGTCAACGACACAAGTTATTTATTAAGTATCTGCTAAGCATGTCACCTATGGGAGAGGGTACAGTATCAAGGCTAGAGATAGTTAAGGAATCAGGAAGATTTCACTCTCACTCCTGCCTTTGACCCTGGCTGTGTGAGCCTCGGAAAACCATTTGACCTCTCAATACCCAAGACAACTCTCTAAGACTATCATCAGTTGAGGACTTATTTTAGTAGGGGGATTATACTTCCTGGGAGTTCCCTATAGCAATGAAATCACAGTTCCATTTTTTAAAAAAGCATAAGCACTATGCTAGGCACCAGGAACAAATAAATGGATATATATGTATATTACATATATATAATGTAGGACAGAATCATAAAATGTTGGAACTAAAAATGACCCTAGACGAGGAACCTATTCTAGAGATGGAAAAATTGAGGCTCAATCTCTAAACTACAGTCCCTGCCTTCCAGGAGTTCCCAATCTAATTGAAGAATCAGGGCACTCAGTCTACCACCTCCATGCCCTGGGTAGCTCTTCTTGAACCCTCTAGGGTATCCGGCATCCCTGCCCTTCTGTCTGTCTCCTGGTAGTAGCGCACTCTCAGCAGAGTAACAGCTGAAGATGCTCTGACTCAGGTTATTATGAAACATCAGAAGGAGTGGAGTAAAGGCAACTTTTGGCATAGGCTTCCAGGGTGTGTCCCACAGAGTCAGGAGGGCTTGGGCAGGGGGGGTTGGGAATCGTGAAATGAAATCCTGTCTTAGGGACACTCACACAATGTGCATCTGTCTGACTGAGGACAGGGAAGACGGCCTCCTGGAACCACAGAACAGAAGGTTTGGTGCCATAAACACCCTGGAACAAAGATCACTCAATGGGAAGCAAAAACATCCTTCAAAAGACACTTTTTTTCTCCTCTACCCCTTTGGTCACTTGGTCTGGCCCGAGCTAGGTCTGCTGTAACACTGGGTATTCAGCCTCCCCAGGTGTGGCTCAGGGTGGGGTGAGTACCAGCCAGTGGCTGAGGAGAGACGCTATAAATCCTCTTTGAGAGGTTTAATTCGAGCAGAGCTGGTCCATTCTGGAGGCAGAAGATGCTAATCCCGGCGACTGTTGCCAGTTCATCTGGGGTGCCCGACTCACCCTAGAGAGTACTATTTACTGACATCCCTTTCTCCTCTGGCCTCTCACTGGTCTAATGATAGCTTAGCCACGGGCTGCGTGTGCTAGGATGCCTCCCATGTGTGCGTGGGTAGGCTTAGGTGAACTCATCTTTAATAAAGAGAGACTAATGATAGGTCCACGAAAGCAGTGATTAAGTCATCTGCTTGCCGCCTTCCATCTTTCACAGGACCCACTAGAATACTGCTAAGTTCAGAGGACCATAGATTTAGAAGAAGGGCTGTGAGCAGCCATGTCATCTAACCCTCTCATTTTTCAGATGAAGAAACTGAGGCCCAGAGCACTTACTGCCCCAACATCATCCTGGGGAGGAGTAAGTGGCAGGGTTGGGGCTGGAGAAGTGCCATGATGTCAATGAAAGGGCCCTTGCTCCTAAGTCAAAGGACTTAAATTTGAAACCCAGTGCCCCACTGACCTCAAGTCACTTAAGCTAAGTGCTTAGCACGGTGCCTGCACGTAGTGAGAACTTACTGAATGTTGATTGATTGACAAACTCCCTGGGGTGAGCTTCCCCATCTATAAAATGAAGAGTCAGAGGCTTCTGAATTTCCTTATATCACTAGAGCTCAGACCCAGGGCTATGCCTTCCAATCCTGCCCTGATGCTCACTACCCATGGAACTGTGGGTCAGTCAAAAAATCCTCTGGGTCTCAGTCCCCTTATCTGCAAAAGGACCATGGATTGATGGCCTCTGAGGTCCCTTGTGGATCTAAATACAGAATCCTATATCTGGATCCAAATGCAGAATTCTTTCCACTACAACATGGAAAATCTGAGTAGGGGTTTGAAAAAATATTTGTGGAATGAATAACCCTATGTTGCTGTAAGCATTCTAGGCTGATTGGTATGTCCTTGTCAATCCTAGACAAAAGCATTTATTGAACTCCTCTTATTGGCAATGCCTTGAGGGAAGTGCTTGGACAAGATAGTCCCCACCCCAGAGAAACTCACAGTCTGGGGTAGGAGGGACCAGGGGAGAGATAAAGTGACTGCAGTGACACAGCTGAGAGTTAAATGCACATCTGCATCTTCAGTCAATAAGCATTTATTAAGCACCTACTATGTGCTTGTCGGGCATTGTGCTAAACTCTGGGGATACAAGAAAGGCAAAAGACATCTCTTGCCCTCAAGCAATTCACAATCTAAGCGGAGAGGGGGAGACAACTCCCAAACCCCTAAGTATAAAGAAGATATGTACAGGACAAATGGGACATAATCAGCAGAGGGAAATCCCTAGATTTTTTTTTTAATTAATAAAGTATTTTATTTTTTTCCGTTACATGTAAAGATAGTTCTCAACTTTTGTCCATACAAGCTTTACAATTTCAGATTTTTCTCCCTCCCTCCCCTCCCTCCCCGCTCCCCTAGACAGCAGGTAATCTGATATAGGTTTTATATATATATATATATATATATATATATATATATATATATATATATATATATATATATATACACACACACACATAATAGCATTAATCCTAGGGAAATCCCTAGATTAAGAGAGATTGGGAAAGGCTTCCTGGAGAAGGTGGGATTTTAGCTAAGACTTGAAGCAGATGGGGAGTAGGGTTGGAAACAGGGGTAAAAGCAGGCTTAGAAATGAAACTGGGGGCAGCTAGGTGGCGCAGTGGATAGAGTACCTGCCCTGGAATCAGGAGTACCTGAGTTCAAATCCAGCTTCAGACACTTAACACTTACTAGCTGTGTGACCCTGGGCAAGTCACTTAACCCCAATTGCCTCACTAAAAAAAAAGAAAAGAAAAGAAAAGAAAAGAAAAGAAAAGAAAAGAAAAGAAAAGAAAAGAAAAGAAATGAAACTGGGAGGGAAGCTAGGCGGCACAGGGGATACACTGGCCCTGGATTCTGGAGGACCTGAGTTCAAATCCAGCTTCAGACACTTGACACTAGCTGTGTGACCCTGGGCAAGTCACTTAACCCTGCCCCCCCAAAAAAAGAAAAATAAAGAAAAAAAGGAAATGAAATTAGGGTTCAATTTTAGAGATGATGAAAATAATAATAAAAACTACCATGTACGTAGTGGCTTGAGATTTGCAGAGCACTTTACATATATTTACATATCCTATTTTATTTGAAAATGAGTTTCCCAAGCATGCTAGCTGCCTCTATAGAAAGATGATGGACTTAGGGGGCAGGATGAGACATACATCTTTGGACATGGTCAGTGGGGGAATTTGTCATACTTTATTAAGCTTGTATGTTACAGGGGCATGGCTTCTTCCACACCCCCCCACTGGGGAAAGGAGGTAGGTTGGAAAGAAAATAGATTTTTATTTGAAAAAATAAACATAAGTTTAAAAATTTTCAAAGATTAAAAAAAAGAGAGAGAAGAAAATTCGTTTCTTATAAGTGAAAGTCAGGCAGCTAGGTGGTGCAGTGGATAAAGCACTGGCCCTGGATTCAGGAGGACCTGAGTTCAAATCTGGACACAGACACTTGACACTTACTAGCTGTGTGACCCTGGGCAAGTCACTTAACCCCCATTGCCCTGCAAAAAAAAAAAAAGTGAAAGTCATTTTCTCAAGCCCGGGGTTAGTGGTTCTAATAGTTTCCAGCCTTTCAAATGAGCCTCCATTTAAGGAAGCTGACACAAAAAGTAACACAGAAAACAGGAAAAATTAGAAAAGCTAGAGTAGGAGTACTCCCAACTGAAGGCTGCAGGTCAAGCTTTCTCTAACTAGTGAGCTTCTTAGCTGTCTCAGAAATAGGATTTAATTTTTAAACATTCAATTTCCACTCAATTTTTCTGGACCATGTTGGGATTGGGGGTAGAAAAGGCCATCTTAGGATCTTAACCATCAATAGCTAGTGGTTAATACAGGCCTTTAGAGCTCTCAAAATGCTTTGACCCTCAAAGGACCCAGTGATCTAGGTGCCATTATCAATCCCATTTAAAATGTATTGGGGGGGGCAGCTAGTTGGTGCAGTGGATAAAGCACTGGCCCTGGATTCAGGAGCACCTGAGTTCAAATCTGGCCTCAGACACTTAACACTTACTAGCTGTGTGACCCTGGGCAAGTCACTTAACCCCAATTGCCTCACAAAAAAAAAAATTAAAATTAAAAAAAAATGTATTAGGGTGGGAGGTAGGATTAGTCAATGAGGGACAGGTCCTGGGAATAAGCAAAGGGACCTCTACCTACTTTTGTGTGTGTGTGTGTGTGTGTGTGTGTGTGTGTGTGTGTGTGTGTGAGGCAATTAGGGTTAAGTGACTTGCCCAAAGTCACACAGCTAGTAAGTATTAAGTGTCTGAGGCCGGATTTGAACTCAGGTACTCCTGATTCCAGGGCCAGTGCTCTATCCACTGCACCACCTAGCTGCCCCACCTCTACCTACTTTTAAACCTGATTGGGGAGGAGGGTGAAGGGAGAGCCCTTTGGTGAACCTGCTTCTGGGAGTGTGTGATGAACGATACAGAATGAGGGGCCCTGACTCATTTCAGAGCACAAGCAGATATTCTATGACTTGGCCAGTTGGCTACACAAGAATGAGGAAACTAAGGCTGAGACAAGGTAAGTGACTTGTCCAGGGTCACAATGCTAATAAGTATTCAGAGAGTTTGAATCCATTAGTATATATGCTTCACTGGGGGAGGGTGATTATATTTTGCTTTTTCTTTGTACCATTGGTACTTCTGCAGTGCTGGGCACATTAATAAATGGGGGTCAATTGATTGATTCATTGATTGCTTGACTGTTTTAGAAATAAAAGAAACTTTAAAGATCTCTCCATCTGGCCTCTCATTTAATAGATGAAGAAACAAGTTCAGGAAAGGGAAACTGTTCCGGTTCACATGACAGTGACGGGGCAGTGCCACACCTAAGGCTCTCTCCATTGGGCCACCTCTTGCTCCGAGAGCTTTATGAGCTGCTCGTTTTCTATTTGTAACGTCATCTGTGCTAATATCTCTCACACTTAGAGACATATAGAGTGCACAAAGACTTTTCTTGACAAATAAGCTGGTCTTCTCCATAGATTCCAAACAGCTTTGTCATTGGACACACGGGAGGGACATGTGTGTGTGAATGAATATTTGGTTTGGGTGGCATTGAGGCTAGTTTTCCTTTGTTTTTCTGTCTCCTCGGTATTCCATGATCATGGGACCCCCACCTCCACCTCCCAATCTCAAGTGTTGCACTGACTATGCCTAGAAGGAGCGTCTTCCTTTTAGACACAGCTCTGACACTGCTGAACCTACTGTCCCTTCTAAGATTACTTCCTATTTACATTGTATATGTGTGTACAAACACATATATGTATATATACACAGACATATATGTGTATATGTATATATGATATATGCATCTGTGTGTGGAGAGAGAGAATGTACCCAGTTATTGACATGCTGTTTTCACCTTTAGAACGTTAGTTTCCCTACAGCGGGTACCATTTTGGCTTCTTCAGTGTGTTGCTAGAGCTTGGTTCAGTTCCTGGCCTGTAGCAAGCATGCAGTAAACAGTATGTTCTTAATAAATACCTATAGATTGATTAATTGGTTTCTGTCCTTGACAGAAGTGCTACATACAAACAGGGAATGGAAGCAGTTTTTTACATGGAGTGAGGCTGACCAAAGCCCAAATGTCCATCCATCCCCACAGCTGTACAGGGGGCCAAGGGCAATGACTCAGGGCTCACCAACAGCCATCCCAGCTGTCTGGGAGCCTCATCCCGCTCTAGAGTTGTCTGACCACACTTCCTACGTGACCATGTGTATGCTGTGATCTCTTAATATTTCGGATACACAGCTGTCCCCAATACCTCATTGCCCAAAGGAGGCTAAAAACAAGAGTTTGACCTTATAAAGGCTGGAGGAAGCTGGGCCAGGCCATGGTGATTTAGCACAAATACCAGGAAGGATTTTTTTCTGTGTTGTCAGGGAATTAATTGCCCAAAGTTTGTCCAGCCTGAAGCTACTTCCTTTACTGTTTTGTGATCCAAGACTAAAATGGCCAGGGTTCAGGGTCAAGACCTCCCAGTCAAAAGAGATAATAGAATGGGAAATAGAGTTTGAAAAGTCCCCAATCCTAGGGGCTTGTCACCTCACAAATGTTCTGATGTTTCTAGCATGGTTCACTCACCACAGCATCCATGATGCCGGGAACTCTTCCCAAAGTTGTTCTATGTATATGTCTTGTCTCTCCAACTGGGTGGTAAGCTGCCCAAGGGCAGGGTCCTGATCTTCTACTTCTTTGCTCACCATCAACGTCAGCTTAACATAACACCAGGCACATAGAAGTATTTGACGTGCTTTGTCAACCAGTGACTGGCTCTAGTACATCAGACAGTATGGTCTAGTAGGAAGGGCACTTGGACTTGGAGTCAGCAGAGCCTGGGGTTCCTCAGATATATTCCAGCTTAACCTCAGTTTCCTCATCTATGAAATAGGGATAATACTCAAATTAATTACCTTACAGGATTCACAGGAGCATCGATTTAGAGCTGCAAGGGGTAGGGAGGGAGTCTTATTATTCAACCCCTCTGTTTTGCAGAGAAGGCCCAAAGGGATGATTTGTCCTTGTCAGTCTTCTATTCAATCAACTCCAGTGACCCCCTATTTATTTCCTCTAGAAACCACTAAATACCTCTCTGTTTAGTTGGGTTTTGTTTGTTTGTTTTTGCGGGGCAATGAGGGTTAAGTGACTTGCCCAGGGTCACACAGCTAGTAAGTATCAAGTGTCTGAGGCTTTATTTGAACTCAGGTCCTCCTGACTCCAGGAGGCCACCTAGCTGTCCCCTGTTTAGCTTTTAAATCCATTCACAGCCTGGCCCAACCTACCTTTCCCAACTCATTTGGTGTAATTCCCCCTTTCTAAGCTCTGTGATCCAGCTAAGTTGGTTTTCCTTCAGTTCCTCACATGTGACCCGCCATCCCTGATCCCCCGTGCCTTTGCCCAGAATGCCCTTCTTCACTTTCACCTCTTTTCTTTAAGCTGCAGCTCATGCACTAGCTTGTTCATGAAGCCTTTCCTCATCAGCTGGCTCCATAGAGGAGTTTCCTTATCTGTAAAAAATGGAGAAAATAATGCTACCGACTTGCGGTGATTGTGAGGGTCCAATGACATAATTGTAAAGTGCTCAGCTCAGTCCCTGGCTCTCTATAAAGGTTAATTCTTATTCCCTCAACTGCTAGGGCTTTTGCTTTCCAATGACCTTGCCTTTATCTACTTTCTAATGGCATTTATTCATTCCTTCTATACATATTTGGTACATGCTTTTTAGTCCCCTGGGTGTTGCTGGGGTATTATATCTGTCTCATGCCCCTCCCAAACAAAAAAGGGCAAGGTCAAAAACATCCGGCCTCTTTCTATCTCTCCCTCTGATCTGGCTGGAGCAAAACTGTCTCCCCTAGGCCCCTCCCAGCTCACTCCCTCTTTTCAGCTTTCTGGAGGGTAGAGAAGCTGCCTAGACTCAAGGGTCAGACCACGTGGGGAGCCAGACCAGGTGACTACAACTGATGCAAAGGAGAGACCAGGCACAGATCTCAGCCCCAGACCTCAGGTATCTCCGAATCTTGCTCTGTGGAGTTTTCCTATAAAGCTATAGGATAAAACGGCTCATAAAATCTGCCCTCGGGTAGCCTCTTTTACCAGCAAGCAAGTAGTGAGGCCCCTGGCTTATATATTTTGTGAAATATGAAAAGCCTCCTCCCCTTTAGCCTGATAAGGTGACATTCCCAATCAAATTCAACAAAACAATGAAAAATGAGCTCTATGTAAATGTACCAAGATGAACAGCAAAACCCCCACCATTGCCCAAGAAAAGATTTGTATCATAAGGGTTAAAAGCTCTAGGGAGAAGATATTCCTTCTGCAGATGGAAGGAGTAAGAGGGTGAACGAGAATGACCACACTATCAGCCTCTAACCCATGTAGCCAATGAGGGGATTGGGGAGGGGAGTCCACTTGGACTTGCTCGCTCTTAGCTCTGGTCGTTGTTCACTCTGGGGGCTGGTATCCATCTGTCACCTTTTACTTCTACCTCATTCAAACACTCTTCTCTCTCTGATCCTCTACAACATCTCATCCCCATACAACACCAAACCTCACAGAGCCGTAAAAAATGACCCATTCCCCACAGGTCACTATCCCATTGATCTCTGGAAGCTGCTGCTGCTGGTGGTGGCGGGGTGACACATGGGTCTTTGTTGTCTCCCCATTCGAATATAAGCTCCTTATGCTTGAGGATTGCTTAATAAATACTTGTTTGGCTGATAGAACATGCTTTATATATATTCTGTGCGTGTGTGTATACACATACGTATTTTATAGTTAACTATCCATATCCATTCCCCTCTCCAATCCCTCCATTCCCAGTAGAATGAAAGGTCCTTGAGAGCAGAGACTGATTTTTGACTCTGTACCCATAGCAAAGCGCCTGGTGCTTGGTGTATATTATTGGGTCCTGAATATGTTCCTGTTGAATTGAATTGAATTGAAATAGGCAGAACTGAACACATGTTGATGGTAATGAATTTGCAGAACAGGAGGAAGATTTCAGAGCTGTTTGAATGACGAGAATGGGACTGTTTGATAAGATCCAGGGCAAGGCCCCATGACTGCATGTCACGGATACTCCGCCTTTCTTTCTTCCTGCTGGGCTAGGTTTGAAATGAGCTGCCCTCTGGGAGAGAGCTAAAGTCATGCTGTGGCCAGGGATGTAGATGGAGTGAGAAGCACAACTGGAGAATGTGTTGGAATCAAAGCGGGGTCAAGACAAGGCATTTTGGGCCAACCCAGGGGACCAGCTCCTCCCTCCCAGTTGTCTCTCTGGCCTCCCTCATCACTGCAGGATGAGTGAGTGCTGGGCTCTGGAATTCTTGAGATGCAAAATGATAATGGGGCACAGGGGAAGGTGGGAGGGAACAGCTAGAGATTAATCACAGACTTGGCAGTCATGGCAGAAAGGACCACTACTTCCTCTGGCCTTTTTGGTCTCCTACCTCTGGCCAGGAAACTCAGACTCAAGGCCTGAGTCAGATGGGGGAGGGGAAGGGGGGTCTCCATCTGCATCCTGCTTGCAAATGGAATTTATTAAGGAAGTGAATCACTCCCCTCCCCCCCCCCCCAAAAATTGAACACACATTTCCCTGGCTCCAGATGCAGTGTTCTATATCACACTGCCTGTTTTCAGAGGGAGGGAAGGAAGGAAGGAAGGAAGGAAGGAAGGAAGGAAGGAAGGAAGGAAGGAAGGAAGGAAGGAAGGAAGGAAGGAAGGAAGGAAGGAAGGAAGGAAGGAAAGAGGGAGGGAGGGAGGGAGGGAGGGAGGAAAGGAGGAAAGAAGGGAGGGAGGGAGAAAAGAGGGAGGGAGGAAAGGAGGAAGGAAGGGAGGAAGGAAGGAAGGAAGGAAGGAAAGAGGGAGGGAGGAAAGGAGGAAAGAAGGGAGGGAGGGAGGGAGAAAAGAGGGAGGGAGGAAAGGAGGAAGGAAGGAAGGAAGGAAGGGAGGAAGGAAGGAGAGAGGGAGGAAAGATGATAAGAAGAAAGGAGGAAGGGAGGGAAGGAGGGAGGGGGAGAGGGAAAATGAGAAGAAGGAGGGAGTTCTTTTTTTTTTCCCTCCCTCTGGTCTAAAGTTCTATAATATGCCCCATGCAATTGGAAGAGAGAAAGCCAGATGTGCTGTTCCATTCACAAACTGGATGGCCAAAGGAGAGCCTGGCCCTGTTCAGTCTGGTTCTAAGGCTGCAGATTATCTGGGCTTTTCCTCCTCTCCCACCCTGGGTGAGCACATTTCAGCACGCCCCTCACACCAGTTCTCTCCTGCCTTTTCTGAAGATTTGTTATGTGTTTTACAAACTGAGCCCTGAGGGACAACATGCAACAAGCTCTTCCTCCCTAGGCCAAAGCTGGTTCAAGGATTCCTCTAGGCTATAAGAGCCTGGAGATCAGGCTGAGACTAACAGCCCAATCTGCCTCTAGAGGCAGATTTTAAAAGTTAATATATTGGGGGCAGCTAGGTGGCGCAGTGGATAGAGCACTGGCCCTGGAGTCAGGAGGACCTGAGTTCAAATTCAGCCTCAGACACTTAACACTTACTGGCTGTGTGACCCTGGGCAAGTCACTTAACCCCAATTGCCTCACACAAAAAACAAAAACAAAAACCCCCAAAAGTTAATATATTTTATTCTGATGTCACCTTTATTTAATATGGTTCTGCCCTGTGCCCTCTCCAGTGAGCCATCCATAGTAACAAAAAGAAAGAGTGGGGTAGGGTAGGGGTAAGGTATTCAGCAAAATTGAGCAATAAATCAACCAAGTCTGACAGTATATGCAATATTCCAAACCCATAGTCCCCCATGCTTGCAATGTGTGTGTGTGTGTGTGGGGGGGTATATTTCTTCCCCAGGGTCTGGTTCAGTTTTATTTGTGTTTGCAGAGGATATGAAAGAGAAAGAAAGAAACTCATGCCTTAAAACTCCCCTTCTAGGACTGATGGGGCTTTCAGGCTAAAACCTGAGACTCATGGAGACAAAAAGTTCCCCTGAATTTTCCAGACGAGTGTGTGCTTGAACCCCATTCCAAGACTGACAGAGAAACCCGGGGTCTTGGAAACCCCTTTTGATCCTGGACACACACTAATACAGCATGTATTCAGGGGAGGGGAAACCTTTTAAGAAATCCAAAAGCGGGGCAGCTAGGTGGCACAGTGGATAAAGCACCGGCCCTGGATTCAGGAGGACCTGAGTTCAAATCTGACCTCAGACACTTGACACTTACTAGCTGTGTGACCCTGGGCAAGTCACTTAACCCTCATTGCCCCACAAAAACAAACAAACAAACAAACAAAGAAATCCAAAAGCATGTATTGAATGGCTACCAAAGTGATCAAAGAAGAAGAGGACGATTGATGCCCCCCCCCTGCCGTGTGGTGATGGGCAAAGCACCTGACATCCCTGGGCTTCAGTTTCTTAATCTGTAAAATGAAGGGGGGTGGTCTTAAGGACTTTTGAGGTCCCCTCTAGCTCTGGGACATGACATCATATGACGAAACAAAAACCGTTGTTCATTTCTACATAGAACTAAGACTCAAATCAAGATTCTCTTCTCTGCCCTTCCCTCACATTGCCTTGTAGATGCTGTGAATCAACATGGATTTTCTGTCCCACTGATTGGGAATTGCTCAATGAGGCTGTCAAATAATTTTCACGTCTAAAAATCCTTCCAGAAGTTGCCAAACCAACCAGCCACGGGCCAGGGAAGCTAAGCTTGCCTTGGTGTACCTCCTAGAATCTGCCTTATGAATCTCTGGACTATAAAGACACTTCCTGCGTGGTCCATCATTTCACCTTTATTGCCCTCAGTTTCCTCACTGGCAAAATGGGCATAGGGTGGCACAAATGTCCTCCAGAGCCCCATCTGGCCTTCCTCATCACCACCAGCCACAACTGCTGATCACTTGTCACCAAAAGGGAGAGAGGAGTTTGGGAAGGGCCACCCCCATCCTCTCTAATCACTGTTCCCAACCCTGGCCCAGCCCTCCAAGAATCACATGGGAAAACAATTCCTGTGGAGAAGGAGCCACTACCCCACACACAGCAGGCAAGCTAGCCTAGCTGAAGCAGCAGGGAACCCTGGGGAAGAGACAGGAGGCAATGTGTGGCAGGTAGGGCAAACCAGCCCTACCATCTTTGGGCACCTCCTCTCAGACTTGGATGGAGACTGCACAGGGCTCTGAACTCAAGAGCCTTGGGAACAGCCAGGCATCTAGCCCTGGTTAGATCATCCCAACCATCATCCTGGGAAGCAGCTCCTGAAGAAAGGATGCCTGGCAACTGGCCGCAGCTACTGAGGACCCAGGAAAGAAAGCTCTTGACAGCAAAGTCCTTGGTCCTTGCAAATGGTTCAACATCAGAAAATGACAGGATTTTATCAATGGAAGGGACATTACAGAGGAGGCAGTGACGTCTGCTTTGCCTTGTCACCCTAAGGACCATGGGAGTTTCCATCTGACTTTCCATATGTGTGTCTCCCCTGTTAAAATACGAGCTCCTCAAGATAAGGGGCTATCTTATTCTTTTGTGTCCCCAACATTTTGCATGTAGTAAGCACTTAAATGCCTAATTCACTCATTCATTCGTGATCTTATGCTTTCTCCATCAATCATTTCTTATTTTCCTGAACTATCCAGATGTTTCCTTAATTTGAAGTGTACCCAGTGCCGTTTAGCATTGTCTGTGGGCAAACAGTCTAACCTCTGGACTTCCTTCCATCCCACTAGAAAACACTGCTGCTTCCTCAGGCCCGCTTCTGAGTCAGGGCTGAAAGGCAGAGCTAGGGAAGCCTTGTCTGGGAAGAGTCTCTACAGGCAAACTCTGACCAGCTGGGGGGAAGCACAGCACCCTGGCTCAGGAGGCACGACAGGAAAGTGGAGTCTGAATACCCATGGCTGGCGCCATGATAATTGTGTCTGGGGGTTTCCAACCAAAGAACTTACCATCCTCGGACTTGACAGGGTAGAGTCCTGAGAGGTTAGCCCAAGCAACCCCTTCATTTTACAGGTTTGGACAAGTTAAGTGACTCGTTCCAAGGTCACCCAGGTAGTGACTCCCAAACCAGAGCTCTTTCCTCTGCTTCTCATATTACAACCTCAACATAGCACCTAACGATGGCTAAGTTGCCGAATATTGAGGGAAAACTCTTGGATTTGGTCTTTTTTTTTTCTGTCTATCTAGGATTCTTCGTCCTGTTCTCTTAGCTCTTGCCACTCTCTTTGGGGAACAGGGGATTCAAGAGGGTTTGTCTTAGGCATTGGCTTATAATTTCTGACTGTTGTTCATTGTGCAGATAATCCCACAGTTTGTGCCTCCTACATCATCTCCATCCCTCCTCTGACTTTCACATTCTTGGTACACTGAAAATGCCCCATTGCAGCCAAAAGGCAGCTTTCCTGGGTGTTTCACTGCACCTAAGACCACTTAGTGGGAGGGCTAAGGGTGGGACCCATGACTCCAGCCACAATCTTTCAGGCACTGGCTGGTAACTCATCTAAGAAGGGTCAAGAGCCGAGGGCCGCTGTTAGCAAACCAGTCAGCAGCAGGCAAGACTGGGGGGTAAGGGGGGATGGAAAGTGCCCTAGGCAAAGGGTCCATGAATTTGGGAAGCAGGGGCATAGCTTGAAGGTCAGGGTCTGACGATGCGCCAAGGGAAGGGTTGGAAGGAGTCCTTGTAGGAAGGGTTAAAAAAAAGGGGGGGCAGGACAGCTAGGTGGCGCAGTGGATGGAACACCAGCCCTGGATTCAGGAGGACCTGAGTTCAAATCCAGCCTTAGCTGTGTGACCCTGGGCAAGTCACTTAACCCTCACTGCCCCACAAAAAAAAAAGGGGGGGGTGGGGGGGATCAAAGCAGGGCCAAAAGCTGAGCACATTTTGCTCTGTTCAGGGATCTGGGAGCTGGCCAGCAGGCCTGGATGGAGCCTTCACTTCACCTTTGCATCCTGCTGTGTGGGAGGCAGCTGTGCCGGCAAGAAGACAGGACATCAGGTCCTGGCTCTGACACGTGTGACCTGGGGCAAAACACGTCTTGTCTGGGCCTGAGTGTCCTCATCAGTCAAATGAATGGCCTGGACGGGATCGGAAGGATGCCTTGAAGCTCAAAGGCCCCCATGTTCTTTTCCTTTCAACACCATGACCCGGCTAGGGCTGGGCTTGGGAGCCATGCCAACGCTCGCTGATTCTGTCCCTCTGCACACCCTCCTGATGCAAAGTCTGCATCTTCTGGAGTTTCTGTGGCTAGGAGACTCTCAATTGGTCAATTAACAAACATTTCTTAATCACCAATTATATGTCAAGTTAGGGTTAGAAATAGCATTGGAGGGGGCAGCTAGGTGGCACAGTGGATAGAGCACTGGCCCTGGAGTCAGGAGGACCTGAGTTCAAATCCAGCCTCAGACACTTAACACTTACTAGCTGTGTGACCTTGGGCAAGTCACAACCCCAATTGCCTCACCAAAGAAAGAAAGAAAGAAAGAGAAAGAAAGAAAGAGCATTGGGAATATAAACAAAAGTGAAGCCATCCTTAACCTCATGGATATTACATTTAATGGGTAAAGACAACATGCATAAATATAAGTACATAAAAATGCAAAATTTAAAAGATCATTTGGGAAAATAGCTGGGGGAGGAGGAGGAAATAAGGAAAGGCTTCACATTCTTAACCTTTGCTTTGTAAAGCACATCCCTTTAATAGCCTGAGGAAACCTATGAGTCCCTTCTCAAAATATTTTTTCCAATGCATATAACACAGAAAATATAAAGGAAGTCAATTATATTAAAATAATTATCAATTTTTTTTAGAAAAACAAATTCATGGGCTGTAGGTTAAGAAACCCTGATGTAGGGGGCCAGCTAGATGGTGCAGTGGATAGAACACAGGTCCTGAATTCAGGAGCACCTGAGTTCAAATCCAGCCTCAGACACTTGACACTTACTAGCTGTGTGACCCAGGGCAAGTCATTTAACCCCCGTTGCCCTGCAAAAAGAAAGAAAGAAAGAAAGAAAGAAAGAAAGAAAGAAAGAAAGAAAGAAAGAAAGAAAGAAAGAAAGAAAGAAAGAAAGAAAGAAAGAAAGAAAGAAAGAAAGAAAGAAAGAAAGAAAGAAAGAAAGAAAGAGAAAAAGAAACCCTGATGTAGAAGGTGGAACCCATAAGGAATTCTATAAGGCACTGTTGAAGAAGGAGAACTTTGCAGGCCTGGGGAGTGGTCAGTAAAAATCCAAAGAAATAGGACATGGAGCATTGTGTGTGAGGAATAGAAAGAAAGTCAGTTTAGTTAGACCAAAGTATGAGGAGGGAAGCAATATAGAATGAGGTGGGAGACAAGTCGAGAAGGACTTCAAAAGCTCACAGAGGTATTTCCATGGAATCCTATGTGCAATAGGGAACCTCTGGAGCCTAATGAGTTGGGGGAGGGGGTGACATGGTCATATCTGTGCTCTGGTTGTATCATTGGCAGCTGTGAAGAGGATGGAATGGAGTGGACAGAGACAAGACAGGGAAACCCATTAGGAGGGTAATTCAAGAGTCCAGGCAGGAGGTAATTGAGGTCCTGAGTGAGCAGTAACAAGCTCTGGGAGATGCTGAGAGGTAGAAACGTTGACTGCCTGGGCATGTGGGGTGAGTGAGTGAAGAGTTGAGAATAACACTGAATTTGTGAACCTGGGAGACTGAGGAGTTACATCTTGTATGATGGACATATAGTCTATCACTGGGCCATGACTCGACTCCTTTTCAGCTTGGTAGGAGATGGTAGAGCTTTTGCCCTGACAGAGAAGTCAGCAGCACTTCCACACCACAATGAAATTTTACAAAATCCCAGAATTCCAGAGTTAAAAGGGATGGTTATAGGGGTAGCTAGGTGGCACAGTGGATAGAGCACCGGCCCTGGAGTCAGAAGGACCTGAGTTCAAATCTGGCCTCAGACACTTGACACTTACTAGCTGTGTGACCTTGGGCAAGTCACTTAACCCTCATTGCCCCACCAAAAACCAAAAAAAAAAAAAATCTTATTGATTAACAATGAGGACATGTCTGTTTCCAGACATCTTTAATTCAATTCATGTCTTGCAAGGCTGTTGTATTGGCCCCTTTCTACCCCAACTCAGCCCCTTGGAATTTACCCTCCATGGTGGTCCAGTTGCTTCTTGGCCTTAGAACTTCCAGAGAAGGAGGAGATGCAGAGGTGAATTCCCAATTTCAAAGGGCAGCTCTCCTCAAACTCCATTGGTGTTATTTTGTCATCCCTTTGTGTTGAGGGTGGGTGGGCCAGTGTAAATGTGGGAGAAACTCAAGTAAGGGTAATTAATGTTCACCCAGACTTCTCACCTGAATCAAGCCAAAAGTTGGGGTGATGCACACCCTTACACTTTTACCATCCATAGCTCCTTGAAAGTGTATCTGGGGCAGCTAGGTGGCGCAGTGAATAGAGCACTGGCCCTGGAGTCAGGAGGACCTGAGTTCAAATCCAGCCTGAGACACTTGACACTTACTAGCTGTGTGACCTGGGCAAGTCACTTAACCCCAATTGCCTCACACACACACAAAAAAACAACGAAAGTGTATCTGAGGGGCAGCTAGGTGGCGCAGTGGATAGAGCACTGACCCTGGAGTCAGGAGGACCTGAGTTCAAATCCAGCCTCAGACACTTGACACTTACTAGCTCTGTGACCCTGGGCAAGTCATTTAACCCTCAATGCCCTGAAAAAAAAAAAAAAGGGTGTATTTAACCTTATCTACCTAACTGGAGGCACAATGGAATCTTACCAGGCCCCTGACCAGTCAGTGCAGAGTCAGGCAGGAGAACAGAGAAAAGTACCTGGTTGCATTGAAAGACTACTTAGAGTTAAGGGAAAATGAAGTCAGCTCCACCCTGTCCAGTGGGAGTATTTCAAAATAATCTGCATCTTAGCCCCCTGACTTCTTCCGCATAAGGAGTTCCCAGAGCTGTAACTAGCCCAGGGTAAACAGGGTTTTGTGCCAAAGTGCTGACATGGGGAAGGGCATACTTCATTTCTCAAGTAGCCACAGTCCCTACCTCACCTCAAATTCCTTGGCCAACAAGGGTCAGCATTTCTTGACCCACAGTTGGGTTGTTTCTGTAGTCCTGCCTCCCTTCCCAACCAAAGCCCACCCAAAATTGTTTCTGCTCCTGGTAAAAAACATTCCTGGTCATGGTTCTGGATGTTCTTGCCCTGTTTTGGGCCTGACCAAGTTATACAAGGTATTTATTTGTTCACAGATTGATGGAAACAGAGGAATTAGGAGTCTTACCTTGGCTTCTTTTGTATCTGGAAATCACTCTGGGAGGCTCTCAAACACCCATCTTGTATTTGCCTGACTCTACACCATGCTGGGGAATGTGCCGGCTTCGTGATTTTGAATCTTTAAAATCCTCAGAGAAAACAGGATTCATTGATTCTCGGCCAGCTAATAAAGGAGAAAAGAGCATGTTTGTGAGGCTGGGTTTTTTCCCCAATCAAAGCCTATTTCTTTAAGGACTCTCCTCCCAACAGTTCTTGGGGGAGAGGGGGTAATAGGGCAAATGTTGTGAGCTGTTTCATTTCTGGTCCTTCACATTAAAAAAAAAAAAAAGTTGTATTGATGTCTTTTGTTTTTTTAAACCGTGATTATTTCCTGCTCTGTCTCCAACAAAGAACAGTTAATGGATCCTACCAACTTGGAGACTTCATCTGACAATATGGAAACCATTCCATGCCTATTGGTCCTGACCTTTCTACCAATCAGTCAACCAATCAACCATAAGTATTTAATGAGCACCTACTAAACAGCAGACTTGGATCTGGATGCTGAGCGTACAAAAACAAAACCAAAACCCTATTCTCAAAAAGTTTACATTCAATGACAAAAAGAAGTGCTTTACCACCTATCTCTCCTATCAGTTCTATTTTACAAATGAAATTGAGCTGAGTTAAGTAGATTTTCTCAGCATCACATAGCTACTAGGTATGAGATGCAGAATTTGAATTCAGGTCTCCTAACTTCCCCCCTTTTTCCCTTATAGTTTCATTACCTTCTTTAGACTTAAACATGAGTCATGTTTGACCCTTCATGACCCCATGGAGTTTTCTTGGCAAAGATACTGGAGTGGTTTGCTATTTCCTTTTCCAGATCATTTTACAGATGAAGAAACTGAGACAAACAGGGTTAAGTGACATGACCAGAGTCACACAACTAGTAAATATCTGAGGCTGGATTTGAACTCACAAAGATGAGTCTGACTTCAGATCCAGCATTCTATATACTATGTCACTTCTCTTCTCTGTGCCCCATCCATCTGGATGCTAATTGCACAAATCATTTTGGGGAGATATGGGACTGACTCTTCCTTTCCTTCTCTCATTTCTCTCCCTGAAACTCTAGCTCAGCCTCATTAAGACAAATATTTTCCTCTTAAAGTTTAACTTCTATGTCCTTCACTTCTTCGGTACAGGGAGGCCTGGTAGGGCTGAATTTCCTGGTACACTTTGCTAGGGGCAGAACAGCTCTGTGTTCCTTCTGAGAGCTAGAAAAGCCTCTTTTCAGAGATCAGTCTATTCCCTAATTTGTCTTGTTTTGCTTGGTTTGTGTCCCCGTTGCTTTCCTGTCCTTACTTCGAGCACTCAGCTCTTGGTTCTCTCTGTACTACTTAGGGTTCCTGGGAGCCTTTGATCTTTCCCCTCCCCTCTCAGGGGAAGGGGGCAAGCATTTTTCCTCAGGTTTCCATGAGGGGTTAGTTTGGGTGATGGCTATAGCTCCCTCTAGCCCCAAAGTCCCATGATTCTGCAACTTTCTGACCTCAGAGGACTAGAGATTCAGTGTTGGAAGGACCTGAAAAATCATTTTACATGTAATCTATGCCCAGGCTGTGGGCAAAGAATTCACAGGACTTTACATCTCATTTATACCTTTGCCTCTCTGAATGATCATTTTCCTCCAGGCCTGAGGTGATGATTTGGAGGAAGAGGGGCTGGTAAAGTGGTTTCTGACTATCCTGTCTCCCACAGGAGAGTGGTCGCTCCTGCCCCATCACCAGAAGTCTTGGAGTGCTGGGTATAGGTGAAAAAAAAAGTCACATGATAGAAGAGAAAGGAAAAGATCTACATGTTGCACATTTGGGTCGACTTCCTCTCTTCCTTCCCTTGACCTTGGGGTGGATTTTCTGGCCCGTGTGAGAACAACACGAGGGGGCAACCACTGCTGCTGATTTTGGACTTCTGGCTTTCCAGGTGGTAGTAAGGAGTGAGCAAAATGTCTGGAGACCAACGATGGTGGTGAGATTCTGATCCAGCAGCAAGAGAGACAAAGATGGAAGCCACAATGAGAGAGCATTCCTTGGGCCAGCCATTGTGAATCCAGTTGGGCTGATGAGCTGGAGAAGGCTGATTTCTCTCACTGTTCTTATCCTATTTCCCCTTGTTCATAGTCTGTGATACTTAGAGACCACAGAGGTACCAGACACAACCTTTCCCTTATTCCCTCCCAAGACTCTGGAGTCTGTGTGGTTCCAGAATTCTCCTGATAACATTGGCCATACAACTAAGCAAGTGGGAAAAGGATGAGATGGCCCCACATGGGAGCACTTGACTGATTTCCCTTTGTTTTTCCCTAAGTTCAGAATAGTGACAACATGGAAGAGACGTACCTTAGAACATGCTCAGATGTTCCATAACTTTCTAGTCTGCTAACCACATGGCGAATAGGTGCCGAGAGCAAAAGACATTGACCGACCAGGACTTTGTCCCTTCACTCGATGTGATTTCTCCCAGCCTTGTGGTGTTCTGGTGAGAAAAGAGAGATAATCCTGCAAAGGGAAAAGCTTTGGGCCCTCCTAACCTGAGGCCAAAATGTACCCAGTAACTGTGGGTCTTGGTGTTTGTTCTTTCATTTTAGGCGAGAGAGATTGGTGATAACTATGATTGTACTCACTTCTAGTGGTCAGGAGAATGAGCCACCTGAAGATCCAGAACAGAATCTGTGCCCGGGTTGGCAAGTCACTTAACTTCTGTGTGCCTCAGTTTCCTAGACTATAAAATGGGGATAATAATAGCACTTGCCTCCAGTGTTGTCGTGAAGAAAAAATGAGACCTTTGTAAAGCATTTTGCAAACCTTAAACACTATATAAATGCTAGAGACAAACATGCATATATATATATACACATACATACATGTATATATATATATACATATGTGTGTGTATATAGTCAGTCACTAAACATATATTAAGTACTTATTAAGCACTGTGGTAAGTACTGGGGATGCACAAGAGGCAGAAGGAGCTTTCAATCTAAAGGGGGCAACAATGTGCAAATAAATATGTACAGCCAATAATATATCCAGGATAAATAAGAGGCAACTAACAGAGGGAAGGCACTAGAAGGTGAGAAAGGTTGGAAAAGGCTTCCTGTAAAAGGCAGACTTTTAGCTGGGAAGTAAAATAAGTCAGGGAAGCAGTAGGTGGAGATGAGGAAGGAGAGCATTCTAGGCATGGGGGACAGCTGGGGAAAATGCCCAGAGAGAGAGATGGAGGGAAGGTCTTTGAAGAAGAGTCAGGAGGCCAGTGTTACTGGGCTGAAGGGTATATGTAGGGGAGTAATGTGTAAAAAGACTGGAAAAGGAGGAGGGGGTTAGATTATAAATGGCTTTGAATGCCTATTTGATCCTGGAGGTCATAGGGAGCTTGTTGAGTTTATCTAAGTAAATGGGTGACATGGTCAGACTTGGGCTGTTGTTGTTTGTCCTTCATTCTGGAAGAAGACCATGACATGGGGTGATGTCATGACTTGCTCTGAATTGGATTTAAGTGAGAGAGGGCTGTGCAAGGTCACCTACCTCACTCTTTCCTCCAGAACTATCTGGGTCCAGTAGCAAGATATACATCAGGATGACTGGAGATGACCCTGGATTTTTGAGGCAATCGGGATTAAGTGACTTGCCCAGGGTCACACAGCTAGTAGTGTCAAGTTTCTGAGGTCATATTTGAACTCAGGTCCTTCTGACTCCAGAGCCAGTGCTCTATTCACTACACCACCTAGCTGCCCCATGGAAAATCACTTTAGAGGATGAATGGAGGATGGATTGGAGTGGGAAGAGACACGAGGCAAACAGGCCAATGAGCAGCGATTGCAATAGTCCAGACATGAAATTATGAGGATCTGCACCAGGATGGGGATGGTGTCATAGGAAAGATGCTGCAAAGGTGAAATCTACAAGAGATACTACAAAGGTAAAATTGACAAGAGATGCCAGTAAAAGTGAAATCTACAAGAGATACTGCAAAGGTCAAAATTGACAAGAGATGAGGGTAAAAGTGAAATCTACAAGAGATACTGCAAAGGTGAAATTAACAAGAGATGGTGAAATCTACAAGAGATACTACAAAGGTAAAATTGACAAGAGATAGGCAAAAGTGAAATCTACAAGAAATACTGCAAAGTTGAAATCAACAAGAGATGTAGAGGGAAAATTGACAGACCTTGGAAACAGATTGGATATGGAATATGGGGTATTGGATACATGTGTGTGTATGTACATGGTGGTACCAACCTATGTTTCTATCAGTTTAGGGAATTTCTGATAAGAAAACCCCTACTGATGAGGATTAGGTCCTTTTCTGAGACTGATCATCTTAGAAAGTAGGTAGGGGCCACTAGAAGGTTAAATGACTTGCCCAGGATCACATGGATAGTGTGTGTCAGCTCTTCCTGATTTTAAGGACCACTGTCTATCCTTGTGCCCGCCTGCCTCCAAGTATCAACAAATAGCAGCAGCAGCAGCATTAAGAACATTGTCCAATCAAGGGGCCACTCCCCTCAGTGCCCCTTCTCATCTACTTCAGGAGTTTCCAGATGACTGCATGAATCCCACTCCTCCCTTCTTGGGGTTGGAGGTGATGGAAGCCATAGCTCGTCTCCAGAGTCTTTTCTGCCATCTGCACTGCCCCTCGCCCTTGTTTCTTGGTCTCCTCCCACCCTCCTAGGGCTAGTACAATAAGCAGCAGGCAGAGATGCCTGTTGATCTGGTCTTTCCACTGTTTTGGGAATAGTGACTTCGGTTGGCTGCCAAGTTTTGTCTCTGCTGTGATGAAATCCATGTGAATGATACTGGAGTGAGACTGGCATGATCTGAAATGTGGTAAGGGCAGGCTGGTAGGTCACAGAACCCTGGCAAATCAAGCCTAAAACTGCTTTCTTGTGGCCTTGGTTTCCCAATTTAGAAGATTTCCTCATAGGATCACAGCTTAAGAGCTGGGTGGGAAACAGAAAAGTCCCCTGGTTCGGTGTTCCCTCATCTCTCAGAGAAGGAAATGAGAGCCAAAGAGTATGGAAGTGCTTTGTCCATGGTCACACAGGTAGTAAGTGGCAGAAGTGGAATTTGAACCCAGATCTTCTGGCTCCAAATGGAACCCCCTGCCACTATGCCACCTTCACACGTCACTGGACAACTAAAGAAAGCACACTCCTTTAGCAAGAAAGTGTCCAGAAGGGCTTCTTCTCTCTCCTGAAGTGAAGTGATAACACAGCCCTCTCTCACACAAGCTAGGCATAGACAGACAACCTTATCTATCAATTGATATTTTATTATCTCAGCTAGTTACCCAATAACTGCAGACATCTGGGCCAGACACATAAAGAAAGCCATGGAGATACTACAGTGGTGACCTGGCTTTTGTGATCAGGGCCAGGGGGGATGGAGTCAGGGGCAGGAGGCAGAGTCAGCCCTTACAATGCTACTCCAAAGAATGAGAGAAACTTAGAACAATGAGGCTAACTCCAGACATGAATCCCTCAAACATAGTCTGTGGTGGCCAGGGGGTGCTATAGCACATAAAGCACTGATACTTACCAGCTAAGCAAATCACTTAACTATCTGCCTCAGTTTCCTCAGTTGTAAAATGGAGACAATGATATCCCAGACTTGTTGCGAGGATTAAATGAGATATTTGTAAAGTTCTTAGCACAGTGCCTGGCACATAGTAGGTGCTCAGTAAGTACTTATTTCCTTCCTTCATTGCTCCCAAGAACTTATTTCATCATGTAGGGTTGTCACTAGGTCCCCTTACAAGCACTCAGACTCCTAAGGCTTCAACACACAGAGTCAGTTTAATCTATCCAGTAAGAACACAAAAAGAACTCCAATCCATGCTCACAGAAAATCAGGGGAGTTCTCACTCCATTTTCTTGAGTTTATCTCCAGCCTGCCCAAGGACATGAACAGTCCTTGTAACTCAACGGTACCACCTTTGAAGGCACCTCGGGGCAATCCCTCATGGAGATGTTCTGCCCACCATGTTAGTCTTCAGTTGTCCTGATTCCTCCATCCATGGTAGTTGCTTCTACTACACTTGCTGGTTCTTTCATTGGCCTCTCTGGTTTCCTGTTCCCTGTCTTTTTAATGGGACTGCTATACCCTCTCCTATTGTCATCATTCATGCTGAGCTGCTTCTCAAAAAATCCACATCAACTATATGAGAAAAAGGAGTAGATTCATTCCCTTTTCTCATCTCCCTGTGAAAGGACCTTTACTTAGGCTTGCACCTGGGGGGGAAGGGTCTTTTTCTATTCTCACTACATACAGGTAAAGAAACTGAAGTCAAGAGAGGTTGTCGCTTGCTTAAGGTCATCTACCTAGTCCAGTGAGCATCTACCTAGCAGAGGGGTGATTTGAACTCAAGGTTTTAGACTTGATGTCCAGTACTCATCCACAGTCAGATTATTCGACCTCTCTGTTTATTTAGCAGAGAAATAGGAGTTAATGTACACTCTTCTTACCTAGTTGAGAAGGGTTTTGTTGACGTGAACATGGGTTACATGTCTGGGGTACCCTTAGAGAGGAAACATATTAGGTAGGTCAGGGATCATGCCTCTAGCAGAGGTCATGCAACAACCTGAGCTAATCCTCTGGCTTTTCCAGTAGAAACCATTCAGATTCTGGGGTGGGGGTGAGGAGCACGAGAGGGGCCAAGGGAGATGTCAGCCATAGTGTTCCTTCTCTGAGCCCTAAGGAGACAAAGATTTCTTTTCATAGCACTGATTACACACCTCTCTCTGTTTCTCTGGTTCCCTGAATTTTTGTCCTTCGATTTCTTTCCCTGTCTCTTTGTCTGTCTGACTCTTTCAATTCCTTTCTGGAAGTGCTGACATGAGTAGAAGCCACATTACCCAGGCCCTGCAGAGAGAAGAGACAAATAGGAATGAGTCACTTTCTGTCTGTAGAGGTTGGAAAGAGACATTCACTCGGGAGTTGTGAGGAGAGGTTGCCCCCATATCCCCCAGAAAGACCTCTCATGTGAGGCCTGGGGCTGCAGAGACCACGTGCAAAAGGAAGCTAGCTGCAGAATAACGGCAACCTTCCTGGTGTCTATTGCCACTGTGGTGGGGGTGAGGTGAGCGAGCCCACTGGCTTATCTGAGTCCAGGACCCTTATTGCCCCTAAACTGACGGGCCAAGAGATCATCTCTGGCCTTGGCTTCCCTGTCTATAAAACGTGGCACTGACTCATCTCCAGAGACCCTGCCAGCTTTAAACCCATGGTTCTATGGGCCTTCCTGTGATAGAACTTACTGAAGAGTCTGCCCCAAAGCTTCCTGGAGGCCAACTGTGGGGAGTGTCAAAAGACCTCAAGCCACTATGAGAATCAAGCCAGAGGTAGGGAGGGAAGAACAAGGCAGGGACAAAACAGATGAGAGTGATCCCTGGGGCCATCTTGCTTCTCCCTTTCTAGAGTTCCTCTCTAGGTTTTGGTGATATGACCAACTCCCTGCCTTTCCCCCTTAAAGCTTTCCTCTGATGTCCCTTTCAGCAAGGTGTCATGTGTGACCTAAAAATGTTACAGTTGTGCCTGTCTGTGGGAGGGGAGAGGGATGCGTAATTTAACTTTCCCCAGCCCCCCTTCCCCATTCAGGTTGGCCCGGGTCCACCCCCAAACCCTGGGCTGAGCTCACCACTGGTAAATAACTGGCAAGCTTTCTTTAGAAAACAGAAAGTTCTCTTTGCAGCCTCAGAGCTAGCCTAGGCCAGAGATGGAAGGTCTCCAAGCCTTCTGTTCAATAAGCCACCCAGTTCACACATGGCTGCAAATGGATCATTTGCTTACAGAGGTCCCTTTGTTCTGGATTATCAAGACCACACAGGCCAAGGTCTTGTCTATACTGGCCAGAACAATCAGGCTGAGCTGCCCGCAATCCCCAGGACCCTTTGGCTGGATGAGCCAATGGACTTCCTTATGAATTTTCTTTCCACTTCCCCTTGGTGCCTTAGATACATGCAAGGCACGACCCTCAATTATACCAATAGTTTAGGCAAAAGCCACAGGCTCATTTGGTTAGAACTGAAAGGGGTTGGGCAGCTAGATAGATGGTGCAGTGGATAGAGCACCAGCCCTGGAGTCAGGAGGACCTGAGTTCAAATCTGGCCTCAGACACTTAACACTTACTAGCTGCGTGACCCTGGGCAAGTCACTTAACCCCAATTGCCTCAGTAAAAAAAAAAAAAAAAGAACTGAAAGGGGTCTCAGAGGTGTAGTCCAAATCCCACATTTTTGAGATGGGAAACTGAGACCCAGAGAAGTTAGTGTCTTGTCCAAGGTTGCAGGCAGAATTAGAAGTGAGGTTTCAAGTTGGGCCGAAAAATAATCAAAGCATTTCAACAGAAGGAAATGGGCAAAGGGGGGCAGGAAGCGGAGTCCGTCCCAGGAATGGAGGACAAGTTAAGCAAAGGCCCTGGGTCAAAATGGGTGAAGAACCCATAAAAGGATGACTCCTGTCCAGGTAGGGTGGAACCACCTTGTGGCAGGCCTGAAAATTGCCACCAAAGGCACCTTCTCTGTGTAGATCCCAGGAAAGGTGAAGACAGTCTTACTGTGATTCCAGGGCAGGGTACCAGCTGGATAAACCTCTTTTGTCTGTGTCCTGCCAAGGGTGTGAATTCAATTCAGCAAGGCTTTGTAAGGAGTCCTGCTGTGAGCCAGGCATCATGGAAATGCTGGAAGCAAACCCAACCTCTGTTTTCCAGGAGAAATGCTGGGGATTTGTAAGGGAGGTTTCAAGGGAGCTCGTCCTCTTTTGGGGCAGTCCTAGGCCGTTGACAGACATTTTCATCTGTGATGCTAAAGGTGGAGTGCCCACCCTGGGCTAAGTCTTGAAGCGCGCCTTCTTCACCTTCCTCAAAGCTGCTACAAAGGGAGCATCCGTGGATCTAGCGTGAACTCTGCGCTCCCCAGATCATGGGGCAAAGGCTTTCCCAACAGCGAGCGCTTCAGTAATTGGCACAGAGGCTTACAGGGAATGTTCAGATTACCCGGTTCACTGCCTTCCATGAGTAGGTCTGAACAGAGGAGGAATCTATGACTTGTGGCAACTTGTGACTTTAACAAGTGGTTTTCATTTTATCGGCTCTCATCCACCCCACCCAAGAATAAGTGTTCACCCAGTGTGGGGGGTAGATAGAGCCCCGGACTCGGAGTCAGGACCCATGAGGCAAATGGTACTTTAGACATGGGCGAGGTTAACCCACCCCACCCCTGAAAAAGGCCTGCTTCTGGACCAAGTCAGGAGCCCCGCCTCATAGTTTGTGCTCAATAAACCAAGAAGCACTTGGGATCACTGGCCAAGCCTTCCAAACTTTCTGAGCCTCAGTTTCCTCATCTGTAAAAATGGGATAATAAAAGCAGAATTCAGATGAGGATCTGTTGAGAAAATGTTAAGACAACAGGTAGCTCCCCTTAAAATACCCTTTAAATGACAGTTATTATCACAGCCCTGGAAAGCCTGTCCATCATGAGTTCCTGCGTGGAGTGGCTTTAGATAAGGAGTTGTGTCTTATTCTTCCCAACCACCCTGAAAGGCTGAGACCATAAGCTTTATGATTCTGATATGAATAGAAGAAGATCCCGAGGTTCAGGGAGGCGGCTCTTTCCTAGGCACAAAGTTAGCAAGTGTGAGAACAAAGAATCAAACGTGGGTATCTCCTGACTGCAGGGCCAGCCTTCCACTACCCTGTGCTGTCTTGCCTGTTAAGACAGCCCTTCCATAGCCGACCCAGGCCCTTCCCTGTGCCTATTGTCCTACTGTTTCATTTAGAACTATGCTTTTGTTTTCTAAGAGATTCTTTGATTAGCAGTGTCCCCTAGTGGTTAGCAAGCCCATAAGATAGTACCTTCCCACCTTCCTCCTCTTCCAATCAAGGCTCCAGCTTCCAAAGAAAGAGCATAAACTCTGCATTAATGACCAACCTGGAACAGCGTGTGATGTTTGTAATGGTTCACCAAGACCTGGGCACCGAATGCCATGTTCTCCCCAGGGGAGGCTCTGAGCCCGAGAGAGATCTGGTTGTAATGTTTCCTTCTGTCCAAGACACTATGAACCAGGACACCTCCACAAAGCGGCCCTTTTCTGGGAGGAGGAGAAACTTTTTAGGGAAAACAGCCGCCCCAAGAGTTCTGATTACCATCATTGCCTTCAGCACATGCCCACCCACCACAGGCAGGGCCGGGGAGAGGGCAAAAGGCTCAGAACTGGCAGCAGGGGATCGGCTCTAGCTCTGGCTCCACGTCTCACCTCTCCTCTGCCTGGCTCAGGGCCCCCCAGACAAATTCCTTTCCCTCTTTGGGACTCATCTACGAAATGGAGAGAATCATTGCACTGCCAATATCACAAGACCATTGGGAAGAAAGTGCTTGGTCAATGCTAAGGTGCTGTCAAGTAGGAATTCTTTGTGTGTGTGTGTGTGTGTGTGTGTGTGTGTGTGTGTGTATGTGTGTGTGTATGAGGCAATTGGGGTTAAGTGACTTGTCCAGGGTCACACAGCTAGTAAGTGTCTGAGGCCACATTTGAACTCAGGTCCTCCTGAATCCAGGGCCAGTGCTCTATACACTGCGTCATCTAGCTGCCCCAAGTAGGAATTCTTAATAGCTTGCTCTGTATTCCTCATGCCTAATAAATTACTGTTCTTTTATTTATCTTTGAACTTGTGATTCCACCAGTTTTTGCTACTCTCAGAGTGTAAACTCCCTCCACCAATGCATGTTCCATTGCCTCCTACCATCCCCAGCACGTGCATAGTTGGTGCTTCATAAATGGCTGTTGATTGATTGATTGATATCAACAACTTGTCAGCCACTTATAATCTTAATCTTAGCTGCTGGAGGTAATGAGAGTTTAAGAGACTCAAGATTAGAGGCAGCTAGGTGGAGTAGTAGATAAAGCACCGGCCCTGGATTCAGGAGGACCTGAGTTCAAATCTGGCCTCAGACACTTGACACTTACTAGCTGTGTGACCCTGGGCAAGTCACTTAACCCCCATTACCCAACCAAAAAACAAAACAAAAAAATTAAAAGAGAGAGACTCAAGATTATATAGGTAGTGGAAGGACTGGAATCTTTGTTGTTCAGTCATATTCAATTCTTTGTGACCCTGTGGACCACAGCACACGGCCATGGGGTTTTCTTGGCAAAGATACTGGAGTGCTTTGTCACTTCCTTCTCCTGTGGACTGAGGCAAACAGAGGCTAAGTGACTTGCTCAGGGTCATGTGGCTAATACATTAGACACATGTCTAATGTATTAATGTATAATATAATAATAATATAATATAACGTAGCTTAGACACTTGTCTAAGGCTAGATTTGAACTCAGGTCTTCCTCATTCCAGATCTGGCATCAAGTCTGAGGACCCAGACCGCATCCCAGTCCTGTGACCCCGGACAGTCACTTTTACTCTTGCCTCATTTTCCTCCTCTGTAACTGAAGGAGCTCTAGTCACCCCCAGTTCTAAATCTAGGGCCCGATATTTACAAGGATTGTCTGAGCCCAGAGAGGTTGTGACTTACCCAGCCTCACACAGCTGGTGTTTGAACCCAAGCTTCAGCCTGTCCCTCCGAGATGCCTTCTGGTTCCAACGTTCTAGGATTCTGTGAAAGGTTGTCCAGGGCTCAGGAAGCATCAGGTCAGCCTTCAAAGGGGCCTCACCAGCTTCCTGGAGCTACTCCGGGGAAGCCGAGCTGCTTTGCCACCCCAGATGCCTAAGCTTACTTACTGTGTTTGACTAACTGGTCTCTGAGCTTGGCCTGCTGCTCCTGTGCCCATGGGTGGAGCCAAATGGGGAGGCTCCTCGAATTAGGGAAACTCAAGGAACAGAGAAGTAGCCACACTCACTGTAAATGAACTGTGAGGCTTATTGGGTAATAAATAGCATGCAATCCACAAGCCACTGGTGGAACACATTTGGGTTTTTTGTCTAGACTCCCAAGATCATCCGTGTAGGGAACACCCAGCGTGGGAAACTCCCTCCACTGATGCTGCTGGGCCACCTGCCTGCACCTTAGAGACTGATTCAGGCTGAGAGGTGCAGCAGCGTGCCCGGGCTCCCACAGCTGGTATGAGTCAGAAGGACTGAATTCAGGGCTTCCTGATCTCACACCTTGTTGCCATCTCCAGGTAGAAACCCTGGCCTGGTGCAGGAAGGCAAAACTCACGCCAGGGCAAGGGAGTGGAATCCCAGGAATCAGCGGAGCCCAGGCAGCCAAACACTCACAGATGGCCCCTGGAGCGAATCAGCTACGGATACAGGAGGTCATGGAGAAGAAGGAAGGCTTGTAGAGGGGAAGGAGGTTTTTCACAAATGCCTGATCTTGGGTGAGTGTTGGCTGGCTACATACATGGGTATCCATCACTCTAGATAGTTCCTTCTAGTTTCCTTCTTTGGGGGAGGAGCCTTGGTCTAACTGGCCTGTATCAATGGGCCACCCTCCTCTGACCCTGGATGAAACTCTGTGAGCGGGACACGGCTGGCTTAGCCTCTTAACAAATATGTTGATTGGTAGCCCCAAAATCAAGGCCATGAAGGAATGAATGACCAGATAAGTCTAATTTGTGCCAAACCCATCACACGCTTTCAAAACACTTGTGATTTTCATTCAATTAAATATGCCTTTCATCACACATATGTGGCATAGGGTCTGTGGCACTGGGGGGGGGCGGGAAATGGGTTAGGGCATGGCCAGGGTCCCAGGACTTGGAAAAAGAAGCCACTTGAGGTGGGAGAATGATCTATACACACACACAATCATGTGGAGATTATATATATATATATAATGTGTGTACACACCCATACACATACACACATAGATATATATTCAGAATACATACATATATTAGATGTGTGTATATACATATACGTATATTCTGACACCTAAGATTTTTAGTTTTCTTTTTTTTTTTTTTTGTGAGGCAGTTGGGGTTAAGTGACTTGCCCAGGGTCACACAGCTAGTAAGTGTTAAGTGTCTAAGGCCGGATTTGAACTCAGGTACTCCTGACTCCAGGGCCGGTGCTCTATCCACTTCGCCATCAAGCTGCCCCCAGATTTTTAGTTTTCTAACACAAAAATCTGACCATAGTATACAAAGTTCACATGGATTGTGTGTGCACGTGCACATGTACACATGCGTGTGTTTCTTTAATCCAGACCAGAGCTGCTTCTATGTCTTTCTTTTAGGAGAGACACTCGCATTTTCTGGGCACTTACTTGGTCCCAGGGTAGAGGTCTCCCAGTGACTGGGGTTAATTTCCATCCTCTCCAGTGTAACAAGAGTGACCCCCAGTGGCTCCTCCTGCTCATTACATATTGGGATTATTTATTTTAAATGTGCGACAGAAATTTGAGGGTACCTTGGAGCGGGCCTTCAGTTGCCCAAAGGAAGGCACTCGCATGCAGTGCACATAGTGAAGCTATGGGCCTCCCAGGGCACTTCTAGCCAAGCCCTAACCCATCCCTCCTACCCCACAGACCTGGGTCCCAGAGCTCTCACCACCAGCCAGCCAAACCTGGATGGGACCAGAATTCCTGCCCTATGGAGATTCCTAGAGAAGGGGGAGCTTGGGCAGCCAAGGGGAAAGAGAGACAGCTGGAGTGGCCCTGCCTAGAAGACTCTCTTCCATCTGTGTCCTCTCCTATTAGAGGGTAAGGAGCCGTCTTACACTGGAGGGTTGGGACCCCCAGCACTCACTGCCCAGCACCTGGTTAGGATTTTTAGAATGTTTTTTTATTCAGATTGATCAGTTAACAGGCAGAAGTGAGGGAAAGAGGGGGGTTGGTGCTTACAGCTCTGAAAGAGACAGCTGCTAGAAAGGGGTCTCAGAACTGACCTAAGCAAAGGTTTGGGAGCCGTCAGTCCATTAGGAGGGGCTGGGGTTGTGGTGGGAGCTTGGTAATGTGCCCTGGCATTCAAGTGGGAAATGGGAAGGGAGTAAGCAGGAGGGGGCCCAAGGTGGAGAATGACTACAATGTGAAGAGTCACTTCCCTTTGATTGGTAGTGTCCCAGGGTGTGTGTGAGTGTTTGTGTATGAAGAGACATAGAGACAGATAGAAAAGAAAAAAGAGAGGAAGAGACAGAAAGAGAAGAAAAAAGAAAAGAGACAGAGAGATAAAGACAGAGAAGAAAAAAGAGACAGAGATAGAAAAAAAGAGGAAGAGACAGAGATAGAAAGACAGAGGTAGAGAGTAAAGAAGAGAAGGAGGGGGAGAGAGAGAGAAAGGAGGAAGAGAAGAGGGAGAAAGAGAAAGAGAAGGGGAGAAGCCCATAGTTCTTTTTTATCTACTCTGCAGCCCCCTGTTGTGTACAGGTTGGTTTCCCCAGACAATGTAAACCCCAAAGGGCGAGTGGTGCTTGGGTTTCTCTTGCATTTCTAGCCCCTGGCTGTACCTGGCACTTGGTGGGTATTCAATAATCACTCATTGATGAGACCCATATCAGGAGATACTACTCAGAGTAAGGGTGAGAGGGCAGAGGGCCTGTCTAGCCCTCGGGCTGGACACCAGGCCTCCCAACATGGGCCCCTGTCTCCTTATCGTTAATGGCGGCCCTGCACTCTGCTGCCTGCTAACAAATTTTCAGCGGCTCCCACTTGCCTCTAAGATAAAAATATAAAAAAGATAAAAAAGCTTTGGGTGGGCCTCCCCATCCTGGCTCCAACCTACCTGCTGCCCAGGCTTATTTCACTTATTGCAGGTGCCCCCTTTCCTCCATGAAAACTTCCCTGGTCTCTCCCAAGCAGCAAACAGCTATCAAAAAATCCATGCGATTTCTTCAGCAGTGGGTACCCACCTAGGTCACAAGGTTGAAAAGGACCAGCGGGGGCAGCTAAGCCTGAATCCTTCATTATACAGGTGAGGAACCTGAGCCCCTGCAATGTAAGGCAGCTGAGGGGGACTGACTGATTAGAAAAGAATAAACCGGGGCAGCTAGATGGCACAGTGGATGGAGCACCGGCCCTGGAGTCAGGAGTACCTGAGTTCAAATCCGGCCTCAGACACTTAACACTTACTAGCTGTGTGACCCTAGGCAAGTCACTTAACCCCAATTGCCTCACTAAAAAAAAAAAAAAAAAGAATAAACCCCAAGCAACACAAATAGCAAATTATCACCCTCTATGTACTCTTTACTTAGAAGCCAGACAAAATTAAAACAAAGTGTGTATAACAAAAGTCACTCCAAGCTAAGCCTTTGAATGAATCATTAGATTCTAAGTCCCTAGAGAAGAGGTGTGTCTCAACTTCATCCCAGCACTTGATAGTTCCTGGAGTCAGGAAGACCAGAGTTCAAATCCAGCCTCAGACACTTAATAGCTGTGATCCTGGGAGAGGCAGTGTGGTCCAGGAGGGAGCCCACTTGCTGACAGTGGGCCGAAGCCCCAGGTTCCTGCTTGGGCTGGCACTGGCTTAGTTATGTCTTACCTGGGTAACTGTGGACAAACCTCTTCACCTTTCCTGGTGACCTCAGCTTTCCTCATCTGTAAACTGAGGAGGGCTGGCCTAGAAATCAGGGCTTCTTTGCTTGGGGTCTGTGAACATAAAAAAACCCGTTATACTTGTATTTCAATTTAATTGGTTTCCTTTGTAATCCCAAGTATTTTATTTTATGCATTTAAAACCACTGCTCTGAGAAGCTTCACCAGAGGGCGCCAGGACACACAGGTGACTGCTAAAGTCCCCACTGTGATGCTGCACACACGGGCACGTCTGTACTTAGTCACCTGAGCAGCGGAGGTAAACTGAGGCTACTCCTCCTCCACCCTGAACTTTCTCATTTCACTCATTCCACACTTCAAAACATCTCTGCCCGTTTCTCCTCTCTGGCCTCCAGGGTCAAAGTGGCCCTTCTGCTCAGGCTCAGCTGTGTCCTGGAGCCCAACCCCCTCCCCTCTCAAACTAGCCAGGAGCCTGCTTCAGGCTCTGTCACCTTCAGCCTCTGCCCGTCTGCTGGTTCAGGCCCTCCCAGATCCTTGAAAAACGTCCGCAGCCCCTCAGACAGTATTGTGTGTGTGCACGAACTACACATATATACACGTATATGCATATCCCTATCCATATAGATTTATACATATACTTGTATATGCACATGTATAAACATACATATCTATACAACATACACTCTCACATACATACGGACTGTGTACACATGAATGTACACTTGCATACATCTGTGCACGCACAACATCCACACGTACGTACATGCACACACATGTCCTGTGTAACAGCATTATGTCTATCCATTTGGATATGCACGCACATACCTGTGTGTATGTATTATATGGGCACACATGCATGTCTATACATGTGCCCGGTGTATGAATGTGTATATGTACTTGTGTGTAATTACATATACAGATACATATGTATGTATCCGTATGGGTATCTCAAATAACTGTTCACAGCTAAACTAGTGTGTGTGTGTACATACATATGTACATATATATTTTAATACATTTATACATAATATATACATGTATATGCATATGCATGCAGCCACATGCACATACACCTATATACAATACATACACACATGTATATTCACTCACTGCCAAACCCCTGGTGTGGGTCTAGCCTGATGTTGCGTGGGACCCAACACAGAATTCAGAGCTGGCCTTCAGAGACTACGGTGATGTGGGCAAGAAGGAAAAAAAGAATTGTCACGTGAAATCGTCTTTGTGCACTAACAGGACAAAACGCACCACTCGGGGTGACAGAGAACAAACAGAAGGGGGTGCCTCGACTGCACATCCTGCCCTGCCGCAGAACCAGCATCCCCTCTCCCTCTGCGGCTCCCACGATGGGCGCTCTGTTGCTTCTCTTTCCCCGTGGATATTTTTGGTCCCAATGAATGCTATTGTCATCTCTAAGACAACCTAGACCCTGTCAAATCAGCCTTTTCATCCACAACTGCCCACTCCCCAGGACTGCCATCTGGTGGGCTGCCTGGACCGTCGTGGTCTCAGATACCACTTTCAGATCCCATTTGGGCACCTTTCTCCCTCCGATCCCCTTTCCCTTTTGCCCTGCTCACCCTCATCCCTGCACAGATCAATGACTTGCCAAAGCTCTGCACTTCCCCTCTCCTTCCAGAGGCCCCTCATCCCTCACACAGAGCAGCTCTACTCTGGTCCAGGGCTGTCCCCTAACTACTCTCCTTGCTACCCTTTCTCATCTACCTCCATGCAGAGCTGCCGGAATGATCTTCCCAAGCAGAGGCATGACCATGACCTTCTCCTCAGAGGATAAAATACAAAAGTCCTGAGCCTGACAGACACATGTGGTTCTCCACCTCTACCTCACATTTCACCTTCCCCGACTCTCTGCCATCTCTCTTCACCTGCACTTTTTGCCTTCAAGACTCCTCCGATGAGGCCCATTCTATGACCTCCCTGATGTTCCCAGGTGTCCAACATTCACCTTGGGATCCCACTGTATTTACTTTGAGGGCACATGCTCTCCAGCCCTCAATGCAGCATAAGCTAGAGAAGTCTCTCTCCCTGTGGGCCCTCAAACAGTGATTTGCAGACAGCGGGCACTTGTGTTAACTGAGCCAAACTGGCAGAGCTTTAGCTGAAATGACTCGTCCAAAGTCATTCCAGAGTCCCGAATTCTTTATCCACATAGCCCCCCACTCACAATCAAAGGTTACATAACTCACTTAGGTAAGCGCTAAATCAGATGGGCTTAACCCAAATTTTGCTGCTGAAGGATGTTCTCAAGACAAACAAGGGAGTTTTGTGGGCACATGAGAGTTATTCTGGACTTGCTGAACTGGAGATGTAGCAGGTGGTTAGGATGAGAGATGACCTAAACAGTGATCCCTGAGCTCAGATCCAGTGGGGGCTGGGAGATAGAGTGTGGAGAAACAGGTCTAAGGGCAGAGCCCCACTTTTAGTGATGATCCAAAACATTGGACTTAAGAAGGCTGAAAGGCAGCCAAGTGTCACAAGAGAAGGTGGGCAAAGTACCCAAAATTCAGTGGTTGATATCAAAAGCTGCAGACAAGAATGCTGAGGAAGGGACATTGCATCTCAACACTTGAGATAAATCACTAATCCTATGACGTTTCAGTCTAGAGCTTGGAATAAGAGGTGAGGGAACAGGCTAGGAGTCTGGCTGGGAAAATGGGAAGATAGGATGGCAGAGTTCAAGAACAAAGTAGTAATTAAGAGATTGGTCTAAGGTTGCCCTACTACTGCCTTGGACACCGAGTTGATGCTTTCCGGGCCCCCTCCCTCACCTTTAAAACCAAGGAACTGGGCCAGATGATGAGGAGCCCTAAAACAAAATACTTACCTTTCTGTTCTATTTTCAACAAAAAAACCCACCGATCCCTATTAATACCCTAGTTACACACCAGCCCCTCTTCAGGTGCCCTGTAACTTAGAAGAGTGAATGATTGCTTCAAGAATGGTCTTATGTGTCGAGAGTTCAGACCTGGGTTAAAATCCTTCTTACATAATTAGCTTTCTGACCCTCTGAAGACTCCTTTCTATCTAATCTGTGAAATGAGGACACCTGATTGAAGATCAAATGAGGTGATGTATTCCACAAGAGCTTGCACTCTTACAGGGATTTTAAGATCGATTTACTCTGAAGTGGGTATTTTACATGAAAAACCTGAAGGAGAAAAAGGGAGTAACTTCAGTGCCCAAGATCCAAGTTTCTGGAAAAGGGTGCCACCTGGTCTTTGTGCCTATGCAGAAGAAATGACATCTGAAATGTAGGGGGAGGGGCAGCTAGGTAGCTTAGGGTACTGGCCCTGGAGTCAGGAGGACCTGAGTTCAAATCTGACCCCAGACACTTAACACTTACTAGCTGTGTGACCTTAGGCCAAGTCACTTAACCCCAACTGCCTCACCAAAAAAAAAATTAAAAAAAAAAAATAAAATGAAATGTAGGGGGACATCAAATTCCACCCATTCAGCCTTCCTTCTGTACACATCAGAATCAGAACTTATCTCCTTATCTAACACCAATTCCACCATGTCAATCATAAACAAGTAACTTGTGCTTCTGGTAGTCCAAATGGCAAGCAGCTAAAACACAAACAAAACAAAAAACCTATCACTGTCAGGTCATTTACCTAGAAAGGTCTCTGCACTCTATCTAACCTTCTGTAAGAGCAGACTTCAACAGATCAGAAAACCAGCAACATATTGTTTAAAAGGCCTAGAAAATGGCAAATTAATTCAGGTAGTTTGTGTGTCACTTATTTAGTCACAATATTTTCAAGCAGCAGAAACAAAGGATGTTCATTAGAAATCAGTCCAACTACTTAGCTATTTTCAATGTTCAAATTTCAGTTTAATAATTTATTTAAATAAGATATTTGAAGAGGCAGTTTAAAAAAACCCAAGATTTATATTTTTATTTCCTTGTAAAAATCTTTACACATGCAGACAAACCAGTGTAAGAAAGTATCCACCATCATTTAAACAAATAACCATACTTAAATAGTATTATGTCTGCAATTTATCCGTATAAAAATAAGATACATTTTTACAGAAGACCACTCTCCAGTTCTTATATTGATAAACAATACACAACTATAATAATAGGTACAATTGAACTTGACCATGGTTTTCAATTAGATACTGCTAGGGCATTTTAATGTGCAAAAAATTAACATAGTTCTTTCAAAAGATAATGTCCTCAATGTTTCTAAAAACCTAGAGGGCTTTTCAGAAATCAATTCCTAATCAGTTTGTTCCTAATATTTCGATTAAGAGTCCATACACCATAATGTAGATGGGTATAACTACTAAGGAATGCTGCAGGCCCAAAGATCAGCGCCTGTGCCTGCTGTGTCCTGACCGATTACCGCTGTGGTGCTTGCCTTTGTGGGCCCGCTCAAAGGACCGAGACCTCTCTCGCCTCTCTCGGTGATGTCCCCGTTCGTGCCTGTGCTTCTTGGCAGCATCGGAATGATCCCGAGATTTGCTCTGAGATCTTGAGCGGGACTTTTTCCTTTTATGGCCGTGTCTGTTGGAACTTTTTAAATCCTCCCTGGCGTGCTTGGCTTTGAGGGGCGGAGAGCCGTGGTTGTGGTGTCTCCGGGGACTTTCGCTGTGACTGCGGGATCGACTTCTTGATCTTGAGCTGTACGTTCCAGACCGACTTCGCCTGTTGTTATAACTTGAAGAGGAACGGTAGATGTTAGATTTGGCCTTTCAAACTGAAAAAGTGCTTGTTCACCAGAGGCACAAACCCAAAGCGTAGCCTGTCCCCAACTCCACTACTCCTGTTTAGACAAAATCACAAGCAGGAAAGGGCAGGCAAGCCTCTAGGTGATCACATTAAGTGTCCTCTACGTAGTCTTGGGCTGTGCCAAGTGAGTCAAGGGGCAGAAGACAAGGAAGGATTTTGTCATTACAATCTAGCTATAAAGCTCTCTATGGGTCTCGCTGATAAGAGTCAGCTTTTCTAAGAGGACAATGCATTAGTTTTTTCTAATTATTCTTCCTTAGTTATTAAATGCAAAGTTGTCTAAGTTTGACCAGCTGTTCTTTTTCTCAAAACATGAAAGAGCGGGGCAAAAGGCCTTGTAGAGAATTCTTCAGGCTACATATATTGAAAGGGAAATCCCTAATATTAAATTCACTTTTCCAGGTTTGCCTCTTGTCCTGTCAGATAAACTACAGTAACTTAAAACTTTAAGAAAATCTAAATTTCTCATGGCCCCAAGGAAATAGTTACTTACTGTCTTCTTGGCGTATGAGATCGAGACCGTGACCTTGTCCGTGACCTTGAGCGACTGGCGCTTCTACTGTTTCTACTTCTCTTGCTATCTTTCCTAACGCTAGGTTAAGAAAAAAAAGAAAAGGTAAGATTGTCTTCCTCCCAAGTCTGTGCATTTGACAGAACTGTCTCATGACGGTGCACTCACCCATTGTAAGGACTCTTGGATGCCTGCGGCCTATCTTCAGGTTCTTTTTTGATGGTCTTCATGCTGGCTGATACTGGTGTTTTCTCTTCTGGCTTTACTTCTCTTGGTGATGCTAAGAAGTAACAAACAAGAAAACCCCATCAAATAACATTCTTAAATGAAAGTCAAAGGTAGATTCTAAGTGAATATGGCCACAGGGCTCTGAATTTTTTTTTTAACATTTGTTCCAGATAGTTTAAAGGGGTTTAAGAGTAACAGCTTATAATCACCTAACAAAAAATTCACTCTCCTAGATATGAAAAATAATATTTAAAAAAAAAAGATAAATCTTACATGGTTTAGAAGCTGGAGAAAAGCCACCCAGTGTTGAAAGGGCTGGAGTTCCATCAGGATTCAAGCCTTTTGCTTTTAATTTAGCTTCTTGTAGAGCGACTTTCCTCTTTTCAACTTCTTTTTCCAGCAATTCATAGTTTGGCTGTTGAAAGGACAGAGGAGGAAGAGTTCTGGGGTCAGCTCCACTGCAGTGTGTCTGATGTGACACCAGTTATGTCATGGGGAGGCGACTGAGGGCACTTTACCTTTCTTCTCGTATAAAGCCTAAGTGTTTCTATGCAGATATCCTGAATGTCTTCTTCTGTGGTACCAAAGAGTAGAAACCAGTGAGGACGACTTGGCAGTGGAATCTAAACAACGAATAACAGATGAGTTTAGACAGAACTCTGGTACTTTTACAATTAGTTTTGTGCTTTGGTCTGCTTGGAGTCAGAGGTATCTCACAGATTACATGCTTACCTGAAGCGCTCTAGCTGCAAGGTAGATACAAGCACATGCTATTGTCTCTGGTTGAAATCGAACAAAAACATTGGTTCGAAGACTGTCATTCATGTAATTCCTGGAAAACATTATAACTCTAAGTTTTAAGGGTGAACAAATGTTTCTTCTGGAGTTTAAACTTAATTGGAGACTCAATCTACTTTATTCTTTTTCCTTCTCTTTAGTTGTCATATAGGCTTCTAACATTCTTATCTTAAAATTCAAGAGATAAGAATTTTAACATTTTTAATCTGTCCCTCTGCTTTAAAAATAATTAAAAAAAAACCCAAACAAACACAAAACACTTTAAAAGCCTCCCCTCTCTGCCCAACAAAGAAAAACACAACAGTATTTGCTATTTTTGATTGAAGAAAACTTTAAAAACGACAGCACAGTTTTTCCTTAAAAAGCAACGTTTTTACAACTTTGTTTTTGACAATTTTTCATGTCTCAGAATTTATAAACCCTTTTGACAAAATTGCAGGTCAGGAATTTTAGTAATTCTGTTGTGTACAAACAATTTCACAAGATTTTTTTTTTTTCAGGAAGAAAAAACACAGAAAAATGGTAGGGTAAAATATTTATATACTCTTCCAAGTGGCTGCTGGTATTTAGCTCAAATAGTAAGGAAACTAAGTTTGCTGCTTGAAAAAAATGTCATTAACTTCAAACCTTGTAAAGGTTAATTAATTAGATTTAAAGCACACACATCTCTAATGCTTATGCAGCAATTAAACAAGACTGAAAATGTATTCTAATTACTCAGAATTAAATGTTGGACATTTGTATTCCATACAAAATGTTTATAAATATACAATATGTAAATAATTTCAGGTTTATCAAACTTAAAGTGGAATCAGCATCTTTAATAATATTTAGCTAAGAAACTGATTCATGAAATCTAATTTCACGAAACTTACATGAAACAAACATAACTTATGTAGATTTTATTAAGACCAGTACAAGATAGAATACTTTATTGAAAGCCCAACAGATGGCATAGGAATTAATGAGAAATTAAGTCATTTTTGCTTGCATAGGCAAAGGACTTGTTACTGCCAATAATTTCCTGTACACGATTAAGTTTTAGAATAAAGGACAGTAGAGTAACAACTGTAACAATTCACCAAAGTATTACTCATTTTACCTTTAAATAAGCCAGCACTCCGCGCAGAAAATCAGCCTCTCAAAAGTGTTGCTTAAAGTGTCTCCAAGCAATAGTAAGACTTCCCTTAAAACAAGGGAAGACCTGACCGTTCTCTAAATTTCCTATTGCCTGAAATGCAAATCTGAATTCCAATCGCCCAACTGCTAACAGTTGTAGGATAAAATGGTGCCCACTGTCATTTCCTTTGGTAGTATTAGCATGCTGTACACACTAATGATCCAAATTGTTAAACTATTCATAAAATCAATGTAATTCATAATGGCTGGACAACAAGTCTATCAAAAATGAGCCATTCATTTTGATAGTAACAGGTATACATTAAATACATATGCATGTTGAATAGTTACTTCTAGAAACAAATATACAAATCCTTTTGACACCCCGACAGAACTAGAAGATGCTGCCAGATGGATATGGACCACTTCAGTGAATCTCGGATGAGAGCTTGCACTGGATTGGCTGGAGAGAAGGGCAGCCAATCAGGCCATCCTGAGGTCATGGGCTGAGGTGCAGAGGGCAGAGTTCTATGACTTACCATCATGGACTACCCTTTAATTAAAGAGTAGAAAAAAGAACAGAGTTAAATTGAGTTCTCCATAAAAAGTAATTAGTCAAACCAAGAAAACAGTAAGCAGAAATAAGCAATTCACCTTTTTTGCCCAAAATAGCTCATTTTGAAGATAGCTTACATCTTATTGTTTTAAAAACAGAAAACAAAACTTACGTTATTTCTGCTACTGTTTTCCTGGCTAGGAAAGAGTGTGCAAAGGATAACTTACCAGGCTGTCTGAACCAGGGTTTGATTTCGTTCACATTCTAAGACTTGTAAATACATAACAATGATCTAGGGGAAAGGAAGAGACACAGAATAATTACACATGGAGTTTACTTCTCTACCACTTAATTCAGTCAAATGGGACAGACTACACAACTTGGTAAACTAAAAATTAATGCCAAGCTCACCAATTAATGTATCCTCATTTGCATAACAAAAAGGAAAGACTACATACAAAACAACTTTTACAACTAGGTGTCAAAAGTAGACAAGACTGAAATTTGCTCAATGAAATTGCAACTGAGATGTTGGTCAGTTAGCATCACCATCACTTCTAAACAAGCTCAGAGATAATAACCACTCACACGTTTGATTAGCAACAAACTGACACACAAACTCATTATATGCACTGCGGTAACTCACCTTGTGGGGATGCTTGACATGAACACAAAATCCCAATTCCTTCAATACCCTTCTCTCTGCCTTGATTACTTGATTTTTGGTGTTTATGTAGTTCTGATCAAGGATCAGGGGGCTTGGTGTCCTAGTTTGTAAGAAATAAAATCACAACTGTTTTGCACATCCAAACAAGTTTATTTGTGGCATCTCCATTTTCCCTTCCAACCAACTATTGGCAACAGAAACCAGCTTTTTAAACTCCTGCAAACAAGTTAAAGCATTGATCTTGTGCTGTCCAAGTTAGGCTAATCAAACATACAGATCAAATTTACATACACATTCATTCCAAAAGTGACTCTGTATTGCTTACTCTTTTATGTTCCAAGAATACCTGCTAATGTAAAAATAATCTTAATATCCATTTACAAACGCATCCTGGTTGTATGTTTCTAAACAAAAACTTCATGCTTCTCAACGTCAAAAGTAACAATTCATTCTAAGACGAACATCATGGACTCTATAAAAGCTTAATATTTGTGATGTAAATTATCTTTACTTTGAAGTCTCCTTTTCATAAGCTTTCCTACAAAGTATAGGTAATATTTTTGATAGCTTTAAGGCAAAGGATTTACCTTTACAGATTAAACAAGTACCCATCAATATGCTTTGTAAACTGCAAAGCACCAATATGTGGTAATATAGATAGACTGATCTCTATCAATTTCAAGCTCACCTAAATGGCTGGTCTTAATGCAGAATGAATAGGAGATAAAGAACAACTATCAGCAAGTTAATGATTAGTCCAACTATTTCAGTGGCCTCAGAGTGCCTAGAGATGATCTCTTGCTGATCTACTTAACCCAGATCTTTCAAAAAACCCCTATAACTTTCATAATCTGAAGTCAAAAGAAAAAAAACCTATGGAGTAAAAAAAAAAAGAACTATGAAGTCAAAAGTAAATGACGATATCCAGACCTGTTTGTCAGGAAACTGATCAGAAACTGGTCAAGAAGCAAGTGTTTAGATGGAAACAAATTATAGTAAGCACGAGATAGAATGTTACTTGGTATAAAAATAAACAGAAGAGATCACCAAGTTTTCTATGTTGGGTAAAGATACATAAATGCCAGTGACTTAATGCTTGGCAGAAAGCACCAGATGCTCCTCCCTATTTACATATTTGCTTTTAAAAAAAACAGGACACCTGGAGCAGTGGGAATCAAGCACCCCTCCCCCAATCACTACATATTCCAGATCGAGTTCTCCGTACTGCGGGAATACTGAGGTGTTTTTAAAGCCTCTGCTGACAAGACATGGCTTGAATGTCAAAGAAAAGCTTTTCATGTTCACCTGAATACTTCTTTCTTTAAATGCCTACTGTGTGACTGAAGTAACACACGTTATCTGTTTTACTCAAGTCAGTGCTATAAGAACAAACACAAAGAAGCAATCTTTTCCTAATATGAGGGCAAATGAGTTTCACAATTAAAATAAGAACGTTTCCTATAGTAGGAAAGACCATGTTGAGTTTTTTTGTTCTTTCCTTAAAAGTGATCTTTCATCATGAATATCAGCACTAAAAAGGTCAGGCATAGAATACCGATTTCTAGCAGACTTCAGGGAAAAAAAACCCTGTCTTTGTATAGCTAAGTCATTTCTTAGTCTGATATGGTGTGAACCCTTCTGCTGCAGTACATGGGTCACACATAAGCCAAGGAACCATTTGCTGGTCTTCCTCTTATATTGGAGAAGACTCATTGGCCAAGGATAGGTCAGCCTTAATTCCTGGCAGGAAAGTATTCTCCTACTAACCTGTGGCCTTAAAAAGACCCACGGACTTATTACTTATCAGGATCGAAGACTGACAATTGGAAGAGACTGCTAACCCAGCACCCCTATTTTTAAAGCGAGGATACTCAAGACCAGAGAAGGGCAATTAATTGGCCTGTGATCCCAGGGCAGTGAGAGAGAAAAGAATTCCAACCCAGGTTCCGACTCTAAATCCAGTGCTCTTTCCAGCACAGATTCAAGTGGGAAGGAACATCAGGAAGGACTGGGTGCAGTCCCTCCCTTGGACAGGTTAGCCAACTTGGGCCCAGCCAAGCTAGTGGTGCCCAATGTCACAAAGGTTATGTTAGTCACATTCTGAAGTAATAAAAAGAAGGTTTCACTAGTAATACATTTATCCAAACTGCTAAGCTGACAGTGTATGGCCTCTTTGAAGTTTTATTCTAATAATGTTGAAAAGATGGTTTGAGTTCTCTTCAGCCTGTGCACTGAAAAGTAAACTTAGCGATGACTTGGTGTGACACGGGAAACTGGGTCACAGCTCAGAGGTTCCGAGCTGTACAGAGGAAATCAAGCTGGTCATTTCGTTAATAAAAGCAGCACAAAATCACCACCACATAAGGAGGAAAAATTCCCAGGTATTTAAAACTCAAAACCAAGCTAGACAGTAAATGCTTTGTCCTGCTACGGGCTTTCTCTTTGATTAGGGGGTAGTGGTGGTAAGAAAGCCAATCTCATGTTCTTACACAACAGTAATAAAATCAATCTCCTATAGGTTGGTACTGGTTAATCTAAAAGGTTTCTACTTTGAAAAAACATTTCTGGAAAGATTACTCAACCCCCTAAAATATCTATATCCCTTTTTAAAAAGGGCTGTTTTAAAACAGGGTTATCGGAGCAGCTAGGTGGTGCAGTGGATAGAGCACCAGCCCTGGATTCAGGAGGATCTGAGTTCAAATCTGGCCTCAGACACTTGACACTAACTAGCTGTGTGACCTTGGGCAAGCTACTTGACCCCTATTGCCTCACCAAAAAAACAAAACACAAAACAGGGTTATCAGTTGTACTGATAGTGTGGAAATAATGCTAACTAGATGCATTCATTTTCAATGCTTTCCTCAAAACAGAAGGCCCTTTATTGTTTCTAGTTATTTAATAGTGAAATTTGTCTAGAATGGGAGAATGAGTCATTTATAGCTGCCCTGGGGCGCAGTGACTCCTCATTTCCACTAGGAGCTCCTGGCACCTGTGCCTGGTGGTGGAATAGGTATCTTCAGTCAAGGCTACTACACACCTTTTTTCCTGTTTGTCTCAACACTGGAGTGCCAACAGGGTCCTGGCCCAAGTTAGGCCCACCTTTAATTGAATCAGAAGTAAAGTACCTTTCAATAGGTACTTATCTTGTCCCGCTTTGTCACCACCAGGATCCAAACAGAAGTTAAATTAATCTAGTTTCCATTGAGCCCTTCCCCCTTTTAAGAAAAGCACTCAATTCACTTGTTTGAGAAGGTCAGGCTATCTCTCACTTGAAGTATCCACAGTCCCTTTTTAGAGAAGGGCTTAATGAGTTACAAAGCACTGACAACTGACTGCAGCTTTAGCAAACTTGTGTTCCCACTAGAAAAGGAAACTGACACGAGGCCATGTTATATACTAAGTTATTTAAATATACATACATATCTCAGATAGAAAGGTTTTTGGGGGCTGAGGTTAACTATAAATGATCTACTTGTGGTCATTAGCCCAACTTTCTGTAAAGTATAATTAAATTTTCCCAATGAATCAATAAAAATCCCCAAAGGGGGCTTTTCCTACTGAAAAATTACATTGTCCAAAGCAGAAAAAACTTAAATCTGAGAAATGCTTTTCATTTCCTCCCAAGTTTCTAAAACTTTGAGACACAAAGGGAAGGAAAACAACCTAAGCATACATAAAAAGCCTATTTTTAGGAATTTCAAACAATTACCCTTCAAATGGGATTTCAAACAAGTACCTTGTATTAATTAGTGCCTATAGTTTTATTTTTTCAATTACTGATTTACTTCTTTTACCTATCTTCTTTTAGTTCCAACCCGGTAAACAACATGCAAATCAAGTGAGAAACTTCTAGGGTATCTCAAAAACAGTGCAATTCTTCCTAATTCATCCAATCAGTTTATTCATTAAGAACTAAGTATGTGTGCAAAGTACTATGGGGATGTTTAAGAACAAGACAATTATACTAGATTTGTTTTAATCAAACTAGTTTTAGACCATTTAATTTCTCACTTGTGACTACCAAATGTTAAGTTGAGACTGTTACCAAATTAGAATCAAAGGGCAGAAATTGCAAATAAATCCTTTGCTTTCTCAGTGTCTAATGGTAGCAAAGGCTCCCCAGAAGTAATAAACTTCCAGTCAAGGGAGATTAAAGTAGACAGGAAGGGCCACGATGGGTTCACCAAATGGGGGCCGTGGCAGAAGAGCTCTGCTGTTTCTCCCAATTCTAAATATCTATTATTACTAATCTTTTCAGTCAACCTAGAGCATTAGCTGGGCTTAGTTAACTCCTCCCCATCAAAGTCCACTTATCTCATGACCTTCAACCTCGGAATAGCTGCTTAGCCCCACCCACACCTGTTCAATGACCTTCAGGAATACAAGAGTTTGAATTCATATTCCTGAATATGCCATGGGTGTGGAGGCAGATTTCTCTTCTTGAAATGTAAAGACACTTTTCCAGTGGAAGGTCATTTCATAGGATGATTTTTAAAAACAGGTAGTAGAGCTTAAATTCTGCAGGCCTGAAGCACTGGTGATCCACACTCAGCTGTACTTCTGAGGATGGGAGTTAGGTGAGACTATTTTACTTATAAACAATTTACAAAGCCAGCTTTCCTCACATAATCAACACATCAAGTACTATACCCACTTGACATCACACAAATGGTCAGACTAGATTCTCTGCTGCCAAATTTAGGGCTCATTCCATTATGCCCAAACTACCACAAGGCTGAAGTTCAGCCTTTTTTGAAACACTGGATGGTGCTGACACAGACACATCAGGTCTACATTAATTAACTACCAATTATGTTCAGGGCACCAGGGACACAAAACCAGACAAGAATCCGTTTCTGCCATTGGGGAACTTCTGCCCAACTGGTAGCAGTGGTGGCTTGGGCCAAGGGAGTGGATAACAGGGACAAAAACAAATTATTAACAGGAAGAGGGGAGAGATCACTAAACACTCATGGTGCAAATGTGGAATATGTGGAACCAAGAAATACTTCATGGATCTGACACATATGCCAAGCCTTAGAAAATTAAGCAATGACATTTTTTACTTAAATATTCCTAATGGTCTCAAAAGTTATGAGATATCTTGTTCCCCAGCTCCCAATATATACTTTACCAACCTACAATACTAACAACTTGGACAGCAAAGACAAAAGCTTTTAACAAGAAACAGGAGTTTTTCCAAATGGTTCACCAGTGGCCAACCTGTTAGTCCCCGATTCCAGTGACCTATTCTCAGAGCACTGGCTTCTCCTTGGGGATTTTCGATACTTCACTCACTGTTGCCATGACGACAGCTTCATCTCTATGTACCACTCCACATCACCCAGGCTTTGGTAAATGTAGCTGGTCGCTGTATAGTCGGTTGCAAGGGAAAAAAGAGTTGAAGTTAATAACACATACAAGTTACATGCTTGTAAACTTGTAAAAATGCATAGAAACTTTTACATCCTGCTTGCTTAAAAAAAGATTTCTGTGTGATTAATATTTCTTTCAAATGTCATGCAAATTCACATGTCAGATTGCATGGGGAAAAGTAATTTCACCCTAAATGAATCAACAGTGTTTTAATGACAGACAAAAGAAAGCATTGCTGGTTTTTTTCAGCCATACCAATAATAACATGCACCAGTGACACTGAGGTGAGGAATAGTCTGAGTCTGAAATTTTGTAGCTATATTGAATTTCTGACCTTAATTTTTAAAAACATCAATTAAGTCTAATAGAAAGTTTTCTAGGAAGAGAATTCATGAATCTTCCTCGTGATTATGTGACTGTCTATTAATACTTCAAAGATGGAGGCAAACTGCTTCCACTGATCAGCTAAATTCAGACAAGTTTTAAGTTGCTTTCATTTTGAAAGAGTTTAAAAGGCACAGAACAAAAAAATCCACACTACACAATGACACAACTGGCCACACCATCATGACAGAAAACAGCACTAATTTTGAAAATTCAATAAATGATTTTAATGTCACAAAAGTTAGAAATTTTAAAAATTTCCTTCTCTAAAAACTTTCACTGGTTATGGTAGGATGTGGGGGGGGGAGGGACACAGATGTGGGGAAAGGGAGAATAGAGAGAAAAAGAACGTGTAGAATTTGTTTTGAAAAAATACCTTTTGATAGTAACATTCAAGATAATTGATTATTAATTACACTATTCACTTAGGGGAATGCCCCACATTTCTGTGTTGAACTCAGAAGAGCCCCCACTATTTCCAACTTCTGGATTCAGCCAAGACTAAGGACGACAAAGGGTGACTGATTCAAGAACTACTTACAACCCCCAGCCAAAGAGTTACAAACAACCTCAGCATTACTATTCTTTTGTAACTTCCTTTCAAATCAATGAGTTTATCTACCAATCTAAACTATGACAACAGCATCCTTCAGCAGGGTGTACTAACGTCATCTACAAAGCCCTGAAGGCTTTTCCTAAAATAAACACATAAAAAGACAACTTATGTTTAACTGTGCAAACCGATAAACCTTTAGTTTTGTTCTCTGCATTTTTACTTACAAAATGCAATTCCCATGACTCACTATAATAACTCAACCCCAACTTTTAGGTTATTTTTCTAACCCACTCCTGCGACTGTATCTAACCAGAACAAAATACCTGTTTAATCCCTTTGACTTCAACTTCAACCTTTATCATCCTGCAGTCCTTTCAGATCCGGTATTATTCGATATATCGTAGTTGAATGTTGAGAAGTATTCTAACAAAAGCCAACCTCAATTGATAAAGAATTAACTAGACTTCAGGGAGATATACATAAACTACACAAAGAACTTTGCTGCAAAATTAACTTACTACATTGTTTACACTTCCAACTTTGTCTTCAAAACAATGAACAGGGTGTGCTCATCATCTCCAAGCAGAATCCAAGCCCTTTCAGTTCTTTAACTGGCCCCCAATACTGTACAGCCAACTGTAAGTGAATCTGCCTAAATAAACTTGTTACCAGTGAGTAACTACTTTTTATTACTATTTCTCCAATTTAGTTTTAAGTGTCACATTGTGGTAAGTACCCATGTGAACTTTTACTACCTAAACAGCTTTTTTTGGTTTCTCTATGTCAGATAATTTTATCCTGGTGGGAAATGAATTTTAAAAAATTAAACCTGATGGCACTGGTACACAGTACAGATGTTATTTTCAAAAATGTCAGTCTTACCTTTTTCCTCTTAACTGCCGTAAATGGTGAAAAACATTTATCACATCTCTTATTCTACGAGGTGCTTCTTCAATTTTGGAAGCGAGATTGATACAAGCCATGGCAACAATCTGAAAAGAAGCCATTTCCCAAGAAGATCAGACATATACTAGGTTGGGGGGTGGGGTGGGGGGTGAGGTGGGGGGTGGGAGGAACACAAACCTGGCCAACTTTTCCCCTATATGGTGCTTAAATTTCACAAAGACTGGCCACTCATCTTTGATAGAACAAAAGCACCAGTGCCTTCTCTACCTTACCGACCAAAAGTAATTCAGTTCTATTGACCTGAATCAGGGGCTATTAACCTGGGATTCAGAAAGTAGAGCAGGAAAGTCTGTGAACTTGGATGGGGGAAAGAGTCTGTATTAATTTTACTAAGCTTTGGTTTTCCTTTGAAGCCTACAAATTTTATTTTACGTGTTCAAAATCATTCTGAAAAAGGGTCTGGGGCCATCTCTAAGACTGTGTCTATGACACAGAAAAGGTTAAGAATAAACGTTTGATCTAAGCTAGAAAATTTAGAGTTCTCTAGAGCGGAGCAGGTTGCCTTGAATTCAGCTGGGGGACTTTGGAAATTACTAATAAAAAGAGAAAGTCCGTAGAGGAGAAGGAAGAGGGGATTTGGAATCTGAGGGCCGGGGTCCCAATTCCAGCTCTTCCCCTTGCTACCATTGTGACCTTGAACAATCACTTGCTCGCCCCGGACCTGTTTCCCAGGACCCGATGACTGACTTTGGGACTCTCCCCTCCAGTTCTGAGCCTACCTCACTAATGAAAGCACGAGTACGGGCTCACAAGGGGTGGATGCTAAAGTGCTGCAAGTGTGGGGGAGGGGTTGGGTGACGCGGCCCAGCCGGCGGCCTTACCTCGAAGCTGTGTTTGACGAAGGACTTGGAATAGAAAAAGCGGTGGAACAGCACCTGCCCCGTCGCCATCGCCACCTGCAGTGAGGAGAGACCGGAAGCGCAGGGGTCAGCCACGAGCCGGGCCCAGCGTCGCCGCCATTTTGTGCGGCCCGAGCCGGCCGCGCCCCTCCCCCTCCCGACCCCCCACAGCGCCCGCTCGGGTCCCCGGGGCCTACCTGGGGCAGCCGAAGCAAGATGCCGGCGGCCTGGATGAGCTCGCAGCCCAGGATGCGCAGATCCGTCTCGCTGGGCAGATCGAGGCCGTCCTGCATGGACGGCGTGGGTGACAGCCGCTCCTCCGGGATCAGCGAGTGGTCGATGGTCAGCGACACCTCCGAGTAGAGCCGGTCGCCGATGAGGATCCCGGCCGCGGGACCGCCGCCGGAAGCCGCCGAGGCCGGGCCCCCCGAGGCCGCCGCCGCGGGGCCCGAGGAGGAGGCGGCCGAGGAGGAGGAAGCGGGGGCCGAGGCCGAAGAGGAGGAGGCCGAGGAGGCCGAGGCCGCTGCCGGGATCGGGTGAGGCCCGGACGCCATCGTCGCAGCCAGCTTCGCGCACGCCCAACGCAGCCGGAACCCGCGGCTAGAATAACCAGAGTCCTCGGCGGCGGCTCCGGCTCCTCCCGCCGCTGCCAGGCGCCGGGAGCGTCACGCCCCGTAGTCGCCTCCGCCGTGACGTCACCACGAACAGCGGAAAGTAGTCCCTGCCCAACCGCCTCTTTCCGGGACGGAGGCGTCGCAGTAGGGGGCCTAGGCTCCGCCCTTCCCCCTACCCCGCAGCTTCCTGGGGCTCGTCGGGGCGGAGCGGCGGCGCCCGGGGAGTCCCCGGGCTGACGCCTCTGGAGGGCGGTTTTTCTCCTGACTCCGCCCGAGCACCGCTCAGGAGCGTCTCCCGCAGCAGGCGGACGCGGGGCCGCGTTTGAGCCCCGAAGACTAGACGCCCCTTCCGGAGACCCCGGGGTCTCCAGCCGTAGAGACGGGCCCCGTATCACGCGGCTGCCGGGGCCTCTGCTGGCTCAGTCGTAGCGGTGTCCGCGTTAGTGCTCGCTGTGCCCCGAACCCAGCGCATCTCTCCTAGATGTTGTACATTTCGTCTGATCACTTTCCTGGCTAAAGCAGACGCGGCTTTCTGAGCCACCGTGGTCACCCACCGCTTAGGAGACATTGTACGTTCGGCTCGGGCGCCCCAAAGAGCGTGTCCAAACAGAACCCGTCATACGCCCCCCTGCACACCCCACCGACCCGGCCGTCCTACAAACTGAGCCGGTTCTGAAGGCATCGCAGTGGCTGCCGCCCGTTGGGAATGCCCCGACCCGTGGGGGTGCCACGGCGCCATACCCTTCTGGCCACCATACCTATTCAGGGGACGGGTCTTGTCGATTCTGTCTCCCTGGCGTCTCAAGGTCATCCACCTCTCCATTCACGCGGTGACTTGAGATGTCACTTCAGAACCGCCACATCAACGATTCTTGAAAGATCCAACTTATATGCTCATGTCAGTGATTTGTGAAAGACCATAGAGAACAGGAAACATGCAGGATCAGAGGAGAGCAAATGTACCCATTTCCCCGCCCCTAGTCAACATTTACGAAGTTTGCAAACTCAGTGAGTTCCCCCCAAAATTCTAAAATACACTCAAGGTATGGTTAGCGATTAGGAAAGGGAGCACCAACAAAAAAAAAAAAACCCAAACAAACAAAACCCTGCACGGAAAATTTATGCCCAGCTAATCTTATTTCTTGTTCTTTTTTTTTTTTTTTTGGATAGTTAACTAAATTGATCAGTGAGGAATGACATAACTTTCCTTATATTTTAGCAAAGCACTTTGATGGAGTCTTGCTATTTTTGTGGACACAATTGAGCAATGTAGGGTTAAATTACTACATTAAGGTGGACTAAAAACCAGATGAATGGTTGTGCCAAGGGTATTTTTTTTTCCAATGGTTGTATGTCAGCCTACTTGGAAAAATGCTTCTAGTGGATTGCCCCAGGGATCTATGCCTGGCCCCTCCCTGTGTTGTGACCGACAGATTTGTAGATAGAACAAAGCTAGGCAAGATGGGTAATGTGTTGAACGACAAAATTAGGATCTGAAAAAAATCTTAACGTGCTAGAACAAACATTGGTATGACTAATAAGAAAACTTAAGTGTAAATATGAAGTTTAACCTTGGGTTCAAAACAGCATTTTCTTAAGCACAAGATTTAAAAAGTGGATAGATCATCTGCAAAAGGGTTGGGGTTCTAATAGACTTTGTAAGTTCAAATCCTAGTAAATGGTTGTGATACGGCATCCAAAAAAGCTAATGCCACCTTAGGCTGCTTTAATTGAAGCCTATTATCCAGGCCTAGGGAAGTGCTAGAAGTGCTGTATTCTCTCCCTTCATTAAACCACATATAGAGTATTGGAGGGGGCAGTCAGAGTTCCTGGTGAAGGGCCTGGAGAGAATGTCTTCTGGGGTCTGATTAAAGAAACCGTGTATAGTTTGAAAAAGAAAAGCGCTGGGGTGGCAAGATTGTTGTTTTCAAGACTGTCACTTAGAAGCAGGACTAGATTTATTCTTCTTGGCCCATGAGGGCTGAATTATGAACAATGGAGGGGAGCTGCAAGGTTAGTTTCGATGTAAAAGGAAACTTGGGCTGCCTCCGGAGGTAATAGCAATAACAGCTGATATTTATTTAGCTCAAGAAGCACTTTCAGTATTCTCTCTTTTGATCCCCGCAGCCCCCGGGGGGCTGGGTGTTTGTTTTGCTGATGAGGAAAGGTAGACTGAAGGTAAGTGAATTGGCCAGTCAGGTGCTAAGGAGCCCAGCTACTCTGTAATTTGAGGTTGTGTGGAATCCTTTAATCAGAGGCTGGATGTTTGTTGGGGATGTTGTAAATAAGAAAGACTGGTTCAGTTACCGGCGGGAATGGATGGCTCTCAAATCCCTCATCGGCTATTTTGGGATTACATTTGTGTTCCTCATTTGCCACTAAAGCAAGTATTACTTTGAATGTTCACTTTAACTGTTTCCTGTGTGTATATCTAGTCTTCTAAAGTAGGTTTTAAATTCCGAGCACACAGGATCTGCTTCCCAGTTATTTTATATCCCCAGTCCAGTGAAATTCAATATCCATTTGTTGAATGAATCTCATTATTTTCTAGTTTAGCAGCATACCTGGTGCATCTAATCCTTTCTATCTTCTATCAGAACACATATGCTAAAGTATGATGCTGTTTCAAGAAGGCTTCTCCGGACTCTCCTTCCTAGGAGACAGACAACACTGCTGCTGTTTCATTTTATTTATTTCTTAAAGTGATATGCACTGGCTAAATGCCCCACATTCTCTGATCAACAGAGGTGGGGTGTGTGAGACAGCAAACATTACATTGAAACAGTTGTTGGGACCAGATAAGTAGTGGGTGGGACAGGGTGGACCATCTATATCTATGTGGTGTCTGGGTGTAGTTTTTGTTGGCATGGCTAGGATGTGAATGGTATGTATAATTGACTCAGTGAAGCTTATTATAGAAAGCTGACAGGCCAGATCATAGGGGAAAAATGAAGTATAGAGTTTTTAGAACTGGGACACACCTCGAGGTTTACTTGGTCCAACCCTCCTCATGTTACAGATGAGGAAAGAGATCAAAAGGCAATACTACATGTGTTGATTTGACACAATTTGTGGTTCAACCAAACTATTTCCTGGGCAATTTTATACTGTGTATAACCGTATTTGGTGTCAGGGACCGGTCCTCTATGTTTGGGGCCATTCATGAACTCACAAAAGACAGTGTTTGTAAGGGACAAGGAAGGCTAGAGGCTTTAAGCAACTTAACGGGAGCAGTTCTATACAAACTAAATTTAGTTTTCATGGTTTTTATGTGGTCTAGTGTCATCATTGGGCAGGATAGGAATCATTCCCTCCAATTGGCAAGGCTTTAGGAGTTGGGATTCCTGGCTTAGCACCAACTTTGCTGACTTTGTAACTTATTTAGTTAGGACCTGGCACTGGCTCAGACCCCCTTCAGTAGTAGCAGATTAATAGAATGAGCTCTCATAGCATTGTGAAGCCTTGGCAATCATTGAAGTAATTTGGTCAATATAAATACTCTGAAAAATTAATTCTAAAAATCCACTTTTGAGTTTGAATCAAGACTGATAGGTAGAAAGAACAGGCCTGTTGTGACTAACTTAGAAGCACCTATCTATCCAAGGCACTAATCTGCTAAAGTTTAGGGGCTAGCCTCCAAATCACCAACATTAAAGTCACTTTGTATTTGTCTGGAAAGGGTCTATTAAAGACCCATCGCTTCAGAGTGGGTCACATGGGGATCATCACATAAGCACATAGGGTTTCAAAACCAAAAACCCACCTTATTTTCAGATACTGAAGTTTATCCTGATTTTGTTTTTGAGGGGTTACCTAATGTAGTGATATATGTTATCTGTGTCTTTCAATCATGAAATAGCTCGGTCATTATGTATGACATACTTTGCCTAAACATGGTAAAACAAGCTGTTTTAGAATAGTTTTTCTATTGTACCATTTCATGTTACTTTAGGTTCCGGGGCACACCGTTAAAAATAAGGCCCTACTAACTATTGTGCTTTTCGCTCAGGGGAACGTGTTGCCTAATAGTTGCTCACAAGCTAGCCTGATAGTTACATTGCTCACTTGGCAGCACACTTTAGAGCCGCCATCCAAGGCTGCTGGCTATTTCCTAGTCCAGGAATATCTCCGCCCGGATGATGACTCGAGAAATCAAGATGTTGGGTAACCCCTTATTTGGGTGTCACCGTCGGGGCAGATTTGGGGAATCTTTCCAAGAGTAAAACCAAACTGGGCAGCCCTAAAATCGCGTTAGAGAGCGAGGCGCCGCGTCCTGCTACGTGCAAGGGCGCAGTGAGTTCGCGCCAGTGGTCTGCAAGCAAACATGTGGAACGACAAAGGGTAACAATGTAGCCACGAGCTCTGCTGGGGGCGGGGAACCTTGTTTGGGACGGGGAGACAGACGCCGGTGGAATGGCTTTCTCTGGCCCTGCTCAGGGCCGCAGCCCCTCCAAAGTCGGGCACCCCCGAGGTCCTTAGCCCGGGGACCCCCGAGCTCTTAGGCGAAGCCCTCCGCTTTCCCTCTAGGGTATCCGCCACTCGGGGACAAAGCGCAATTCGCATCAAGGATTACAAGCGACAGTAGAGCGGGCTCACGGCCTTCGGGACCTGGTCACTGGGCTCCCCGCGGCTTCACCCTCAGCTCCTCCCCTACCGCGTGCGCCGTCCCACTTTCTCCGGCTTTTCAAGGTCTGGGCTCGGGTCCCTCCCTCCTTTTCCCCCCGTGCGCAGCTCTGCTACGGAAGCCGCAGAGGCTATGCGTACTAGCGCGCAGCCCGAACGCGCAGGCGCATGGCCCTAGTGCGCAGAGGACGTTGAGGAGTTGGAGCCGGGGTGGAGGGTCGAACGGCTCCAGGGTGGCCAGACCAGCGCCGGCTCGGTACGCTTCCGCTCCAGAAGGAGGCTGGGAATACCGTCGCCCTCCAGCCACCCCTAAGCGGACGCGCCTTCCAACCCAGAAGGTGCCTAGCCCGTGCGCAAGGCCCCGCCCCCATTGCGTAAGGCGACGTCAGAGGCGACGGCAGCGTCTTCCTCCGCCGGGCAGTTCCGCTGCCGGCACTAGATTCCCTCTTCCCCTCCCCCTCCCTTCCCGCTCCGGAAGTCCCCCGCCCTTCTCTTCCCGCTCTCCGCGCCCGAGGCCTCGCGCTTTTTTCCATCTGCTCGTGACGCAGAAAGCAGAACTAGCCTTTTCGGCTTGGGCGGAACTCCTGGATTGGCCTCTGTCACAGAGGGCGACCCGAGTGTCGAATGCTTGGGGGATGGGGGGGCGTCCTCGCGGATCGCCGGACCAACGAGCCCCCACCCACCCTTAGGGACCGCGAAGGAAACTGTGGCCCAAGGAGCCAGAGGGCCTTGAGTCCCCTTTTCTACCCCCTCCCCCACCAGCCCTGCCCGGAGTGGGGGTGAGGGGGCCGGAAACTCGGCCGAGCCTGGCATACAGTAAGCGCTTAATAAAGACGAAGCCACGGTCAAGGCCCAGCCCTGGGCTCAGAGATCTGCCCTCTATGCGACCCTGAATACAGGACCGCGTGCAGACTGGGCCGGGCTTGGGGAGAGTCGTCCAGGTCTGGGTTCAAGTCCCGCCTCTGAAACATACAAACTACGGGACCCTGGGGGCAGGCCACCCATCCCTCCAGGGCCCCTGCGACGGGGGAGGCGTTCCAATCCTGGTGAAATCAGCCCCATTTCTCTCCATCGATAGACCTTGGAGAGAGTGACGTCGCCACCCCTAAACTGCTCACTCCCCCTTCGTTTCGGACGAGGATCCTCCGTCCCCCGCCCATCCCGCGGCCCCGAAAACCCGCAGCTCGGAGCCTTTGGGCAGGTCCGTGAGAGTCATGGTTCCGGATGAAGTAAAGGAATATGGGGGGGGGGGGCGCGGGAGCCCTTAAATGTCCGAGCAGGAGGAGCCCGAGGATCCGAGCATTTCCCGACGGCCCAACAGCGAGAAGACCCCGTGGGGTTTGCCCAGCTTGTGAGCTAGCTAGGTGTCCAGGCTGGTCAGCCTAAAGATCGTGGGCCAGAGCTCGGCCCTGTCGGGTGCTGCCCCCCCAGTAGAGCTCCCTCCCTCTTCCTCCTGAGCCTCTTCGGCTTGCTCTCTTCCTCTTTCTCACTGCAGCCTTTAGCTTGTGTGTCTTATTTCCTGTCTCTTCGCCCACCTCCGTCTGGTTTTATTCCTGTCCCCCCTCCCCTTTTTCCTCTTTAATTCAATGTAATATAAAATGGAAATATATTTAAAGTTTTTGTTGCTTTTACTGTAGGGACATTTATGTAAGTTTTATGACCTCTGTTACTAACCTAAAAATCAGATAAACCGAACCTCATCTTTAAAAAGAATTGCTTTTCTGCTTTTCGGGACAGCTAGGTGGCACAGTGGATAGAGCACTGGCCCTGGAGTCAGGAGTACCTGAGTTCAAATCCAGCCTCAGACACTTGACACTTACTAGTTGTGTGGCCCTGGGCAAGTCACTTAACCCCAATTGCCTCACTTAAAAAATTTTGTTTTTCCCTTGTATATGGCCCTCAGTGTTTACTGGGCAGCACTGATACTCATATCCTATCCGTAGTATAAGGCGACTCAAGAAATTCTTCCATTTATTCAAGAAGCAGACAGTTACATCTCATCAAACTATCCATCCATTGTAAAGTGTTCTAGCTCTAAGCCCTTTTGAAAACCGGGCCTTTGCCTGGGTCAGAGCCACAAATATTTCCTGTGTTTCAGAGAAAGCATCTTTAACACCTCTGTGCTCTTATCCACTTCTGAGAGGTAACATCATGATTGTGGGCCAAAGGAAGAAGGGTGCTCTGTGTGTGTTGGGGGAAAGGATGTATTTGGCAGTCATAACAAGTACACAGTGATAGGGAGGGAGGGAGGGACAGACAGACTGACAGAGCAAGCCAGATCTGAGCCTGCGTTGTTTTAGAATCTGTAATGGAAGAAGAAAGATTATAAGTGTATCCATGACATAGCCTCAACAAGTATAGCAATATCCAAAAAGTTGCCAACCTTAAAGTCAGGAAAGACCTGAGTTCAAGTTCTCTTGTCTGATGTATACTGACGCTAATAGGCCATCCTCATTTTCTAGGCCTTTAGACAATGTTCTAAGACAGCATCTTCCAAAACAGCTGCCTCTGTCTGCTTTGGTAGAGGGTGTCCCCTATACAGATGAAGTCAGAAGTACAGATAAAGATAAAGATAAGATGGAACAATGAAGTCCCAGGTGAGGGTCCATAATGTGGAACTAGGAAGGTGCTGTGAAGAATAGATGGAGATTTGGCAAAAAAGATGATTCTTAGCATAGTTGACCTTATCTGAGACATGGTCTTTTAAAAATTCCAAACTTAGTTACTATCAATAGCAACACCAGCAAAAATTCATATACACAAAAGGAAGAAAAAAACCTTTTAATTTCTAAACTTAGTAACCATCAATAGAGATAAACATTCAAAGGAAACATTTACTTCTTTTTCTAATTTTTCAACTTAGTAACCAATAAAGGGGGAAAAGTAGAAAAACACAAAAAGAATAAAAAAGGCATTTCCTCCTAACAACTGACTAAAATAAGCACAGTGGCCAGATGTTTCCACCCATACAAAAAGTAAGGTAGGAAAATCGAACATCTGTAAGAGGAAAGTGTTGGGCAGCATTGTGTAGAGGGAAGAGAGCTAGATTAAGAGAGGAATTAGGTTGGACTCCTAGCTTTCTGCTCTTCCTGTGGATACCTGGGGGTCAGTCTTCTCATCTGTGAAATGAGGGGCTTGTAGTTGATGGGCTCTAAGATCCCTTCCAGCTCTTACTCTATGAGTCTATGGCCATATTATCCTTGAGTTTCTTTCCAGCTCTAAGTCTTTGAGTCTATAGGGAAAATAAAAATAAGAAGACTGCTTTTCCACAAGACTTATAGTTGCATTATCCTTTTAGGTAGGTGAAAGAAAAGCAGCATTTATTATTGGCTTAGAAAGGGAAAGGAGGGGAAGAATTTGCTAGGGACATCAGAGGAAGCTTCATAAAATCATGAATTTTGAGCCAGAAAGGACCTCAGAGGCCTCCTAGTCCACCCTTCTCATTTTGCTGATTAGGAAGCTGAGAGAGTGTGCAGGGTCATGCTATTAGGGTTCAAGCCCAGATCTTCTAGATTTCAAATCTAGTGCTTGACTATACCACATTTCCTTAAGGGATAATTAGAAAACCAAGGAGCTAATAATTCAGATGGTGCCTATTTAAAACTAATAAGACAGATGCCACAGAGTAATAGCTATAACGGGAAGAATATTATTAGCAGAATTGCCCAGTTATTCACAGGGGATGATATCCAACAAGAGAGACTTCAGTAGAACTCAGGAATTCAGATGGCTGTATACAAATGTTCAGTGTGAGTAATAGCCCAAATGAATTAGAGCTGTTGATTATAAGCTGAATGTACAGTCTCATAGGTATGCCAAGAGATGCAGTATGGTGTGAAGGGGGGTGGGGGTAGAACAAGTTAAAGAACTGGCTAGTTCTGCCATTTATTTCTTGTGACCATGAGTAAGTCATTTAACCTCTTATTTAACTGGCCTCAATTTCTTTTATCTAAAAAATAATGTTGGATTTGGTGATCTGTAGGTTCTACTTCTAAATTCTGTGGGGCTTTGTGGGATGTGATACAATTGAAGTTGTTGTTCAGTTATGTCCATCTCTGTGTGAGCCCATCTGGGGTTTCCTTCCCGAAGATACTGGAGCATTTCACCATTTCCTCCTCCAACTCATTTTATAAATGAGGAAACTGAAGCGAACAGGGGTAAATGACTTGCCTGGGGTCGCACAGCCAGTAAGTGTCTGAGGCCAGATTTGAACTCAGGAAATGAGTCTCCTGAATCCAAGCCTAGTGCTTTATGCACTACACCACCTAGCTACCCATTGCTGCTTTTCAAAGAAAGAATGTTCATCATCTTTGTCCCCTTATCCACTTATATAATTGAAAGGTCTCCTTTATTTAGGAGAAATGGAACAAAAGGGTAGTTGGGTAGCTTTGGTGCTCAGGTTCCCTCTTATGACATGGGAAGGTTAGGGGACTTAGAAGCTTGATATGAAGCCAACAGTGTGATTTGGCAGTCAGAACACCTGATGAGTCTGTTTTCATAAAGTCCTTTTCTGGACTTCAAAACTGTGCCTCTCCTGCTACCTCATCCTGACCTCTAAACAGCAGACTACTGTTGCAGACTGTTAGCCCTGTGATATCCCTCTGTGAAAACCGCTGCCCTTCTCTCATTGGTGAGTTCCTCCTAGAGCTTCCATTTTGTGGTGAGGCCCAGACTAGCCTCCCTTCATTCCCTTTCTGGTCCTGGTCCTGATTTTCCAGACTTCAAAACTAAGCTTCAACACTCAGACCCCACTTTTGAACTCCTTTTTGCATATTGTCTTCTCCAATTAGAATGTTAACTCTTTTTTAAAAAATAAAAGTATTTTATTATTTTCCAGTTACATGTAGAGATAGTTTTCAACATTTGTTTATATAAGATTTCCAATTTCCAATTTTTCTCCCTCTCTCCCCTCCCTCCCTCCCCCCTCCCCTAGACAGCAGGTAGTCTGATATAAGTTTTATATATATATATACACACACACAATAACATCAAACACATTTCTGCATTAGTCATGTTATACGAGAATAATCAGAGCAAAAAAGAAAAACCTCAAATAAGAAAAACAACAGCACCCAAAACAGAAGAAATGGTATGATCCAATCAGCATCCATATTCCACAGTTCCTTTTTTTTTTATTTTTCTGGATTTGGAGGGCCTTTTCCATCATGAGTCCTTTAGAACTTTCTTGTAACATTGTATTGGTGAGAAGAATCTAGTCTGTCACAGTTGATCAACACATAATGTTGATGATACTGTGTACAGTGTTCTTCTGGTTCAGCTCATTTCACTCATCATCAGTTCATGCAAGTCCTTCCAGGTTTCTCTGAACTCCTCCTGCTCATCGTTTCTTACAGCACAATAGAATTTCATTACATTCATATACCACATCTTGTTCAGCCAGAATGTTAACTGTTAATCCAGGAACTCTATGAACACAATTGCAAAACATTTTTCACACAAATAAAATCAGATCTAAACAATTAGTAAATATCCATTGCTCATGGGTAGGCCAAGCTAGTGTGTGTGTGTGTGTGTGTGTGTGTGTGTGTGTGTGTGTGTGTGTGTGTGTGTTATGGGGGAAATGCGGTAAGGGTTTGGGTTAGGGGTAGGGGTTCTTAGGAATTCCTCTTTCAAGAATTATACCCTCTTGCACACAAAAGCAGTTAGAATAAGATGGTAGTTTATTTAGGGGCAAGGGAAGGGAAACCAAGAGAAATCCTTGGACTTCTCTTGGGGGAGAAAGGCACAAAGCATGTGGCTCTGAGGTACCAATCTCCTCAAGCAGGATGGAGGGGAGGGGTGACCATTTGACTGTGGAAAGTTCCTTTAGTGAGGGAGGACCATCCCCCACTGGTGGTGGCTAGAGGAGTTGGGTGAAGGGTGGCTACTGACCTCTCAAGCCATCTCTCCCTCCGGGACTCAAAGGCCACAGCCACACCCAAATTTATATCCCCAGGGGTAAGGGAGATCAGAATGAAGGATGGAGGTCCCGAAGCTAACTCAATCTGATCTGGTTCCCCTTATCTCTCTACTCGTATCTGTCCTCTGGTTTAGTTTCTCAAGGAGAAGATTCCTAGATGTACCCCAGAGAACTTCTGGGGTACTCTGGGCCCCATGACAGATAGATAGATTTTTTTTTGGTACAATTTTTTTCCTTTTCTCTTTTTCACAGTTACTATTGTTAACTGTTTCCCTCCATCCTATTCCCTTCCCCATATAGTTACTTTATTTTCTATCTTCTTTTACACTATCCCTCCTCAAAAGGGATTTGCTTCTGACTGCCCCCTCCCCCAATCTGCCTTCCCTTCTTTTACTTCTCCCTCCTTATCCCCTTAGGCCAAGCTAATATAACAAAAATGACAATCCTTTCTAAATTAATTTACTTATTCAGTGCCATACCAATCAAACCATCAAAAATTACTTTATAGAGCTAGAAAAAATAATAAAATTCATCTGGAAGAACAAAAGATCAAGGATAGCAAAGGACTTATTTAAAAAAAAATACAAAGGAAGTTGGCCTAGCTGTACCAGATCTAAAACTATATTATAAAGTGGCAATCATCAGCACTATTTAGTAGTGACTAAGAAATAGAGTGGTAGAAGAGTGGAGTAGTTTAGGCACACAAGACAGAGTAGTAAATGACTATAGCATTCTACTGTTTGATAAACACAAAGATTCCAGTTTCTGGGATTAAAAAAAAAACTGCTGGGAAAAACTGTTAGGAAACAAAATAGTATGGCAGAAACTAGGCATAGACCAACATCTCACACTGTATACCAAAATAAGGTCAAAATGGGTACATGATGTAGATATAAATGATACCATAGGCAAATGAGAAGAGGAAGGAATCTGTCAGTTCAATGGAGAAGGCAAGAATTTATGACCAAAGATGAGCTAGCATTATGAAATGCAAACCAGATAATTTTGATTACATTAAATTAAAAAGGTTTTGCACAAACAAAACCAATGCAGCCAAGATTAGAAGGAAAGCAGAGAGCTGGGAAATAATTTTTATAGTCAGTGTTTCAGATAAAGGTCTCACTTCTCAAATATATAGAGAACGGAATCAAACTGATAAGAATACAAGTCATTCCCCAATTGAGAAATGGTCAAAGGATATGAATAGGCAATTTTCACATGAAGAAATTAAAACTATCTGTGGTCATATGAAAAATTGTTCTAAATCACTATTGATTAGAGAAATGCAGAGACTCTTTCCTTTTTTTGCACATGGTTCCTGGCACATAGTACTTAGTACTTAGTAAATGCTTGTAAAATACTTAGTAAATCAATCCCTCCCTTCCTGCCTTCCCTCCTTCTGTCATGAACTCCTTTGGCAGTGTGATGAAATCTATGGACCACTTCAAAAAATAATGTTCTTAAATGCACAAAATAAAATATATAACATTTCAAAGGAAACTATGTCAAATATAGTTACTAAAATATTATTTTAAAGAACAACTTCATGGACTGTAAGTAAAGAGCCCCTGTGTTAGAGGATTGAGCTGAATTTAATAAAATAAAATTCAATAGGGAGAATTATTAAAGTCTTATACTTGGGTAGGAAAAAGTCAATGTCACAAATACAAGCTGGGCTTGGGTGGGGGTGACATGTGGATGGCCATGTATCTGAGAATGATCTGAGGTTTTTCAGTATGTGTGTGCCATCTGAAGAGCCTGCTGAAAAGGTGAATGTCTGGGTCTCCATTAAGATGGATGGCATTGGGGGTAGCTAGGTGGTGTAGTGGATAAAGCACTGGTCCTGGATTCAGGAGGACCTGAGTTCAAATCCAACCCCAGACAGTCACTAGCTGTGTAACCCTGGGCAAGTCACTTAACTCTCATTGCCAGGCAAGAAAGAAAGAAAGAAAAGAAAGAAAGAAAGAAAGAAAGAAAGAAAGAAAGAAAGAAAGAAAGAAAGAAAGAAAGAAAGAAAGAGAAAGAAAGAAAGAAAAAGAGAGAGGGGTGGCATTAATTCACTTCTGGGATCTACAGTTAAAGAGGCACATTGATGATCTGTATTCAGAGTGTTCAGGGAAGATCAACCAGGGTATGGAAGGGGCCTTGAATCTGTGGAATGATGAATGGTTGAAGGAATGGGTGGGGGTAGGGGCTGTTGGGGGAAGTGGTGGGCATCCTTTCCTTGAAGGCCTTCCAGCAGAGGATGGATGACCATTTTTCAGATATATGATAGTGGGAATTCCTGTTGGGAATGGGTGGGACAAGATGGCTAGAACTTCCCTCCAGTTCTTTTTTTTTTTTTTAAAGTGAGGCAATTGGGGTTAAGTGACTTGCCCAGGGTCACACAGCTAGTAAGTGTTAAGTGTCTGAGGCTGGATTTGAACTCAGGTACTCCTGACTCCAGGGCCAGTGCTCTATCTACTGCGCCACTAGCTGCCCCCCTCCAGTTCTTCCCTTCTTGACTTAGGGTATCTGGGGGCAGCCAGGTGTCACAGTGGATAGAGCACTGGCCCTGGAGTCAGGAGTACCTGAGTTCAAATCCAGCCTCAGACACTTAACACTTATTAGCTTGTGTGACCCTGGGCAAGTCACTTAACCCTCGTTGCCCCACAAAAAAAAATGTTGACTTAGGGTATCTGAGAGAGTTAACCCCAGAAGGCAAAACTTGTGCTAGCAATGGAGAGGAATTTATAGGAGGAAGATTCAACTGAATGTAAGGAAAACCATTCCAGCCAATTAATGCTGTTTGCTGGTGGGAAGTTAGGGAACTCTGAGTTATAAGAATATTTCAGGAGACCACTTGTTGGGAAGGTTAGGAATTAGGAGAACAGAGCTCCTGGGTTAGTGGAGAAGGAGGGTGGCTGAGCTGCTTCCAAAAGTTCTGCCAAGGGCATTTCTCAGACTCTGAAGCTGCTAGTAGATCCCAGTGGAAAGCAGGGAAAGCCGAGAGAGGTCTATGTGTCCTTCACTTGCCCTTATTCTTGTAAAATTGGTTGGAATGTGGCTAAACTGGAGAAGCACGTAAGACCTCTTCAACAGAGCGGTGTGGCTTTGCAGACTCCAATTTGCTGGGGGCCTTCCTTATCTATGTTTTGTGGGTCCCCAGAAAATGAGTTATGCAATGAACTGGGGTAGAAGATGCTTGAATTTTGAGGCATAAAATATACCAAAGGGCTGGGCAATTCTGACTTTATTTCACAAGGTCAGGGAAACCTGAGCCTTTCCAATCTTTTGGGTATGTCTGTGTCAAAGGTCATAGGACCTGGCAGTCCGTGTGCTTGTGATGCTGATAGTAATTGTTTACTTCCATAACCGTCCATAGGGATTATCTAAGAACCTGGAAGGAATCGAAAGGTTCTGGCTCCAATTTTGGTATAGCAGGAGTGTCTGCCTGGTGGTGATTCAACCTCCCATTGTATATATAAAGATAAACTAATGAAATGCTGGTGGGGAGACCGAGGTCAGGAGCAGTGGTTCAAATTGTCTCAAGTCTCATGTCTAGTACATGCCTGAAATGTCTGAGTCAGGGCTTCTGACTCCAGAGCCAGTGCTCTTTCCCCTACAGTACACACATGTTCATAAATAAATTACCACCAGCTGAAAGTCATTTGAGTCTGCTAGGGCGGCAGGGCTTGAAGGTGGCTTTGCTCTCTCTAATCTTCGACACGGGAATTGTACATAGCAGTATTTAAAAGTGGTTCAGTGAGTTGTTTCAGTACTGGTTAGAAAGGCACCTTTCTCCAAGAACCTGGCAAGTCTAAAGAAATGCTTACATGGCAAAATTATTGCCCCCAAACTCAAAAGGGGGAGTGAGTTCAGGACCAAAAGGAGGCAGCTCGATAGTGTAGTGGGGCTGGAGTCAGGAAGACCTGAGTTCAAATCTGCCCTTATATACTTATTAGAAGTATAATATTGGGCAAATCACTTAACCTCTGTGTGCTTTAGCTTCTTTCTCTAAAATGCGAATAATCGTAATAGTAATAGCACCAAAAGGTTGTTTTAAAACTCAAATGAGGGGGCAGCTAGGTGGCACAGTGGATAGAGCACCGGCCCTGGAGTCAGGAGTACCTGAGTTCAAATCCAGCCTCAGACACTTAACGCTTACTAGCTGTGTGACCCTGGGCAAGTCACTTAACCCCAATTGCCTCACTAAAATAAATAAATAAATATTTTTTAAAAAACCTCAAATGAGATGATATTTGTAAGCTAAACCTTGAAGTATTTTGTAAACCTTAAAGTGTTATATAAATGTTAAATTAACCATTATTATTATTATAGATGGACAGGCAAGAGAGCCCTGGGGCCTGCTAACACTTGTAGCCTTTGTTTCAGGTACAAAGCCCTGACGTATTAGTTAGGGAAGTGTCCTAGTCCTTCTTCTAGGATAAACAGTAGAATTCCTTGGGCAGGCCAGAGATACTGGAGGCTAGTAGGGGTGGGCCTAACCCTCAGGCAGCCAGAGTAAGATACTACTTGTCTTCCTTCCCCCATTTTCCCTGGGGTGTCGGAGCCTTCCAGCTTAATTCTACCTTTACAACCCTGGGCCACCAGCAGTCTTCTAGACTTTTGTCTTGTCACTGGACCCCCAATGGAGAAAGTGAATGAGGCTGATGACTTTTCAAAGCTCTGCTTCACTTAAATACAATTCATGCCCAAGCCAGATAAAACAACAATCTATGCATGGTAGTAACTGTCTTCTGGGCACCCAACCAGTTCAAGTTGGGTAATTCTGCTATTTCTTCTTGAGAGGAAAATTACCCCTGCTCAATAATTCTCTGGAACTCATCAGTGGTGATGTGTCAAAGGCTTATTTAGTGTCATTCTCTCGAGGATGGTCACCCAGTGTGGTTGGTGCAAAGAATGGGTGCTCAAAGGTCTGATTTCAACCCCTATCCCTAATTTGAATGGACCCTCCACTTTTTCATCACTGGTCGATTACTCAAGTGTTACAATCTACACTAGAAAACTAGCTAACCAGAACACAGCATTCCTAATCCTAATTTCCATAATTATTCTTTGGATTCTTAGCCAATGGGGGAGGTGACACAGGGACATTTCTTCAATCTTCCCATATGTGGACACAGTCCAGGAGAGGACCTAATTGAGACCAGCTCAGGGTTCCTTGAACTATGCGATCTTGTTTGCTGGAGGGGAAGGGGGGGGGACTGAAACCTTTGTCCTCAAACAGGTCTGGAGGAGTGGAATTTAGATGGTGACTGTTATAGCCTTATTGAGAGGTTATGGGAATATTATGGACCCTGGTTACCCCAGAAGTTGTCTGGGGAGGTCAAGGAACCTTCTCCTTGTAACTAAACCAAAAGACAGACATACCTAGAGAGATAAGCAGCACTGGATCTGGACTGAGATAACTCCAGGACCACCACCCTTCATTCCAGTCTCTGGGGCCCCCTCGATGAGGTAATCCTGTTAGGTGTAGCTGCACCAGGAGGGGACAGAGCAACCGACCACCACCAGACTGCTTCCAACCCACCACCCAGTAAAGGACATTTCACCCTCACTTGGGTGGTCACGCCATCTTGGCCCCATAAAAGGGTGCTCCCCAGTCTGGTCGGGGAGGAAAGAGGTTTTTTTTTTGTTTTTGTTTTTTTTTTTGGGGGGGCAATGCAGGGTAAGTGACTTGCCCAGGGTCACGCAGCTAGTGTCAAGTGTCTGAGGCTGGATTTGAACTCAGGTCCTCCTGAATTCAGAGGCAGTGCTTTATCCACTGTACCACCCAGCTGCCCCGAGGAAAGAGTTTTAAACTCTCCTATATCAAATAAAACTGTTCTTTTATTCCTAACTAGGAAGTACATGAGAGTGTAATTCTTTACAGAGGAATCCTAAGGACCCATTTGCTTTCCCTATAACAGAGAGGAGATCATTACCCATTTCCTCACACTCCTCTTTCTCTTCCTCCTTCTCATGCACTTCTTCCTCCTTCTCCTCTACTTCCTCTTCTTCCTCCTCCTCTTTCTTCTTCATCACATGTAGTCTCTCTATGTGGTGAGTCATTTCTTTACATGTGGGTGCTCTGTCCAAAGGAATAGAATTTCTGGAGGCTTATATTCTGTAAGCTATCTGGGGCTTGGGGACTAGACTTTAAAAGACATCCTATTTATTTATTTATTTATTTATTTAGTCATCCCCCCCCCCAAAAAAAAAAAGCTGGAACAATTAGCTCTTTGTCTTGTGTAGCTCTTATTTATGATGTATTGAAATATAGCTCTAAAGAAACAGACCTTGCAAAAGCCCAGAGCGATTCCAAAGGAGCTGCTTGGATAGCCTTCAAAGCCAAGTCATTCTGCCTTTTATGGAATAGCCAATAATAGGTCCCAGCCCCTGCCAGCCTCTCGAGCTCATTGTTTGGGTTTTGGTGACTCAGAGGGAGTGTCAATAGTGATTGTTTTCTGTTCTGGCCAGAAACTCCAAGGGTCTTCCCCTTCCAGATGGATTCTTTTGTGATGACAAAATAGGCTGCCTTTTGTTAATCACTGAATGGGCATTGTCTCAAACAAACTGAGACCCTCATTTGTAAAGTGGGGGTGGTAATACCCAGAGTTGTTGCCTCACTAGTGCAGTGGATTTAGGGCCAGGCCTGGAGTGAGGAAGACTCATGTTCCTAAGTTTAAATCTGGCCTCAGACACTTACTAGCTGTGTGACCCTGGGCAAGTCACTTAACCCATTTTGCTTCAGTTTCTTCATCTATAAAATGAGTTGGAGAAGGAAATGGAAAACTACTCCAGTATCTCTGAGAAGAAAACCCCAAATAGGGCCGTGAAGAATCAGACACAACTCAACAACAACAATGTTCTTCATGCTTACCGCTTAGTTTTGTTGTGAGGCTCAAGTGAGATTTCACACACGTGTGTATTATGTGTGTATATGTATGTGTACATATGTGCATGTGTGTGTGCATGCGTGTGTGTACTAGTGGCCTACCAGATAATGGACTGTGTACATAAAAGCATTGGGCCCAGTATTGCAAAAGACGGTGTTAAAGGCTTTCCTTGGAGACTCATGTAAATGTCAAAATCATGTAAGATTCCTTGATAAGAATGGGCAGAGACATAATCTTGTGTTCATCACACTCATTTAGGGTATCCAGCAGAAAATCAAAATGGAGAGCCAGTGCTGCTCAAATGACCTGGACTTAGTAATCTCCAGAGGAAAAACAAATGGATGAGGAAATGTGCGAGGCTGTGCTTTGGGTGTGCGGCTGAATGTCCAGCCCATTGACTTGGTCCTTCTGGGCCAACCTCTCTAGATTTTGGGGGGCACTCTCATTTGTATACATATGAATAATCAGGAGTGAAACATAGTTTTCAGGCCTGACACATCTCAGGAGTGTTTCTGCCACACCCTGAATACCTGCCCCAGGGAGACAGCCTTCCTAGGCTACTCTTAATAGCAGATTGACACATCTCTCACTGGCACTCCTTAGGAATGACTCAGCAGCTACCCCTTCTTTCTCCAACCAGTACTAGCTGACCTTTTCCCTGAAGTCACCTGTGGAGCCACATTCTCATACTCAGAGCACAAGAAGATACTTCCTCATTGGAAGGCCCAGCCTTCCCTGGAAAGTAAGCCTCGTATCTATTAAGATGTTCATCAGACATCCTGGTCTGGTGACACTGGCCTCCTTGATGCTCCTTGAACAAGATATTCCATTTCCCTAGGCTACACATGCCTGGGATTCCCTTCTTCTTCATCCCTACCTGCTGCCACTTGACTTCAGATTTCAGCTAAAGGCCCACCTCTACAACACGTCTTTCGCATTCCATCTTTTTTCTTTTTCTTTTTGGTGTCCTCAGTAGGTAGCATAGTACCTGGCACATTGTAGATGCTAAAGAAACATTTATTGGCTTCATGGGATACAACAATTGGCAAGATGGTTTGATTGTTTGAAACAAAAAGAGTGAAAGGACTCGAAGGGTTTCTATAAAAGTAGAACTTCCCGTGTGTATCTTCACAAGGGCCTCAACTATATATCCACACGGTGAAAACCCTGTAGAGCTGTTCTGAACCAGAAGAAGGTGGTCAAAAATTCAAGTAAGCAGGATAAAGGCTGCCCACATGATAACTAGGATTGCTGGTTTGCTTTCTCTATTTTTAAAAACATCAAACACGATTTCTCCAAACCTTAGTTCTCACAAGAACCATCTCATGGGTATCAGCATTTTTTGTTGTTGTTGTTGTTGTTAACACAAGGTTGGTGAGTCCCTTTGGATGGCTTCTCCCAGAGTTCACTGACATCTCATTTGGTTCTTGTTGTTTGTTTGTTTGTTTTGGGGGGTTTTTTTTTGGTGAGGCAATTGGAGTTAAGTGACTTGCCCAGGGTCACACAGCTAGTAAGTGTTAAGTGTCTGAGGCCAGATTTGAACTCTGGTCCTCCTGAATCCAGGGCTGGTGCTCTATCCACTGCACCACCTAGCTGCCCCCTCATCTTATTTGGTTCTTGTGGGTCTTCAAAACTCTCTGAACCTAGGCTGATATGATCTTTGTTTGCTTGCTGATGCATCTCATAAATGGCAGATTTTCCATATGTGAAATACTGAACAATCCCGAATGAATGTTAAGCTGCATACAGAAATTATTTAGCATGCTTTAAAGTTTGAACCCAACAGAAGGATTTAAGAGTTAACGTAAGGCATGAACAGATTCAATGGTACTTTTTGTTACTTTTTATTATACCTGAAGTCCTAAATGTCAGATTATAGTTTCTTCCCAGTTCAAACTCTCAAAGAGCTACAACTGTATATTTATCTAGAAAGTGAGGAATGTGTCCAGCCCATTGGGTGGGTCCCTTAGCCTGGGCTCCATAGATAAGAGTCTCCTGGACTTTAAGAGAAGTCCATGAGATGAAGTGTTTATTTCTATGTGGTTGTATGATAAACTTGTACACAGTGAAACCAACTTCTTCAACTTGTCTGTTCAAAAAAGATTATATGAGCCATCCTTAAACTTTTTTTAACCATCTTTTTAAAAAATGTCTTTAATTATTTTTATAACATGGTGAGCACATATGTCGATTGATAGAATAAATGGATATTAACATTGGTGAAGGATTTTATGACATCTGTATTCTATGTACAGAAATGCCCAGCTGTGGCAAGCCTTTGTATTCTTTCTCATAGGAATTGAAGTCTTAGTGAATAATAGAAGGGTTTTCCACAGAATAATATCTCTCAATTAGAAGGGATTTTCAGAGATCACCTAAGTCAACTCTCTTCCCAATACATATAATCGAGATACAGTATTCTGGACAAGTAATCATCTAGGGTCTGCTTTAGTATCTTTGGTGATGGGGATCTTAATGAGGTCCCAGTTTCCTCATCATATAAATGAGGGGATTGGGTTAGGTGATCTTCAAGATCCTTCATAGCTTTGAATTTTGCACAATGCCTTGCAATGCAGTCCCCCCCCCCCCTTTTCTATAATGAGTTCCTTCTTTTGGTTCCGTGGTAGCTCTTGCATTCATAAATACATTAGCTATCCTTACACTTAACTGCAACTACTTATATTCTGATCATTCTGATTTTGCTTCAGGAATGTCATTATGATGTTGTTCAGTTCTTCCAATAGTATATTCTTTTCTTTTCTTTTGCAGGGCAATGAGGGTTAAGTGATTTGCTCAGGGTCACACAGCTAGTAAGTGTCAAGTGTCTGAGACTGGATTTGAACTCAGGTCCTCCTGAATCCAGGGCCAGTGCTTTATCCACTGTGCCACCTAGCTGCCCCCTTCCAATAGTATATTGATTCACTGAGTATTAGACAAAGATCTCACACTGACAGTACTCCTCATTGGGTTAATACTCAAATAGATTTGTGATCTCGCTGAATTGGGAGTTGCCAAGCCAATAAGCATTTTAAAGCTGGCCCTAAGTGTCAGCTACCTTTGCTAGTTGCTGAGAATATGAATACAAGAAGAAAGATGGTCTTTGTCCTTAATGAGATTGCTTTCTAATTGGGTGGCACAGCACTTCAGAGGGAGCTGAAAAGTAGTGGGAGAGGCAGTTGGTAAAATCCAAGGCATTTGACTGGTAAGAAATGAAGAATGGTTGGTCTGGGTACTTCCTTAAAATGGAGGTTTCAGAAGGAACTCAGCAATGTGTGGGTGACAGAGGAGACACTGCAGCACAAAGGGTACTTCCAATTTGTGAAGTCCAGGGATGAAGTGAGGCTCCAGGGTAGAGAGATTTCTATAGCATGGTGAAGAAAGTTGGGAGAGTCAGGAGTGCAGCTTGGAGACAAAAGAAGATAAATGCAGGTCACAACCCATCTGTGCCCATCCATCCTTTGTGACTCTTGTTCATGCCTTCCCCAAAATTTGCTGCAGAAGGGTCCAACATGTTGGGAACTTTCCTTGGTTTTTGCCTGACATCACAAGGGTACAGAGGGAGCCCCCCCTGGCTCTACATCTGTCATCACTCATCTTTGTCACTTGATTACCCTATTTTAGTCACACTTTAATTCTGCTCTTCAGTGTGACATGAGGCTTAGGATAACTCAGAAAAAGTCTCTCCTGTGAGAAGCAAAAACAGAGATGATCAGATAACAGGGCAGATATACCTAAGAAATAAGGGGAGATAAAATTCTATAGCAGGAAAGTCAGTTAGGGGTGCTACTACCTGACTGAGGCTAGGAGACAGAGATAACCCTAGAGATTCAGGACCATTATTCAAAAAAAAAAAATCCCCCTGACTCTCAGGAATATGACAAGCATTCAGGCTTTCCCCACCCCATCCCACCCTACCCCATATATCCTCTTTTTTTTCCTTTTTTCTTTTTTTGGCCGGCAGTGAGGGTTAAGTGACTTGCCCAGGGGCACACAGCTAGTATCAAGTGTCTGAGGCTGGATTTTAACTCAGGTCCTCCTGAATTCAGGGCCAGTGCTCTATCTACTGTGCCACCTAGCTGCCTCCCCCCCCCCCCCCATCTATCCTCTATAAAAGCTTTTGCCTTCCTTCTGTTCTGGGAGGAAGATGTTTCTAAACCACCTTCTTCCCAGGGGTGAAGCCTTTGACTTACCCCTCCTTCACTTTCTCTAGCACCAAATGAAAGACTATTTTAATTTAAACTGGACTGTGTGGGAGAGTGAATTTTTTTATTGAGAAATACCTAAGGACTCCCACCTTTCCCCCCTGTAACAATTAGAGTTCCTTTTTGGTCATCTATGGTTTAGCCTGCTCATCTCCACCATGTGCTTATCCATTTCCCTTTGTGTGCTACTCAGATTTAGTTCTTCAGAGGTGGTAATATTCTAGGACTCCAGGTAATGTGGCATCATAGGTAAAATATTTGTATTGAAAAGTTGAGTCCTGAGGCAGCTAGGTGGCACAGTGGATAGAGCACCAGCCCTGGATTCAGGAGGACCTGAGTTCAAATCTGGCCTCAGACACTTTACAATTACTAGCTGTGTGACCCTAGGCAAGTCACTTAACCCCAATTGCCTCACCAAAAAAAAAAAAAAAGAAAGAAAGAAAAGAAAAGAAAAAAAGAAAAGTTGAGTCCTTCTTGTTTTGGGAAGTTTATGGCAGATAAAAGTATTCTGTAATTTTAAAAAATTAATCCAGCTCAATCTTCTCTGCCTTTTCAAAATAAGAAAATGACCCCAGAGATCTGGGTGACCCCTTGTACTTCTAAGTGAAGGTATCAGAGAGGTGGGGAAGGAGGCAGAGAATACTCAAAATTATGCAGTTTTCAGATCTCCAACAAACTTGAATTTGCTGAACATATTTCTGGAGGACCTGAATTCTGTTCATCTTGACATTCTTATAATAACATTTGTAGATGCTATGAAATCTGGTCCTCAGATAGCAGCAGGCTTTGCTGCTAGGATCACACAGAGAATCTCTATAACATGATACTATCTATTAGAGCTTATACTTGACTGCCATTGCCTTGAACAAGTCACCATTGTGTCCTTAGCACAGTGAAGCATACGAAGAGGAGTTGATAGAAGTGGAAGCACTTTCAAGTCAGTTCAAAGAGAGGAGATATCAGCATAATTGAAAAATAATCAAGAATATTGTTAATGACAAAAATAGACAATTGATGTGAGCAGCTCAGAAAACCATACATGAATGTTTTCATTGCAATATCATTTTTTGAGAATTATTTACACAGATATCAAATATATCCTTGATGAAGATATGAGAGGGAAGTAAGGTTTTATAATTTTTTAAAACAGATCACATCTTGTTCATATATAACCTATATCAGATTGCTAGCCATCATTGGGTTGGGAAAGATGAAAAATTTGGAACTCAAAATCTTATAAAAATGAATGTTGAAAATTATATGTAGCTGGAAAAAAATACTAAGAAGATTGAAAAAACCCAACAGATCACATGTCACAATCACATAAATAAGAAGGTATAGAGAATACAAGATCCCACTGGGGTTGGTGACTCCCTACTGAGGGGTTACCAAGGAGACCGTTTGTTAGCCTGACATAAACAATAGAGGCACTGGTTTTCTTCCTGGTTTACATATCCAGGATGTTATAAACCCTCCTGAGATTTGTCAAAACTTGCAACAACTATCAACTCCTGGTGATTCATGTGGGAATTTACAGAAAAACCTAGAAAGTGTTGCCTAGGATTGCAAAGTCAAGAGCAAAAATAGGAAAGACCTTAGGGAAATGGTTACTATTTTCCTTACTCTTGCCAACTGAACGTGCAGGGTTTTGAAGAGAGAGGCAGATTTGGGAAGAGAACACTTGACTAAGATTGTTTCAAAGAACTGGACTCGTTGCTTAAAATGTAGGGATGATGGGCTCTTATCCAGGGGTGACATTCACCTGGAAATATTTACTCTTTTTCTTTTTGTGGACCAATGAGGGTTAAGTGATTTTTTTACTCTTTTTTTTTTTTTTGGTAAATGTATAGATAGTCTTTTTTTTTTAAGTATTTTTTTTTTTTTGGTGAGGCAATTGGGGTTAAGTGACTTGCCCAGGGTCATACAGCTAGTAAGTGTCAAGTGTCTGAGGCCAGATTTGAACTCAGGTCCTCCTGACTCTAGGGCCTGTGCTCTGTCCACTGTACCACCTAGCTGCCCCTGGAAATATTGATAAGAATGTATTTGCTTGGATTATTGTGAATGTGATGAAGAGGGTTTTATGGGGAATGAGAGGAAAGGGAGAAAGTTGTCTATATTGAGAAATTTGGCACCATAGAAAATAGGAGACAGAATTTCAGAAGAATAGCAAAAAGGAGGCTCTGTAATTCCAGAGATATTGTCTTAGGAGGAAATCAAAAGAAAAAACAATAGCCTCAAATGTCTGTGTACACATGTAGAAAGTATGAACAATAAAGTGCATGGAGAGAAGTAATAGTCAAGTCTGGAAAGGCACTTTGGGGTCAGGTTTGAAAGGACAGTATGTATTTGATCCTGAAAGCATTAGGGCTTTTTGAGAAGGGAGGTGGTGGTGGTAAGCTCAGCCCTGTGCTTTGGCCTGCTGTGGAGAGGATGACCGGAGGGAGAGGAGGAGATAATTGAGGAAGGCTATTGTAATCAGGGGGCTCTTGCAGTAATCTAGGGGAGAGGTGTTGAGGGCTTGAACTCAGGGTGGTGATGTGAGTGAGGTGGTAAAGAATATTGCTTCAACTTCCTTGTTCCTTTTGGTGGGGTGGGTGGGGGAAAGGATCTAGAGAAATTTTGGAGGAGGACTTCAAGCTAGAGTGAGCAAAAGGTGACTAATGCCTGAGACTCCTATCTGACTCTCATTGGTACCAGCTGGTGGCCAGGTGGGCGACCCAATGAATGAACCAGGTTTGGCAAGGGTGTCATGATGCTGTAGCTGATGTTATAATAATGACTTCATTGAGTCTATGAAGAACCACACCTCTTTCCTCTCTTCTGGGACAGATCATTTAAACCATTTTCTTCTTTAATTTAAAAATAATACTTTTGGGGCAGCTCAGTGGCGCAGTACATAGAGCACTGGCCCTGGAGTCAGGAGGACCTGAGTTCAAATCCAGCCTCAGACACTTAACACTTAGCAGCTGTGTGACCCTGGGCAAGTCACTTAACCCCCAATTGCCTTACTAAAAAAAAATAATACTTTCATTGTTAAAGCATGTACAATAGATTTGGAATTGTTTAATGCTATTTAAATATAAGCTCTTAAAATTTGCTTACTTTCATCATTTCGCCCATATTTCCTTAAATGATTTCTTATTCTTACAATCAGGGTTATGATTTGTTTTTTAATCAAATGAGTATTCAAAGTCTAGCTTGCTTTAATTTTGATCTATTATGAACTTTGCTTAAAAATCAGGAAGAGATTATGTTATGGAATCATAGGCCCTTTGAGTTGGCACTTGATAAGAAAAGAATATACCACATCTAACCACCAGGTGGCATTACTAATTTGATCCTATTCAAGATGAAGGGTCAGGTGCTAGGCAAAGCTTTGACATTCTCCATACATCTCTTGTGAGATTGCAGAGTGGCAAGTTCTCTATGGTTCTCAGCTGTCCTCCACTCTGCATCTCCGTGGGAGTCTGTGCTCATCTTCTTAATCTAAGGCATGGATTTAAAAAAAAATTCAATTTTATTTTCAGCTCCTAATTTTTTCCCTTCCACCTCTCCCTGCCCTCATTGAGAAATCAAGAAAAACAAAGCCTGTTACAAAGCATGTGTAGTCAAGCAAAACAAATGTCTATATTAGCCATGTCATGTATATTAGCCATGTGCATATGTGTATATAAAACATGCATCGATTATATGCACGTGTGTATGTATCAACACATGTATTTATACATTAATATATGTATATATTGTGTGTAAGTGTATGCATTTATATATGTACACGTATATACATATACTATACATACACATACACACATATGGTTGGTTGGTTGCTGTCCTTAATTCTTGAGGAGGACCAAAATGACATCATTATGTTAGAGTCAAGCTATAGTGTGTCTGACTGTGGCTGATCAGACCAATCAGAGCTTGGAATGCTCTATATAAGGTCAGGCACAAATAATTCACGTGAACATTGGGGTTGGATTCTCTAAATTCTTGCATCTCATGTTTCTTTTGATCTAATATACACACACACTTATGCAGTTAGATGGTGAAGTGGATAGAGTGCCAGCCCTGGAGTCAGGAGGACCTGAATTCAAGTCTGGATTCAGACACTTATCAACTATGCGACCCTGGGCAAATCACTTAACCCTGTTTGCCTCAGTTCCTCATCTATAAAATAAGCTGGAGAAGGAAATGGCAAACTGCTCTAGTATCTTTGCCAAGAAAACTCCCAAATGGGTCATGGAGAGTCAGACATGGCTGAAACAACTAAATATACACATATATAGACATACACATGCACACACACATATATGCTTCAGTATTTACTCTGAATTCATCTGGAGATGGGTAGTAGCATGTTTCATTAAAGACCCTTAGAACTGTGCTTAATCTTTTTTTTTTTTAACCAGAGTTCTTAAGTCTTTCCAAATTATTTGTCTTGACAATATTGTTGTTATTGAATACATTCTTCTGGTTCTGCTCACTCCACTTTTGTATCAATTCACACAACTCTTTTCAAGATTCTCTGAAGTCGGGGGCAACTAGGTGGTACAGTGGGTAAAGCACCAGCCCTGGATTCAAGAGGATCTGAGTTAAAATCTGGCCTCAGACACTTGACACTTACTAGCTGTGTGACCCTGGGCAAGTCACTTAACCCCAATTACCTCCCCCTCCCCCCCCCAAAAAAAAGATTTTCTGAAGTTGTGCCCTTCATCATATATGATAGCACAATAATATTTCATTATCACATTCATATATCATACCTTGTTTGTCCATTACCCAATTGATGGGCACCCCATCATTTCTAATTCTTTGCTGTAAGGCAGAGATTCTTAATCCAGGGTCCCTGGATAGATTTCAGGAGGGGGAACATGAACTTTGATGGGAAAAATTACATCTTTATTTTCAGTAACCTGTAACTGAAATTTAGAATTTTCTTCAATTAGTTGAAAATATTATTCTCAGAAGGGGCTGATAGTCTTCACTGGACTAGTAAAAAGAGTTCATGACACCCAAAGGTTAAGAACTCCTGATCTAGGAGGTGTTGTTAGAACAGATTTGCCCCATTAGAAACCTTACTTCCTCAGTGAATCTCATTACATGAGTGCTAGGAGTCTGGTGATTTGAATTTATCAAGGCCAGGTAGCTCTTTGTTATCCAATCTCCTTATTTATGTTGAATATTAACTATGTATTAGTCGTTTTTTTATGTCTTTTCCTATCCAAAGGAAGAATCGAGCAGATCTGCCTTCTCTCTGTTGTCAGTGATCATTGTTGCATTCAGCCTGAGACAGTACTGTGCCTTCTTTAGTCTTTCTCCTTCCTCCAACACAACTAAAAGAAACCTTCCTTTTTTGCTTTCCTCAACTTCTTTGTCAGTCCCAGCTCTTTATAAACGTTACTACTCCTTAAGCCACCCTCACAGCACTGTGCCTTTCTTTTGGATTTAGCCTTCATGGCTTGTCCCTGTGTCCATCCTTCTATGTATCTTGACAAAAAAGTGAAATTGAAATTGATTGATGAGTTATCTGTATATCCATATTAGTCTGCTGAACCTTCTATTCACCCATATTATAATCGCTTCCTTTTGTATATTCAGAATTTGATTGTAAAGCATTTCTCATTGCTCCTGGGATGACTTCCTTTTTATAATTTTAGTGCTTAGGATCCTACCGATATTTCTTATCAATCTTTCAAAAATCCATTTCCCCCAATACTAGGGTGAATATTGAACCATGAGCAGTTTTCTTCCCCATCTCCAACACAAACTCCAGAGGAAGTGGTGAATATCTCCGGGGGGGGCCCCCCCGCCCCCTCCAAGATTCCCAATCTTTCTATCCTAGCAAACTTATTCTCCCTATAGGTGAGAATCAGATACAGACTAAAATTTCCCCTTGTTAGTTCTTCCCCCTTTTTGAAGGATAAAAGTATCATTAAGTTAAGTAAAATATGTTATTAATTGGTTTGCTTTTGACATGCAAAGAGTATTCTAGCAAATACCTGGATAACTGAAGTTTTCTATCACTACTGTATCATGCCTTTGTGTCAGGCTTATGTTCTGTTTCCTGAACTTCTCATCGATTTCTTCTGTCTAGGTGGTCCTCCTCCTCTTCCTTGCTTTTACTTCTCTTTTCTTTTAGTGAGGCAATTGGGGTTAAGTGACTTGCCCAGGGACACACAGCTAGTAAGTGTTAAGTGTCTGAGGCTGGATTTGAACTCAGGTACTCCTGACTCCAGGGCCGGTGCTCTATCCACTGCGCCACCTAGCCGCCCCCCTTGCCTTTACTTCTCAAGGTATCCTGGGGTTTGCGGCCTAGATTTTTTTTCTTTGATACTTATTTATTCTATCATTGTTTTATTGTTGTTGTTTTTTCAAAAAAAAATGTGACAAATAACTCTTTTGTCTCATGTAGATTTTGCTTTTGATCTCTTGAAATTTAGCTCTGGAAATCGATAAAGCCCATAATAATTCAAATGGAGCTACCTGACTATGCCTTTAAACCCAAATCACTCTGGCTTTCACTGACTAACCAATAACAGGTTCCAGCCCAAAGCTCACTTGCTCATTGTTTGGGTTTTGATGGTGTGATGTTTAAAATATAGATGTGTGGTCTCCTTAAATTAGAAGTTTTAGCACCAGTCTTTGGGCATTAGGCATTTATTAAAGCATACAGATATTCATGTGGAGTTCAGAAAGTTAAGAAAAGCCCTATCTAGCCTAGAGTTCCAGCCTTATTTGGTTCTTCCTCAAGTCCTCTGCCATGAATCTGCTTCAATCATGAACTCCCCAGCAAACTGAGTGTGGAAGCTTTTTATAGGTCCGGATCATAGGCGGTGCTTACACACTGCTTCAAGCTGATTGGTTAGTGTTATCCAAATCCATTGGTTCACTGGACTTGAAGGTGGTCTCAAGTTAAGTTCAAAGTGTCCTAAGAATGATACCGTCTTCATGGTTAGCCAGGTGTGCTTACAGTCTAGTTAACTTGAAGTAGGCTAATCAGCAGTCAATCACTCTCACTTAATTCAATCAGTTTAGATTAATCTCCTGATGGGCCTTTGAGTATCTGCTAAATCCCATTATTTTATCACAATGATTCAGAATGAGTGTAAATAGCAATTGTTTCAGTTCTGGCCAAAAAAGCTCAGAGGGGCTTCCCTTCACAGACCCATTCTTTTGTGAAGGCAAACTAGTCCATCTTTGGCCTCCATTCTTACCTAGCCTTTAATTACTGAATGGGTGTTGCCTCAGACAAACTGAGACCAGGGAAAGACCTAACTTAAAAAGGCCAAAGTCTCTCACTGCCTCCTGGGGCATCTCTAGTCATCCTGACCTATGTCTTGACCCCAGACTTCAGTGATTCTGGAGGAAAGAGTGAGGCTGATGATTTTGCCCAGCTCTGCCTCACTTAAATCCAATTCCCTTGCAAGTAGAGACATCACCCTCCTGATTGTCATTGGTTCTTTTCTAGAACAAAGGACAAACAACAACAATAATCTATATACACAGTTCCAAATTGCTTTCCAGAATGGCTGTGCCTATACACAGGTCAACAGCTTACCAACATGCCCTGTTTACCATAGCCCCTCCAACATTTGTCCTTTTCCTTTTTTTGGTCACTGGTGCTTACCTCAGTTTCCTCATGTGCAAAATGGAGATAGTAATAGCACTTACCTCCCAGGGTTGTTGTGAGGACCAAATGAGAAAATAACTATATCTTTGTATTATACACCACTCTATTATAATAACATAAGATTGTAACATCTAAAATAATTTAAATATTTAATAATAATTTATCTTATTTATTCATGTTATTTAACACTGGCATAACTATTATGACATTTATTAATATTTAACAAATAATCATAACTATATGACACTATATTATATATGATAATATATCACATAACACATTATATTGTATATATTTTATATAATGTGTATATTATATACAATACATTGTTTATATATGCTTATATCTATATATTACATATTTAGAAATAATTATATATGGTGCTTGTCAGAGTAAGTGCTATGTAAGTAGTTATTAGTATAATCTTATTAGTAATAATAGTGTATTTATCAGTTGATGATTATCACCATAATTTTAAAACTATATGAATGATAAAGTATGTTTTATTTTATTGATGATTGGAACAATCTAATGAAAAGCTCCCAGGTTAGAAAAGTCTTTTACTTTTGCCTGTCATTGTCTGCCACCTAGTGGCCAATATGGATCTAGCCCCATTAGACCATAGGAGTGGACCTTAAGAGTGACAATCCCAGAATAAAAACTACATGGAATTAACTCATGCTTTCCTGCCTCCCTCGGGGAATATTGTACTCAAATTGTCATCGACAGATGATACGTATTCTGTTCTTAAATATTTACAAATTGGTGGGTAGAAAATACATCCTGTCCCTGTTTAAATGGTGCTGTTACAGAACTTAGAGCCCCTTTCTTATTCTTATGTCTTTGGTTATGATGGAACATAACTGGATATTTCCTATATAGCTAAGAGACAAAGAGACTTCTGTGTTTACGGGTAGGACTAGACTCTCTTCCCTCTCATCAGTCAATATTTCACCCCTTTAACAATTCTCCTGATAGACATCTGTGATGGAGGAACTAGGAAGCTCCAATTGGAGCCAGCAGCTCCTACATTTGACCCATGGTGGCTATATGACCAGTGGCAAGCCAGTGCTTCTCAGGCTCCCAGGAACTCTGTAAGACTATGAGCAATGGGTAACACCAATGTCACTTCTGTATGACCCAAATCGCAGGACTTCCATCCTACCAGGGGCCTGAATAATTTTTTAGTTTTTGTGAGATTTACTAGACTGGAAGCTTCTTGGTGGTAGAGATGTACTTTATTGTGGGGTTTTCCCTTTGTCTCTCATGGGTGTTTAAAAAATGGTTGTCAAATGAACTAGTAAAGATGTGGAAAGGATCTAGAACCAAAAAGCCCTGTTTCCAGTTCCAGGACCGTCACATGCTAGCTATATGACTCTAGATAAGTCACACAGCCTCCGGACTGGGTTTTCTTAACTCAACCAACCTCCCTAACAGGACTGTGGCTGTGAGGCTCTGAAGAGTTACTGTGTGTAAAGTACTTTATATTAAAGACAGGTGGTGAAGTGAATACAGCGCTGGGCCTAGAGTCAGGAAGACCTGACTTCAAATGGGACCACTGATTTGTGCTGTGTGACCCTGGGAAAGTCACTAAACCTCTGTCTCCCTTGGTTTCCTCAGCTGTAATATGAGGATCATAATAGTATCTGTCTCCCAGATAAAGTGAAATAATATTTTTAAATTACTTTGTAAACCTTAAAGTGCTATATAAATACTAATTAGTATTAAAATCTATTTTCAAAATGAACTATTAGCCAATTATTAATTAAAATAAAAATATTACATTTTTATCATTATGAAAATAATTGTTGCTACTTTATTAAAATATTATATTATTATAAATATGATGATGACGATGGACAAAGGGATTTTATGATAACAAAACCATTTGTCATCATGCAGTAGAAAAAAAATCATTATTTTACATTTTGCTTTTTGTTAGTCCTAAATGCACGCTAATCTCTGACATTTTAGGTAAATTCATGTTTAAGCCATTGATTCTCTCTTTTTTTGGGGGGGGGAGGCAATTGGGGTTAGTTAAGTGACTTGCCCAGGGTCACACAGCTAGTAAGTATTAAGTGTCTGGGCCAGATTTGAAGTCAGGTCCTCCTGACTCCAGGGCCAGTGCTCTATCCACTGTGCCACCTAGCTGCCCCATCATTGATTCCTTTTTAAAGTTCTCCAGGTTTGAAGTATATTCAGTCCCAAGTAATGACAAGTTAAAGTCTTAACTAGGGGACATGATATAAAAATCATGCCTGATCTCATTGTAAATCATTTGTTTTCTCGTCATCTCATTAACACTTAATATGCCTTTATAAATGATTGATGTCTATTGTTTTTATACTCTACTTATATCCAAATAAGCTTTAATTGTTTAAAACCACACTAAGACATTTGAGACACACTGTAATTCTCTCTGTTCCTTTTGAACTCTCTTGTAATAAAAAAGCAATTAAACAGAATATAATGACAGAATATATTGTCTGACTATGCAATGTCCCAATCTATGAAGTGAGATGAAGTGACAATAACTGGAACAACAACAGAAACAGCTAATAATTATATAGTACTTTAAGGTTTGCAAATCACTTTCTCTACATGTGCTACCTTATTTTATTCTCACAACAGCTGTGAGAGGGAAATGTTATTCCCATTTTACAAAGGAGGAAACTGAGATTGAGAGAAGTTAGGCTAGGGGCAGCTAGATGGTGCAGTGGTTAAAGCACCCGCCCTGGATTCAGGAGTACCTGAGTTCAAATCCAGCCTCAGACACTTGAGCTGTGTGACCCTGGGCAAGTCACTTAACCCCCATTGCCTGCAAAACAAAAACCAAAAAAAAAAAAGAGAGAGAGAGAAGTTAGGCTGATTTGCCTAAGGTCCCACAGCTGTTAGTAATCAGAGGCTGGATTCAAGTATGCTTTATCATCTATTCACCAGGATCAAGATTGATCAACACAATAAATTGGAGTTGGGTTGCCTTGGAATGGTGCTGCCATTTGGATTGTCCTAATCATTGCACCTGTTTGGTTCTTTTTATTTGGTTCTGCACTGGTTTCCAGGTTTCTTTGAGTTTCTCATATTCCTCATCTCTTAAAGGGCAAATCATATTCCCCTCCATTCATGTGGCCTGATTTGTTCAACTACTCCACAATGGATGGACATCCACTTTGTTTCCAGGTTTTTGTTACTAGAAATAGTGATCTTTTGAATACTTTGGTAAATATTGGATCTTTTATCTTTCTGTCTGTCTTTGATACTCTTGAGGGCACGTTCCTAGTAGTGGAATCACTAGATGAAAGGATATGAATAATTTCTTGATTTTTCTTATCTACTCCCAAATTAACATGCTTTTTGAAGAGGATAAATGTACAACTTCAGAGGACATTGTAGATGCAAAGTTACCTGAAAACAGGAACTGGATGATATTTGAAGATGCTTTGTAGTCATGGGATTCTATTCTGAGGGAAAAAAAAATACGTGATATATACATATATACATATATAGAGAGAGATACAGAGATAAACATAACAGTATATGTATGTGTGTGTATGTATACGCATACATACACACACATACACATACATACATTCACCTCTGTTCCCTAAGAGCATATGCTAAAGGACTTTCCTAAGCCTATCATGCTTTGGCATAACCCATCCAGAAGGAGGCAACATTTTACTATTAAAAAATCGTGTCTCACAAAATAACTTTAACCAACAAACCTTATTAATTTATTTTTTAAAATGATGTATACTACCTAACAACCCCCCTCCCCACCCACACACCCAATCCAAACAAACCAATTTTAGAGCAAAAATTCTTGGATATTAAGAAAAAAAAGTATACTCAGGTTAACAGGTCTATATAAATATAGACTTTGTATAGAATGCTCAAACAGTGATTAAAATGTGAAATGAACATAGATTTGGAGTAAAGGTAAGAAAAATAATATTTAGTTATTAAAGGAGTCATTATTCTACACATTAATATAATAGCTGACATTAATTTAGCTCTTTGAGGCTTATAAAATGCTTTATAAATATAATCTCATTTGATTCTCATAACAACTCTGTAAAGGAGCTGCCATTGCCCCAGTTTTACAAATGAGGGAAACAACTTTCAAAATGTTACATTTTTTTTACATTGTTACATTTGTTACAGTGTTACATTGCTAGCAAGAATCTAAGGCAGGATTTGAACCCAGACCTTCCTGACTTCCAGCACTCAGTTCGATAGTTCATGTTATATGTATCACTAGACACAGGTATAGTTTACCTCAAAGGACTTAATAAAAAGTTGATTCTGTGGATAAAGCCAAGCAATATGTTAAGATTCCTGGTAAATGTATGTGTGTATGTGTGAATGTGTGTGTAAATGTGGATGTATGTGGGTATGTGTATTAAAAGGAGCAAAAAAAGAGTAAGCTATGTTTGGGGCTATGCCTACATATTCAGAACAAAGTGAAAAGTAGAGCTAACTCCAGATAATGCAAGATGAAAATTGTTTTCATCCAGGATATCCACAGAAGTGATGCAGACGGGGCAGCTAGATGGCGCAGTGGATAAAGCACCGGCCCTGGAGTCAGGAGGACCTGAGTTCAAATCCAACCTCAGACACTTAACACTTACTAGCTGTGTGACCCTGGGCAAGTCACTTAACCCCAATTGCCTCACTAAAAAAAAAAAAAAAAGTGATGCAGAAAGAGTCTCTGGTTTGAATTAATCTGATAGCCACCTCGGTTTCCTTTGAGTGTGTTGACATAGCCTCAAGGAAAGCTCTTCTAGCCTTCAAGTCGGGAGTAACTATTATAACTGAAACAAAGAAGTGGTTAGATTAGAAGGGAGTGTAATAGTAATTTCCCCCCCTCCCCACCCCCAAGCTTCATTTAGATAACAATGCATATTGAGCCATTAGCCTGAGAATATTTGTACCATAAAGGTTCATTTTCTCTAAATGTTTATCTTCTTGATTTAAATTCCTTTGTTTCTTGCTTTATTTCCTCTCATTAATTTTCTTGTCCAAAAATGAAAGGAGGCTGATCTGTGAGATGTGCTTTAATTTTTAAATTCCAGGCATTTATTTCCTGTCCATCCATGGTCTCATTAATCACTACTCCATCCATGGCAGAGAGGGCCAGATATGTGCTCTGTGAAACAAAATGAAAAGAGGTGGGGTCTGGAGGAGAATGTAGAGAAGACAGGCAGGTGCATAGATCTTAAGAGTCTGATGATACATTGGTTTTATTTGAACCAAGAAAATCAAACTTAATAGGGATGTGCTCAGCCCATGTGGATCCCACATCCTATGTGCCCTAAGATTCATGAAAGATGCCTTAGCATTCTGAAAAATATGACACACTGCCATTTCGCTTACCTCCATTTCTCTTGACTTTTTCCAATTGACAGCTGAATAGTTAAATGGTGATCTGTTTATTACATTAAGGAGTGCGGGAGTGACTAGTGGTTTGATGTAATAAACATGATTATGCACATTGGTGTATCTAGAGATATAGATAACTGATATATGTATGCATGTACACACATACCATACTCATGTATACATGCATGCACACATGTATGCCCCAAAGCTACTCCCCAATAAATAAGCTCAATTATTACTCTTTCAACCTGATCATTGCATCTCCATCTTCTTCCATGTTTTAAATGTTAAAAGTTGACAAAGACAACTAGCTGTTTTTCCCATCGGTTTTTCCCAGTTTTCTCAAGGACTCAAAGGTTTTCACAAGGAAGCAGGCAGGCCAAAATGAGTAAAGCAATAATCCTTTGTTATTTAACTCACACAAAGAAAGATCCAAGGTCTAAAATTAATCTCAGAGAGGAAGAGGAACAACAAAACAATAAGATTTAGGGCAAAGGATACCATTGGACTTCAGCTGCTGGAGGACTCAATCACTGGAGCTTTATTTAGTTCACAAATGAATATTATCTACGTTGTATTTTTATTTACTTAGTTGAATATTTCCCAATTGTATTTTCATCTGATTCTTCCCCACTGGAGAGTTTTGCTGGCCCCTTCTGACTTGAAGGCTGTGAGTTTGACATCCCTGCAAGGATGAATAATTTGTGAAGAAAAAGGAGACAATCACCAGTGATTGAAAGAAGTGGCAGATGTTAAAATGGGGATATTTGCCCTTTTCTAGGCCTGTGGCACATCTCCTTTCTCCAAGTGTATTTAAAGATTATTTACAGCCTTACTATTATCATGCCTAACACTACTTGATTAGGTTGGGTTAGATGGCTCTTGGGATCCCTTCTCCTAATATTTGGTAATTCAGTCCACTAGGAAATAGTTACTCTGTTATCAGATGACCTGGACTCATTGAAAGTGTCTATTCCTATTTTCTCACTTATCTTGAGTTTAGATGACCATTTCCCCTTAGCCAATTTTATTCTATCCTTCCCAGCAGAACCACAACCAGCAATTTTGGTGCCCATATCAAATAGCAATCAACATACAGCTAAATCAACAAGGCTGAGGGGAAAGACCACCTGCAGCTCCACTGGGGACTTGTACTTTCTGCTTCATTATCATATGGGGGAACTCCAGAAGTTTCCGAGAGAAATGCTTGTACATTTTTTCTTTTCTTTGTGCATTGTATATATATATATATATATATATATATATATATATTTGGTGAGGCAATTGGGGTTAAGTGACTTGCCCAGGGTCACACAGCTAGTAAGTGTTAAGTGTCTGAGACCAGATTTGAACTCGGGTCTTTCTGACTCTAGTGCCGGTGCTCTATCCACTGTACCACCTAGCCGGCCCCATTGTAAATCTTTGAAGTAAATCTCTCTCTCTCTCTCTCTCTCTCTCTCTCTCTCTCTCTCTCTCTCTCTCTCTCTCTCTCTCTCTCTCTCTCTCTCTCTCATAGTCAACTTGCCATTTCTTGAGTCTGAGAGAGCTGAGAGTAGAGGCTTCACCACAGAGTATGAACCCTGGTAGCAGAGAAGAGAGCCATCCATGCATTCAACACAGAATGAGTCCTGGCATTTCGGAATTGGTCTATGGAATGGAGAAACCACAGGATACTCAGCTCAGGGACTCAACCAGCAGAGATACTAAATCCAGAAGGAAACAGCATGAGGATCCCAGAAGAGAAAAAAAAATTGGAATGATCTAGTACTGGATACTGGAGAAGGGAATGGCAAACCATTCTAGTATCTTTGCCAAGAAAACCCAGTTGGGGTCATGAAGAGTCAAGCCAGACTGGAAAAAGGACTGAACAACAAAAACAACAACAGGAAAAACACAAGAATATAAACAGGTTATCAGTTAAAAACAGTATGGGATACATGCTCTGCCTCACTATAGTCTCTGTCCAGTGACAGTGTTTGTATCTGTGGGACAGTGCATCTCAGGTCTAGGTGGGCAGTTACTATTCTTTTTTTTTTTTTTTTGGTGGGCCTATGGGGGTTAAGTGACTTGCCCAGGGTCACACAGCTAGTAAGTGTCAAGTGTCTGAGGCTGGATTTGAACTCAGGTACTCCTGAATCCAGGGACAGTGCTTTATCCACTGCGCCACCTAGCTGCCCTATTTACTATGTTATCTTTTTTTGTTTTTGTTGTTGTTGTTGTTTTTTTTTTTTAGTGAGGCATTTGGGGTTAAGTGACTTGCCCGGGGTCACACGGCTAGTAAGTGTTAAGTGTCTGAGGCTGGATTTGAACTTAGGTACTCCTGAATCCAGGGCCGGTGCTCTATCCACTGCGCCACCTAGCTGCCCCTTTACTATGTTATCTTAATAAATACCTTTTAAGTTATTTGGGTCTGTCAGCTAACTAGTGGGGGCCTGAAAGCTATGCAGTTTTAGGAGTATAGACCCATAGAGTACTTTGAAACTAAAGTAGTCACCACTATGGGGGCCTAGCCCATGAGTGTGATTTGGAAGGTATACCCTAGAGGAGACTCTACTGAAATTTGCATTAAAATCTCTGAACACAACTTCTTGGAATGTTTCACAACTTTATGAGCATTCTACATTACTAATTTCACTCTGGACCCTATGGTTTATGATTCTCAGAAACAGAGTAAAATAAAACTTACTGGAAGGTTTGTAGGTGATCAGTAATCTTTATTCTGAGTTTGGGATTTCAGGCTGTACAAACCATACTTACTGTCTGCGTCCCTTTTCCAAAGGACAGATTCTATAAAAATATCACTTCTTAGGCTTTAATAAGGGAAGCAGATCCCTGTACCTGGAGCACCATTACTCAGGCCTTTTCAGAAACTCTGTATTCAGGGACATTATTGTAGATTAAAATGTCATGTTTCCTATAAGTGGCATCATTAAAAAACCCTTTTTTCTAGTGGTGGCTGGTTAGATATACATTTGTGTTAGCTGCTTATAGGGATCATCAGCAGAGGTTTTAAAATCAAAACCACATTTTCCTTCTAAAATATTCAAGTTCATGAGTCTTCATCTCTATAGGGATCTCCCTAGCTTGCTTTATAATCCCAAGGCCAGTGTCTTTATTACAATATATTGAGAATTCTCTTGTGATTCTCATTCTCTCTCTCTGATCTAGAAGTTGTTTTATGTAGGCCCTCTATTTTGAGAACGTATTGATTCATTAATATTCTAGCAAACACTGTAACTTTTACTCTTATCTACTCCCATCAGATTTTTTTTTTCTGGGCAAAGTTATATATGCCTGCACATGATGTGATACTCATTTAGTTGGAAGCAATTCCCCCTCCCACTGGCCTCACCAGCTTTGGAAGCAAAGCACCAATGCTTTTATTCTCAGATAATGCCACAAGAGAGACCCCCCCATTCCTAGTACCAGGGTCAGTTTGCCAACTCACGACTCCTAAGAGGTATGAGTCAATCCGACTAGGCCAGGAAGAAACTCACCGCTGCACTCAGCCCCCGTCGCAGCTGGAACAGCTAGAAACTTTACCACATTGTTTATAACATACCAGAAACTCCCAGCAGCAGAGATCCTGGGAAACAAGAGCTTTGGGCATTTCATTTAAATAGCATCCAGGGTATTACTTGTGAAAGGCAGACGTAAAGTGAAAGATGGATGGACTAAGCTGGCCAAGACGTGGCGCTGCCTGCACTCTTACCTTTATCATTCCCAGAAATTGCTGCATTTTGCTTCTCAGAATTGTATGATTTAGAACTGGGAAAGACCTGAGAGTTCATAGGTCAAACATCTCATTTTATAGAGGAGGAAACTGAGGGCTTCCTCCAGGTCACAGGGGTGGTGAGGAGCAGGCAGGGAGTCTGGCTGAAGTCCATTTGTGAAAGACAGGATGGAAAACGAGTTTTTCTATCTAGTCACTAGTCTTCTAGTTGGTCTGGTACAATCAACACTCAGCGGCCAGTTTATTAAATTCATTCGTTCAATAAATACCTATCAAGTGCTTACTCTATGCCAGGCACTATGCTAAATGCTGGGGATAAAAAAAAAGAGGGGAAAGAAAGAACCTGCCCTCATTGAGCTTACAGTCTAATAGAGGAGACAACACACACACACACACACACACACACACACACACACACACACACACACACACACACACACACAGAGAAGCTATAGACTGAATACACTGGAAATATTTAAGAGAGGGAGGGAGTTCTCGCCAGAACTGAGAGGTTGCAGAGGTTTCTTGTAGGAGGTGAGAGCTTAGTTGGGACTTAGAGGAAGCCAGGGAGGTCAGTAGAAGGGAGAGCATTCCAGGCCTAGGGGAGAGCCAAAGAGAATGTCCAAAGCTGAGAGATGGAGTGTCTTGCTTGTGGAACAGCCAAGGGGCCAGTGTCACTGGATGGAAGAGTATGCTTACCTAGCTACCTTTCTATTCTGTTGAAGTCTGTAGACCTGTTCTCTGACTGATGCTATTAATTACATAAAAGACAGGATTACAAAAGAAATCAATCATATCAAAATAGTTACCTACATATTTAAAGCTAAATCTATGTCTTTGTTTATGTCTATTTCTGTATCTATAAACAAAACCAAGTACATGGACACCAGGTTGAGAACTTTAGTTTGTGTTACTAGTTTAGTTCATGATTTAATTCATATATAACAGACTAAGGGTTATGGCTGGACCGCTGGGCAACAATACCAAAGTGCAAGAAGCTGAATACACTCATGCATTGAAATAGTCACATCTCAAAAGGCTAAATGGCCACCCTTAACTCCCACAGTCTAGAACATGTGGATGATATGTGTGGACCTCAATGCCATCACAGCCACCACACTTAGATGTGCAATATGTCAGTCTTGACTTGTAATGAACAGGGCAATCCTACGACCCTGGGATGCAGAGAACTAGCTCTATACTGCAACAAAAGAAATGCAAATTGGGCAGCTAGATGGCACAGTGGATAAAGCACGGGCCCTAGATTCAGGAGGACCTGAGTTCAAATCTGGCCTCAGACACTTGACACTTACTAGCTGTATGACCCTGGGCAAGTCACTTAACCCCAATTGCCTCACAGAAAAAAAAAAAAGAAATGCAAATTGATTTAGTCTAGCCACCCCTTGCCAGATTTCATGAGATAAAATTATCAATGAAGATCACTTGGTTCTTGAGAAGCAAAGAAAGGAAAGGAAAAGGATATGTGAGGGATTTTTTCAGGAGATGTAGCATTCTTCTAAGCTGGGCCAGTAATGTCTTCATCTATCAGCATAATTCATGATGACCCATGTCATATTCTCAACGCACCCACCATTTATTTCCTTTTGGGACAGGCAGTGAGAGTAAAGAGATTGTTACAAGTCTTGGGCTCTGGCAGGATTCTGATCAAAGGCAGTTTGTTGTGTTTGTTTGTTTTTGGGCAGGGCAATGAGGGTTAAATGACTTGCCCAGGGTCACACAGCTAGTAAGTGTCAAGTGTTTTGAGGCCTAATTTGGACTCAGGTCCTCCTGAATCCAGGGCTGGTGCTTTATCCACTGTGCCACCTAGATGCCCCTAGTTTGTTGTGGATAGAAGGCTAGCTTTGGAGTCAGAAGACCCAAAATTGAATCCTGCTTTTGATGCATGCTAGTTGTAAGACCTTGGACAAGTCACCCAGCCTCTCTGAGCTTCATTTTCCTCATCTTTCAAATGAGGAGTTTCAAGCAAATGAATACTAAGGTTCTTCTCTTGTAAAATATGGGAGCAAGCAATTGGTGAAGACAATATATCTATTTCTTGAGACCTGCAGCTGGCTTAATGTGGGTGCTTCTTTGGAAATTGGAAGGCTCCTATTTCCATCCTGCTCCCCAGACTCCACCACTCCACCATGACTATAACCCATTCAGAGCACTGTCTTCTCAAAATACTACAATTGGAGCAGGCATTTCTTTCTTTCTTTGTTTTTTTGTTTTTGTTTTGTCTTGTTTTGTTTTGTGGGGCAATGAGGGTTAAGTGATTTGCCCAGGGTCACACAGCTAGTAAGTGTTAAGTGTCTGAGACTGGATTTGAACTCAGATCCTCCTGAATCCAGGGCCAGTGCTTTATCCACTGTGCCACCTAGCTGCCCTTGGAGCAGGCATTTCTTGACCAAGATCTGTCTTGTCCAACTCCCCATCTAAGGAGAGCTGTCCAGGACCCATTACCACCACTTTATTATCTAGAATGATTATAAATGAAAGATTCTGAAGAGGCAACAGCTGTGTTCTGGAGGGGAAAGGGAATCACAGGTGTCTATGGTGATTGATTACCCTCTGGTGCTATAATGGATCACTGAGGTCATTCTTCTGATGTTGGTAATTGGGGAAATTGGTGTAGTTGGCAAACCAGCCTTAGAGTGTTTGTGACAGTGTGGAAAGGGGAGTAAGGTATTCACAGGATGGGAAATGAGGAGTATGATATGACTGTGTGGGAGATAGAGGATGAAAATGGGGGTTTGGGGACACAGATATCTGGGCGATTTAAATTAATTTCTTTGGATGTAGATTCTTGGAGAGTTTAGGCCATTCCTTAGAGTGAATGGCAATTTGTAAAAAGTGGGGCTAATAAAAATTAAGTAAACATTCTGAGTCAGGCGCCATTGGCCTGTATGTCCAAGCCTATATGAGTGAGTGTGCCATGAATCCTAGTGTCGATGTTCAAAAACTATTCCAGTACTGGAGACTAGTGATGACTAACCTTGATAGACAGTATCTTTGGCATAAGTCTGAGCTGTTGGGGACTTTCACATAGGAAGGGAGACTGACTGGAGAGGTGGGTGGGGGAAGTTGTGGGCAGTCCTAGAATCCAGGTTTCAGAGGAATGTGTGAGTGCGTCCATGTCTCACAGGTTCCCTTCCTCTTTGCTCCAGTTTCTCCCTGATTAAATGCAAGTCTGAAAACCAACTTTCTCAAATAACCATGTGGTCCACAGGCAATGCAGAAATCATAATAAAACTCAGTGAATGATACAGCAGAATACTAAAGTTTTGTCCACACATGAACAACGAAGTGGAGATTTGTAGCAACTGTTTGGACTAATTAGTCAAAGAGATAATATCCAAATAATTGTGGCAAAGCATTTTTCTCTTCCCCTTCCCTCTTTTCCTGAATCAGTCTATCAGCAGTAGAAGGTAGTATGAGGGAAGAAGTATTTATTAAGTGCCAGTCACTGTGCTAAGTGCTTAGGGTACAAATAGAAAAGCAAGACATTCACTGCTCCCAAGGAATTCACCTTCTAACAGGAAGGGGGAGAGTCAACATATAGAAGAGGTTTCAGCTCCAAGTGAGAAGGAAATGATTTTTTGTTTGCAGATCTCTGAGGCTGAGATACCACAACGTATCGATCAATTATCGTTTGCTTGTGCTAATTTTGGCTTAACAATTTACATCCAGAAAACAGGTGCCCCATGAGCCAGTACCATACCATCCATATGTAGAACTATCATTTTTAGCAAATGGAGAAATTTTGAATCCTGTGGATAAGTTCCCTTACCTTAGCAGTATGCTTTCTAAGGTTGTACACATAGATGATGAGATTGACACCTGCATTGCCAGAGATAGGCCATTGCTTGGGAGGCTCTGAAGGAAAGTGTGGGAGAGAAGAGGTATCAGTCTGCCTACTAAAATGAAAGGTCTTCAGAGCTGTTGTGCTGACCTCATTGTTGTGTGTCTGTGAAACCTGGACAGTCTACCACCCCATGCCAGGAAACTGAATTGCTTCCATTTGAATTGTCTTAGCAAGAGTCTGAAGATCACCTGGCAAGATAAGGCACCAGACACTGAAGTCTTTTGTTCTGCTGATTTGCCAAGCATTCAAATTGTACTGCAGAGAGCACAATTCTGATAGGCTGGCCACATGGTTCAAGTGCCAAATGTACAGAGAACTCACACAAGGCAAGCTCTCACATGGAGGTCAGAAGAAGCAATACAAGGACCCTCGAGGTTCTTCTGAAGAACTTTGGAATCCATTGTGAGAAATGGGAGACACTGGCACAGGACTACCCACCGCGGTGTGCCCACATCAGAGAAGGTGTTGCGCTCTGTGAGCAAAGCAGAATTGCTCAAAAGAAATGTGAGATGTGCAAATTTAGAGCCATCTCCACTCCAAATGATTATATGTACTGTTTACGCCTGACCTGTGGTAGAGCCTTCCGAGCTCACACTGGTCTGATCAGCCACAGTTGGACACACTGAACCTTGACCCCAACATAGTGATGTCATTTTGGTTCTCATCGAGCACTAAAGACAAAAACCAACCAAACCAATTTTATTGATTGATTTCAGCTCTAAAGCTATGGTGCTATCCTAAGTAACTCATATTCCCTGGACCTTTTACTTATTTGTAAAATATAGAAGTTGGACTAATTGACTTCTTTTTTTTTTTTTGAGGGTTAAGTGACTTGCCCAGGGTCACACAGCTAATAAGTGTCAAGTGTCTGAGGTTGGATTTGAACTCAGGTTCTCCTGAATCCAGGACTGGTGTTGTATCCACTGTGCCACCTAGCCGCCCCCAGACTAATTGACTTCTAAATCTATGATCTCATGATCATAATTGATCTGTAGGCATCAAGAAAGAGTTTGTGTTAATACAAACCTCCAGGTCAATTAATTATCTCCAGGGCACCTGAGCACCAAAGGATCAGGAGAATGTCCCCCAACAATATATACCTTGGGGGAGAAACATTCTTCTCCATCACTATTGTCTGTTTGAGGATATCTAGTACTTGAAGGTGAATATAATGCATCTAACTCATTCTTGCACAGTGTTCTAAGGACAGTGGGGGTGAACTTTATGAATATTATTTACTCAATGACCAATAATTAATTAAGTATACTTCTTCACCTTTGTTAGTGTCAATAGAATGGCTGTATAAGGCATAAATACATGGAATCATTTGATTTAGAAAGGAAAGGGAATTTGGTGATCATTTGGCATGAGGTCTTTTTAAAAATTTAAATGAATTTTTTTTTTTGTGGGGCAATGAGGGTTAAATGACTTGCCCAGGGTCACACAGCTAGTTAAGTGTCAAGTGTCTGAGGTCAGATTTGAACTCAGGTCCTCCTGAATTCAGGGCTGGTGCTTTATCCACTGCGCCACCTAGCTGCCCTGGCATGAGGTCTTAAATCTAGGCTCCATGGATGCGTATGTCTGTATTTTAATAATTTAGTAACTACATTTCAATATAATTGTTTTCCTTTGTTATCCTGTGAATTTATTTTATACATTTAAAAACATGATTCTGAGAAGCTATCTCTATATTGACTGACAAAGGGATCCAGGATGCTAAGAAGGTTAAGAACCTCTGGTCTAATCCAAACCTCCTCCTTTTTACAGAAGAGGAAACTGAAGGCCAAGTTTCCTTCATGAAGGAAAATTGAACTGTCAATTAATTTTTTTATTTACATAGATAATAAGTAACAGAACAAAGGGCAGTGATGTGGCTACGTAGCACACAGAGTACCATGCCTGGAGTCAGGAAGACTCTTCTTCCTGAGTTCAAATTCAGCTCAGACACTTATTAGCTATGTGACCCTTGCAAAGTTATTTAACCCTGTTTGCCTCAGTTTCCTCATTTGTAAAATGAGCTAGAGAAGGAAATGGAAAATAACTCCAGTATCTCTGCCAAGAAAACCCCAAATGGGGTCACAAAGAGTTGGACACAACTAAAAAAAAAAGACTGAACAACAAACAGAACAAAAATTTAACCCATATTCTCTTACTCCAAATTCAGGCGCCAAGATCTTTAAATCAGAAAAAAATTATGGTAAACTTGAACAAATAAATAAGTCTCCTCTCCTCTCCTTTTACAAGAAAGATTTTATTGAGTGAGGATATGGGCATTTGGGATTCTTTTGGAATATGGAAGAGCGGGAGTTCAGGGAATTAAGAGGGGAAAAAGGAAGATGCATTGGTCCCAGAAGGATGTACAATTTTGATATTGTCACCATCGTCATCATCCTCATCATTATTAATGTTTTACTATTACTTCTTCTGTCCACATTGGAACAGCCTGGGGTTGGGCCCATATTCAAAGTTTTCCCATGTGGTTGGACTTTCTATAACGTGTGCTCTGCTGCTGCAGCCTTCCAGATATCAGTGGGACCTCCAGGTCACAGTAAAATACTTGAGGGGGTTATTTGTGGAGGGGTATCCCTATAAAACAGACATAGAAGTTCATATAGGGAAGCCTGTAGGCAGTAAAGTAAATAAAATACTGAACTTGGACTCAGGAAGACCTGAGTTTGAATTCTGTCTCAAATACTAACTAGCTGTGTGACCCTGAGTAATTCACTTATCTTTCCTCAGCCTCAGTTTCCTCATTTGTAATATGAGATAAGGATAATACTTCACAAAGTTCTTGTGAGGATTTGAGATAATGTAGGCAAAGCACTTTGCAAACTTTCAAGTTTTATATAAATGGTATCAAGCATGTTTTCTTCTTAGTTTCCTAAACATCTCCAAATGGGTCCAATTCAAAGAACAGTGAGGTTGATTTCAAATCTCTCAATAAAAGAATGAAAGAATCCATAATACTTTATGTTTTCCATATGTCATAACACTTTGAGGCGCTCTGCATTGTTTCCATCTGGAAAGACATAAAGAATAAGATGACATTGAGTGTTTCACTTTTTTTTTTAAATTCCAGGGATTTATATAATACAGGCCAACCTGAGTTAACTTTCTTTCCTTTCTTTCTTTCTTTCTTTCTTTCTTTCTTTCTTTCTTTCTTTCTTTCTTTCTTTCTTTCTTTCTTTCTTTCTTTCTTTCTTTCTTTCTTTCTTTCTTTCTTTCTTTCTTTCTTCCTTCCTTCCTTCCTTCCTTCCTTCCTTCCTTCCTTCCTTCCTTCCTTCCTTCCTTCCTTCCTTCCTTCCTTCCTTCCTTCCTTCCTTTCTTTCTTTCTTTCTTTCTTTCTTTCTTTCTTTCTTTCTTTCTTTCTTTCTTTCTTTCTTTCTCTCTCTCTTTCTCTCTTTCTTTCTCTCTTTCTTTCTTTCTTTCTTTCTTTCTTTCTCTCTCTCTTTCTCTCTTTCTTTCTTTCTCTCTTTCTTTTTCTTTCTCTCTTTCTCTCTTTCATTCTCTCTCTCCCCTCCCCTCCCCTCCCCTCCCCTCCCCTCCCCTCCCCTCCCCTCCCCTCCCCTCCCCTCCCCTCCCCTCCTCTCCTCTCCTCTCCTCTCCTCTCCTCTCCTCTCCTCTCCTCTCCTCTCCTCTCCTCTCCTCTCCTCTCCTCTCCTCTCCTCTCCTCTCCTCTCCTCTCCTCTCCTCTCCTCTCCTCTCCTCTCCTCTCCTCTCCTCTCCTCTCCTCTCCTCTCCTCTCCTCTCCTCTCCTCTCCTCTCCTCTCCTCTCCTCTCCTCTCCTTTCTCTCTTTCCTTTATTTCTTTGCCACTAGGGGGAAAGCATCCTTAAGTACACAGTTAATGCCTTCTGCCTTGTTCTAATAGTTCAGATGAGAGAGAGGATTAAAACCAAGTTGATGATTATTGGTGAGGACAAATTGGAAAACTACCAGAGTTAAAAAAGGACAGACAGTGCTGATAGCTCCACTTTGTAACTTTCCAGGCTTGGTCCTGTGGTTAGACCATAGTCCACTGCATCATAACCCATTTAGAAGCTTTTTAATCATTATTACTAATGCAGCTTGAAGCTGTGTGACATTAGATGAGTCCTTCTTTAGCCCCTTACTTTCCTCATCTATAAAATGAATGCTGGACTCTCTACCACTCTTTCTAATTCAAAATACTCTGAGCCCATGCATTTATATCGCCATTCTTTTTAAGATGATAATCACTAAATGATCTGTGCAAATGGAAAAAAAATACAGTGATATCCATCTAGTATATTGCCCTATCTTCAGAGAGTAATGTAAGAATTCATTGTATTCATGCCATCTGCCTTCAGGTAGCTTGCGTCTAGAGAGCAATGTTTCTCCCCCAGAGAACTTGGTGGCGGGATGTTTGTCTTGCATCCTGGGTTGGGAGGGATGTTTGTCTTGCATCCTGGGTTGGGAGATCCGTCACAGCATTAAGGCACAGGCTCACTCATGGAAACTGCCTCTTGGGGTCATCATCATTGGAAAAGCTAGAGGGGGCAGGTAGGTGGTGCAGTGGATAAAGCACCGGCCCTGGATTCAGGAGGACCTGAGTTCAAATTTGGCCTCAGACACTTGACACTTAGTAGTTGTGTGACCTTGGGCAAATCACTTAACCCCATTGCCCAGCCAAAAAAAAAGGAAAAGCTAGGATTGCACCTCAAAATCACAAATCATTTTGTTTGAAAATGTAATATACTTCAAAGACAGATTAGACATGGAAGAATTTATTTTAAATATCACTATTAAAGAGATCAGGCTCATCTCTTACTATAGCTTAGCAGTGACCAGTGGATCAGGGCAAAAGGCCAGTGTGTTGTCAGAGGTGCATGCTATCTAGCAGCTCATGTAGATTTCCCACATTGGCTCATATATCACATTTTTCATTTTTTATGTGGCTTTGGGCTCAGAGGACCTTGGTTCAAACAGTGTCTCAGACATTTACTACCTGTGTGATCCTAGGCAATTCACAACATCCTGGGCCTTGGTTTCCTTATCTGTAAAATGAAAGGATAGCACTAAGGTGGAAACGTTGGCCTCTTTTATCTCTCTCTCTCTCTCTTTTTTGGTGGGGCAATGAGGGCTAAGTGACTTACCCAGGGTCACACAGCTAGTAAGTGTCAAGTATCTGAGGTTGGATTTGAACTCAGGTCCTCCTGAATCCAGGGCCAGTGCTTTATCCACTGTACCACCTAGCTGCCCCTTTCCCAGGCCTTCTTTTTTTTTTTTTTTGCAGGGCAGTGAGGGCTAAGTGACTTACCCAGCGTCACACAGCTAGTAAATGACAAGTGTCTGAGGTTGGATTTGAACTCAGGTCCTCCTGAATCCAGGGCCAGTGCTTTATCCACTGCACCACCTAGCTGCCCCCAGTCTCTTTTATCTCCAGAGCTATGATCAGGTGTAAAAAGTTACAAGCAGACTAATTAGGGTCATGGTAGAATATCTGAAATTAGGAGATTTTCTTCTTTCTCAACATAGAACAAGAAAATGTTCTATAATTGAGTACAAGTTTTCTACGGGAATCATCTCAAGATGGTCTGACTATCCCAGCAGTTGATCTATTTATCCAGGCTCAGCATCCTCACTGATGCCAGTGTGAAAGAATGGCAAACTCTTAATCTAAACCAGGATTCTTGAGTTTTCAGTCACATAAATTCATGGATCAATGGGGGGATGTTTTGCATTAGGAAGAAAATCATGGAAAGAATAATTTCAAATAAGTAAAATATTTCTATATTTATCTACAGACTCTATAGGACACTGTGTACTAAAGTAAAGATCCAGATATGTCACTGAATGTTTAATGATGTTTGTTTATTAATTTTTCAATTGCCTCAAATTCTTCATAACTTTTTGTTTTTTTGTTTTGTTTTGTTTTGTTTTTGACAAAGATACTGGAGTGATTTGCCTTTTCCTTCTCCAGCTCATTATACAGATGAGGAAACTGAGTCAAATAGGATTAAGTGACTTGCCCAGGTTACACAGCTACTAAGTGCCTGAAGCTGAATTTGAACCCAGGTGTTCTTCATTCTGAGCCTGGGATTCTATCCACTGGGCCACCTAGCTGCCCCACTTAATGATGTGGTCCCTTCAAATGAAGATTTTTTGCCTTTATTTTGCAAGGAGGGTTTTTTTTTTTTGGTGAGGCAATTGGGGTTAAGTGACTTGCCTAGGGTCACACAGCTAGTAAGTGTCAAGGGTCTGAGGATGGATTTGAACTCAGGTCCTCCTGAATCCAGGGCTGGTGCTCTATCCACTGTGCCACCTAGCTGCCCCCAGGTTTTTTTTTAAAATCATAAAAGTATTTTATTATTTTCTAGTTACACATAGAAGTAGTTTTCAACATTTGTTTTTATAAGATTTCTAGTTTCAAATTTTTCTCCCTTCTCCAAGATAGCAAGCAATCTGATATAGGTTGTATATGTACAGTCACATTAAACCTATTTCTGCATTAGTCATGCTGTGAAAGAAGAATCAGAGCAAAAGGGAAAAACAAGAAAAGGGAGCAAATCAGAGCAAAAGGGGAAAAAAGTTTCAAAAAAGAAAAACAAAAAAAGTAGAAATAGTATGGTTCAATCTGCATCTAGATTCCACACTTCTTTTTTCTAGCTTTGGAGAGCATTTTCCATCATGAGTTCTTTGGAACTATCTTGGACCATTGTATTGCTGAGAAGAGTCAAGTATATCACAGTTGATTAACACACAATATTGTTGATACTGTGTACAGTGTTCTCCTGGTTCTGTTGATCTCACTTAACATCAGTTCATGTTTTTTTCCAAAAGCAATGAATATATCTTGAAGCATGTTCCTAGGAATGAACAATAGTAAACACCACCAAAGGAAAGGATTAAATTGAAATAAACTGAAGCAATTGTGTGGGCAAGATAAAAAATAGTCTTGGGAATCATTCAGAATGCTCGCTTTCAGAGGTACTCTGGAAAAGCCATTAAGACATCAGGATCTTGAGAAGATTTGATAGCAATATCATAGGAAATCAATAAGAAATAGGATGGAAATAGGAAATAGAGATAGTATCATTTGGACCAATATTATTGTTTTGCCAAGATGGAATGCTTCACCACGTTCTCCTAAGATGGCAATGTGGAAGGAACTCTGTTAGAATCTCTGCTTGGACATTTGCTACTTATGATGGTTTGGGCTATTTCCTTAGCTTGGCTGGATGTCAGTGACCTCCTTTGTAAAAGAAAGGAGTTTGATCCACTGACCTCCAAGGTCCCTTCCAGCTCTGAATCCATGATCCTGTGATCTCTAGGCTTGCATGGATTCTATGATGTTAGGGAAAATGCCTCACTGTGGACAAGTCACTAGTATGGGGAAGCTCACCATCTCATGCAGTGAGACCACATATGACACTGAAAGGGAGTAGCTCTTTTAGGAAAAAAAGGTATAGATTTTCTTCCATTTCAACAATTTCCACAAACAATTTTCAGGAAAGAAGAGAAAGTCAGCAGGTGGGCTCTGCCCCATAGATCATATGGATGGAATTTATCTATAGCTAGAAAAGATCTAGACAGTGTTAAGGGAAATGTCAGTGATGCTAAGCAGCCTGTCTATTTCACGTGGTTAAGTTGTTGGGATCTTTATGGTCTTGTTGGGAATAATTCACTTTCCCTGGATCTCAAAACAGTAAAAATCAAATACAATAAAACTTTGGATTGCCAAAACTGTCAGGGAATGAGCTATTCCAGATAGCAGAATCAAAGGCGATCATGTAACTGAAGCACATTGCAAACCTTAAGCGCACCATATAAATGTCAAATAGCATCATTATTATTAGCTAGGGCTTTGTCGCTCTTTGCACTATTAAAAGGGAACTATGTGGATTCAGTTGGGAACAACAGGTAGGACCACTGTGGAGGCACCAAAGAAGAATGTAGACAAAGATGAGGGGATATAGGTGTTTTGTAATCAATGGAGGAAATACTTGAAATATTCCTATTGATGAGGTTCTGTTGTAATTTTAAAATATTCTAGATGGATGTCTATCTCCCTAAAATACATGGTAAAGTTTTTTATTTTCTTCAAAATATACTGGATTCCATTTTTTCTCCTGATGACTCTGGGTTATCATTGTGAGCATTAATGATCCTGTAACTTATTATTTATCCTGTAATATAATGATGAATTCAATGCCCACTGAGGCTTATGGAGTGTATGGGATGTTCAGGGAAGGCTAGGATCTCTGGTGTGAGGGCTTCCTGAGTCCTTTTCAGGGCAGTTCATCTGCCTTTGGTATCCACTTGACACTCAATTCTCATCTGTGGCTCCAATAAGCTGTAGCATGCACAGCAGCCTCACCTGGGTAAAATTGTCTCAGCAGATGGGCTAAACCAGATTGAGGGTAACCAACAAGCCTCAGATCCGTTCGTGAGTCTACCAAAAGCAAGGGCATCTAAGGTTCTTTCCTCCTCTGAGATGCTGCAATTCTAAACTGGCGTCACAAAAGTAAAATACAATCACAATTGGTATTGTCCCTTTGTGCTACCTCTTCCTGAGGAACTGGTTTCTATGAGTCTTCAAAAGTTTGAAGTGCCATCCTGAGTCAAGTTATGCTTACAGTATATCACAATCCCTCTGATGGTTGCTTGGCAACATGTAGAAATTCTTTAGAAGAAAGATAGCAATATGATTTTTAAATATGGGTTGGTATCAAAGCAACCTTTTGTTACTTTGATTTTCTATTGGCTTGTGATTTAATATTCTTTATCACCTAGATCATTTTGAACTGGTTTTGGGAAGAAGCATCATGCAAGGTGCAACAGTAATAGATTAGCATCCCACTTATGTCAGGGTCTGACTTTTAGCAAAGTCAGCTGTCCTGAACATGGCCCTGGGTCCAATAGTCAGCAAGAGAAAGAAGGACCTCTTGGGAACAACTCACCAAATCCAAGGACTTAGCTCCTGAGATGGGGGAGGGGAGAGCCAACTTGTACAACCCACACCCAGAAATAAGGAGTTGAACACAGTGATTTCAGTGAAAAGTGATGACAGTAGAGGAAAAAGACAGAATTATGGAGACTTTCCTCGTCTTCTTTGTTTGCACAACAGACTGGAGACATTTGGTGTAGGGACAAACAACTTTATCTACCACATTTAGGGAAGAGATGAAAATTGGAAGAGAAGCAAGCAGAAGAGAGATGTGGGGTTGAGAGATGGGATGAGAACCATATATACACACATGCATGTTTATGTATGCATGAATACATACACGCATACATGCATATATGTATGTGTATAAAATGTCAGTAAAGGCAAGAGAAGAGAGATGTGGGGTTGAGAGATGGGATGAGAACCATATATACACACATGCATGTTTATGTATGCATGAATACATACACGCATACATACATATATGTATGTGTATAAAATGTCAGTAAAAGCAAGAGAAGAGAGATTTTGAAAGAAGGCAGTAACAAGTGGTTTCTAACCAAGCCCGGGACATTTTACATCAGGTTCTTCTAACTGGGGGAGAAAATACTGATGGATGCTCTATGTTGCTGTGAAGGGATAAAGTTGGTGTGAGGGCTTTGGGGAGGAGAGAGATTCTTTGTTCCTTCTTTGGGGAGGCATTCCTTATTCCAACCTCTTTTTAAAGACCAACTCCAGGGAGGAGAAAGACGAAGACTCTTGTGAAGACATTTAGGATGTGAGTGAGATTTTTCCCATCCCTTAGTTATAAGAGATTTAAAGTGACTTAATTATGATAAAAATCAGTATATTAACTGAAAATTGTGATTTATTATATTTAGCTATCTTATTTTAATCGTGTTAGTAGATTAAGTCTCTTTTCTTACTACTGATACTTTCCGATGTCAAGCATTAAATACTATCACAAGATACAATAGTCAGCAATGCTATATTTTAGAAACCACAAGTGTTATGCTTGACTCAAGGGGGTCATGCAGCAAAATTATGACCCTGTTGCCACAAGAAGACTGATAAGAGTATTGGAAAATGCTGACAGTGTCAATATTTCCTAAGAAGATGCTTTAATTTTAGATACTTTTAATAAGTATTGTACAGAAGCATTCAGGCTCTGGAGGGGTATAAAAACCCGTCGATTTTGTAACTCGAGGTCTTTCGGCAGGCTCACCCCTGCCAGAGGCTGGCTTTATTGTGAGATAGGCCTTCTCTCAATAAACCTATTTTCTATGGCTTGGAGACTTTGTTGTTTCTGTTCCTCTGGACTTAGAAATTTTGCCGACAAGGGGCAGCTGGCTTCTCAACATCAGCCTGGTTTTCAGCTTGCCTCTCTAGAGACACTGGAGATCTTCCCGTGGGTGAGATTAGGGCCTCTGTTAATCGAGCGAGATCTCATTGCAGCATCATTTAAACAGTCCATTTACTCTTGCATATTTTCTATTTTTCTAATAGATAGAATTCTAATGTTCAGTTTTTATCTGCTTGGATAGATGTGTTTACTCATTTGCTATGGTCTTTTGTATAATTAGCATTTGATGGGAAGGGGACAAGCCAGTGGGTGTAAGTTTGGGGTACTCTTCAGGGAAGCTAGAAATTTTTTTGTCACAAACCAATCATACCATTAGATCAGCAAATTTAGGGGGACAGGTAGATATGTGTAGTCTGGTAACCCTCTCTCAGAAAAGAACAGTGGCCAGCCTTGTGGTCCCTTTTCCTGCTACCTTGAAGTCAGGAACTGTAGCCTTCCTTGGAGAAGGGCAGGGCAATATTCCAGAGATATCTAGCAATACTTCCCCTCGCACCACCTGTCTTTACATTTAGATATTCAATGTGGACATAAATATCTTACATAAGCAGCACATACTTTACTCAGTCAATAATGTCAAATGCTGTAGCAAGAGCAGGGAGAAAGATTAAGACATTTGACTATGCCAATTGGGCCTTTAATTTACCATTTCAGTAGATTGTTAGGTTAGTGAGGCATCGGTGCCAACCACTCGTTTGAGAAATATGGCAGTGAAAGGTTGGTGAGTAATATGGTGATAGCTAGAAAGGGTAACAGGATCAAGCCAAGTTGTTTTTGTTATTGTTCAGGAGAGGGGAAACCTGGGTATCATAGATTTAGTGCTAGAAAGGACTTTAGGCTTAATCTGGTTGGGCCAACTCTCATTTTACTGATAATGAAATGAAGCCTTGGGAAAGTTAAGAAGCATCACATGACTTTTGTCCAAGATCAAACAGCTAGTGTTTGTAGGCAACAAAAAAGGAGTGGCTGTATGGAGATGAAATGTAGGTGAGAGAAAGGGAAAAGGAGAAAGGGGGGAATAATTAGAGGGGGGTGGGAGGGAGAGAGAGACACAGAGAGACAGAGTGTCAGAGAGACAGAGATTCACAGAGTCAGAGAGACAGAGACAGACACAGAGAGACAGAGAGAGATAGAAAGAGAGATAGACGAGTTCCCAGCGAGATGTGTGGAAGAGTCAGGTGGATAACAGGGAGATTAGCTTTGGAGAAGAGGAGGAAACACTTCTTTTGGAGGTGTAGGTGATGAAGTGGATAGAGTCAGGAAACCTCAGTTCAAATCTGTTCATGGATACTAGTTGAATGACCTTGGGCATGTCATTTAACCACTGTCTGCCTCAGTTTTCTCATTTATAAAATCTAAAATATATACATATACATAAACACACACACACACATATATTAGCATCTACCTCACAGGTTTGTTATGAGCTTCAAATGAGATTATATCTGTAAAGTACTTTGCACAGAACCTCCCACTTAGTAAGTGCTTAATAAATTCTTGCTCTCTTCCCTTCCCTTTTCTAGTGTCAGGGATATAACTATTGGAAAGTAAGTTTGCCGATTTGACACAGTTCATTAAGGTTTCCTTCACCAAAGCAATTGTGAGATAAAGCTAAGTTTTCTTTTCATGTAAGCAGTTCAGAGTTAGACTGGCCAGGATTCATTAGGAAACTGACATCCTGTGAAAATCTGGGTTGGTCAAAGCTTTTCAATATGAGTGAAAGCAATCTGGATTCGCAAAACCAGAACATTTCCAACTGTTGTTCTTTATGCCAACTCCTCCCACTGCATTCGCTTATAATTTTGATAGATTCACGTTTAATTCTGAATACCAAATGCTCACTTCCTTTTCAAGCTTGCCTCTGGCACATTGTTTTAAAACCTGCTCCTAAAAATTAGTCTGTTTAATAAGATTTGCTGACTTTGGGTACATTGTTTGGAGGTTTTTTTCTTTTAGTCTTTATCACTAATATCTTCATTTCCCAAATTTGATTTGCTAGATTAAAATAATAACATACAATCAGATTTTTTTCCTAGTAGGTCATCATTTTTGAATATTAAATACTAGACATAGCTAATAGTTTCTGCTCATAGTCCAAACAATCCCAGTATAGACAAAGAATCAGAAGGATGTTTGGGTTGGAAATGCAAGAGAAATATCAATAACATAGTGAAAATCAGGGAGGGAAATGTGGAAGGGGGTGTTCTGAATTGGTCCTCCAAAAGCTTTGATTAAGTCTGTACTTGAGCAAAAATGTGAAGAACACCAAGATCCTCCTCCTCCTTCATTCTCCTCCTTCTCCTCCTTCTCCTCCTTCTTCCTTCCTTCCTTCCTTCCTTCCTTCCTTCCTTCCTTCCTTCCTTCCTTCCTTCCTTCCTTCCTTCCTTCCTTCCTGCACCTCCTCCTCCTCCTTTTCCTTTTTTCCCCATTTCTTCTTTTTCTTTGCATAAATGCAGTATTTTCCCAATAGATAGCCAATAAAAGTCAAAATGTTTTGTTTATGCTTCTGCATTCTCAACACTTAGCAAAGTGCCTTCCATATGTTAGAGGCTTAATAAATGCTTGCTGTTATTTAAAAAAAATTTAAGATAATGAGTATGTATTTTATTTGAGCAATAAATAATAGGGAGCCATTGATGATTTTTTAAAAACAGAGTGTAACATGGTCAGACCTGTGCCATAGAAGGATTATTTTGGCTGCTATTTGAAGGATTGGAGAGGAGAGAGACTAGAAGCACTGATCTAGATGTTGTAGTAAACTAGACAAGTGGTAATAGGGAGCCCTGATCTGAGAAAAGGGAGTAGTTGTGAGAGATATGGAGGAATAAAAGAGAGGGATTTAGCAGCTGATTAAATATGAATTCACCAAAGTTTGGGAGTGGAAGACATCTTTATGGGGCAGATGAGTTGTTCTAGATATGTTGAGTTGGAGGAGCTGGAAGGAGATCCATGAAGGGGAGATCTAGCAGAGGGTCGATGATGAGACACTGTAGTTCAGGAGGGGAATTGAGGCTGGCCATGTTCCTATAGGGATGATCCTTGAACTTATGGGAGCTGATGAGGTCTCCAAGGGAGGGACCAGAAAAAAGAGAGGAGGGTCTGAGACAGAGCCATAGGGAACATCAATTTTTTTTGTTTTTAGTGAGGCAATTGGGGTTAAGCGACTTGCCCAGGGTCACACAGCTAGTAAATGTTAAGTGTCTGAGGCTGGATTTGAACTCAGGTACTCCTGACTCCAGGGCTGGTGCTCTATCCACTGCACCACTGAGCTGCCCCGGGGAACATCCATATTAAAGAAATAGGAGATGGCCATCTCAGCTAGCTTCCTGTTTTTAAAGTTTAGGAGCCTGGCTGCTAAAAATTGAACAGTGATTCCCCCCTCTCCTATTTGTCTAATTTGGTTCCTTTGGTCCCTCCCATTTAGTCATTGCTAGCGGTTCAGGCTGTAAAGGTCCCTGTTAAAATTTACATGTGTTATCTGGGAGGGATAAGACATTAAGACATTTTCTCCCATTGATATCTCAGAATTAATTTACTAAATGAGGCTGTCATCTATTTCAGGAAGTGGGGCATGGGCCAGGTAATCTTTGGTGGGGAGAGGGAGGGAAATGGAAAGTTTACAGCATGGGGTACTCTGCAAGAAGGCCTGATCCCACTGGGGCACCATAGCAGGGAGCCCAGGTGTCCTCGGCAGGAGCACCAGAGGGGGATAGGGTGTTACTTGTCTTCTAGACAAACCTTGTTTATTTGACAAATGTTTTAAAGGTCAGAGCCTCAGTGCTGAAATGACTTCAAAAGGCTGGTTTGTAATTTCTTGTTGACTGTGGCTGGGGTCCATTTTTGCAATGGGTCAGGGCTATGTTTCCATCTCAACCCCCTCCCCTCCCGTTTTCTGCCTTGCTCTTCAGGTGACTGGTTAAATTGGAGTCTTTATCCCTCTCCAGGACACCAATTTCCTTCACATCAGGAAAGCCTCTTGTGATTTTATAGTGAGTAGTTTGATCTTATTCATTCTCTGGGCAGACTTCAAGAGACTCATTGTGAAACCATTTGTCATTGGATTTCTTACATTTATTTTTTCATTTGTCATTTAGTAAAAGACCTTGAACTCAAATGTTTGGGGTTTTGACCAGTCTTTAAGAGAGTCTATTGTGCACAACAATGACAAACCAGAGTAGGGGCGTTTTTCATTGTGGATGAACTTTGTTTCATGGCTACTGTAGAACAGTGATAACTCCGAAGTCCACAAAGGGTTTGATCCTTTTGGTTCCTAAGGTGTTATCTGGGAAACCATTTAGAGATTTTACTCTAATCTTGCAAAGGTTTGAAGAAGGATTTACTGGGAAAATAATTGACATTTAAGGAATTGTCAAGGTTTTTAAAAAATTTCAATTAACATCCACAATTTAATTAAATTTTTTTTTTTAGATTTGAGTAGAAGTTTTAGGGAAATATACTAATGAATTAAAGAGTAAGGAAACCATCTGAGAATTTTCTGTACCTATATTGATGTAGTACAGTGGTGTCAAAAAGAAAGAGGCTAAGTATACACAAGGATTCCTTTGGGCCACATATGACTTAGAAAACCACATATTAATATTATTTATGTTTTGTTGTGTTTTTGTTTATTTCTAAAGCATTTCCCAAGTACATTTTAATCAGGTTCAGGCCATACTCAGAGCACAGTGGGGCACTTGCAGCTCGCAGGGGCTGCATGTTTGACATGTCTGGTGTAGTGACAGAAAGACTGAAACTCTGACAGTCAGGAAGACCCGGATTCAAGACAAGGTTTAACATCTTGTGGTTGTATGACCTTAGGAAGGTCACATCTCTTGGTGCTTCAGGCAATTCTCTAAAGACAATAACTTGTAGAATACTCATTGTTTTCATTAGTAGAGAACTCCCCCAGAGTACAAATAAAACCACAGGTCCAGTCCTAAAAATTGTGTGTGTTTGTGTTTGTTTCTACCCCTCCCCCAGGTAGAATGTAAGGTACTTGAGAGCAGGGACTGCTTTTTGTCCTTGCATCCCCTGTAGTAGACTGCAATTAATACCTAGCATTTAGGTAGCACTCTGAGGTTTGCAAAGTGTTTTACAAATATCACATTATTTTATCTTCATAACACCCCTGGGAGGCAGGTACTGTTATTATCCTTACCTTACAGTTGAGGAAACTGAGGCATACAGAGATTAAATAAGTTGTCCAAGTTCATATAACTCGTGTCTGAGGATGAATTTGAACTCAGGTTTTCCAGACTCTAGGCCCAGAGCTCTGTCCATTGTACCACCTAGCTGCCTCAGTAGCACAGTAGTACCTTATATAGATTCTCTCCTCCTCTCCCCAATTGGCCCAGAGATGTTATTTTGGTAAGGACCTCCTGAAAATTGTTTTATGTTATGATGAAGTGTAAGTATTACCCTCCAAACAGATTGTAACAGCACTTATAAGTTAAATGACTGAATTCTGGTTTTAAGTAATTCTTTTAATGAATGCTGTGGGTATTTTATGTTTAGCATTTCTTTTGTGTGTAAGAATAAATTATTTATCCCGTATCTCATTCATATTATGCACAGGGTACCTTTTTAAAAAACTCACCCTTTTTTTGAGAAACTCTAGATATGATCCATAAATTAAGATATATAGGTAAAATTGTTCCTGGGGCATGTGGGAAGAGGCTTAAGGAGCTATGCTTGTGAAAAAAAAGCCTAACCCCTCCCATTAGAAAGAATTCATTTGGGAACAAAGCTGATTCAAAATGCCTTCTTGGGCACAGAATAGGAAGTGTTATCAATAGACAGAATGTTATGGGTGAAAAACAGCAAAGAAGGTCCCTTGACTGGACTATAGAATGTGTGCAAGGGAATTATGTCCAATTCAGTTGGAAAGGTAGTCTGGGGCCATATTGCAGAGGGCTTTAAACATCTAACATTTATATTTAATCTTGGTGTTTATTGAATGGGGATGAGATTGGTCATGTCCATGTTTAGACCTATCGCTTTGGCAGCTGGTTAAAGGGGATCTTGGAGAGAGGACAGGAGAGACTTTAGGCAGGTAAACCAAGAGGAGGCCATTACAATTGTCTAGGTGAGGGGTGATGGGATCCCGAACTACAGTGGAGACCATGTGAGTAGAAAGGAGGAGAGAAATACCGGAGATGCTATGGAGGTAGAAATGAAAAGACTTGACAACTGAATGTTGGAGGGAGAGTGAGGTTGCAAACCTAGGTCAAAGGTTGGTGATGGTACCCTTGACAGAAATGGGGGAGTTTTAAGAAAAATTAAACATTTATTGTCTAGAGTCTCTTTCCTTATCACAAAGCAGGTGTCTTGCAGATAGTAAGTACTGAATGACAGCACTGAATTAGATGAAATTCAATGAATGTGAATGAGATGGGGTTAGAGAGGCACAGGCAAAGGCAGGTAGACAGCATATGTTGGCAATGTTTGCAGAGAGTTGAATGATTTTTGTCTTATGCCCAAATTTACCCAGGGTCACACAGCTAGTAAGTGTCAAGTGTCTTGAGGCCAGATTTGAACTCAGGTACTCCTGGATCCAGGGCCGGTGCTTTATCCACTGTGCCACCTAGCTGCCCCCTTAGTGGTATATTCTTAAAGTTATGTGGAGAGCATACCAATGTGGAGTTTTTAACATGAAAATATAGAATTGTGGAATAAATTCATAGCTTTTTTCTCCTTTACAAAATGTGTCATATATATACATATATATATCTCCTTAGTTATATGAGTCTCTCTGTCTTTATCTTTTCTCTTAAACACATCACCACCATCATCATCATCCTCTTATTGCTTGGGGAGGTTAAAGTTATCTTGAAATATTCTCATAGGAGAGGAAGAAAATATAGGGCAGTAACTAGGGAGCTGATCCTGGAATCAGGATAGACATGGGTTCAAGTTTTACCTTTGACATACCAGCTATATGATTTTGGGCAAATCCTTTGGTCTTTCAATGCTCCAGGCAATCTCTAAGATCATTAGAAATGGGGGAACCTAGGTGGCACAGTGGATAAAGCACTGGCCCTGGATTCAGGACCTGAGTTTAAATCCAGCCTCAGACACTTGACACTTACTAGCTGTGTGATCCTGGGCAAGTCACTTAACCCTCATTGTCCAACCAAAAAAAAAAAAAAAGGAGTGGAAAAAAGGAAGATCATAAGAAATGGACAAGTTTTCAAGTTGTATTGATGAAAGAAGTTTTCACATTATGTGTTCACTACAGTGACATTTTAGTGTAGACCAACAAGCAGAACAGGTTTCAGTTTCTGCCTCCATGAGGCTACCCTGTTTAAATCTCAGTGTATTCTTCAGCTCCTCCTTTTGGTCTTTTGGTCATTTGACAGGATGCTCTGTCTTGGGGCTACTTTTGTCCGGTCTTCAGAATTCCCCTTCACCTCTTGAACTGTTCATCCAAAGCTGCCTTCTTTTACTACGTTACCATGACTGAAGCCTGAGCAGCCTTTACACTGGCACACATCTCCCCTGAGTCTGCTCCTTCCAGAGGTCTGAAACTCAAAACAAGCTGTGGCTGTGCCTCCCTCTCATTAGTGGTAGGAGAAAACAAAGTCAAGACTGTTTTCAAAATGGCCTGTTCACTGGGTCTTTTGCTCTTTCACTGTTCCTCCCCACCCCAATGTTCTTTAAAACAAAACAAGAGACACAATCTTCCTAGCTCTTTGCTTTATTGAAGCAAAAGTTCCAAACTTGAGGACAGGGAAATAAAGAAAGGAATGGAGTATGATAAAATGGGAAGGATTTACAATGGGAGGTTTAAAGCTTGTCCCTGCCATTTATTATTTGTGTATTTTTCTGCCTCAGTTTCTTCCTCTGTAAAAACTTGTTTTGTGTCTCACGGACCCCTTTGGCAGTCTGGTGAAGCCTATGAACCCCTTCTTAGAATAATACTCTTAAATGAATAAAATAAAATATACATTTACAAAGGAAACCAAATGTGTTGAAATGCAATCACCAAAATACTTTATAAAAAATTACTCCCAGTCCCCATGTGAAGAGCATCGGGCTTAGGTGGATCTGAGATCCATACAACTGTGATCCTTCGAGAGGAGGGGGTTTTCCAGCCTTCCCTTCTGAGCGTGGTTTGGGGAAAGGGCAAGGTTACAGACTCCACTGAGGGAGCACTGGTCTTGTCCACACAAATGGCTTCACTAGGCTCCCATATAAAAAACATGGGCCATAACTGGATCCTTTCTATCCATATACGGGCGGCTAAGTGGTACTGTGCATAGAGTGCTGGGCCTGGAGTCACGAAGACCTGAGTTCCACTTGAGTCCACCTCAGACGCTTATGAGCTGTTTGACCTTGAACAAGTCACTTAACCCATACTGCCTCGTTTTCCTCAATTATAAAATAGGGATAATAATAGTACCTATCACTCAGGGCTGTTGTGAGGATTAACTGAGAATATTTTAAAGCACTTAGCACAGTGCCTAGTGCATAGTAAGTGCTAGTTACAACAATAATAACAACAGTTGTTATTGCAATCATTATAATTACAGTTATAATAATTATGATAGACTGTGTCTTTGAGGCCCCTTTCTAATTATATGTGGCCAGAAGCCAAGTAGAGAGCCCATGTGGCCACACAGTCTTTGACCTAGAGAAAAGAATATGTCTGACCAGCTTCTCACTGCCCACCATCTTCACTCTTGTTCTGCCCTCCCTAGTCACTCTTTAATAGGCCAACTCTAAAGCGCTGGCCCATTAGACAGGTGAAGAAACTAAGTCCCAGAGAAAGGAAGAACCTTGCCCAATGTCAAACAGCTGGTCAACAGCAAAGGTGGGATTTGAACCCAGGTCAATGAAATCTTTTGTACCTTGAATGAATTTTATCCTAGGATCTAGGAAAATGCCTGGGAGTTAAGGATAAAACCCTCTGATTTGAATAGCTATTGAGCTATTAACACTAAATCCAATGGAGGTACCAAGACACTTGGGATCTTTTGGCCTCAGTTTTAGAATGCTTTCAACACCCCCCTCCCTCGATAGTTCTACAGTTTTACTCTACAGAAAGATGTTTAACAGGGATCAGCAATGTACTTGCTATAGGAGAATTTTTAGCTTAGTAATGAAGATAGATGGATAGATCAAATGGATAGATAGAAAGGAAGGAAAAAATTATTGAGTGATTGCTATGTGAAGCACTGGGAAATACAAATACAATAAAAAAGACAACTGTGGGGGGTCAGGAAAAGCTTCATATAGAAAAATATGAAAAAGCTGAATTTTGAAGAGCACAATGAGGCAGAAATGAGTATATTTTAGGCATGAGGGTCAGTAAATACAAAGGCATCGAGACAGGGGATAGAATATTATACATGAAAAATAGCAAGAAAGAAAGTTTGGCTGGAGTGTAGAATGCTGGAAGGGGTGAAGAGGGGTCCATGTCTCAGAGTCAGCAGTATTGGATTGAGAAATTCTGACCTATGTCTATGATATAAAGCTGCTCTCTCAATTTTCTGGCCTATTGGCAAGTACTCCTGTAATGACAGGAGCTAGATGGGAGACAGGTGAGCTCCCCTATCAACTTCATCTCCAAAAAGCATCCATTTATTGTTGTTCAATCATTTCAGTCATTATCTGGCTTTCTGTGACCCAATTTGGGGTTTTCTTGGTCTACATATTGGAGTGGTTTACCATTTCCTTCTCAAGCTCATTTTACAGATGAAAAAACTGAGACTAATGGGGTTAAATGACTTAACCATGGTCACACATCTAGTAAATGTCAGAGGCCAGATTTGAACTCACAGAGATGAGTCTTCCTGATTCCAAGACTAGAACTCTATCCACTACACCACTGCCCAAGAAGAGTCAACAGGTATCAGTAGTCAAATTTTATATTCCCAAGGATAGTAAAGCTGGGGATATCTCAAAACATGGATGTTCCCATTAAATATAACATGGTAAATGAGCCTCCCACTAGTAGTAACTCCTCTAAGCATTAGCATACCCCATATCAGCACTAATCGTGAGAACATTGTCATCAGGACTTACACAAAATGACTAATTCATTGCTTTCTTCTGAGAAAAGGTATTGTAAGTACTTTAATAGGTGTTTATAAACACAGTTCCTATGGAATGCACTATCCCGTGGTCACATACAAGAACAGGATGGGAAAGCAATTACTGGATAGCAGTTTGAATGAAAAAGATAGGGGAGTCTTAATGTTACCCTACGTTGCCCAGAGCAGAGTAGAGCATCTAGGGAAATGGTGGTAATAGTTCAGTTTTACTTCGTTGTGCTCAGACTATATCTGGAATATTGGGTTCAGTTCTGTGTAACATATTTTAGGCTTGAAGAAAGGAAAACCTTACTAACAATCAGAGCTATTGAAGAGGAGAATGGGTTGGCTCTAGAGAAAGTGGATTCACCTTCCTTAGCAATCTTAAAATAAAATAAAAGCTGAATGACCACTTATTGGGTGTGTTGTAAATGGGGATTCCTCAGATATCTTGGACTAAATGGCCTCTCAGGTCTTGTCTAACTCTGAAATTCCATGAATCTGTTACAAGTTTTGGGTCATGTTTTCTTGAAACGCTCCTTGGGGAGTTTACATGTTAATGGGGGAAAGACTCTGAAGAGGGACCTGAAAATGGAGAAGGGAGAGCAGGATCTTTCATGGAGAGGACAACGTCTGAAGGCACATTCTAAAATGAGAAGGCTGTTGTGGGGCAGTGGAGAAGTCTAGAGTCAGGAAACAGTCTTGTAGAGGAGAACAAGAGTGAGTATGACTGACTTGTGTTCTTCCTCAAGTGAGGAACTCACTAACTGGGAGATAGATCCTTACAGATAAGGGGATCTTCCAGGGTGAAAAGGCCACAGGATTTAAGGTATCTTCTTAGGTGAGAAGGCTTCTGTGAGAAATGATTTTTGTTGTTAATATCTTGGAGATTTAATCCTGACTTCCCCCCATTCCAAAGTCCTTCTCCATAAAATAAAGTCAACTCTCCTTGGTCCTGGTCAGGGCTATAAACCTATAAGATAAGATATTCTTCCTGGCCCTGGTCATAGCTCTAAACTTTTAGGAATCTTGATAAGAATGACCCTTCTAAACTCTTGTTAGCAATAAAAATTTGGTCTGGGGTGAAGATTAATAGCCCTAAATTGGAGGGTGGTTTGCGATAAGCCCTTCATTTTCTTTTTCTTTTTTTGGCAGGGCAATGAGGGTTATACAGCTAGTAAGTGTCAAGTGTCTGAGGCCGGATTTGAACTCAGGTCCTCCTGAATCCAGGGCCAGTGCTCTATCCACTGCGCCACCTAGCTGTCCCCTCAGCCCTTCATTTTAATATAGCCTATCTCCAAATTAAGTTGACCAATCAGAAGTGATTAGGCATCCCTTAGGAATACCTCCTCCCGGAAGGGCATATAATTTGTGACCCCACTGCCATGGGAAGTCTTTGGTCTGAGAAAGACAGCCACAGGCCTCCTTTTATAAATACCCTGCTGGCTATATTAATACAATGATTAAATTACCCAGAAACTATATCTCTCTTATTTTTAATTGTCACACTGCTGGAACATGGTGGAAAAGTCCAGAAAACCAGGAGAAGAGTTAGTAGAGTGGGCACTGATTCTTTCTCTCTCTCTCTGTATATATATATATACATATATACATACATATATACATATATATATATATATATAGAGAGAGAGAGTATATGCATATTTAGAGTATGCTCCACATGCATTATTGTATATTATTGCCTAAGGAATATATACTTGATATGTATATGCCCATTATTTATATTTTTTTATGTTTTAAATTTTTTCCGGGGCAATGGGGGTTAAGTGACTTGCCCAGGGTCACACAGCTAGTAAGTGTCAAGTGTCTGAGGCCGGATTTGAACTCAGGTCCTCCTGAATCCAGGGCTGGTGCTTAATCCACTGCACCACCTAGCTGCCCTGCCCATTATTTATAAATATATTAGACAGGCTGCCTATATTAGAAAGAAGTAAGTCTGTGAATATCCCATGTTTGAAAAGATCAACTTCTTTCCTGTGTTCTTAGTCTAATCTCTTTGAAAACTTGGGCTCACTTTGCATGACATTCTCATCTCCTACCAATTTCTTGATTACAATAGAATTTTACTGTAACATCATTTATCATATAGCATAATTTTGCATGAGACAGGTCCACTTTGAAATGCACCCCTGGCATTTTGGTTATCCATATATTCAAGGACTTCATTAAAAGGCAAACTGAAGTCTGGACCCTGAAAATAGCTTTAGAGCGAGGCTTAGTATATTAATGAAAATATAGAGGGAAAGCCACTAATGACCTTCTCCAGTGGTATAGAGACTCTACATTCTCCTGGGCTCTCACAGGCTAGGGCAGTAGAATGCAAGCTCAGGTAGATCCCATTGTGCTGGAAAGACTTTGAGGGTGGCCTTTGTGATGAACTGTGCTGTGTGTGGTCTGGGGATCAGTTGGTGTTGGTGGAGGGAGAGCCCACGTGGTGAGAATCAGAAAGCCTTTGAAACAATGGACTTTGATCATGTACCTACTATGTGCAAGACATTGTGTTGGCTGCTAGGAATACCAAGAAAAAGTAAAACAGTGCCTCTCTTCAAGGAGCTTCTAGTCTTCCATTGGAAGGATTGAATTATGTGAAAGTAAGGAAGGTTAATGAATGTGGATAAGTCCAATATATACCAAATGTTTATATAATATACACATGCACATAAACAGACATACAGACATACATACAGACCTATGCATGACAAGATTCAAATACGAGTCTTCCTGAGTTTAGATCTGATACTCAATCCACTAGGTCACCTGACTTTAAAAAATAGTTAAGTGGGGCAGCTAGGTGGTACAGTGGATAGAGCACCAGCCCTGGATTCAGGAGTACCTGAGTTCAAATCTGGCTTCAGACACTTGACACTTACTAGCTGTGGGACCCTGGGCAAGTCACTTAACCCCCATTGCCCCGCAAAAAAAAAAAAAAGGAAAAAGAAAAAAATAGTTAAGTAGGGGGCAGCTAGGTGGTACAGTGGATAGAGTACTGGCCCTGGAGTCAGGAGCATCTGAGTTCAAATCCAACCTCAGACACTTGACAAGTGACCCTGGGCAAGTCACTTAACCCCCATTGCCCCGCAAAAAAAAAAAAAAGGAAAAAGAAAAAAATAGTTAAGTAGGGGGCAGCTAGGTGGTACAGTGGATAGAGTACTGGCCCTGGAGTCAGGAGCATCTGAGTTCAAATCCAACCTCAGACACTTGACAAGTGACCCTGGGCAAGTCACTTAACCCTCATTGCCCTGCCCCCCCCAAATAGTTAAGTATATAAGAAGGTCCTTTTGGAAGGTCATTCAGAGGAATAATGGGCATGAGGGGAGGCTGGAACTTAGGTAAAAAGAATCCACTGCATACATGCATACACATATGTGTACATAAGGGATTTATATACACATATGCACTCATAAACACATGTGTATATATTTATATCTATCTATATCTCTTGATTAAAATGATTTTGCCATCAGCAGTAATGATACGTACACAGAGCTCAGTGTTACACTAAATGGTTCATTTTCTATGATAAATACTTCTTGAGAATGAACTATGTGTGGGTTTGTTAAAAAAAAAAAAAGACAGCATCCTGAATCTATTCCCTGTTTTAATCTCGGTGTTTATGAGTGAGTTTGGAAAGCAGAACCCTTATTTTCTTTCTTCTGAGAACAGTTATTTAAACCAATGCGTCTCTGGTATGTGCCTGCAATAAGAGAGAACGGAATACTCCCAAAGGAATTCTGATACTTAGAAGAGAATTGGGATCTTTTCAGATAATGTAGAACCCTCATAGAATTTCTTCTGTTACTAGAGAACCCTCACCTGTCACGTATTTATAAATGGTGGTACATGCATGAGGGGGGCACATGCAATACACATGGATCCCATAAACCATACATATATGCATGCATACATTGCAATGCACACACAAGAGTACATGCCTGTACTGGACAGTGTGCATGCACTTTTTGTACAGACAAGAGGTATGGAGTGCCACACTCTCTGGGCCATACTGGGCACAGGCACTGCATGGTGGCACTGCACAGGCTTCAGGTAGAAGTGCCAAGACCATTTCTGGGGTTGCCTCATTTTAAAATCCATTTAGATGGCCCTGTGCAACCCACCCACACAGGACAACCCACCTTTGTCCTTTGTAGTTGCAACACATGCAATCATGGATATGTGCATGTACATATCTATGTTTTGATTTCTTCAAGTCTATTTGTGATTGCACTTCAAGTTTCAAAAAACATATTTTTGCACATTTTTAATGCTTTAGTAAAAATTTCTGAAATGAACAAAAAGATATAGATGCATCTACATCTAAACTGTAGATTGATACATCTATATTAAATATAAATATAAAGGGAGGAGTGTTGGTTTTAAATTGGTTTTATAAAGCAAAATAGAACAATGAAGAATCCAATATGCCTGCTCAACCCCAACTCTACCCAAGCAAAACAAGCCACTGTAACTAATCCTTTTTACTCAAGTTCTAGCCCCTTCACATTATTCTGGATGACCTTCCTAAAGGACTTTCTTATTTAACTTTTTTCTTTAAAAGGATACACATGGGTGTATTGCCAGTGTCAGGAAGTCATGAGTTCAAATCTTGCCTCAGACACGTACTAGCTGTGTGATCCTGGGTAAGTAAGTTGATCTGTTTGCCTTAGTTTACCCTCTGTAAAAATAATAGCACCCATCGTGGAGAGTGTTGTGAGGATCAAATGAGATTTTATTTATATCTACAGCTACATCTATTATCTATCCATATCCATATTTAATCTATGAAGTGTTTTGAAAAGCTTAAAGCTCTTTCCCCTCTCCCCCCCACTTTTTTTTTGGGCAAGTTGTTAATTCATTTAAACCTTTATTTTTCAATGAAACTAAAACAATTTTGGTGGTTAAAGGGCAGTGAAAATTTGTTTTTGTTCTAAGCATTATAAGGTTCAAGAGGCAGTTTCCTAACAGAAAGAAGCAACATTAATTAGTACATTGTGTCCTGAGTAGCATTTTATGGAAAAATTCTCAAGAAAGTAGTAAAATGTCATAGAAATTGTGTTTCCCAAATTGTGTTTACTTTTTGTTGATATACTCAGTGTGTGGAAATTGGAAGCAAAATCTCATTTAGCTTAAGCCCCTGAGGCTTCTATGTATGGGACAAATTCCTGGGGCTGTCCACAATGGGACTGGCATTATGCCTAGATAAAGTAGGCGGTTGCCCTTGTGGTAGAATCAGAGGGCATTTATTTCCCCCAAATCTGCTAGTACCCACCCTTCCATGGCATCAAAATTCTCAAACTACTTAATACTTTGGCTTAAGATATTGAAGATGCCTGTTAAAAATGCATATGCTGTAAGGAAGGGGTGACACATTGAACTATTATGACCTGTAGCATAGTAGACAAAAATCTATTCAGTTATCAGCACATCCTTGAGTAAATGGACAGAGGAAATAAGCTTCAACTGAGGGTCAGAAAAAGGTCTGGCCAAAAAACCACACCCAGGTAGAATGCCAGTGTTGGGGGGAAAGGCTCATAGAACTGGACCCCTTGGGGCTTGGGAGGACCTCGAGGGAATAGGGGAACACAAGAAGGAGGAAGAGAATGGAAGAACACAAAAGATACATTTTGTCTAGGTCCAAGGCCAATCTATACTATGGTCTACTCAGTGCAACAAAAACTTGGGCACATTTTTCTTGGAATATTGTTTTCCATTGGTGATGATGGGCATATCACATATAGATTTGACTTGCCTCATACCTTTTAGGAATTTCCAAATCAAGGCATTTTTGTCATTATCCTTCAACTGGTAAGACCAGGCAGGGTCTAGCACCAGGGAAAATGTTTGAGCAAATCCAGTCTGTTTTTTAGCAGCATTAGAGAAAGCACAGTAAGGAAAGGAAACAGGTAGAAGAAAGGCCCCCAGGCTTCTTTACTGGGAAAGGGAGGTAATGGTAATCAATGGAGGGGTTTAAGATGAGGCTAAGTCAAGAAATGATGCTGGCATTTCTCAGTTTGGCCACATGATTCTGCCCATAGGAGGAATCATTATGGATGAGTGAGAAGAGTGGAAACCCAACCCTTCAAGGAGTACTGTGAGCCACACTGACTGTGAAGGGCTGGAGGAGGGGCTTGACTCTCCAGAGCAGAGGTCCTTATGCTTCTTTTGGGCATGACCCCATCTCAGAATGTTTTATAATGCAGAAAACAAAATTCAGAGGATTAAAAAGCAAAACAATCCGGGCAGCTAGATGGCACAGTGGATAGAGCATCAGCCCTGGATTCAGGAGGACCTGAGTTCAAATCCAGCCTCAGACACTTGACACTTACTAGCTGTGTGACCCTGAGCAAGTCACTTAACCCCCATTGCCTCACTTAAAAAAAAAGCAAAACAATCATATTAAAATACAGTTATCAGAATATTAAAAAAATAAAACAAAAAAAATAACTTAGTTCAGAAACCCCAGGTTAAGAATCTCTCCTCCAGAGACTCTACATTTTTTTTTCCCTCCAAAAAAGGTCCTCACACTCAGGGAAATGCCATACATTTTATTTCCCCCCCCACCCCCCACCCAGGGCAATGAGGGTTAAGTGACTTGCCCAGGGTCACACAGCTAGTAAGCGTCAAGTGTCTGATGATGGATTTGAACTCAGGTCCTCCTGACTCCAGGGCTGGTGCTCTATCCACTGTGCCACCTAGCTGCCCTGATACTATACATCTGAAACAATTGAATAGGCCCCTGGGGAAGGGGAAGTTCACCAAAGGAGAGTTAACTTGACAGTTTATGGGTTCTAGCATGATTCCTTTGCTTCTACAGCCAGAAACAATGAAATCTGTCCTATTGTTGATATTATGTTACCTTATGTGCTTGAATAGGGAGCTAGAGCTCTTTTCTCTTTAGCGATGGCTCCAATTATGTCATTCCTAGGGGATAGCCGGGGAAGGGGCAGGAGTTAAAAAGAGTTACTTAGTGAGAGATTTCCAAGGCTGACCTTGGTCCCTGAGAGCTCAGGGCATTGGTAATGAGTTACTGGTTTACATTGTGGACCTCACACACAGAAAATGAGCTTAATGAATGCCCGAGTCTAGTATTCCCCATGCATCTTTCCTTCAGTCTCCATCTGTGGAACCTGTTCCCATCTAGGGAAAGCCTGCATTGAATATAAACACACTCAATGATAATCTCAAGGGAAGAATATTTGAGTGAGCCAATATGTACACAGATAAACAATTACAATGTAATTTGGGGGTGCAGTAGAAAGCACTGCCTTCAGTAATTCCTGCCATCAAAAAGCTTACATGATATTGGGGGCAGAACACAAGAGGTACACACGGCTAAGGGAATACAGTATAACTTTGGGGAGCAGAAGGGGTGATGGTGAGGGGAGAGATCCAGGAAGGGTCTCAAGGATGTGGCCCTGGAATCTACCTTTGAAGGGAGTTGGGGCTCAGGTCCTCGCTTACATAAAGCAAGTTGCCCCCGGCTTTCTGTGAAAAAAGTTCTAAATGAGAATAAAAATGAGAACCACTTGAATCTCTGTTCTGACTTAATTCAAACCAACATTTTGTTCTAAGGTTCAGAAATGTTTACAAAAGCAGTGTCTGCCCAGAACAGGATCAAGAGTAGCAACCCTCCTCTTGGGATGCAGGCTGATCTCAAGTTGAGCCTGGTCAGCCACAGCAGTAGGGATTCCAGTAATAAATAGCACAGGGGAGTTGATTATTTGGAGATCCGCAGTTTGATTCTGGGGCCTGGGGAGGCAGCTGATGCTTGGAAAGGCTGTCTCCCAGAGTGAAACCAGAACTCTCACTCACTTAGACTTTGCCCATGCACTTCTCACTAGATCTGGTTTAAAGGCAAAGAGATTAGTGTTGGACCAAAGTATGGAGGCAGACAGGTAATGAAATCACAGATCCTCGGTAATAACTCACAGAAAGAATTCTTTCTCGTGGTTTCAAATGGCAAGACTGTTCTGTTCTTTCTGTGTGAGTCTATGTTTCTTTGTGTGTGTGTCAATCAGGAAACTGCTTGGATTTCCCGGCTGCTTTTCTGTCCTGTCAAGGTCTGAGCTTCTTGTAGGCACTGCAATTATAAATAATGCATGCAATGTCACTTAATACCATCTTTAATATTTGTTATGATCCCGGGGCAGCTAGGTGGCGCAGTGGATAGAGCACTGGCCCTGGAGTCAGGAATACCTGAGTTCAAATCCGGCCTCAGACACTTAACACTTACTAGCTGTGTGACTCTGGGCAAGTCACTTAACCCCAATTGCCTCACTAAAAAAAAACCAAAACAACAAATATTTGTTATGATCCTGGTTTAGCTAACCAGTTCTACCATCTAGGCATGTGCCGTTGGAGATTAGGACTAGTCTGGTTAATTTCATAGATTTCAAATAAAAGCCTTCAAAGGTCTTTGTGCTTTCCAAGGAAGGATTCTTTAAAATGCAGAAATTGCAAATTATCTTAAAACATGCATAGGTGTTGGCTAAGGTGTCTAGTTTAATAGGCAGATGATAAAAGCAGGGGTGTAAAGGTTTCTCAAAAGTGGACATTTTTAAATGAGAAAGCATCTTTATAGAGAATGAGGAGCATTGATGTTACTGTAGGTATACTTTCTTATGCTATGTCTTATACATATTGTGGGATAGTCAGTCAATTAGCATTGATTAAGCACTTGCCTAGGTTTCAGGCACTGGGGATATAAAGAAAGGCAAAAACACAGTCCCTGCTCTCAAGTAGCTCACATTCTATCAGAGGAGATGACATGACAAAAATGGTACCTACAAGATAAGTGGTAGATAATGTTAAAGGTAAGGAACTAGCAGTCAGGGGTACTGACTGGGAAAGGTTTTATGCAGAAGGTAGGGTTTGATCTGAGTCTTAAAGGAACTTGGGGAACCCAGGAGGCAAAGGATTCCAGGCTTGGAGAATGGTGACTGGAAATGAATGGAATCAAAAGATGGAGTAAAACTAAAAAGACCAGAATCACTGGATCATTGTGTGTGTAGAGGGGGATAAAGTGTCAGACACCTGAAAAGGCTGGAGGGGGCTTGAAAATCTAAACAGAAGTTTGGTGTTTGCTTGTAATTCAAACAGGGAGCCATTGAATTTGTTGAGTGGGGTAATGTGGTCAGGCCTTTTTGGGTCCAATTGCTGCTTTATCAAGAAAATAGATTCAATCCTATAAACTATTGCCTGTATTGTATAAACTTAAGGTAACTGAAGAAAATCTCTGAGTTATGAGTGTTTAATTATATAAGTAGTTTAGTGTGATGACTATTTAATACTACACCAGCCACATTGGCATGAAGAGAGAAGAAACATCAATGAGCTCAGATAGAATATTCTAAGTGGTAGCTTTTTCTCTACTGTCCATTAATTGTTTCTCAAGATCATTTTCTTGAATGATTTATAATTAGAAGGTAGCCTTTGTTCGTTCTTTCCTGCGATTGGGGAGCTATAAACCAGAGCTCATTAAATAATGTCAGTTTGAAAGCATATTCCCTCGTTCAAATTTTCTTTAAGCAGCGTGGCTAGAATTTGCCTTTATTCTTATCACGGTCTTCTTTGTATTCAATGGGTCTATTAAAAACATTTATTAAATGTCTCTTATGTGCCAGCATCATGCTAGGCATTGGGAATAAAAAGACAAAACCTAAATAATTTCTGTCCTCAAGGAAATTACATTCTAATGGGGAGAAACACCATATAAGTAGATAAGTAAAAAGAAACTAGATAGACCAAAAAAGTAAGTAAATACAAAATCATTTCGGGAGGGAGCACTGGGGAGCTCACTTAACAACTGGAGAGATCAGAAAAGACCTTTTCTTAACAATTCAACATTGTCCAAAAAGGTCTTTGGATCACGGATCACTGCCCTTTCATGCCCCTGCACCACCCAAGAGTTTATTTTAAAACCCCCTTTTCCTTGTGGCCACTAAACAGCCTTGTTCAAAGGTTCTAGCCCATTTGTTTGGGGACCCGCTTCTTATAAACAATGACCCCTCCAGTATTTAGCAGTGAGCTACAAGGATGGGTGAGTCTGTCCCTTTCAGGTTGTTTGGCAGAAGACATGGTGAGCTATCCCATGCAGTGTTGGCTACAGGTAGGTGGTGGCTTCTCTGCTCTCCCTTTCTTTGGCTTGAGCCACTGCCACGTTAATGCACTGAAGCCACTCTTCTGCATTTTTTTCATCTTTGGCCTTGAAGACATAGGTCTTGTTGTCAGTAAAAATTTCAAAGGCCCGGGGAAGAGTCCGGTCCCTGCGTTTCTTGGCCACGATTTTGACACTCTGCACTTTGCTCAGTTCGATGGGGCAGTCGTCCGAATCATCTTTCTGAAATACACAGAGGGGAAGAATGTGAGGCAATGCCCAGGGTAAACAGAGATCCCAGATTATGGGTGAAGTTTTGAGAAGGCTCCAGAGCCACCTGGGGCCAGGTAGGCTGGCATTTCCCTCTTTCCCTGTGGTTGTTGCAATTAAGGGGAAAGCTTGGTGGTATAGGATTATAGATTTCCTGCTGCAAGGGTTCTTGGAGGTCATCTAGTTCAACACCCATTTTACAAAGGAGGAATCTGAGGCCTGGAGAAGTTACTTGTCCAAGGTCATACAGGTATTGGTGGCAGGACTGGGATTCATATCCAGGCTTTCTGACTCTAAATCCATATTTCTTCCCTCTATACTACACGGATTCCCATCACAGCACCCAACAGGCTAAGGTATAAGCAAGAGGTCAATATGGATATGGAGATATCAATATTGGTACCCTAACAGGTACATTTCATATCAGTAAGATAAACAATTTTTTGGCAATTATTTTATAGTGTCATTGGGAGAGCTTTTATGTCAGCCCTCTTATTCTTAGCCTTTTATAATAATAGGGCAGGGATGGGTCAGGAGAGCATTTATAAAACTAGTGAATATGGAACTTTGAGTAATAGAGGGAAGGAAAAGTCAGTCTTCTACTAACTTCCAAATGACATTAAGAGAGATGAGGACTGGACTTCTGATGTTGACTGAGGAAACTCCCTTTAGCTATGTAGATGGGGCTCTTTTCTACAACTTAATCTTAGAGAGTCGTCCAGGGGCATAGACATTATTTTTTGTTGTTGTTGTTTGTCCTTCATTCTCGAAGAGGACCATGACATAGGAGTGATGTCGTAACTGTACGGTGAATTTGATTTAAGTGAAGGAGGGCTGTGCAAGGTCACCAACCTCACTCTCTCCTCCAGAGCCATCTGGGTCCAGTGGCAAGATCTACATCAGGACAACTGGTGATAGCCCTGGATGTTTAAGGCAACGGGGGTTAAGAGACTTGCCCAGGGGGCAGCTAGGTGGCGCAGTGGATAGAGCACTGGCCCTGGAGTCAGGAGTACCTGAGTTCAAATCCGGCCTCAGACACTTAATACTTACTAGCTGTGTGACCCTGGGCAAGTCACTTAACCCCAATTGCCTCACTAAAAAAAAAAAAAGAAAGAAAAAAAAGAGACTTGCCCAGGGTTATACAGCCAGTAAGTGTCAGAGGCAGGATTTGAACCCAGGTTATTCTGGCTTCAAGGCCAGTTCTCTATCTACTATGCTTTGCCAAATCCAATATTTTATATTGATTGTCAAGTGTCATCAGTGTAACTCAGTTCAATAAAATCTCATTATTTCAGATTCTATAACATGACAATGCATTGTAAACTACATGAGACTAGGCTTAAGTTTTCTTTTGCACCATCTGTAAGGAAGAGATGTTACTGAAAATATTCATATAAACAGGGATTATTTTAAGAAAAAAAAACTTTTTAAGACTCAAAGGACTTCCCTGTCATCTATTTCAATGTAAACAATGCCTATGTTAATGCTAAGTTCATTAAAGCAGTCCCTTTAAGTATCTCTCCTAGGCAATGCTTTATTAATGGAGTAGTCTCATTTTGTACCTAAAAGTAATAAACTGCATTTCTCTGAAAATACTCTGTGGTTTTGATTTGGTTTCTGCTAATTCAGAGAGAAAGTTGAAAGAGAAAATGAAAAAGAACAGAGGAAAAGGGGAGAAAAAGAGAGACAACAAGAGCTGGTCTAAATTCTTTTAAAGAAAGGGTTAATCAGAATTGCTGAATCACGTGGTTGAACAACTATTCAGTTTGGCTTTCAGGATCTAAGTTTCAGCTTTCTGTCAGACATGAACATTCTTCTGCGTCACAAGAGAGGGTCTTTCATATTGCTAATAAAACTGGAGCAGGTCTGCCGATTGTTGGTAGATTAGCGGGTCACTTGAGAGTAGAAGTATTTTGCTGTGGTCCTTATGTAACCCAATATCATTCTCTAAAGTATCAGCCATATGTTCTATTAGATTATTGCAATTATAAGGTTTAAAATTAATTAGCCGATTATAAAATATTATCCATAAAATAGCAATTGAAGTTTTTTTTTTTTAAAGGGATCTTCCTAGACTTTGTTAGAGATTAGGAAGATTACTTTTGTGAATTGAATTTGTTTTTTCTTAAGAGCTATAAGGAATCACAACCTCATGAGTGTTTCCTTCAATTAACAAAGATTTCAGTTGACCATTTTGTTTTTTAAAAGCAAAATTTTACTGATTCCTTTTGCTTTTATATTAGTTATTTCTGAACACAGTTGCTCAGTTCCTTCAACACCTCCCCACTCCCCGCCCCCAGTGTTTGGGTACCTGGTTACAAAAGAAAAAAGAATCATAATTAAGCAAAACCAACTGACACAGCAACCGTGTCTGACAGCATTCTGAACCAGTAGTCCAAGGAAAGGAGGGAGGTGAATTTCCATGTCTCTTTTCCATGTAGATGCATAGTATTTTACTTAGTTTTAATGTTTGGATACCCATTTTATTAATTTTATTTTTACTAATGCCTTTTGTTTTTATATTTCCCCAATTAGGTCTGTAGTGTCCTCTTTCCTTTCCCTGCTCCAAGACATCCCATTTCTCAAAGAATCAGAAAGAAAGAGGAAAAAAACCACTTCGGCAAAACTAACCAGCCTTCAGGGAGCCTGAAAGCAGAGGCAATGTTTGTTCTCCACCTTGGCAAAGAAGGCTGGGAGGTGCATTTCTCATATTTTTTTTTCTGGGGCCACGTCTGTCATTATATTTATGCAGTGCTGAGAGTTTTCATGGTAATTATTGTTATTCTGTGCATTTCCAATGTCGCAGTCATTGATGCATTGTATTCCTGGTTTTGCTTACTTTGTATCAATTCATAGAAGTCTTTTTATTTAGAGGCCACTAGAAGGCACCACACTGCACAGGATGCCAGGCTTGGATTTAGGAAGACAGGAGTTTAAATTTGGCCTCCTACACTCACTAGCTGTGTGACTCTGGGCAGATCATTTAACTTCATGTCTTTTTCATTTTCCTCATCTGTAAAATGGGACTAACAATTGTACCTTACTCCCAAGGTTGTTGAGAAGATCTAATGAGATAATATTTTTAAAGTGCTTAGCATAGTATCTGGCACATACTAGGTGCTTAATAAATGTTTGTTTCCTTCTCTCCATGCTTTTCTGGTTACTTCATATTTATCAAATAACCATTTTAGCAGCCTTTTGAAAATGTTTCAAAGGATAGACATGTTCCCATACTATTTCTTTTGTTTTTGGTGCTGTTGTTTTTCTATTTTGAGGTTTTACGTCATTGCTCTGATTTTTCTCTTATAACATGACTAATGCAGAAATATGTTTAATGTTATTATGTATATATATCTATATCTACATCTATATAACCTATATCAGAATATTTATGTTCCATTAAAAAAAGTTGCATTAAAGTTTCTAAGGTAGCACTGATGACCAACTCGAGCTGCCATCACAGATTCCTCCCAAAGGGGTTTTCAGACCTTAGGAATAGGGACAAAAATATCATCTTGTGTAAGATTTCTAATATAGAAGGCTGAAAGTTGCAGAGTTTAGACCAAGCCTCACAGACAACTTCTGCCCTTTAAAAGGCTAATATCATAGCTGTGATGTATTAATAAGCCAAGCAGTTCAAGTTCAGAATTTGTGATTATTCTGACATGAAATACTTTAGGTAGGTGCTAATATTTCTTCCATTTTCAAGTTGAGGAGATGGAGGCAACAGAAGTTTGGCCACTAAGTGGTGAATTTTTCTTAGTCACGGATGTTCTCAAAGGCTATCTGTCCACTTAGGTGAAGAAGAATTGTGATCTTGAGGGTAGGGGGTACCCCTCACCCCCACAAAATCATGACTCCTCAAAGTATGAGAGTTTTCTAGATGATAGGAGTGCCTGACACACAGCAAGAGCTTAAGAAATGTGACTTAATCAGGACAGGAGAAGGAAGTCAGTCCACTCTGCTGCCAATGTCTCAGAGAGGAATATAATTAAAGTGTTTGACAGGGAAGAGATAAGCACCAGTTTTGATTCAGCACCAAGACAAGATGCCTTGCTGGTCAGTGGCATTAAAAGTGTTAGTACAAGCATGCAGAAATACTGAAAAGCATAGAAACTTACAGACTTCCCTTTCCTAAACAGAAGCTGATTGCCGGCCAGGGTAAAATAACGAGTCTTCCACCTTTTAATGAACTTCCATCTTACTTGTTTCTCTTTTAGTTTTCCTTCCATGAGTGGTTGGCCATCTTGATTTACAACTGGGGAAGGTGGAAACAAAAAAGATTATGAAGACATTCATTTCCCTTTATTTATTTTGGCAGGAAATCAAAAGTCTTAGCACAGTACAATGAACCCAAATTCAATAAAACAGATTTGAAGAGTCATTCCATAAATTATGAAACCAATTAAGTCCCCCCACCAAACCCCCCAATTCAGACATGATTTTAAGCAAGCTGTTGGCACTGCTGTTTTACGGGCCTAAAGTGTCCACTATCGGTTTGGGCAACTAATGTTCTGGGAATCAGTTACCTCTGTTTTCAGTTTGCCATTCTTTCAGATGGGATAACACTGATTTAGAAAAGAGGTAAAAGCCTTCTCAAAACTATTTTCTGTACCCCAAGTCCAAGTTACTTGACATTGTGCCATTAGTAACTGATTTTAAAGAAAACATTTGACCATGATTTGTAACCTAGTCACAGCTTAGGAATGAAACTCTAAATGGTCAGAAAGTCAGAACATTTTCTGCAGTGATCAGTAGGGTATCACACTATCCTCCCTTCCCCAAACTATATAATGAAACTATTGAAGCAAATCTATTCAACTTTGATTTGATCTGCCACATATTTAATTACATCATAATGGTGAGTGGTCATAAAATGAGGAGATTATTTTGCAATAAGGAAACTATTTACTCAAATGGAGAAAAGAAGATGAAATCCTTTGCTTACTGTAGAAATACCTTACCTATATAGTATTTATTCATTCACTGGGCTTGAGTTAAACCAGACACTAGGCCAGGTGATAGGCATACTAAATAGAAATGAGGACACCCTTGACCTTAAGACGCTTTCATTTCACTGAAGAAAACAACACACACACACACACACACACACACACACACACACACACACACACACACACAAGTAAATACATAATGTATCCAAAGAATTGGTCCTTATGAGGAAGCCAACTTTTACTTTGTGGCACTAGGACAAAGATTTACCCAGGGTTCCATAGCAATACATATTCAAGGAAGGATTTGAATTGATCCAATATTGAATGTATGTGTCCAGCTCTCTATCCACTGTACCTTGTGAGTTCCCTAACATAGGAATGACCCAGGTTAAAAATGAAAGTGTTGGCACATTTTTCAGAATTCACAAATTCGGTTACACTTCAGGCTAAAGCATATGGGGCTTCTTTCAACTCAAACACAGCAGGGGTATTATATGTTATCTTTCCTCTCCCACACCAGGATTACAAGAGGGCCCCATTTTTATGAAGATAACCATCTCACGTTCAACTTTCCTCATTTTCCACTCAACAAATTCACTGTTTTTGATTTCTGGACCAATTGTTATTTGAAATTTTTAGGCCAAATGAAAACCTAATGGCAGAAAAAAAAAGGGCCCGAAGATAGGCTTAAGTTAAATACTTAGAAACTTTAATCTCTGCTTCTACCCCTTGCCCTGCCCCCACAACCTTTTTGAAAGCTGGAAACAAGGGCAGATTTCCACAAACCAATCTCCTTTCCAGAGTGGAGCCCCCCTAGTGCTCCTTGGTTTCCTGTTGCTGGGGTTATGGACTCAAAGATAGATCTCATTTACCTGGCATTCTTTCTACTGGCATTTCTCTGGGCACCAAAGTCTTTGTAGAAAACAAATCCCTCTCTTTTGCAGCCAGTTAAGGAAAGAAGAAGTCATTGTATTGGTCATTACTTGTGCAAGTTTCAGATTTTACTCTTTTGGAGGAATTTCTTAAGAGAAGAAGGAATGTTGTCTGACTCAGTGAGATAAATAGCATGGGATGTTTGGGAGGTTCAAAGCACTAACCTAGGGCTGTCTGTTCACATAATCTTGAGCCCATCACTTCTTTCCTCCATGGTTTGGGGGTGGTGACATGTGGTGGAAAGAGAATGATAATTCATAATTGTAAAATACAGATCTTTCCATGTATTTGAGCCTCCCCAAAACAAACAAAGTAGACAGTTCAGGTACAGGTGTTATTTGCCCCATCTTACACATGAGGAAACTGAGGCTGAGGAAAGTTAAGTGACTTGCCCTTGGTGACATAACTAGTAAATTTCTGAGGTAGGATTTGAGCTTGGCTCTTCTTGTCAGGGCATCTGGGTTCAAATTCCACTTTGGTCAGTTACTGTGTGACCTAGTACAAGCCCCTTATTCTCTATGAGCTACAGGTTCCTCACGTGTACATTGGAGGCATTGAATTTGATCATCTCTAAGGTCCCTTATAACTGGAAAGCTATGATTCTATGACTAATCTCCCTGACTGTCTCTGTCTCTCCCTCCCTTTGTCCCTCCCCCCTCAAATTTGTACATAGTTGATTGTTTGCAGGTTGTGTCCCCCCTTAGACTGTAGGGAATCCAGTCTACAGTAGGGACTGTCTTTTGCCTTTCTTTGTATCTTTAGTGTTTTCTTAACACAGTGCCTGCTACACAGTAGGTGTTAAATACATCCTAGTTGACTATGGCTATAGAATTCTTAGAATTTCTAGATTCCTTCGAAACAGCTCAAATGCAAGCTCCACTCTGATCCCTTGAACTAGTACTGTCTCCCTTCCCTTCCCCATTATGTTATATTCATTTTGTATACACTCAGATGTGTATATGTTGTATCTCCTAATAGAATGTAAACTTTTCTCGAGAGCAAGGACTATTTTATTTTTGTCTATCTGTGGTGGCAGCACAATCCCTGACAAATAATAATCTATCATTTAGTGCTTGTTGATTGATTAATCTGGATGTGACTGAGGAACAATTGACAGGTCAGGGCAGTTTCTGAGATATACGGCTCTTTTACTTAGCACAAGTTAAAAGTTTTCAGTAATACGAGCCTCCCTGAGGAGGTGCTATTCTTCGAATTCATTTTATATTTCTGTGTGTATATGTGTGTGTTGTTTCCTTCAGCAAAATGTAAGCCCCTTGTTCTTATTTCTGCTTTGGTGTCCCCATCAACTCACACAGAGTAACTTGCTTCAAGCCTTCTGAATGAATATTGGTAGGGAGTTTAGACATCAAGCAATTACCTTGCTTATAACTTTCCATCAGAAGCCCTTCAGGTTCAAAATCCCATGATCTTATGACCTCATGATGTATGTTAACTTTGATGTTAGGCAAACATCAAAGCAGCTTTATATGCTGAAATTTTCAAATCACATGGAAATACACAAACACGAATGCGGAACAGACACCCATTTCATTGGAGGAATGCAATTACTCTTCTTTTTAGGCATAGTTTTCCTTTCTGAACTGTATCTTCTTCCTCTTAATACAATGGTGCACTTATTAACTCCATTATCCCAGACAACCCTAAAACATACAAAATAAAAAGATCCTGGATCTGAGATCTTTTGAAATCATGACTCATTCTGGTCCTTTCTTCTACAAGAATCATTCTGAGTATTATGTAGAGAATTAGGCACAAGTTTTTCAGCAGTGCAGACTAAAGTGTTTTATTCAAAGAGAATTTGTCCCAGAGTCTCAAAGGGAGGCCTGATAGGATATTGCCCAAGGAAATGGGAGAGACCTGATGTGGACAAAGATATAGTATCCACAAGTACTCAGGATAAGAAGCCTGAGACAAGATAATAGAGACTTAACAAAGAGCTGGAATATGAAGGCCCCCAATGGGTTGCAGTGAAACCACGAATTTTTACCATAGAACAAAACTTATCAGGCATGAAATGAGAAACGAATGAAGAAAAAGATAATGGGAGAAAGAAGTCTGAGAAGGAACAAAGTCTGGGGAAGAAACGCGAGCATATCTTCAGAGTAGTTGGAGTCTAGCACTGGGACCTAACAACAGTATTGACCTCAACCTATTTAGGAAAAGCCAAGATCTCTGTGTCTGCAGGATTGATTTTAAAATAATTTGTAAAGGGCAAAAGTAGGGCATGACTAGAAATGTTTTTCCAGTCTCTTTTCCATGTTTCCTTTGCAATTAAGTTGTCCAGATGTGTGTAGTACATGGCTATTCTTAAAATACGTCAAAGACTATTGCTTGTTCGTATAAGAAAATAATTCCCTTGTGATGTCACAGTCACCTCATTTACAAAGCAAGATCTAATTTTCTATGAGGATTACCACATTCATTTTAAAGAATAATATACAACGTTGTGTTGTGCCTTCATTATTTAATTTCTGTAGTGAGGCCACCACTTTACATTTTGTAGGTCTGACCTCTTGCCTGAAAATTCTGTGTATATATCTAAAACACAGCTGATTACTAAGCATAGACTAACTTGCCAATTGATGGACTGATTCTCTCAAAATACCCCAATTTTTCTAACTCCTTTCTACCCAATCTGGAAAAAAAAAATCCTGCATTTAAATCATTTGTCACTGCATTCCATATGTAAATATTCCGAAGTACCAAGCAGAATACTTAGTGAATAAGTTGGAACTCAGTGCAACAGGCATTTATTAAATCCCTACTATGTGCAAAGTGCTATGATAAGTAGTAGGGACACAAAGATTTTATGCAGTCTTCTTCATATTGAGCTTTCATTACTTTAAAAACTTCAAGTCTTTTAAAACAAGCTAGGGTCTAGCCATGCTTCTGTATTTGTGAAGTTGATTTTTTAAAATAAAAAACCAAGAAAAAGACATGCTACACAGTTATTCTTACAAAACCTGATCTTTTAGATCTAGCCCGATTCTCTAGCTCATTGGAATCTTTTTGGATCCTGGTCCTTTCATTCCTTCTAACTTTGTGTTATCTGAAAATGTGATAAACATGTAGTCCACGTCTTTATCCAAGTCATTGATGAAAACATTAAAAGGCATGAGGCAAAGCACAGATTCCCAAGGTGCTACAATATTGATCTTTCAGGTTGAGATTGGACCATTAATGACTCGTCTATATGTCTGGCCATTCAACCAGTACTGAACCAGCTTAGCTGAACTGTTACTGACTTTAACACTTCTCCATCTTGTCCACAAGCATAACATGAATAATATTTGTCAGATGCTTTACTTAGCAAATATTTGACTACCTAAAGTATATCACATTTCCCTAATCTACTGATTTTGTCTTGCTTTAATTGGAATTGGAATTTTCTAACTCCTGGGTCATAAAGTAAGAGCCAATGTGTAGTGGGTGGAGAGAGGCAGCCTTCAAAGTCACAAAAGACCCAAGCCATGTACCCCTGGCATGTCACTCAACCTCTTAGGTCTCCCAGCAACCCTCTAAGACTGACTTATGGAGAAAGTGCTGACCTACAATGGGAAAGGGGCTTTCCTCACTGGGAGTGTGATATCACATATCTAGTCACTATCTGATATCTTGGGTCATAAAATAGCCTTAACATTTTCTAAGAGATTTCACCTTTTAATTCTTACACCTGTGGAGGGGTAATTGACATTGATTTATTCATTTTGGCTCAATATTGTAAAGACAGATGCTTCTTCCCTCAAATATACTGATATATGATTTAGTGTGCTCTTCATACAGAATATGTTCAATATTTAAAACACATTTTTACGAGTTCCTTTGTGGATAACCTCAGAATTGCTGTGCTGCAAGTCACAAGCCTGTCAGGCATTTTTTTTTTTTACCTTAAACCATGTGGCCCAATATAGAAATATGCTAGGATTGGAAAGTGATCCCTAAAGGAAAATTAAAATTAACCACCAGAGGGCTTTGGGTCACTGATCTTAGCTTGATTTTCACTAAGGCTCATAAATTATTGGATTCCAGGTTCATCATACTCATGCTTTTTTTTTTTTTTTGTAGGTACAGTGAAATGTTAGTATGATCTCCACAAATCTTGTTTCTTTTCACAAAGTGTTGAAGCTACCCAGCTTATAACAAATATGGTCATAAAACAAAGCTTCCCCCCTGGTCCCTGAAAAAGCCAAATCATGCTTTTGTTAATGTTTGACTTCACATTATAAAATGAATTCTGTTTCTGTCCCTTCCCCCTAGAACTGCTCCTGGTTATCCTTTAATTACAAGCCTGTGGATTCTGAGATCAGAGTCTGGGAAACCATTGTCCCTGTTGGTCATTTGTTTCATTTCACCACAATGTCCGCAAATACAGAGTGTTCTAAGAATCTCACTGCAGGTTTAAGCTATTAAAGTCCTCTTACTTTTGAACAAACCCACTTGTTGTTCAACTTTCTATCAAAGAAAATGGAATAAGAAATATTTAAATCCTAAGAGTAGAGCAAAAATCTACAATAGGGGCAGCTAGGTGGTGCAGTAGATAAAGCACTGGCCCTGGATTCAGGAGGATCTGAGTTCAAATCTGACCTCAGAAACTTGACACTTACTAGCTGTGTGACCCTGGGCAAGTCACTTAACCCTCCTTGCCCCGCAAAAAACAAAAACAAAAAAAACCCCAAACCTATAGTGCACTGAATGGGAGTAGTGTTCCTACATCTAATTGCTTCTGTATAATCAGTGATGGTAGCTAGGTGGCACAGTGGGTAGAGCCCTGGGCTTGGAATCAGAAAGACATCTTCATCAGCTCGAATTTGGCCTCAGAGAATAAGATTTTATTATTGTGATATCATTATGATAGGTGATATTTGGAAGCAGGGAGATCTGAATTCGGTTCCACATAAGACACTTACTAGCTATGTGATTCTGGGAAAGTCACTTAAACCTGTTTGCCCCAGTTTCCTCATCTTTAAAATGAGCTGGAGAAGGAAAAAGCAAACCATTCCAGTGTCTTTGCCAAGAAAACCCCATATGGGGTCATGGAGAGTTGGACACAAGTGAAATGACTCAACAACAACAACCACCATCAACAATCAGTGACATACTGATGCATACTGTAATTTGAGTGACTTTTATTAAAAGAGGGACAAACCCTATAGGAGCATATGGAAGGAAGGAATTTTAAACTACTGTATATTGAACATAAGATTTTTTTTTGGCCGAGTTATTCCTAGACGCTCGCATAGTATCTTTGCCCTTACCAATGTGGGGACTCCCTCCAATAAAGCAGATAGAAACCCATCCAAGCCTGCCCATCCTGTGTGAATCCTTCCCATGTCCTATAATTCACCATAAAGAGTCCAACCAATGTGCTGGGGAGCATGTCCCATTTGCCATATGTGTGTATACACACATATATACATATGTGTGTATATACATATACATACATACATAAGTGTATGTATATACACACACATAAGTTTTGCTGTGTAACAATGGAGCACACGGGCTATTGATTTTCTCTTCTCTCCTTTAACTATTTTTAAAAAATTAAGTCTAGTGATTGGCATACATAGGCAGAAACAACATTTAACTTCTGATGAAATTGTAGAGCTAGGAAAGTTTGTCAGAACCAGTCAGTCAGTAAACATTTATTAAGTACCTATCCCATACCAGGCACTGGGTTAAGCACTGGAGATATAAACACAAGCAAACAACAGTCTATACCACCCAGCCCATTTTCATATTCATCTGGGTAAAGTATTATCTTTCCTAATTTTAATAATGCCCAGAAATGGAAAGGCTACAATCTTCCATTTGAATCCCTTGCAGGGTCTGTCTCTTTGGAAAATAAGAATTATCTTATTGTGATATAATTATGATAGGTGGGGGGCAGCTAGGTGGCACAGTGGATAGAGCACTGGCCCTGGATTCAGGAGGACCTGAGCTCAAATCCGACCTCAGACACTTAATACTTACTAGCTGTGTGACTCTGGGCAAGTCACTTAACCCCAATTGCCTCACCACCCCCCAAAAAAGAAAAAAAATGATAGGTGGTGCTTGGAGGCAGAAAGATCCAAATTCAAATCCCATCTCAGCCACGAGCTGGACGAGTCACCTCAACCTCTCTCAGCCTTAGTCCCCTCATCTCTAAAGAGGGGATGATAATAGGGTTCTTATGAAGATCAAATGAAACATTTTATGTACAGTGCTTTGTAAACTTATTGCTAGGTATTCTGTGTGTTCTGATCACTGTAAGCTTTTGAAGTCAGAGGTAGTATTCAGCTCTAAAGAGAAGGTAAGACATGAAGCCGTCTGAACACATTCCTCCAATGTGATTCAATGACAAGCATTTAAGCGTTTATTGTGTGTCAGGTGCTGTGGCCCCCAAAGGAAGAGCCAGGAGTAATGAATGGGTGAAAGATGCAAAGGGACCGTTTTAGGTTTGATCTCAGGAAAAGCAAAACCCCAAACTTCTCCACAATGAGTCCTATGCCAAAGCGGAATGAACTGTTCTTTTTTGTTTGTTTGTTTGTTTTTGTTTTTTTGGTGGGGGCAATGAGGGTTAAGTGACTTGCCCAGGGTCACACAGCTAGTAAGTGTCAAGTGTCTGAGGCCGGACCTGAACTCAGGTACTCCTGAATCCAGGGCCGGTGCTTTACCACTGTGCCATCTAGGTGACCCCGGAATGAACTGTTCTAGGAGGGACTTGGTTCCCCATCATGAGAAGGTCTTCAAGCAAAGACTGCCTGACTTCCTGTTTGGTGTTTTGTACTAGCCATTCTTTATTAGGCATGGGTTAAACAAGGCAGTCACTGAGGTCCTGTACAACTCTGAAATGCTGCTTGCAGAGTCCCATCACCGAAGGAATTTATATTCTACTGGGGGAAGGCACCCATACACAGATTATAAATATAAAATACATGCAAAGTTAATGCCAAAGAATTTCCCAGTGTGATTGTGTGTTAATGGGGACATTAACTGGGGGAGGAAAGCAGGGAAGACTTCATATAGGAGGTGGCTCACAAGCTGAACTTTGCAGGGAGCTTCAGACTCTAGGAGATTCGAACTCAGAAACTTAAAAGCCTTTTCCCAAAATCTTTTACATTATGATTTCCTAGGGACCAAGAGAATAAATCCCACCCTGGTGAATCTCTCATATGCCAGTGAAGGCAATGAAAACTCAACCTCTAGATGTCTTAGATGAGTATAAGAGCATAGGCAGCTTGAGGTAAAAAGAGTGAAATCCCCCAACTCTTCAATTTTCTGAAAGTGACTAACTGCCAAGCCAGACACATTCCAAAATGATTCAGCTGACTAATCCTTCAGGCTTGATTTGCTGCATACTTCCAAGATGCAGGAGCCATGAATAGAAGAGATTGGCCTTGTTCTTCAGAAAGAATCTCAGTTGTGCTGAGTCCAATTGTGTAATCTCTACGTCCTCATTCTTGTGGCCTAATGGTGTCCGTAACAAACACTACAAGCCCAGCCTATTCTCTGAGGAGTCTTCGCTTATTTTATGGCTACTCTGATCCTCTACATTGTAATCTTCAAAAGTGATTAAAGGAAAATGAATCAGCATTTGGACGGATTGAAAATAACTTCTACTGTAATCATTTCCCACATGCTAAATGAGAGAAGAATCTACTGTTATCCAGGCAGCATAAATCACCAGGGAGAGGGAGTACATTTTGAGAAATTTCCACTTGTTTCTTTTTAACTCCACAAGATATTTTAGCCGGAGGGAGTCATTTCCTTTGGAATTTCCCTTGTTACCTATTAAGGTAAGCTTCCAACATGCTCAGTGTCTTCCATTTCAGTTTTCTCATCTATTTATCCTGGTGGAGTCCTAGCCTACTCTTCCTAGTGTTGGATTTCCTCTGTCTTTATCTCAGTCCAGTTGGGTAAGAATGGAAAGTGACAGAAGCCTAGAGATTCCTCTGTCTTTATCTCAGTCCAGTTGGGTAAGAATGGAAAATGACAGAAGCCTAGAGAAATCCAATTGTTTAAGCCTTGGTGTACTTTCACTTAGTGGGGAAAATGCAGAAGACACTTGGAGTTCAAAGGTTCACAAATGCTTAAATGTGGAAAGGGGCTTTAAGAGGTCAATTGGCTCAGTCCCCTGCCTTCAAGAAATGGAGCTGAACCATGCAAGGAGATAAGACTTTTCTAATGCACTCCCAGTTGCTTAAATACACTCATTGTAGTATCATAAGAATATAGATCAAGAAAGGGACTCCAGGAGCCAGCTAGCCCAGCCTCTTCATTTTGAGGAACCTGAGGCCCAGGAAGGTTAAGTGATTATTCAAGGACATATGCATAATAAGTGGCAGAGGTAGGATTTGAACCTGGGTCAGCCAACTACAAGGAAACATTCTATATTAGCTCCCAGAATCCTGTTGCTTGCCACTCTTCACTTCTCCGTATCTTATGTAAAAGGATGACTCTATTGCTCCATCATGACCTTAGCCCCCTTCCACCAAGAAGGGATGGGTTTCTAGTTGTTCTCCTTGCATTGTCCAAGGCTATAGCAGCTGAAGACAAGGTCTAAGCCACCTGGTATATAGCCTTTCATTCCTCTCTATATGTTCCTGATTCTCTGTGTTTCTTTCTCCACCCTAACTCAGCAGCCTTTTGACCCTGCAGCCTCTTCCTTTGATTAGTCAGTTTTTCCTCAAACCTTTATTTTAAGGAAAGAGACCAAAGCAGTCATGGTCAGGTTTTCATTTCTCTGGAGACTTCTCCAGACTTCTTTCTCCACTCTGACCATAAGTGCGCTAACTTTTCTCCCCAATTCATGGCCCACAGTGGATGCTCTTAGTTTTCTTAATAAAGTATCAGACAGGGGGGGCAGCTAGATGGCGCAGTGGATAAAGCACCGGCCCTGGAGTCAGGAGTTCCTGAGTTCAAATCCGGCCTCAGACACTTGACACTTACTAGCTGTGTGACCATGGGCAAGTCACTTAAACCCCCATTGCCTAAAAAAAAAAAAAAAAGTATCAGACAAATTTGTCCTGTTGATAGGGTCAGGGAAAGGGAGATTACTCCCTTGGTTTAACAAGGTTTAGAGTGGATATTGTTGACAGGGTGATATGGAGTCAATCAGGGAGCAATGAAAGGATTACTGTGAGATTCAGTAACAGATTTGTAGTGGACAGCCGGCAATGTTTTGGGACGTATTCCAGTAATATTCGGCAGCAAATGAACAGCATTAGAGAAGGTAGATGAGGGAGGTCAAATGGCAGCAATGGGACAAGGGGCAATGAATTCATCACCAAGTGGCCAGGCTACTGGTTATAAGCTTTTCCAAACTTAGGTAGACTGGTCCACAGAAAGCAGTACGTATGTTTTTGCTGGGAGCATACTTAATAATCATAATAGCTAACACATACAGTGGTTTCAGGTTCACAAAGTGCTCTCAGTGTATTATCTTATTTGATTCTCACAACCACCTTATGGAGTAGGTGCCATTATTATCCCCATTTGCAAAATTGGGAAACTGAAGATAAGCATGGTTAAGTAATTTGCTCAGGGACATATAGCTAGTGAATGTCTGAAGACAGATTTGAACTAAGGTATTCCTGACTCCATGTCCAGAGCTCTATTCCCCATGAAGACTCAAAATCAGAGGATATTTGAAACCTTGCAGACTTTACAATATGGCAAAACTTGTTAGAACTTGTACCCACCTGGCATAACCTTTGAGAACCCAAGTGCCCCTAGATACAAAAATGAGACATCTGAGTAGGACTCCTTGGAAATTGGTATCTTCCTGATAGCCTGAAGTTCTGTAACAGTGCAGAATCTCCTAAAGGAGACCCATAATCCCAGAAAAATACTTCATCTGTGATACGGGCCAGGGCAGGTTTGAGTTAATGATACACATTCCCACGATGCCATGTGGGGCTCTTGTGATCAAAGTTAGGGTATGGCTCTGGGGCACTTTGAATAAAGTTCACCTTCTGGTGGATTGATCAGGGACCCAGATATGGGCCCTTTGGGCAAGGAGAATACAAAGTCAGATCTAGGACTCTGGTAGGGGGCTCCTGAGATCCTTGGGATCTTCTTCATATGTGGCTTTTAACATCCTTTCTGGAAGCTTGGTTATGCTTTTATTTTCCCCATGAACTGGTTTTTCTTTAAATCACTTTGGGGTATGACTGATTTTGACTTGGGGGGGGATATATGAATATATATGTATATGTGTGTATCTATGTATGTGTGTGTATGTTTATGTATATAGATATTCATTTATTACAGTAATTGTTTATCTGAATCCTCAGGCTTAGATTGATTCATTGCACCACACATGTAACCACAATTGGAACAATCTGTAACATGGGGATAGTAATATGAACTCATGAGGGCCACTAGGTGGTGCCATAGAGCACAGAACATCAGGACCTTGGAGTCCGAAAGACCTGAGTTCAAATTGACTTCACATACTTACTAGCTGGGTAGAGTCCCCTAACCCTGTTTGCTTCAGCTTCTCATCTGTAAAATGAGCTGGAGAATGAAATGGCAAATCACTTCTGTATCTCTGCCACGAAAACCCCAAATCAGGTCACGGAGAGTCAAACACGACTGAAACAATTGGGCAACTACCTATAACAACAACATTTAGCACAGTGCCTAGTGCCTAGTAAATACTTAATAATGTTCGTAGAATGACTCACTGATCAATTGATTTTACTATCCTAAAACAAAATTGTATTTAACATTTCTGAATTTCTTGTTTTTGTATCTTGCTGAGACCATGTAAATCACAAACACACATAGGAGCCATACTTCACTAATAGCTAGATAGTTCTTCATGTTCCTCCATTGTATTTTAAATTGGGTCTTAAAATGGAATGTGCATTAAGGGAATAAGTGTCACAGCAGTGGGCCCATTTTCCATAAATGTTGATATAATTTACACAATTATGTAAAGTGCCAAGTCATTGTGAATGCCAACTTTTGGAAAGTTGAGGGTTGATGGCTGGCAATGCCAGTTAAAACAGGAATTCTTTCCATTGTCCAAACAGATTGTTCACATGGGAGCAGGAAGTGAGTAGAGAAATTCAAACTCAGTGATACTTTGGGTGCCAAACATTTTGTTTCACTATGTTCTCTTTCCCTGTTTCTGGCCTCCATTGGAATCTTTAGCCCTGTGTATGTTCTCAGGCTATATTTAGCTCAAAGGGAAGGAATGCAAATAGGAAAGCTTGAATGTGTTAAATGGGGTCTGGAAGGTTTGGGTAACACATTCAGAAAGAAAGGCTATAAGAGGAACTCTTTGTGGGCTTAGCCCCTTCTCCAGGCCTGTTCTAAGGGCATCTTCAGACAGCTACAGCTAAATATTCATGAAGCTAAAGACTCTATGTACTTTCCTGGGTAAGCTCACTCTTGAGGGCCCCTCTGAGCTCCCCAAAACAAACACCTTGCTTCCCTTCCGCTCTCCAATCAAGTTCCTCTTATGCCTTTTTCTTTTTTGGTTGGGGAAATAATGGCTAATTAACAAGTTTTGTAATGGAGGCAACTCTCTTCTTCAACTTCTTGGTTCTTTTTTGAATTACTTTTAAAGCACTCTCCTCTCCCTTCCTCTCCTCCCCTCTACTTAATCTTGGGTCAGTTCGGATTTCTTAATCAGCCAGCAATCTGTGCTCAACTAAAGGGCTCGGGTCCTTAATTGCTCCTTCATACAGGCAGCTCCCTTCTCTATAGGCTAATGCATTTTAATGGGCCCCGTTCCTTTAGCCACTCATTCTGGCTCCATCTGGTGAAATAAACAAACTTTTCCAACTCAGTGTCAACATCTTGGCAAGGAACAATAGGATCCGGTGTTATAATGGAGAATCTTGAAGATGCAACAACAAAAATAATGTTAGAATGAATGGAGCGAATGCAGGTGGTACCATCAAGGCTGTCCCCAAAGGCAAATGGACAAAACACCCCCACACTTGCCCTTTCGGTGGGTCTGTGCTCTCTTCAAATTGCCTGCTTCACCCACAGTCATTACAAAGAAACAACAAGCTCAAACATCCGGGGATTGCTTAGAAGCCCAAGGGAGGAGTTTTTCTATTTTCAAGATGAGTGAAGCTTTTGAGACATAGAGTTATTGTTGAAGAATCTTGGACAAAATAAAATCATTATATGTCCAGCTATTATTAATCATTCCCTTTTACAGAGGAAGAAACTGAGGTTGATAGAGGTTAAGTGATTAGTTACACAGCTAATAAGTATCTGAAGTTGTATTTGAACTCGGATTTTCTGATTCAAAGTCCCACTCTATTCATGGTATCACCTAGCTGCTTCCATGCTAATTAGGGGTTTGGGGACAAAATGCAAATGAAGCAGCCCCTCTTCTTAGGATGCTTCAATTCTTGGTGTGGGCAAAGAACTTGAAAATAGGTAAGTAAAATATTACACACACAGATACATTTGTATATGTATTTATATATAAAGATTAATATAATGTGTACATTGATACATTTACACAGAGCTTTATAAAGGTATCTCTATATCTATCTATCGTGAATAAAAAGGAATTATAAGAGAGGGTTATAGATAGGGCCTTTTTTCTTTTTCTTTCTTTCCTTTTTTTTTTGGTGGGACAATGAGGGTTAAGTAACTTGCCCAGGGTCACACAACTAGTAAGTGTCAAGTGTCTGAGGCCGGATTTGAATTCAGGTCCTCCTGAATCCAGGGCTGGTGCTTTATCTACTTTACCACCTAACTGCCCCCCCCCAGGGACTTTTTTTCTTTGAATGGATTCATCCCTTCTCCTTTCCATTATTTTCTGCAGATTTCTCCCTTCCATCCTCTGGCTATTTATTGGTGTCACTTGGGAGGAAGAACTTCATTAATAATAAAACTATCTGGTATTTCTAGAGTGCTTTAAGGTTTGCAAAGAGCTGTACTCATGTTATCTCACTGACTCGCATGACAATTCTGCGGGGTAGGTACCATAATTGTCTACATTTTACAGAATGTAAAATCACGGGTGTAGAACCTCGGGGAAAGTCACAGTTGGTCCTATGCCTGCCTTTGCAACTCAGAATCACTCATGGAATTTGCACAACATCAAGCAGCTGAGGACCATCTGCAGTTTTCTGTCAAAACTGAGCCCCGCCACAAACTGGCTTCGAGAAACCAAGGAGACCCTTACCTGTCGCCTTTTCTGGATTATTGCACATGAAGCACTGCCATGCTCCTGCTTCTTCACTAAAGCCAAACAAATCAAAGAATCTCACTTCCTCCAGATGTTGCTGCACCTGGTCCAGGTCCTAGTTCAGTAACAAGAAACACAAACAATAAAAACTGCTCTGGGTTGCTCCAGGCCGTGGGATGACTTGGAAAATGGAAAATGAATTCATTCATTATTATAGCCACTTGGTAAATAATTGCTCAGTGTCTACCTATCAAAGACCTCTGATAGACACTCTGTGGTCAACTCCAAATCCTACAAATAAAAACCAGGAGTCTCCCCTGATGTCTGACTCTGATATGCCATCCTGTGCTTTCCGAGTTCTTAGAGGCTATGCCAATGGAACATGACCCTGGTGAAATCTACAATCACAGAGATCTCAGTATTTCCAAATGCTTTCTAAGGCACACCTGCCATCGGTAAGCAAGCATTGTTTCCCTGTGTTATGATGGAAGGCATACAAAGGCTTGGAGGGCTAATCTTCGTGTCTTTGCTCAAAGCTGGGGCACAGCCAGAATCAGAATTCTGCAGCTTTAATTTCCTTATTTTTCCTTTCTTCTACAGGTGTGTAAACTTAGTGTCTTTCTCTGCAGAGACCACAACTCCAAAGTTCTCCAGTGATTTCAGAAATTGTACATATAGCGCTTTAGGGAATCAGAGAGGTCAGTGTCAAACTCAAATGGAAATGGATCCCTGGGGGTCTCATATTGACCTAGAAACCTCAAATTAACATTACTCCATATTGTATTATACATATAATTTTTTTTTTTTGGTGAGGCAATTGGGGTTAAGTGACTTGCCCAGGGTCACACAGCTAGTAAGTGTTAAGTGTCTGAGGCTGGATTTGAACTCAGGTCCTCCTGACTCCAGACTTATTGTATTGTATTTTTATTTTGTTTTGTCAAGCATTTCCTAATTTCATTCTAATATAGCCAGGACAGCCCTCTGGAGTTTTGCAGCTAAGGGACCATGAGTTTGACACCTCTGAGTCAATCCCAGTGTTTTTATAGATGAGGAATGGAAATTCAGAGAAGGTTAAGCAGATTACGTGAGGCTACTCAAATGGTAAGGAGTCCAGCAGAGATCTGCAACTAGGTTCTCTCTGACTTCCACTCCAACCCACTTTCCAATATGTCATTTTGCCTCATTCAGTTAACCAAGAGCAATTCTGAAAATAGTACCAGAATTTGAAAGATATGTCTTTCTAGAGATCTCTAAATGTTGAACACTTTCTGGGTCTGGATCCGTAAGACTCATCTTCCTAAATTCAAACCTGGCTTCAGATACTTACTAGCTGTGTGACCTTGGGCAAGTCACTTAACCCCTTTTTGCCTCCATTTCCTCATCTGTAAAATTGAGCTGGAGAAGAAAATGGGAAACCCACTCTAGTGTCTTTGCAAGAAACCCCAAAAGGGGTCAGATATTTGCATATGACTGAATCAACTCAACAACAACAACAACAAAAAACAAACAAACAACAACAACATCAACCTGCTTTCAGGAAATGAAATTTCCAGGGTTCAGCTCAGTGAAACATGGTTGAACTTCAAAGTTCAAAAAAAAATTTCAAAGGATCAAGCTACTATAAGAATACAATAATGCCAGTGAAGGCATATCAGGGAAACTGTTAAGATGCCTTCTTAATATCTAAATCCAGGATCTCAATAATTTAGAAAGCATTTGTTCTAAACAAACAAATGAATGAATGAGTGAATAAATAAACAAAATGTGTGTTTTAAAAAATAACTTTCCCTAAGATAGTAACTGAAATATACCTGGAGGTTTTTGTGGGCTTCAAAGAATGAAATTCACACGAACATTATGGTGGTAAAAGTAGATGTTCATCAAAATCTGTTCCAAGGTTATAAAATCTGTGAAAACCTCTATTTGGTCATTTGTTATTTCTCTACATGATTAAGTATCAATCTTTTATCAATAATATTACAGAAACTGTATTCTCACAACAAAATAGTATTAAAATTATATCCTAGGCTTCATTTTTTTTCCTGATCTCAGACCAGAAGCTTCTAAGGTTATTGCTTTTGTCTGTTATTCATTTTATGGGGTGAATAGCTACTTTAGATGTCACACCACCTCATTGGAACCCTAAATCAGGCTTAATACCAAGGACCCTCCTAATTTCTCTACTTTTCTTCCTAATGAGGTACCAAGATTAAGTCATTTCTATCGGTGGAAGATAAGCAATGTCACCACCCTCTAAATCTAGGCTCCATAGGGCAAAGTCTGGGTCCCATTAGACTATAGGAATATTTCAATTTGCTTATTGGTCTTTGATTAGAGCTCAGAGAGTTAAGTGATTTTATCAAGGGTCACACAGCTAGCTTGCATCAGAGGCTCTTCTTGACTTTAAGGCTGTCCTGTCACCTTCGCTGCCACAACGACTCTCCCATTCATTGATGCCATTTCATCTTTCTCTGTACCCCCTGCCCCCATCTTCCTTCTGCACTGGCCAGTTCTAACAGTTCCCCTCCACCCCTCCAAAGTGTACCATATGTCATTTCTTAAACGTTAATGAGAGTAAACCTTAATTACTTTTGAACATTATTTCAAAGTGCCCTTTGTGATAACTGGAGACATCCCAAGTGTTACAGACCTTAACAATCTTGCACTCCCAGGTGGGAGCCCCCCTGAGTAGAAATCATTTCCAGGTATTTTAGCTGAAATGTATATCATATAATAAGCAGGAGATTAAACAAGGTGGCTGGCAGGCAGCCTCAGGGGAAAAAGGGAAAAAATAGCTCTCCTTTGATAGTTACATTCACCAAATTTCCCTCCAAACCAGGTTTCTATTTTAATCCCCTAAGGAGGCGGCATGGAGTAGTCCACAGAAAGAGAAATGCTTTCAGAATCAGATGTTCTTGGGATCAATTTCCCCCTCTGAGACAACAAGTAATAATGAGGACAGGAAGAAAGGCAAAGAAAGCAAAAAGAAATGCTCTATCCTAAAAATGCTGACATTCTAATGGATGAGAACACATATAAAAAGCTATTGGATAGAGCACTAGCCTTGGAGTCAGGAGTTCAAATCCAACCTCGTCTGTGTGACCCTGGGCAAGTCACTTAACCTTCATTATCCCCACAAAACAAAACAAACAAATCTGGCCTCTAGACACTTGACACTTAGTAGCTGTAGTGACCCTGGCAAGTCACTGAACCCCAATTGCCTCACTCCCCGCCCAAAGAAATTTTTAAAAATCTATGCATATATTATATATAAACATCTGATACATATACCCACAATATACATGTACATACCATACATATACACACACACACAGAGTGAGTGTGGTGTGTGTCAGTGAAAAAGGAAGACACCAGCAGCCTGGGTCTAGGGTAGGAAAGACCTCCTTGTAGAAGATGGGGTTTGAGCTGAATTTTGAAGGTATGACCCCTGGTAAAGTCACCTAATGTTTCCATATCTTTAAGATACTCTCTAAAACTACAATATGCACAGCAGGTACTGCTCTTCCTTGGTGAAGGTAGTTCCCTGGTCATGAGTTCCTTATAGCAATGAAACAACATGTTTGCTGTTCTTGTTGTTGAGTAGTTTCAGTTGTAATCAGATCCAAGAAAACAGTTCAAATTATCTCTGTTCCAATTGGAAGAAAGAAGCACCTCACATGCAAAAAGAGTTGTTTTATATTAGATAAGGATAAGAATAATGTCCTGGTAGAGAAAACAAAAGTTCTTTTCTGAACATTTGATTAAGGGGGCAGCTAGGTGGCACAGTGGATAAAGCACCCAGCCCTGGATCAGGAGGACCTGAGTTCAAATCTGGCCTCAGACACTTGACACTAGCTGTGTGACCCTGGGCAAGTCACTTAACCTCATTGTCCCCTCCCCCCCCCCCAACAGCTTAAGCACTGAACATTTGATTAAATGAGCATTTTTTTCCTCCTTTCACAAAAGAATATTAATGAGAAAGGAATTGGGAACAGAATAATCCTCCAGCTACGCCTCTTTAAAAAAACAATCCAGGAAGCTTAGAAAGGGGAGAAGATATTATTTTGCTGACAAATGACAGTATGAGTCAACACAGTGGAGCCTGAAAGGGGGAGAAACAGTCTCTGGTTCTTATAACATCATCGATATCTGCTGAAAGGGAACTGTGAAGCAATTTCCCAGAAATCAGTGAGAGTGACTTACATCTGGAAGGACTTTAAGTTCTGGCAAATTTAAATTCTGTTCCAAAGTGATTTGTTGAGTGGAAGTCCGCTATAGGATTGGCTAATGTGCCGTGTGTGCCTGCACTGAGCACAATCGGTGCAGGCACATATTTCCAGGCCAGTCTGAGTAACACAAACAAGAGAGGGTTTTCCCCTTTATTTATTTAATCCCCAATTTATTCACAAAGGAGTAAGAACTTAATGTTTCCACAGTCATTAACATGTGACTGCATTCCTCTTCTATGGGATAGGAAGGCAAAAATATTATGGATGGATGCAAAAGAAAAGTACATCCTGGTTTCCAGAAATGTTTTTTGGTCTTTAAACTTCTGAGATGTGTTACCATGGAAATGAAAGAAAAGCAAATAATAGAGAAAGTAACTCACTGGGTTCTCAGAGCTCTCTTCACATAATAGTAACACTAAGAATAATCATTCATTTTTATAACACTGAAGTTTTTCAGAGTGATTTATGTGCATTTCTCATCGGGTCAATGGAAATCCCCCTGCACCAGCCGCCATTTATCGGTTTCGTCATTTTCATGTACTGTCATTCAAATTGACAATGCTTTGCCTCCTCCAATGGGCTGTAGCTTCTTCACGGCCAAGAAGTGTCTTTTTGACTCTCCCTGTAATTGCCTTCTAAGGTGTTTTGAACACAGTAGGTGCTTAGTTGATTCTAGCTGTCAAAGGTGCCATAGGAATTATTGAGATCACATTTATGGATGTTGATCATAGGAGTGTGATCTAAATGTGATCTCTCCCAGGGACGGAAGAGGCCATGAGGCCCAACTCCCTCATTTTATAAAGGAGAAAACTGAGGCCCAACAGGTGAAGTTATATGACCCAAGTCATGCAGAGAGTGCTTGAGGAAGGGTTTGGACCCAGATCCTCTGCTTCTATACTCAACACTCTTTCTACTATAACTCTATGTTCATAACAGCTCTTCTACTTCCCATTTTATGTTCTGTACCATTAAAGACCATGAAGTCTTTCTCAAAAAATTCTTTTAGGTTTATTCTTTTACTATCTGTTGTGTTTATAGGAGTAGCCTATCGAGAACTATTACTATATAGTCTGTTTCTACTGAGAGGCAGTGTAGTCCTGTACTTGGACTGCTGGACTAGCAATCAGGAGAGACATGGGTTTAAATTCTGCCATAGGCACTAACTGCTCATGCCTTATACCATCCATGAATATTGGTTTCCTCATCAGCAAGATGGGATAATAATAGCATCTACCTACCTCAGTGTTTCTCTAAGGACCAAATGAGATAATATAGTTGAAGCAATTTGCAAACCATAAAGCCCTGTTGTTGTTGTTGTTGTTGTTGTTGTTTAGTCTTGTCTGATCTTCCTGACCCCATTTGGGGTTTTCATGGCGGAGATACTGAAGTGATTTTTCATTTCCTTCAGCTCATTTTATAGATGAGGAAACTGAGGCAAACAGGGTTGTGACTTGCCTAGGGTCACACAGCTAGTAAGTGTCTGAGGACAGATTTGAACTCAGGTCTTCCTGGCTCCAGACCTGCACTCTAATCACTGCTCCACCTAGCTGCACTATATAAATGTGTTATTATTATCATTATCTGTTTATAATCTGTGAGTGTATATGTAAAATGCTAATAACCAAAGAAGGAAGCTTCTTTGAACTTAGATATGGTTTATTAGAAAACAAGGCCGGGAGGGCAGCTAGGTGGTGCAGTGGATAGAGCACCAGCCGTGGAGTCAGGCGAACCTGAGTTCAAATCTGGCTTCAGACAGTTAACACTACTAGCTGTGTGATCTTGGGCAAGTCACTTAACCCCAATTGCCTCACTAAAAAAAGAAAAAAAAAAAGCAAAACAGGCCAGAGCTCGATTGCATTTAGGGAAAGCACTCACGTTTTTAAATGGCCCAAAGTTATGAGTAGACAAATGATGATGTTTACAGAGCTCTGGTCATTAGTAGGCATTTGAGGCATTTGTGCTGGTATTTCCCACAATAACAGAGCATCAAAGAGAAATATATACCTATATCTATATAACAGATACCATGTTTCTACTATACATACACTTATAAGTATATATATACACACATACATACATACGATACATAGAGAGAAGAGAGAAACCGAAAGCAAAGACAGAGAGATAGAGAGAGGGAAGGAAAGAGAGGAGGGAAGGCTGTGTGAGAAAGAAAGAGGTTTGACACCCAATTTTCGAATAATTAGAGAATGAGAAATGTTGATCATGAAGAATCATTCTATAAGCAAAAAAAGAAAATGGATAGGAAGTTGGATTTTTTGAAGATACTTTGAAGGTCTACTTAAAGTTTGTTAATGTAGAATGAACTGGGGAAAGAGTAAGAAGACAATGAGCTTAAGTAACTTACACCTAATGTCTTCTTTTCCTTACCACCCACTTTTCTCTTGATTGCTTACTTCATAAGTTAGAACAGGTTTGGAGGGGGGAATTAAGAAGTTTTGTTTAGATTAAGTTTGAAGTGCCCGGCGATTGCCAAAATTTGGAGCTCCAGGGTAAGATCAGGGCAAAAAACTATGATATGGCAGTCATTTCAAAGAAATTATAGCTGAAGTCCATGGACACAAATGAGATTACCAATAGAGAAGGACGAGAGAGAGAGAAATACAGGAGTCCTGAGAACATAATTTTTATGGGAACATCAGAAAAAAAGTCAACAAGGAAAGATTGAGATTAAAAGAAAGAGGAAGGGAGTAGGTAGGTGGCACAGTGGATAAAGCACCAGCCCTGGATTCAGGAGGACCTGAGTTCAAATCTGGTCTCAGACACTTGACACTTACTAGCTATGTGACCCTGGGCAAGTCACTTAACCCTCATTCCCCCACAAAAACAAAACAAACAAAAAAAGAGGAAAGAGTAAAAATCCAGATAGTTAACCCCTGAAGTGGGATGGGTGGATATGTAGATGGAGTAAGAGTATTCAGAAGGAGTGAGTAGTTGACAGTGGTCAAGAGAGGATGCACATTAACTAGGTGATACTGGCAACCAGACTTATCAATTACCTTTGAGAATGCAATTTTAGTAGACACAATTTTACTATACTGTGTACTTCAGCCAAATTGCACCACTTACTTAACCCTTTACCATACATGCCAGGCCCTTCCTGCCCATGTGCCTTCATTTAAATTGTTCACTAAGCCTAATGTTCTTTCCTTATCTCTTGGTTGAATTCCTACAAATTCTTTAAAATCCAACTCAAATGCCACTTCATCCAGGAAGGCTTTTCTGGTAATGACCTTTCTCCACCATGGACCTCACACAGCACTTTGCTCATGTGCTTATACATATTCAATTAACACTCATAAGTACTTCATCAGTGCAGGAACTAGGCTAGATCTTGCTTATACCGAGTCAAAAGTGAAAAGGAACCTACATTCTATGGGTGTAGTGGTGGAGGAAAACAACATTCACATATATGGAATAAATATAAGATAAAACCCAGTTTGTGGTGACATGAGCCACTGGGTCACCAGCATAGGTCTCACGGAAGAGTCCCCCGATATAGCTGTTTCTGTACAACACCATAAGCACTACAAGGCCAGATCTACCATTAAGCAAACTCTCTCACCCAGTTTTTGCCTTAGTGCTTTGTACAAGTTAGTAAATGTTCACTGAATTAAGCAAAGAGGGAAGATAAAGCCTGAAAAAACAAATACTATACTTAACTGATCGTAAGATTGTAAATTGGGAGTTGGAAAGGACCTTAGATACAATTTAGTCCAATCCTCTTATTTTATAGATGAGGAAACTCAGACCCAGAGAGCTTTAGGAAGATTTGCTCAAGGTCCCAACAAGAAGCAACAATAGCAGGATTCAAAACCCCAAGTCCTGTGACTACACAGTCAGTCCTCTGTCCATGTGCCTCACTGCCCCTTAGTGATTATGAACATACATTTCCCATATGTGATAAGCAATCCTCTTCTTTTTCTGTCTCACATGAAATGAACAACCTATGGATGTATGTGAGTCCATAAGGAGCAATATGCTAGACTTTTCAGATGCTTGGGCAGCTGGTTTTCTTTCTTTAGTATCTCAGTATTTTGGAGAAAAGAACCTTATTAATTTAAGCCACTTCCTTCTCCTTGGCTGGGGGCTGATTTTCGCCATGTGTCTCAATGGAATGCCTGCACTGGGTGAAGTCTGGCCCTTGTTAATTGAGGGGTACCTTGGTTTGTACCTGGAGTCTCAAAACTGGGCCCTCTGCTTAGTTTCTTCTTGGAAATACATACTGAGTTATTCTTTCAAGTATGACCTTGATGAATGTACTAAAATGTTTGGTTTTGTTGGAAAAGTTCATTTTTTCTTACTCACCTAATAACAATAAAAAGAAAAAAATAACAGAATGTGGAACGTTGGCAGTAAAAATTGAGAGACTTTAACCCATGGCAGTACTATTAAAGAGCAAACTTGCCAGCATATGGGATCAGTAAAAAGCAAGGGGGAGGGGGAGCACAGAGGAGAGTATCAGATAGAAAGAACAAGAACTCCAAGGAACATTTGATTTCTTTGCAAGGAAAATCTCATCCAAATCCATTATGTTGAGCCATTGGTTGCATCTGTGCCAAGTGGAACAAGCGACAAAGGACTCTGAAGGTCAGTATCAGTAAAATTTAGAACTGGATTCTAGATTTGGCACCAGGAGGGAAAAGTATTAATCCTATCTAAAAAGCATTTAGTAAGCACCTTCTATGGGCAAGGCATGTTCTAGGTGCTGAATATACAAAGACAGAATGGAAAAATCATCCCCAGCCTCAAAGGGCTTACATTCTATTGGGGGAATACCACCCTACATACAAATACATATATACATGATAACTGGAGGGGAGAGGAGTGCTAACAAGTGATGTGGGCTAGGAATGGTTTCCTTTAGGCATGGCATGTAGCATGGGCGTTGAGCCTCAGTGAAAGCAACCATTTCTTCTTCTTCCAGTAACCAGAATACTATGTTTGGTCAGGTCTTTCCAATGAATATTGCAAATTTCCTACATTAGAGACCATGCTGAAGTGGGGACTATAGGCCATTTCCGACTACTAATTTGACTAGGACATATGCTGGTTGATTTGTTCACAATTAGCACACAAGTGTTCCTTAGCTGCTATTAAGGAAATTTGACAGCTCATGCTGATGGCTCACAACAGCCCCCTATTTGATCTTTAAACCTTAATCAGGTTGGGGAAAAAAACCAAGTATTCCAATATGGAAAACATTGCACCCAGTGCCATTTCTTTTTTAATTATTTCTTTATTTTGTCAGTATAGAAGTACTCTAAGAGTTGGAAACCATCCTATGCTTTTCTACACAACAATGCTACGATTCAAACTTTATTGCTCCAAATATCTCAGGATCAATAGGTAGTTGTGTTGGTATGGAGACTCTTTAGGCTAAGGTAGGGAGTGGTAATGCTAACACAAAACCCTTTCATGCCTTCATGAATTACCAAGCTTGAAAAATCCCACTAGTTTGGGGCCACCTGATGATAAGCACCTCTAAATTTAGCTGGGCTGGTTCTCATAGGGCACACCCATAATCTAGCATATGGCCCATGCTCAAGTCTTTCCAGCTTGAAAATTCTAGACGAATCTACCCCTGGTCATCCAGCCTTTCCAACAGCATCTTATTAAATGTCTCTTTGGTGTCAGGCATGGGGCTAGGCACTAGGTAGGCATTCAAAGACAATAACAAAAATAGTCCCCTATTCTCAAGAGGCTTTCATTCCATTAAAGGACTAACACAACACTAACACACACTTAGATAAGTAAAAATAAAACATAAACAGTACATACAAAGTAATATGGGATGAAAGTAGGGCACTAACAACTAAGGAGACAAGGAAAGGCCTCTTCAAGGAGGGGACATGAGATGAATCTTGACGGGAGCTAGTGAATGTCAGTGAAGAGCAAGACCACTCCATTCATAGCAGACAGCCTGGATGGAATGGAATGCTGTGCATCTGGAAAAGGAAGTGAGCCATGTGAAGGGCTTTGACTAATCCACAAAGGATCTGTATATTATCCCAAAGGCCAATGGGAGAGTCACTGAAGTTTTTGAGCAGGTGATCAGCGTGAATGACATGAACTTTAGGAATATCGATTTGGAGCTGTGTAGGGGGCTAGGACCAGAGAGGGGAGAGGCAAGAGCATGAGTTCCTAATCTCAGATTTATGAACTTTATTTTAAAAAATGATAACCTGATTTCAAGATAATTGGTTTTCTTTGTAATCGTATATATTTTATTTTATGCATCACATTTTTTTCCCTAAGAAGTGTGTCCATAGCTTTTGTCAGAATGGCCAAATTTGAGGTTTGGACCTGCATGACTCAGATGATGGTGGTGTTCTACAGAAATAGGAAGTTAGGAAGAGGTTTGGGGAAAAGATAAGGAGTTCCATTTTAGATGTATCAAGTTAGAAATGCCTATGAAACATTGAGTTTGAAACATCTAATAGAAAGCTAGTGGGGGGGCAGCTAGGTGGTGCACGTGGATAAAGCACTGGCCCTGGATTCAGGAGGATCTGAGTTCAAATCTGGCCTCAGGACACTTGACACTTACTAGCTGTGTGACCCTGGGCAAGTCACTTAACCCCAATTGCCCCCCCCACCAAAGCTAGTGAAGATGATTGATACTTAAGAGAGAGGTTAGGGCTAGATATATGGATATGGGAGTCTTTGAATAGAGATGATATTTGATACTCATGAGAGCTGATAAGGTCCTCAAGAAAGAAAATAAAGAGAGAAAAGAGAAGATATCCCAAGACAGAGTTCTAGGTTTTCACCCCATCATAGGGAGGGTTGGGACACCCCATTACAATTCAACAGAGACTGAGAAACTGTCAGAAGGATAGGAGACAATAGATTTGCCCCAAAATGCCAGGAGGAGAGCCACTAACTTGCCTGAGCTCACCTTCTGGTTTTTTCGTTTTTTGTTTTTTGTTTTAGTGAGGCAATTGGGGCTTTAAGTGACTTGCCCCAGGGTCACACAGCTAATAAAAGTTAAGTGTCTGAGGCCGGATTTGAACTCAGGTCCTCCTGACTCCAGGGCCAGTGCTCTATCCACTGCACACCTAGCTGCCCCCTTCTGGTTTTACAAGAACCCGGGGTCACCTCCTTGTCATGATGAGAGTGGGACGTGTGGCAGATCTTAACTTGGTGTTCCTAAGCAAATCACTTGACCTTTCTGTGACTCAGTTTCTTTATCTACAAAATGAGAGAGTTGACTCTGAAGCCTCTAAAGCCCTTCCAGCTCTAAATCTTTGGTCCTAAGATTATATGTAGTATTAATGAAACTGTCAGATTCCAGTTTTTATTTCAAGAACTATTCTCCGGTCTAGAGTTTATTTCTAGTAATTACAATGGCAAACCAAGAGACTGTACAGTGAATTGTATGAAGGCAGCATGTTCAAAGCAAATAAGAATGAATCTCTTAATGGAGGATTTGGTGTCCAGTGAGGAGATTATTATTTTTTTTTTGGAGGGGTAGATCAAGGATTACACTTAAAACTTAATGGCAGGGGCAGCTAAGGTGGCACAGTGGATAAAGCGCCGGCCCTGGAATTCAGGAGGACCTGAGTTCAAATCCGGCCTCAGACACTTAACAACTTACTAGCTGTGTGACCCTGGGAAAGTCAATTAACCCTCACTGCCCTAAAAAAAAAAAACGACAAAAAAAACCCCTTAATGGCATGCTTAAAATCTCACTAAAGTTTTACCTAGTATGAGGTTGGTCACTTTGGCCAGAGTAGCAACAGGACTCAGATTTAGAGTTAGGATTAACAGCTAGGCAGGTGGCAAAGAGGGTAGAGTGCTGGGCCTGGATCAGGAAGACCTGAGTTCAAGTCTCGCCCTCAGAATAGCTGTGTGACCCCGGGGCAAGTCCATTTAATCTCTGTCTGCCCTCTGTTTCCTCAACTATAAAATGGGATCACAATAACCCCTATCCCAGGATAGCTGTGAGGAATCAGATGAAATAATATTGTAAAGTACTTAGCACAGTACCAGGCACATGGTAGGGACTTGACAAATGCTAATTTTTCCTCTACCCTCTTGACTTAGCTCAACTGTTGTTTATCTAACCACTGTCCTAAGGCACCAAAGTAAACCATTTCTTAGAAAATGATTTTCCTAATAGGAGAGAGTACACTGAATGGAACTGTCTCTTTTACATACATACATTTGTTTTGACAGTATTTAAATAGGCACATGATGAAAACAGAGGCATGTTGATTCAAGCCATGATAGCAGTTTCCTGACGTAAAGAGGTGGTTACAGAACTGCTGAAAGTAATCCTAGGAAGAAAGAGGGCACCCTTCTCCCATAGCACTGATTTTCTGTCAAATTTTAAAGCAAGAGAATTTTTCTGTGACCAAAGCTAATCCTTTTTCCCACTAAGGTAGCTTGATATCATATCACGTTCCCTGAGAAGTGAATGAGTGGCTCACTTGGGAAACTGCTGAAATGATGGGGGCCCATGTTAGCTTCACAAAGACATTAGCATATGTCTGTCTTAAGGAATGCGCCAATTTGTTGCAAATTCTAAGTTTTTGAAGAGATGCAACAAGACTGCAATGACATGAGAACATGGGAAGTCATTATAGTCTGTGTGTGCTAGACAGGTCCATCACAAGAGGAACAAATGGGACAAGAATGTATGTGTAAAGGTACAAGGGGGTTCCTACATGGGTAGGTGTAGAGTTGGATGTGTGTGAGGGGATGTAATGTGATTTGGAAATGGAAGCATGGAATGAGGGGGCAAAGGGCAGCAGGGAGTGATAGAAGCAGAGATAAAGGAGGGGAACACTAGGAGAATGGGGGATGCAGTGAGATGTGCACGTTTGGGATTTAAAGAGACAAAAAAGAATGGAAGGGGATAATGAAGCGCACAGATGGCGAGGGCGTAATGACCTGGCAAAACTGAGGGATTAATGAGATGCATAAAGGGAAGGATTGAATGCTATGGATAAAGAGCACTGAACTTAAGAAGATGTGAGAACCGAAGGAAGGAATGGAGAAAAAAACAGCAGTAAAAAGATGGGAATAATGAGATGGAAAATGGAAGGCTGTAATGAGATGCCTAAATTAAAGGCGTTGTAAAATGATACTGCACATATTTAAGGAATAAATGAGATACACAAAAGGGAAGGGAGTGCCTATAATGAGAGGCATAAACACTCAGCCTTTTTCCTCCAGTTCTGAGCTTCAGAAGGATGTGGGGACAATTCTAGTTGATTTAGAGCAGAGACACAAAATGATATAAAGGGTAAGGGACTACAATTTACAAAGAAAACCTAAAAGAAGCTAGGATTCTTTAGCTTGGAAAGGAGAAAACTTAGAGGGTTCTTAGCAGCAACCCTGGCATCCATGAAGCACGGCTTACTAGGGGATGGTGACCAGATGTTCTCTAGCATCTTTGAGAAAATAATAAGAATAAATGAATTTAAAATGGAACATGAGGGATTTGGGGCAGATACAAAAGAAAACTAAAATAAAACCCAGTTGCTAGACAGAGGATTGGGTTATTAAGTCAATTTCTGACATTTCCTCTAAGGGGTGTGAAAACTAGGCTAGATTATACAGGTTTTAAAAATTCGTTCCATGTAGGTCTTCATAAAAAATGTGCAGTGTGATTGAGAGAAAATGTCATGCTGTTGGAGAAGATTTGTGGACTGGAAGCGGCCAATCAAGTTGAAGAAGGAGTTCTATCAATGATTTTACTTTAATATGAAGAGTACATACTCGTCCTTAACAGAAGACAGTACAGACTAGTATTTAGCTGGTAGCTTCCAAAAGGAGAGCCAAGTCAAGTCCACTAAGCATGTACTAAGTGCTAGTCAAAGACAGTCCAGTCCTCAAGTTGCTTACAGTCTAGAAGGTCATTGATCAATCTTATTTTCTTCTGTCTGGGTTTATAGAGAGATAAGACCCTTAGACTAAAGTTGTAAACGCCATGGAATATCAGAGGAAGAAGACAGCTTTCAAGAATATGTGACTGAAGACCAATTTGACTGTTAAGCAAATGCTATCCAGAAACATGAGGGTTGACCATTCAAAGTACGGTCACTGTGGAAAGCTAATACACTTATTCCAATGAGATGCTTTGCTTTAAAACATGGTTGGAACCACTTTGGGGAATTTCTTTTTTCTTTTAGTGAGGCAATTGGGGTTAAGTGACTTGCCTAGGGTCACAGAGCTAGTAAGTGCTTAAGTGTTACGTGTCTGAGCCCGGATTTGAAACTCAGGTACTCCTGACTCCAGGGCCGGTGCTCTATCCACTGCACCATCTAGTTGCCCCTGGGGGAATTATTTTTTAAAAACCCTGAGACATTGTTTTAAATAGCCTCTGTGATGGTAAATATTCGTCATTTGAGGATAGACTTGATTTTTGGAAAATGACTCAAATCATTTCAAGCCATGAGGGTCAATGGGGTGGCTGATCAAACAGAATAATAATGCCATTTGGGGTTTATTGTGATCTGTGACACCATAGCAATGGAGCTACCTTTTTGCATAGCTTGGGAATTTGTTCTAAGTATAGTTTCACAACAAAAGTCCCTTCCCCCCTATCGCCAAATGATGTGAAGAAGGAATCCTTCATTTGGGATAAATGTCCAGCCTTCCAAAGCAATTCATTGAAAGAGAATGACAAAGAAATTCTGATTTTTAAAAAAACTCAGAGCAGGTCATCCTTGTCCAATCCTTAGTCCAATCTTTTTTTCTTTTCTTTTCTTTTCTTTTCTCTTTCTTCTTCCTTCTTCCTTCCTTCTTCCTTCCTTCCCTTCCTTCCTTCCTTCCTCTCCTTCACTTCCTTCCTTCCTATCCTTCTTTTCTTACTTTCTTTTTTTCTTTCTTTCTGGCAGGGCAGTAGGGATAAGTGACTTGCCCAGGGTCACACAGCTAGTAAGTGTCAAGTGTCTGAGGCCAGATTTGAACTCAGGTCCTCCTGAATCTAGGGCCAGTGCTTTATCCACTGTGCCACCTAGCTGCCCCGCCTAGTCCAATCCTTTTAAAGTTTACATGCGACATGATGAGCCCCAACTGCTAGTGGCCACTTAGCCCTATCTGATGTCTGGTGATATAGTGGATGGAGTTCAGAGAAAAAGCAACAGAATGTGAATTCAGGCAAGTCAGTGGTCAGTAGCTATCCTCCCCTCTCCCTGAAGACCTGGTGACACTGTTTTCCTCCTGGTTCTCCATTCTCTCTGAAGGTTTCTCAGTTTCTTTTTTGAATCATAGGTGACTCTAAGTGAGGCACAGTAGTATACAGACCACTAATCATAGAGTAAAAAAATACATTGGTTCCATTCCTGCTCACAGTGACTATCTCTGATGACCCTAAGCAGATAATTTAAACTCTCTGAGTCTTAGTAGTCTTTCCTATAAGATTGGGATAGTAACAGGACCCACTCATAGGCTGTTAGTGAGGATCAAGACATAGAAATACAGAGCAATACAAAAACCATGTGACTGTTCTCATTACAATTATGATGGCAGGGTTGACTTTTAAAAAATACACTATCAATGATTTATTATTTACAAAGAATTCCCAAACTAATATTGGATTTAAGGGGGGGGGGTGGGAAGCTCTACAACATTTCAGAGTGATTCCATTCCTCCACCCCCTAGGGATAAAGTAATTTCAACTATTTTCTGAAAACTACAGAATAAATGTGTTTTCTGTATCATGCTGATGTGTAACATCTGGATGGTCATGGTGGAATGTACTACAGTAGTAAAAATAGACATGCTTCATTGTAGAATGGTCTGCTTTGAGAGGAATTTAGAAAAAACTATTTATTTTGATACTCCAAGCTTGGAGAAAAATTAAGAAAACATTCTCCCCTTATCCAGCATGGCCTAATGTAAGCTTCGTGAGGGCCGGAATTGCTTTTTCCTTTTGTCTTTGTCTTTTCTGGGTGGCTAGTACAGTATCTTGCATGTAGCCTATACAATGCTTGTAGGATTGAGTTATATCATTTTAACAAAATGATACATCTATAAAGTGCTAAAATATATTAACAATAAATTCCTTCTAGTGCCATGTCAAATCAATGTTTTGTTTTTTTCTTTCCCAATTGCAAATTCAAGAACCATGACTGAAAATCAAGGAGACCCTATAGCATGAGAAGCAAATCTTGTTTTTAGGGTTAACTGAACTTGCTGTCTGGTCAGGTCCAAAAAGCTTCTCAAATCATTTGAACTCCATAAATTATATGGGATTAAACAAAGTCATGTACTATGGATGGGTACTGGTTTATAGCCATAAGAAAAAGAAGCACAACCACTGAACCCAATTGAAGCTTCAGAAAGAATTCAGGGACCTAAGGGATAAGACATAGACTGGAAACTCCAAGCTTCTGTTGTTAACATATCCAAAAGTCACACTTATCAAAAGTCACTAGAGAGTTGGAGCATTTGAGTAGAAGACTCAACCTTGCATCAGTCTCTGAGGGACCAGTGCAGTTTTCAACCCTCTCTCTTTTTTTTTTTTTTTTTTTGTGAGGCAATTTGGGGTTCAGTGACTTGCCCAGGGTCACACAGCTAGTAAGTGTTAAGTGTCTGAGGCCAGATTTGAACTCAGGTCCTCCTGACTCCAGGGCGGTGCTCTACCCACTGAGCCACCTAGCTGCCCCTCAACCTTCCTCTAAAATCAAACCCAGACAAGGTAAGTTGAATACACTGAGTTGTGTGATGTTTTTGATATTATGTAAATGATGATAAAATAATTCTGAGTTTAAATAATGGAAATCCCCCAACATTCCTGATGCTATCTAGAACTCTCCCAAATCTTATCCAGAGAGCATAGTGTGATGAGACTCAGGTCATGCATTTAGATGCTGAACAGGGCCAATTTTGACTTCTAGTCCATATTGCTTCCAACTGCCTACTCAACATTTTTGCTTGAGTATCCTGCAGTCATGAAAACTCAACATGTATATTCAACCCCAAATCTCTTCTTTCCCCTAAGCCACTACTCCAACTTCTCTGAATTTTGTCGATGGCCCCCACTGTTCTCATAGGCTCATAATCTTAGAATTACTTTCTCTCTTCAGCTGTTCTTCACATCCAATGAAGCACTTTTGCCTTTGGTTTCTTCCTTCCCGGCCCTCCACCTCCCCAAAATACCTTTTAGTCCACAGGGTAAAATACGAATCATCAGTATGGATTTCAAGGGCCTTCCATAATCTGGTTCTATTCTTCATACATAGCAAACCTTATCTTCTATTCCTTCTCAAATATATACCCTCCAGGACCAGCTCCACAGACCAGCCCTCCTTGCTATCTGATGAACATTCCATGCTCCTTCCAACCTCTGTTCATCCTGTTATCTCTGCATAGAATCAGTTCCTTCTTTTTCTCCACCTTTCCAAATTTGATCTCTCCTGGTTACATGGCATCTTAGCTGAAAAGCTTTTCCTCGCCGCCACCAATTTCTCCAATTCTGCCCTCCTATTGTACCTAAAACCTATACCATCTATGCTGGCCATTTAACCACAGTCTAACTTTTCACTGTGTCAAACATTTAATTCATATATGTTTTCTTTATTTCCTCAACTAGATCATAAACTCCTTTAGGGCAGAGTGCCCATCATATTCTTCTTCTTATTTTTAATATTCCCATAGTCCTCAACACCCAAGCCAATACTTTAAAAGATCTGATTTCATCGATGTGATTACTGCTTCCACTAATGCAGATTGCAACCTTTCGATGTCACCTTACTAGATTTCATAATTTGAATGATTCCGATTTATTCATTACTTAGTGGCCAACCTTCCAGCGAAGAACTTTGCATTTAGCTAAGCTTGTGTTTGGGTAATATTCTCTAGTTGGGGTCATTCATGAAGTCTTTCCAACATGGCAGGATCTTTTCAAGTTTGTTCTCTGCTTCCATGGTCTTTGAGAAGCCAGGGCCACCTCAAGGACACAATCAGCCATCAAAGGAAGCCATTCATGGAGGTAATTACTACTAACAATCTCTACTCGCAAAATACTTCTAGTAATCTAATAATACTCATAATCTAATTAAGAAACATACTATTAGTATACTAGTAATCTACTAATATATATGTGTTGAATTGAATAATTATTTTTTTTTGGGGGGGGAAACCTAAAATCTCTGCCCTACACAGAATAGAGATTTCTCAGAACAAATTCCCAATCTTACATTCCTTAATACCTTAGTGGATCCATGTTCTTAACAATATGGGTATTTTCTCCAACATTGTAGGTCATGATTCATCCATTCCTTCTCAATTCTCTGAAATTCTTGTCCACTTCCTCTCATACATGCCCCATAAAAATATTTACCCAATGTGCTGGAGGCCCCTTAGGTCTTTTTTTTTTTGTGAGGCAATTGGGGTTAAGTGACCTTGCCCGGGGTCACATAGCTAGTAAGTGTGAAGTGTCTGAGGTCAGATTTGAATTCAGGTCCTCCTGACTCCAGGGTGTTTCTCTATCCACTGTACCACCTAGCTGCCCCTTCCCCTTAGCTCTTTTAACATTTCCTGGTTCTAAGTAGAGCACTGGGGGGACCTAACTGATATTCCCTTACTATTGCTTCATGCTTATTTGGACTATCTCTTTTTTTTTAGCATACATTTCTGGAAGGTGTTTTTTGTTTTATCCCATCTTTTAGGTATAAGTCAGTGTTGGCAGTAAGCTACGGGTCATATATGCTTACCATGCATCTTTCCACTGATCTTTGGTTATTTACAGTTTATGATCTTTCAAGATTGTGGTTTCCATCATATGCAACTGGGAGAATATTGTATTGCAAGTACCAGGTTATTGTATCAAGAACTAGGTTGGAATCATGTAAGTATGCATGTATGTGTATATGTGTACAGGTATAGGTATCTATATATATACACACACACACATATATATATAAAGATAGATATCATGAAGCTCACATGAGACATCTTATTGCTTTGCAAACTTTAAAGTACTCTATGATTCTATGTCTCATATCTTTGCTATTCCTGATGATGAGCCTCTTCTCACTTGTTTATAGCCTGTTCCTAGGAAGCAATCAGTTGTTAGGACTGTTTTTAAAGTCTTTGTAGGCAGCTAGGGACTTTCCAGAGCTTATGCTTAGTTGGCATAGTTTTTGAGAACCCTAGTCGTTTCCTTTCCATAAGGAGGCTCCAAAATAGGACCTTGGAGAGCCACATCACTGAAGAGAACATCCACATCTTCGAGCCGTTTGAGTATTAGGTAATATCAGTTTTTTTACCTTTCTCAAAGATATAGAGAAAAAAATAGGAGAAAGCATTTATGTATCCCCAGAAAGTTTGAAAAAGGTGGAAAACTGAATTTAAACACTTCATTTTCTGTGTGCCATTATTATTCACCAAGAACTGAGTCTTCATGCACACAATGTGATTTATCCAAAAAGAAAAATAGTTATGTGCTATGAAGGGTGGAATTTTTCTGATATTAAAATGGGCATTTATAAAAAAGTACTAGTAAAAAGTGGCCCTTTTGCTATGGTAGGAAGGTAATGCTGACTACCCTCATATCATGACTTTGAATAAAGGCAGTCAATACTAAGCTCTTTGACACTCAGAGTCCATCATAACCTTGTCTGCTCTGACTTTCCTGTCTTCTTACTCTTTACTCCCTAATACACATTCTTTGAACCAGTGACACTGGCCTCTTGACTGTTCCATGAACAAGGTACTCCATTCTGGCTCTGGCCGTTTTCTCTGGCTGTTCCCCACATCATTCAAAATTCTTCACCATTAGGAGGAACTTTAATATGTTGTGCATTGAAAACCAATAATGAAAGTGCTTGTTGATAATTGTCAGTCACTTTACAATGGCCATCCTCATTGTCCCTCAAGTGTGGAAAATTGATTTGCAAGCTTCAGGTCAGTTCAGAACACCAATCTTCTAGGGAAACACTTGGGACCATAATTAATAAGCCAGAAAACTATGACTTTGTAGGATGTGAAAACCCTCAAACCTGAATTTTAATCTATGAAAGAACTGCTCTCAAGAATCTTGGACTTTCTCCCCTCCTCCTGATACTCATGCTAATTAAAGTGAAAGGAAATAACAAAACATAAATGTCTTTGCTTGGCATACAGAGCTCTTTACAACCTGGCTCCCATCCCATCTTTCCACCATCATTACCCATAACTTACCACAGCACAGTCAAAACTGGCCCTCCTAGCCTTTCCTCTTCTGCCTTTTCCTCTGCCTCCCTTCCCTTGGGGTGAGTCACTCTGAACCTCCTTGAAATTTAGTTTTCTCCTCTCTAAAATGAGAGAGGATCGGGGCAGCTAGGTGGTGCAGTTGGAGCAGCTAGGTGGGCAGTGGATAGAGCACCTGCCTGGATTAAGGAAGGACCTGAGTTCAAATCCAGCCTCAGACACTTAAACACTTACTAGCTGAGTGACCCCTGGGCAAGTCACTCTAACCCCAATTGCTAACCAAAAAAAGAAAAAAAAAAGAAAAAGAAACAAGAAAATGAGAGAGGTTTGATTGGATGGATTCTGGGATCTCTTTACAGCTCTAAATCTCTGATCTCATGACCCAATCAATTCCTTGTACAAATAGGAAAAAAAATCTCAAGAACTACATCTTTGGAGTCATGTCTGTGTTGAGCTAAATTTCTTTAGAAAAAATATCTGAGAAAATGTGAGTCTTCTACACTCCATAGCATATATTACCCACTTCAGTGGTTTTTCTTTGGTGTTGTATTGCCACCTTTCACAAAAGCCTGACCCTGACTATCCCCAGGGTGTGGATGTGTTGCTGGGTTCTTATTGGCTATGCCAAGGAAGCAATGGCTTTGTTGGCTTCCAGCAGGCCAGAAAGCCTTCCTTTGAAGGGTCGGGCAATGTGACCTGTGACTGGAGTCAAGAGGACTTGGATTGAAATCTCACCTCTGCCACTAAGTAGTTGTGTGACTGTGGGCATGTTCTTAACCTCCCACTGAAATTAGGAAACTTTAGTTATTTAACTGTAAAATGAGGGAAAGAATATCTGTAGTGCCTCCTAACTTTTGTTGTAGTTCAGTATTTTCAGCCATGTCTGACTCTTTGTGACCCCTTTTGGATTCTCTCTCTCTCTCTCTCTCTCTCTCTCTCCTCTCTGTGTCTGTCTTTTGGTGGGGCAATGAGGGTTGAGTGACTAGCCTAGGGTCACACAGCTAGTGTTAGTGTCTGAGGTCAGATTTGAACTCAGGTCCTCCTGAATCCAGGGCTGTGCTTTATCCACTGCAACACCTAGCTGCCCCACTTTTGGATTTTCTTGACAAAGATACTGGAAGTGGTTTGCCCATTTCCTTCACCGGCTCATTTAACAGATGAGGAAACTGAGGCAATCTCGGTTAAGTGGCTTTCCCAAGTTAGTAAGTGTCTGAGGCTGGATTTGAACTCAGGTCTTCCTGATTCCAGGCCCCTAGCTGCCCTTAACCTACCTAACAAGACTAATCAAATTGTTTTTAGCCTAACCTATTGGTTTCAATATTGTTGGGAATGACCAGTTGATACATTCTCTCCACCGATGCAGCTTAGCAACTGTTGTACAACTTATAGCAACTTTAAGAATTATACAGAAAGGGGCAGCTAGGTGGCGCAGTGGATAGAGCACCGGCCCTGGAGTCAGGAGTACCTGAGTTCAAATCCGGCCTCAGTACTTAACACTTACTAGCTGTGTGACCCTGGGCAAGTCACTTAACCCCAATTGCCTCACCAAAAAAAAAAAAAAGAGTTATACAGAAAATTGAGAGTCTAATTGCCTTGTTTAGAGTCACATGATCAATATTTGTCAGAGGCAGGACCTGACCCCAGGTCTTTAATGACTCCAAAGCTGGCTCACTACCCACTAGGCTACATTGTCTCTTGCATACTTGTTATGAAGCTCAAATGAGATGGTTGTATCTCCTTGTGTGAGGGTCTGAGGCTTAGTAGCATGAAGTACAGAGAGGCTCATTCTCAATAGGCTGCGCGGGGTGATGAATTCTTTTTTTATTTAATTTTACTTATTTTATTTTTTGATGGGCAATGAGGGTTAAGTGACCTTGCCAGGGTCACACAGCTAGTAACTGTCAAGTGTCTGAGGCTGGATTTGAACTCAGGTCCTCCTGAATCCAGGGCCAGTGCTTATCCACTGTGTCACCTAGCTGCCCCTTGGGTGATGAATTCTTAAGCCAAATGACCCAGGGTACTCTCAGAGAGCCAAACTTTTAATGCATTCCACAAATGAGTTTGTGGTTAATCTTTTTTGAGTCAAACAATCAATGGTTTAAAATGAGAGAAAAAAATGAATGATGTCATAAATATACTCATGAACATGCACCAACAATGTTCCCCTTCCGTTTAACTGGGTGGTTTAAAAGAACAAACATTTCACAACCATTGAAGCGTCACTGGAATATTATGTGGCTTCCTTTATCTGGGGCTTAGGCAGTTTGAAGTCAGAATGAAATTAGGCCAGGACTCCTACTCCCCAGTAGACTCAGCTGTGGGTTTGGCTTCATTTGGAACATTTCTGGTTGTCAGCATTTAAAAACAAAAGCCAGTCCCCCCCCGCCCCCACCCCCATCCAATCGCAAGGTCTGGCTTTCTCAGGGTGTCCCTTTCATCTGGGAAAACAGGGATAAAATCTGACCCAACCCAGGTTATCCACATCCACTCACCAGAGCTCATAGGTTCAGCTGTGTTCCAATGCAGTAGTTTGAACTTAATTCTTCAAGCTGGGCCTTGTTAGTACTTGATTTTATGCATGTTTGATGTCTTATCCCCAACTAGACCATAAATTCAAGGGCCAAAGGCACTTAAGAGCCCCAGGGTAGCAGGAGGCATCTATCCATTTTCAGTTTCTCCCTCTTTATTTCTTTCCAATTTCGGGAAGAACATTCTCAGAGTTAGTCAAGATTAATAGAGCTTTCTTTGCTACTTCAACTCTACGAGTTACAATCGCCCCTATCTCCACCTTCCCTGTCATTGCTCAACTTTTGAAAATATACTGGCCTAAACCCAGTTCCTGCACCTTCCCCAACACCACAATTGCTCCTTACTTTACAACTTCTTCCAATCCAAATTCACACCTTCACCCCTGCATTGGAACTGCTGCCCCAGTGGTCTCTGATGACCTCCAAACCACCAAGTTCAATGGCTTTTTCTCAATTGTCTAAGCCTTGATTCACTGTTGCCGGCTCCCTTTCCTGGTTACTCACTTAGAGATGTCACATCATCTTCACTTTCCTACTTTTTGTCACTTCTTCTGTCTTTCCTTTATTGGCTTCTCATTCCTTTCCCTGACTCCTTTAGGTTATGGTTTCCCAAGATTTTGTCCTTGAACCCTCTTGTCTCCTTTCTCAGGTCATTCCCCTGGACAATCTCATTCATGCCCTTGGTTTCAACTACCAGGTCTATGCAGACAATCTCTAAATCTGTAGCTTCAGCCATCACTTCTTTTCTGACCTCTATAGACCCCTCCATCATCAACTGTCTATAATAGTGGTCATCAATGTGGGGGCTATACATCCCCACAGGGACTACCTTAGAAGCTTAATCAGTGTGTGATTAAACAATGGTGAGAAGATGTTTCACACCCTCCCCACAATAACCAATCAGGAGTTTATCTTTTATACATTTAGACCACTCCCTTCCCTCATTGTAGTTCAACACTCCCCAACTCTGAGCCTTCTTACTGTCAATAACCCTAACCACAACCTGTGTAACATGTAAAGAAATTTCTATACTCCTTCCTCCTCATGCCCACATCCTGACCTCTCCCCTCACCTTCTCAGTGGGTAAGTTCTATACTCAGGGCAGTAGATGGCAATTAAGAGACTCATATACTATATATATCTATATATATATGAGTCTCTCTCTCTCTCTCTCTCTATGAGTCTCTATATATAACTACACACATGTGTGTATGTGTATGCATGTAAATACATCGTGAGTATACACACAGTATACCTGTTACAGAACATACATGCATGTATATGCAGATAGGTTTCTATTTATATACACATGCTCATCTAGATAATACACACATATATATATGTGTATTTGTGTGATAAATATGTTATACACATATTCTCCACTCCTCACAAATAGGAATATGAGATTTCACTAGTGGGGACTTATTTATAACCCCACCAAAAACAGAAAGAACTTAAAGGGCCAATTCCTACATCTGTCACTAGATCATTAGCTCTTAATATTTTTGTGTGTCCTGGGACTCCTAATATTAATGTTACTATTAGTACCAATTAAATTACTATTAGTAGCCATACAAACTAATGCTAATAGTAATATAAATATGGTATTTCTATAATAGTAGAAATAGCAGTCGGTCTGGTGAAATCTTTGGGTCTCTTCTACTAATCATATTTATAAATGCATAAATATAATCCATAAAATTAAGAGGAAGTCAATTATATTGAAATGTAATTGCCAAAATATTTTAAAAAAGTTAATAGACCCCAAATTAAAAATCCCTTCACTAGAGGAAGGCTGGCCAGCTATGTCCAATACAGAAGTAGCTTACAGGCTCTCATTTTTAGGCTTCAACATTACAATGACAAGGGCAGAGCTAGGTGGTGCAGTGGATAGAGCACCGGCCCTGGAGTCAGGAATACCTGAGTTCAAATCCGGCCTCAGACACTTAACACTTACTAGCTATGTGACCCTGGGTAAGTCACTTAACCCTAATTGCCTCACTAAAAAAAAAAAAAAAAACCCAAAAAACCACCCCAAACCAAAAAACATTACAATGACAAATAATATAAGTTACAGATTGAGTTTGTGTTGAAAAGCTAGAAAGAAGGGAATGTTCTGCTTAAGAAAAGAAATTTTTTAAAAGCCAAGAGAGGATAACCATAAAAGAATATGGGAGGATGAAGCGTAAGGACCTAGGAAGGAAGTGGCTACTCATAAAAGAGAAATTTGCAGTGTGGAGCTCAAGGACATTAAATATCCTTTGATGTGCTTCAGGGAAGAAGAACTTGGCCAGAACATGTGAAATGTTTACCCGCTGGGGCCCTATGGGTATCCTTCCCTGAATATTGCAGAGCCTGAGGTGGGTCCAGTCAGATGACCTACATGGTAAAAGGTGTGTGTATATGTGGGCTCCAAAGAAGGAGACTATCAGGTCTCTGTTGGGTCAGGGTGAGCAGTACAGTGGGAAGCTTATCTGTGGTAAAGGTGGCTGCCTCCATTATGATTCTTAGTCCACACACAGAACTATGCTCATAATGTTAGCTTAGTGAGAGGTGGGGGAGCAAGGGAAAAGGACACAGGGGTGGGATGTTCCAGGGATGAGAGGGGGCAAATAAGCAACAGGAAAGGAGAAATTAAAAGGAAACCCAGGTGGTTTTCCAGACAACATTGACTTGAGAATGCTAAGAGGGCAGGAGGCATGTGTCATGTAGACACAGGAGTTGCAGACTAAGAGGTGGAAAAGACAAAGGGGAGTCACTGGCAAAAGAGATATGACCTCTAGGATTTATGGGAGTACACGTCTGAGTGTGGATGGGCTCCTGCTAGCTTCTCATAAATGTGTGTGGTCACTACATTATTAGAATCAGGATAGGGATTGGACCCATAATTTATTGGCACCAGGAATTTCCAGGTGAGAAAACTCTACCAATCCAAGGTCAGCAGCTTCTCAGCAACTCAAAATCTTAGGGAGCTGCCCAGAGCACTGGGGGGATAGACAGTATGCATCAGAGGGAGCACTCAAACCTGGGTTTTCCTGGTTTCTGGTCCCCTACGCGACACAGTGGGTAGAATTTTAGACTAGGAGTCAGAAACTCGTAAGTTAAAATTCTGGCTCAGGGGCTTATTATCTGTGTGAGCCTCAGCCCAAACTCTAAACTTCTCTGCCTCATGTTTCTCATGTGTAAGCTGAGTGGCCCTGTGTGTGTCACTAACTTCTATTTGCCTCAGTTTCCTCAACTGAAAAATGGGAATACTAATAGCACCTACCTTGCAAGATAATATTTGTAAAAAAGGCATGTAGCCCAGTATCTGACACATAGTAGCTCCTATTTAAATGTTTAATCATTTCCCACCCCATTTCCCATTATTTTTGTCAGGTTCCAATGAGATAGCATGCTTTGCAAACATTAAAGAGCTCTATAAATGTTCTCAATTATTTATTATGGTTGGCTCCAAGCCAGTCTCTATATCCCCTATGCTACACTGCTTCTCTAATCAATAAAATAACATTTATAGAAAAACAATTTAATTTATGGCAAATAAATTTATAGAAAATAAATTATAGAAAGTAATAAATTTATAGAAATAATTTATAGAAAATATTTCATAGAAAATAAAGTCAGTCAAAAAGCATTTATTAAACACTTACTATGTGCTAGGCACTGTGCTAAGCACTGCGGGATGCAGAGAAAGGCAAAGGACAATGCCTGATTCCAAGGAGCTCATACTTTATATACATTATTTTTTTCTGTGGCTGGTTCATATTTGTTTTTGTATCCGCCAGAATTGTGCTTTGCACATAGGGAGCACTTGAGAAGTATGTATCATACATGGGCTTAGGTACAGCCTGTTAGAAAACAGAAGTAATACAATATCTCTCCCTTCCATGGGTTTTTCTCTTTTCCTAGAGTCAGCTAATGCTATGGACAGCTAAAGGTGGGTGTATGAGTATGGCTTGGGGCTGACTTCCTCTAGGTGGGTCACGAGTTATAGGTAAATACAGCATCATTCCCTTTTTCTAGCAGCCAACAGCAACAGATGTTCAGGAAGGAAAATTGGTGTTAATGGTCCATAACCACAAAATAGCTATCCCGCTCAGGATGAGCCTTATATGTCAGCCAAGTGCCCTTTGTTCAAGAAGAATGCATGTGTTTCTCAACAGGCAAACACTCTTGGGGGGATTGGTTTTCTATTTTTCTCATTTTGAACTAGATCTCTAGTGAATTTCAGGTGAGAGGACTCCCTCTAGCAATGCATACTGGAGACAGTTTTGCCACTTCAGTGCTTAGGGGCACGGAGAGTGTAAGGGACTCTGTTAGGGTCACACAGTCAGTATGAGTCAGAAATTATATTGGACCCAGGTCTTCATAACTCAGATGATAATTCTTTAACCATGATGCAAACTGCTTCTCATATGTTAACATTAGGGATAGGGATTGGACCTGTGATGTCACTTGTAATGGGAATGCTTGAATGATGAAAAACCCTTTACCAATGCCAATTAGTTCCTTTTCTGCCACTTAGAGTCTCAGAGGGATACTGAGGCACTGAGAGGTTAAGGGACTGGTCCAGTGTCATACAGCCAGGATGTGTCAGGGGACAGGCTTTGAACTTGGATCTTCTTGACTCTGATGTCAATTCACTACAACATGTCTCCTCTCAGTTGCTAACCATCAATGTGCCCAATAGCACCTTGGACAGAGCCTGGCACATCGTAAGAGCTTACTTAATACATATTTGTTGACTTGTTGACAAAAAGGTATCTGTTTTTGCTACTTACTGTTATTGTTGTTCATCCTTTGTTTTCTTTTTTCTTCTTCTTTTTTTGGGGTCACACAGCTAATAAGTGTCAAGTATCTGAGGCTGGATTTGAACTCAGGTCTTCCTGAATCCAGGGCCAGTGCTTTATAAACTGTGCCACCTAGCTGCCCCCTCATCCTTTGTTTTCAAAGAGGACAATGACACCACTGGGTGATACCTAGACTCACTCATGAATTATATTCAAGGGAGGCAGAGCTACACAAAGTCATCAAAGTCTAGTAGCAAAACTATCGATGTCCCAGGATGCATTGGACGGCCTTGGCATCTTAGATGTTTGATCAAGCTCTAAGTGTTCTACAATGCCTGCTTCCATGGCCTTCATGTCCCATTGGAACAAATTGTTCACATCTAGCCATTCTGCTGAGGAAGTCTTCACATGCTTGGAGTAGTTGTTGCCCTAACTCACTGATGGGTTAACACTTATATAGCATTTATTATATGCCAGGCACTGGGCTAACAGTTTTACAATTATTATCTCATTTGATCCCAACCACAGCCCTGGGAGGTAGGTGTTATTATTATCCCCTGTCCTGAGGCAGACAGTAGTTAAATGACTTTCCCAGGTTTAAAAATTAAGGTATGAGAAAGAATTTGAACTCAAGTCTTTCTGACTCTAAGCCCAGTTCTCAATACACTGTACCATTTAGCTATGTGACTTTGGACAGGTCACTGACTTACCTTCTATTAATCTTCTCTTCCTCATTTGGAAAATGGAAGGGTTGGATGAGATAAGCTCTCAGGTTCCTTCTAGCTCCAAACTGACCATCCAATTTTCCAAATCTGTCTAGTCCACTATGGTAACACATGCAAATAGACATTTAGCACGATGATGAAAGATAATGGAACCATAGCCATAGCCAGGCATTTTGGCCCTGGCAGTGACTGAAGGGGTGAGCAGAATGGGGTCCCCAAGTAGCTCATCAGGGTAAAGCCTCAGAGGGAGAGGAAATCTGCCCTCTTGGGGTGGGGGCTTCTTTTTTATCTAATTATTAGTTGTAAATAGGTGCTAAGCTCAAGTTGTTATGCTGCAAAAAACCAAAAACCAAAAACCAAAAAAACAACAATACTCTCACCATCTTATTAATTTTGTCATCCTGGGAATAGTCCTGCTGTCCCTGCCCTGGTTATAGGTCTGAATCAAAGGGAATAAAGGATGCCACTATTAATTATTCACTTAGTCAATATATATTTGTTTGGAGGGTTTTTGTTTGTTTGTTTTGTCGGTCAATATATATTTATGAAATGCCTACTATGTGTAGTGGTGCAATGAATAGAGTGCCAGGCCTGGAATGAGGAAGGCTCATCTTCCTGAATTCAAATCAAGCCTCAGACACTTAGTAGCTTGGTGACCCTGGGCAAGTTACTTCACTCTGTTTGCCTCAGTTTGCTCATCTGTAAAAGTATCTCTGCCAAGAAAACCCCAAATGGGGTCACAGAGTTGGACGCAACTGCAAATGATTGAAGAACAACAAAATTGTGCTAGGTTCTGGAGATACAAAGGAAGGTAAAAGACAGAAATAAAATGCCTGACAACAAAACATTTATGATTTAAATGATATTTTCTGGGGCAAATGCTTACCTTCTTATGGGGAAATGTAGATTGTATCATTGCAGTTTCAAAACTATGAGTTCCTTTTATCTGCGTCTTCTCCCACAAGGATCTGAGAGCTTGCACTGATAGGCTTTCCATGGACAACGGCTCCAGAAATGAGCCCTGAAGAGCAAATTAATCATAAAAATGGAACATGTTTCACCAAGGGCACCTTTACTCTAAAAATCATCTCCTGACATGATAATAGTGACATTCAATGGGCTCTCAGCCTTGGAGAGAGTTGGTGTTTAAACATAATTTAAATGAAATAAAGACATCAATAGCTGAGGTCCAATAGAGTTTATGTTCAGTGTTTTTCTTTCCTTTTTTTTAAACTGAGAGAGTAACATCAAAACCATTTAAAAGGATTCTCAGTGCAATTAGGAGCAATCCTTATAAATATCTCTGACCTTGGTCATGTCTTATTCATTTAACTTATTTTCTGAAAATATATCTTGTTAAGAATTAGCATTCTATAAAGAATATTTCTATTTCTTTCATCAAAAATATGGGAATTAAGACAGAAAACCAAGAGACACAGTTAAATAAGTATTAATTATCCTCATGTGGAGTATGACCATAACTTGAGAACATCAGGTTAAATAATTAACAGTTTAATAGAATTGTTCATACATAGAAATTGGGAGTGAAAAACAGCATGTCTTTGGACCACATACCTCCAAAAAGTATAATGAGATCATAGATGCAGAACTGCAAGGGACCTTGGATGCCATAGAGTCCAGTCACCCCATTTGACAGATGGGGAAACTGAGGCACAGATAAGTTAAATGACTTGGGGCAGGTTTAACAGAATGGCTAAATGAGGAAGCTAGGTAGGGCAATGTATAGAGTGCAAGAAATGGAATCAGGAAGACATGAGTTCAAACCCAGTCCCAGACACTTAGTAGCTGTGTGACCCTGGGCAGGTCACAACCTCCATTTGCCTCAGTCCCCTCAATTGTAAAATTGGGATAACAACAGCACCTACCTTACAAGGTTACTGTGAGGATTAAATGAGATTATATTTGTAAAAAGTACCTGGCACATAGTAGGTCCTATATAAATGCTTATTCCCTTCCACTCTTTTCTTCTCATCTCTACCCCCCACTTGTCCAAGATCATATACATAGTAAGTGGCAGAGCTAAGATTTGAACCCAGGTCCTTTGATTTCAAATCCAGGGCTTTTCCCATTGCGCCATCTTGGCTTTATAGAAGCTCCTGCATGATAAACAGACTAGGACCCTCAAAATAATGAGCATATGGTGCAGTGGATAAAGTGAAGGGACCTGGAGTCAGGAAGAATCATCTTCCCATGTTAAAATCTGGCCTCAGACACTTAGTAGCTGTGTGACCCTGGGCAAGTCACTTAACCTTGTTTGCCTCAGTTTCCTCATCTGTAAAATGAGCTGGAGAAGGAAATGTCAAAGCAGTCTAGTATCTTTGCCAAGAAAACCCTAAATGGGGTCATGAGAGTCAGGCACAACTGAACAACAAAGTAAATTGTTTATATGACTCATTTTGACATGCCATTCAATCAACAAATATACATTAAATTAAGTCCAGAGTAGTTGAAGGGGGTTATAAAAATGAACAGAATCTGTCTTCAAGGTTCTTACCATCTAGTATGGATCTTCTTTCTTCCTAAACTTTTAATTCTTTTCATTCAATACTCTGAATAAACCAGTGAATCAATGAGCTCATTGGTATGGATACACCCACCCTTCAATGCCCAGTTTGCTAATCCTCCATGCTTTCTCATTTTATACTAGCCCTGACCGTGTAAAGCTGGTACCCAATTTGACAGAGACTTCCTTTCGGTTTCTTGATATTTTCTACTCATGTAAAGGCTTTTCACTTGTTATGTCTCATTCTTGTAATGTGACTAGTGCAGCTACTTTGGGGTCATTCTTTTTATTAAATGCTACATATATCTTAGTGCAGCTAGGTGGTGCTGTGGAGAGAACTCAAGGCCTGGATTCAGGAAGACCTGAGTTCACATCTGACCTCAGATACTTACTGGCTATGTGACCCAAGCCAATTCCCTTAACTCTGCTTGTCTCAGTCTCCTCATCTGTAAAATAAGTTGGAGACGAAAATAGCAAATCACCCGAGTATCTCTGCCAAGGAATCCCAAAAGGGGCCATGAAGAGTCAGACACAACTGAAACAACTGAACAAGAAAAATAGATAGCTTAGCAAACCATGCCCCCAAACTATTCATCTTATACTGGCTTGCATTGTTACTTAACAGGTCAGCTCCTCCATTTGTTTCTTTAGCACAAATGCTGGGTGAATTTCTCTCTCTAAGACTCATTTCCTCATCTTTCCTCATGTCCTTTCCTCAACTGAAAAACAAAAGGGGTCCAAGAGCTGATTTCTAATGAACTTCACTAATATTTTGGGGATTCTATGGATTTTGTCTTCCTAACAAGATTGTAAGCTTACCTAGACCATGGACATACTTGATACTTGAGGAAACCAGGTGCCACAATGATAGAGGGCTGGACCTAGAATCAGGAAAATGAGTTCAAATCCTACCTCAGACATTTACTAGCTGTTTAATTGTGAGCAAGTCATTGAGCTCTCTCAGCCTTAATTTTCCTCATCTGCAAAAGGGGAGTAAGCTCCTATCTCATAGAGTTGCTGAAGATAAGTAAGATAATGTCTATAAAGTACCTTGTAAACCTTAAAATACTATATAAATGCTTGCCATTATTATTTATAAGTATATACAAAAATATGCCCTCCCTCAAACACAGACAGGCATGTCATAAGCACTTACATGAATGCTTGATTGATTGATAAATCAAATGACCTAACAACTTATCACTTATAAAGGTAATTTCACCAAGTTTTACAACCCTGCTATAAATGTAAACTCACTGTGGATTAAAACTAAGTGTAATGAGTGAGTTAGGGTGTATATTCTGCCATAAATGTTGCTGTGATGACTGAAATACAAGTACAAAATCATGAGAACAATGAAAGGGGTGTGGCCTTGAAATTCACTCCCTCGGTTCATAGATGAGGGGGAATTTGCTTGGTATTTGGTGGGTCACTCAGAGCATTTATGATATAATACTACAATATCACTATTTTTTTCTCTAGCATATATAAATAACTTAGGTTATTTAATAAAAACTCAATATTGATTTATTGGTGCATCATCAGAGACAGCACCATTCTTTTCCTTTTACAGTAGTGAATGACAGTGATTCTCTAGGATCTGGTCAAAAAAGTTTGGGAACCATGGAGAGAGACAAACTTGAATTTTCAACTTGTGATGAAAAGAGCTGTCAAATGCATGTTTTTAGATTTCACCATCATTGGTGTTGTGAATTAGTGGAGAAAAGTCAGTTTTTGAAAAAGCTAAAGACTCATATAATTCAATTCAATAGCTAATCATGAAGTAAGAACTACATGCAAGGCAACACAAAAGAATTTGACTGTGGAGTGTAATGAACACTTTCCTGATAGTCAAAGCCTACGGAGTAGAGACAGAAGGGGAAAAAAAGGCTTGGACTGATGATGATGATGATAATGACAATAACAATATATAATAATAATAATAACCTATAAGATTATTAAAGAGCTGGGATTGAGAAATCAAAGCTCTGATTTTTATTTCCATCAAAAACAGAGCTCAGTAGGAAGATGATGAAGGACCAAAAGTAAGAGAAAAAGTATTTATAGTGGAATGAAGAGTGGAAAAGTAGCCTCCATCATTGCTTTCTGTTATCTGGACTCAAAGTACAAAACAAAACCACAGACTACATCAATGAAATATTGCTGGGAGGAACCAGATGGATTTTTCTTGGTTCATTTTCAGAAAATTGACAAATGAGCAGAACAAAGGATGGATGAAGCAAGAAAAATTACTGATGGGCATTAAGTTAAAAAAAATACCCTAAATTAAGTAGAAGAAGAATCTGGTGTGTTATTGTAAGCAAGGGATGAAAATCAGTGCTATGTTATATTTTCCTCTGAAATTTTGTTAGGTATAAACTTAACCTGAAAGGAAGCATGGTACAGAAGCGTGGCCTTGGATTCAGGAAGACCTAGTTTTGAGTCCTAACTGAGACACATACTAGATGGGTGACCATGGGCAAGTCACAACCATTCCTTCAGGGCTCCCTAGGAACTTTCAGAAGCCAAGTTACAGAGGAGTGACTGATCTTTTATCATAGGATGGAATCATGCCATTTGGAGTTTCCTTTCCCAATGAAATCACAAGTCCAGACCAAAGAATCTTTACCTATCACATTGACATGTGAGTTGTCCTGATCACAACATCATTCTATGTACTTGACTAAATGATATATGAAAAAATGTGGTACTAAGGCACTCCTGCCTCGTCCCTTCTCTGTTACTGTACTTCCACCGTAAGGCTATAATGCAGAAATTGGGGACACTAACTCTACCTTAACATTTGTTTCTCTCTCTGTTTTGGGGGTTGGGAGTGGGGCAGTGAGGGTTAAGTGACTTGCCCAGGGTCATGCAGCTAGTAAGTGTCAAGTGTCTGAGGCTGGATTTGTAATTCCAGGCCTCTTGAATCCAGGGATGGTGCTTTATCCATTGGTGCCACTTAGCTGCCCCCTTCTATCTTAACATCTTGGACCTTAATTGAAAATTAATTCAGTATCTTATTTGGTCAACATAGTCATGATCTCAGTAAAAGCTAAGAAATGCCTTATTTATACAATGTTATACAGTTTCTGGACTTGCTTTCTAGTTTTAAAAATATTTTTTCCCTGAAGATATTTTTTTAAAAAGATTCAGTCAGTGAATCAATCACCCACCCACCCACCATATCCATCCATCCATCCATCCACCCATCCATCCATCCATTTGATAAATGGTTTATCCTCTACTGAATCAGAGCACCATGACTCTCCTTGGCTACATTTTTCTGAAAATTCTTTGAGACAATGATTAAAGTCAATCAATGAATAAGCATTTATTAAGCAACTGCTCTGTAGCAGACACTGTGCTAGGCACTTTACTAAGTGCTGATCTGACAAAACAAATCCAAATACTCCATGTTTGCAATCATCTTACTGAAAAAAATGAGCAGTTTTTCAATAGTTTTCATTGCTGGTTTGATAATTTCTTTCATAAAATTTTGCCCCAGATATGTATGACTTAGTAAAATGTAGCATCTCTCTCTCTCTCTCTCTCTCTCTCTCTCTCTCTCTCTATATATATATATATATATATATATATATATGTATGTATGTACACACACATACATATATTCATGCACATACCCCAAACTAAAGAATATTGCAATACTAAAACTGATCTGAGAAAACTCAAAAGGAAACAAAGACATTCCTACATGGGGGGAGCTTAGTCTAACTATATTCTGTTGTTTTCCCCATTGCCCATTTCCTGTCAGGTGCAGGATACCCAGTGCCAGATGGATGCTGACCCTGAGATCCCTACCTCTGCTGGAAAGATACTAGAGCTTCCCTCTCCTGCGACTCTTGAATCAACTCTACTCTTATTTGGGGCCATCTTCCCTATCATTGTTTCCCAAAGTCCTTTGGGCCTTGCTAAATTCTCTGCCCAAATAATACTTGGTCTTTCTAAATGCTATGAACTGAAAATAAACATGAGATCTCCTTTATTTTATTTTATTTTGGGGGGGGCAGGGCAATGAGGGTTAAGTGACTTGCTCGGGGTCACACAGCTAGTAAGTGTCAAGTGTCTGAGGCTGGATTTGAACTCAGGTCCTCTTGAATCCAGGACCAGTGCTCTATCCACTGCGCCACCTAGCAGCCCTCTGAGATCTCCTTTATTAAGGGTCTTGATTATAATGTAGGCTCGTGGAGACCAGGGACTGTCTTGATTTTCTATTTGTATCCTTAGCATTTAACACAGTGCATATCACATAGCAAACTATTAATAAGTATTTTATATCTTGTTCCATTCATCCCCCCCCCAATTCTCTAATGTTAAAACCTATGAAGTTCATACGTAAAAACTCAGCGAAGATGAGAAGCCTTGGTGTGGCTCATTGATAATTAACCAAGAGGCTTTTGTATAGAAGATGGTGCTCAATAGGGTGGATCCACCTTTGATGGATCATTTTAAAGAATGCTTTGTTGAAACTAATGCCTATATTTATAGGGACATACATATATATGTCTACAAATATGTACATATACATTTGTTTTTTGTTTGTTTTGTTCTGAGCAATGAAGGTTAAGTGACTTGCCCAGGGTCACACAGCTAGTAAGTGTCAAGTGTCTGAGGCTGGATTTGAACTCAGGTCCTCCTGAATCCAGGGCAGGTGCTTTATCTACTGTGCTGCCTAGCTGCCCCCCACATTTGTATTTCTACACAAATCTATGCACATAAGGCACAGTGCTTTGCATGTAGTGAGTGCTTACTAAATGCTTTTTCACTCACTCATCAATTCATCCATTTATTCATACGTACTAGTCCATGAACTTGTTGGTTGGTGTCTCCATATGAAGACTGACCCATGACTTACTGAGATCGTCAACCTGTTGACAAGCTTTTAGGGTGATGAGATCATAGCTTCAGAGACAAAAGAGACCTGTGGGGGCATCATGTCCAATTGCCTCATTTTGTAGATGAGGAAACTGAGGCTCAAAGGGGTTTGGTGACTTGCTCAGGGTTTTGCAGCTAATAAGTATTTGAGGCAAAATTTGAACCCAGGTCTTCCTGGCTCTAAGCCCAGCACTGTATCCACTATGCCACCTAGTTGCTTCCTTTCTGCCTTCCCCCCCCAAAATATGGCCACTCATGAAGATGCTACTATTCACGCGCATGGCACACACCTGCTGAAACAGAAACATGATATGAATCCATAGCTGAGGATGGCGGCTGATGAGGGTAAAACTGGACTTACTGTACAGGCAGTAATGACCCTTCAAGGTGCAGCTGAAGGACAGCTTTGCTACACAACTTCTAACCGTATCTAAAAACAAATACACACAGAGTTAAAGAGGAGCAACTGCCTCATGTTATGCTTCATACATCAACTCATAGATGGCTTCAGCAAGATGCCCTCTCTGCTTCAAAATGTACAAAAGCAGCTCCACCTTGATGCTAACTCTGGGATGAGTCATGGGACAGGCCACAGGATCTTAATGGTGGATGCTACCTTAGGGCCATGGGGTCCAAATGGCTTGTTTTATGGATCAGGAAACTAAGGTAGAAAGGTTAAGTGGCTTTTCCAAGGTTGCCCAAGGAGTGACTGACTGAGCTCATTCTGTTCATCTGGTTTGAAGCAGAGCTGTTTTAAAGAGGAGAGAGAGAGAGAGAGAGAGAGAGAGAGAGAGAGAGAGAGAGAGAGAGAGAGAGAGAGAGAGAGAGAGAGAGAGAGAGAGAGGGAGGGAGGGAGGGAGGGAGGGAGGGAGGGAGGGAGGGAGGGGAAGGAGGAGGAGAGGAGGGGGAGGAGGAGGAGAGAAGAGAAGAGAAGAGAAGGAAGAGAAAAAGGAAGGAAGAAAAAAGATTGGAGAAAGGAAGGAGGGAGGAAAGGAAGGAGGGAGGGAAGGAAGGAAGAAAGAAAGATAAAGGAAGAAGAGGAAAAAAGAAAGAAAAAGAAAGGAAGGAAAAAAGAAAAAGGCTACTCCACACTCTCTATTAGGTTTTGTAATTGACAGAAGACCTACAAGTATTCCTGCTGCCTTTAAGGAAAAATTTCCTATTCATTATAATTGTCAACGACATAAATCTTTATTGTCTACTGTTTGCAAGGCACTGGGGATACAGACAAAAATGAAGAGGGGCTAAATGTAGAATCTAATTCAATAGTCAGTCATATGTGTTTATTAGTACCCACTATAAGCCAGGCACTTAGCTAGGTGCTGGGGATAGATAAAAGACAAAATATGTCTTTGTCTTCAGGGAGTTTACATTCTACTGGGATAGGGGATGATAACTTATATTTATATAGTACATTAAAGTTTGCAAAAGTTTTTACATGTAGCTCATCCTTTAGGCCCCTTGAAAACTTGAAATTATATTTATACACTGGATCTCCAGAGATCAGCTGCTACCTAGTTTGGGTCAGCACTTCTAACATGATAGTTAACAAATCCCCATAAGGGTGTTTCCCATTAACAATCAGCCAGCAGACATGGTTAACTCTTAGCAAAGACATTTACTCAGATGTCATAGTAAAAACAGGAGCTATATAATACACCCTCCCCCCCCCCACATAAACCTGGGGTATGTTATCCCACAAATGTATATAGGTCCTATGAGAAGAATAGGCACTAACCTGGATTATAATGAAGGAGCTTATGTGGCCAAAGCGACTCACTGCTCTTGGTACTATTGGGCCTGCAAGTCCTTTTTATCACCGTCATTATTATTACAGTTATTATCACAGTTAGTATGCATATCATGCTTTAAAGTTTGCCAACCACTTTCTTCATAGATCCTCTCACACGTCTCCCCTCAGATGCAGTGTCTCTACTGGACAGGGTGTTTAGCTGGGATTGCAGGGTCTACCCTTCTCTGCAACCAAATTCTCATTTGCAAGGGCTAACTCTGTCTTGATTCCACAGTTGTCTCATTATTCTGCTGCCAGGGGTCATAAAGGTGCATGGAGCCCTAAATGACTGTCTTTCTGCATCCATGTCAGTCTCACCTCAAGTGTAATCCTCAGCTGTGTTTCAAGTGCTCTTGAAAGAGCACCAGCAAGACCCATGAATGTGGTGTCTCTCTACAGGCACATCACAACCAGATATTGTGGACTGTGGTGGGGAGGAGAGAGAATAATTATAGTAGGCCTGTATTCTGTGGAAGCATCTTAATTAATTTCCTTATTGTATGTGAACCAAGCCACATAAATTTTGTCAAAAAGTACCTTGGTTTATTTGCTTAGGACAGTAGATGTTTGACAGGCGGAGAGTGTAAGAAAAAGGAATTTGACTTCTCTCGCCATTGCCCATTGTATCTAGCAGTGATTTGTATTGGTGGTTGTGTTACAGCAAAAACCCTTCTGGGCATGGGAAGAACTGGGAGTGTCACCATTTTTCTTTCCTGTTTGGAATCTCCTTTGCTGAGGATCCACATGCAGAGATTGGGCTTAATTATGGGGAATGGTTTCCTCTGTTTTTTGGTTTTGGTTTAAAGTAGACCTAAACTAATTGATTTATTGTGACATTGATCAGAGAGTTTGCCTGCCAGCTTAGAAACTCCAAATAATCAACCCAAGTGCAATGCCAGCTTTCTCCACACCATGATGCCTATACTCCAACCATCATCCCTCTTCTTTTCCTCCGAAACCAGGCTTCTACACCATGCTGCTACCTCTTTGTGTGATATCTTTCTTATTAGATTCTTGAAGGTAAGGGACTAACTTGCTTGCATGTATTTGTAACCCTAGTGCTCAGCAGATTGTCATTGTGTTAGTTGTTTCAGTTGTGTCAGACTCTGTGACCCCATTTGGGGTTTTTCTTGGCAAAGTCAATGGACGTATGATTTGCCATTTCTTCCTCCAGCTCACTTTACAGATGAGGAAACTGATACAAGAAGGGAGAAATAACTTCTCCAGGGTCATATAGCTAGTAAATGTTTGAGGACCATATTTGAATTCACAGAGATGAGTCTTTTCTGACTCTAGTGGCAGCACTCTATCCACCTGCACCACCTAGCTGCCTACAGTACATGCTTAATAACTCTATCTATGGTATCTATATATATATATATATCTACCTACCTACCTACCTCTATATGTCTGTCTACATCTATCTTCAATCTCTACTATCCATTCTATCCATCCATCCATCCACCCATCCATCCATTTAGAGAATGAGGATAATGACTTTATGTAGCTCTGACTCACTTAAATCCAATTCATGTAAAATATACACACTAACCCTAAAGGACATATGAATAAAGATATCTGCATCCAGAGAAAGAATTGATCAACAGAAGTATGTATGGGATAAATTTACATGAATATACTGTTTCTCTCTAATGGTAGCCATCTCTAGGGTGGGGACAGGGAGAGGGAAGAAGGAAAAACAGGAGGGAAAGAAATTTATATGATAACTTTATTATATATTTAACAGGAAAAACAAGTTGTACGTAAGTAGATTGCATTTTAATTTTTAAAAAATGCTTATGTATGGAAATGCTTCTTTTATGCCATAAATTAAAAAATTAATTAATTTTTTTAAAATCCAATTTATGTGCAAATCAAGATATCATCCTCATGATATCATTGGTCATCTTCAAGAATTGTGCCACCACCCTCAATCTTATCAGTTTTTTTGGAGGGGGTTCTATATCTCTTTGGGGCTTTTCTGAGTTTGTTTTCCTGAAAGTAATGAAGCATAATAGAAATACAGGTTATTTTGGTAGTCTTTGTATGTGCCCTTGAAGTCATGAACCCTCTCTGTCCTTCCAGTTTCCCCATTTCAGTGAACTTTAGTTAGTATGCTTTCTTGCTTAGAGAAAGTCAATAGAGTCAGGCTGAGCAAATAAACAAAACAGTATTCACTTGAGAAGAATCTGGAGGGGTAAATGGAACCCAATATCTTCTTAACAATGCCCTAAAGCTAGGGATGTCTGTCTAGGAACTATGAACATGTGCAATGTGTTCTTTCTTGTTAGAAATCTTTTTCTTATAGTAGATCAGCCTCTAAGACAATGTATTAGCATATATATATATATATTTATATAGCAGTTGGCCTATTTGAGAAGTACTCTTTCAATATACAATGTACTGAGATAGTCAATATCCTGATTAATAAGGAAAGGCTTGCTTTTTTATTTCTGTAAAAGATATCATTTCCTAACCTCTATTTCAGCACGCAGAACTTCAGGGTAAAAATAAAACTATCAGTTACCCTTGTGAAACATTGGGGCTAACATCACTGCTCTCAATGCAGGATGAGATTTTACTCTTGGGCATTGCTCCCCCATAGACCAAAGCTTGGGAATGGAACTGTTAGGAGTAGACATACCAACCGAACACAGGTCTTTATTTCTAGTGCCAGAATTGAGCCCCAAATTACTAAGAATCCTCATGCTTGCAGAGCACTTCCATGTATAAGACCACTTCTGAGTTACTCTCTTGGCTTGCCTCACACTTTCAGGTTGGGTCTCGGAGGGCAGATTCTTACCATGGGTTTTAGGGGATAACTGCTCATATGATTTAATGATCTATTCTGTAGAGATAGGATTCAGCTGTTAGCTGATAAGCCCCCACGAGTGTATTTTAGATGAACAATCATTCAAGAGAATTATCAGCTCTTACTAAAATGAGCATTTACTAAGATTTCAGTAAAAGTAAATATATCAGGGTAGCTAGGTGGCGCAGTGGATCGAGCACTGGCCTGGGGTCAGGAGTACCTGAGTTCCAATCCTAGCCTCAGACACTTAACACTTACTAGCTGTGTCACTTAACCCCAATTGCCTCACTAAAAAAAAAAAAAGCAAATACTCTCCTTTCCCCAACACACATTCACACAGAAACTGGGGCTCACTATCTCATAAATAACACAGCCAGTCCTATGGGAGGAGTAGTTACCAATTTAGAGCACAACAATAATGAGGCATTATGTGTGTCCACATGTGGCCAGAGCTCCCCAGTATTGTGGGGCTTAGCAGTAATTTTCTCTCTTTGTAGAGTCCTCACACAGCTTGCCTGAGGATGCAATATCTTTCCTGGGCGGGTTGCTTAGCTAGATTCTCATGGTCTGCTCCTCTTCACAGTTCAATTCTCAAATGCAGGCCTAGCTCTTTGGTTGAGCCCATAGCAGTCCTTCTTCTCTGCTGCTTGGGTTCCTCCTCCAAAAAGTTGCTTCTAGAACAAAAGACTACCTTTCTTTGTCCATGCCTGGTTGCAGTTTATGCTCTGCTTCCTCAGTTGTGTTTTTGCTCTTTTTGAAATCAATGCTAAGTGAGATTTCTCCCTCTGGGAAAAATTACTACTACTTTATGTCTGGCAGAGATAGAGAAAAACCCCTTCACTTCCCTTCCTGCAGGGGGCTCACTCTACAATTGTTCTGAGTCTTGACTTCCAACTCACCATTTAATTGGGTCCTATCTTGGAACTGACAAATTCTTTCCAGGGCTTAGCTATTTAACACCCTGTGAAGGCATATTCAATGTTTACTTATCTAATATCTAAGTCTATGTGGCAAGGTTCACAAAACAAAACTCAGAAAGTAGCTTTCTTTCACAAGGATAGGAGCCTACCCATAGCTCATGAGGGTCATGTTCCTGTCCTCATTGAATGAAGAAATGAATCTTAGGTTTTTTGCTATATACCATGCACTGAGAATAAAAGTCAGAAAAAACAAGACAGTTTAGGGGAAAGTCAACACATACACATAGGAGTAGTGACCAAGCAAAGGTGCTTTGATGAGGGAAATCACAGGTAGGATAAGTCAGTCATAGGAGTAATTGATTGTGATATCTTTTCCAGGACTGGCTGTTATTGAATTTGATTATAGTTCCTAGAGCTAGGAGTAGAAATGTTACACCAGCATGCTGTGGGGTGGAGATGGCTGGCGATTACAGATGGTGTAGGTTCACCAACCTGAAGTCCAGGAGCTGTTAGAGAATTGACTGGTGAGGACGGTGGGGTTTGGAGTAAAGGAACATTGGGTGATGATGGCAAGTAAATATGATTTCCAAATGACCAAATCTAATGATCTTTTCTTAGTCCTTGTCCTTCTTCACCTCTCTGGAGTATTTGATACTATTTATTACCTTCAGTTCCTAGATACCTTCTTCTCTCTGAGTTTTTATCAAGGTCAAGTCTCTCTTGATAGATATTGATTATGTCGTGCCATTGACTGTGGCTGTACCCCAGGACTCTGCCCTGTGCTTTCTTCGCTCCTTCTTCTTTATTAATTTTCTTGATGAACCCATCAGCTCAAGGTAAGGATTAAATTCAGTTCTCTCAGGAAGTAAGTTCTTTCAGTCCTTTCCCTCTCACCTCTCTTTAGCCATCTCAGTTAATAGTCTTTCCCAAATGAGTGATAGTTTTCTAACAGACACTTCACAGAATGGCAGTTAAAACTATTATTGTGCAAGATTATTATTACCTGGGGACAGCTAGGTGGTACAGTGGATAGAGCACTGGCCCTGGAGTCAGGAGGACCTGAGTTCAGATCTGACCTCAGACACTTAACACTTACTAGCTGTGTGACCATGGGCAAGTCACTTAACCCCAATTGCCTCAACAAAAAAGGGGAAAAATCTTTTAAAAAAGATTATTCTTACCTCTGAAATGTATAGTAATAGTAGCTATAGTTTATGGAAGAGACCATCAAAGATTTATTATATATACCTTCCTTTATGCACACATAAAATTGTGTTTTCAGAGAGATTTGATTTTTTCTCTATAATCTATTATCAGGAATGCCTGACATATGGACCAATGAAGAAAATAACTACTCCATCATTCACATGATTCTACAATGTACAGAAAGAATATTCAGCTTTTCTAAATGCTAGGGGAGAAACCAATAGGTTTATGCAGGAGTGTGAAAGTTTATTGCTTTTCTTCATCCACAAAAGTGTCCCATGGAAGCGTTTTGTCTTTCTTCACACTAGGGGGTGTATAGTTGGATACAATTAAGCATAAAGGGAAGAACCAGGCTTCTGACCCATGTTCAGAATGTAGGAGGGATGATGGGGAAGCTATGGAATGAGATGAGGGTAATGTAAGGTACAAAGATAACTGACATGTCTCCACAACGACCATCCCTCTGCCTGGAGTGAAGTCTTTGCTCAACACCGCTTCAGGAAGTCTCTTAGTCTAAGATTCAGCTCACGGGCCATCGACTGCATGAAGCCTTTCTCATTTCCTTGAACTGCTACTGGCCTCCCTAACTACCATGTATTCAACTGCCTTGTATTTGTATTCATTCTCTCTATAGTGACCTCTTTCTATTTATATTATACATATTTTTTTCTCCCTTATTAGAATGTAAATTAATTGTGAGTGGGTCATCCTTTCATTCTTTGCCTAGCATAGTGCCTGGTACACAGTAAGAACTTAATGAATACTTATTGATTGATGTACTACTACTTTTTTGGGGACATAACAAATTTTCTGTGACTTTTAAGTAAATGGAGAGTGTTTCTTATTTTAAATGTCTACACAGGCAGAGAAGAAACAAAAATTCATTTCTTCTTTGGAAAAGGAACTGAATTTCATCTTTACAATGGCCCAACTGAAACAAATTGAACTTAGATCAGCCCTGTTCAGAAAGCTTCTGCTGCCTAAGATACTTTAACCGATCTAATTGGTTAGCGCTCCTGATATTTCTCAACTAAACTGGAGCCCCCACTCACCCCAACTATGTTACTGTGGACAGAAATACCCTCTACTAACATTTGCAGACACAAAATAGACACGCTACATATAAAAGCCCCCATCATAGAGATATGGAAAGAAATATTTCTAACACTAAATGTGTTGATGAAGAAAACAAAAAGAATACATGCAGTTAGCTTCAAGAGACAACACAAAGTAAAAGAAGCAACAAGATATGATGGACAAAATCATGAAGTAGGGAATTCAAGAGTTTAAATTCTTGACGCAGCTCTGTCCCTAACTAGCCATGTGACCCAGGGAATGTCCCTTAACCAATCTGGGTTTTTTCTGTAAAATGGGATAGTTGGAACAAATTATCTCCAATGTCTCAGTAAAGTAAAAAAATTCTCTGATAAGGTGATGCTTGACATTATGGAGTAGTGCATGGAACTGGACAAGAAGATTTGGTTTTAAGTCCTGACTGGCTGTGTTACCTCTCGGTACCTTTCTAAGTCTCTAAATTGCACAATAGTTGTGGATCTGCATTGGCAGAGAGAGCTTCCTCACTGAGAGCTTATTACATTAGTACAATTACAGGTCTGGACCAAAAAATAAAAAGCCATAGTTTTCATTCAACTTCTTGACCCATAACAGAGTGAAAATGTCTCAAACACTTAAGTCAATGCTGCTATTAATTCTCTTTTTATATAACTTAAAGAATGGAATTCAAAATGCAGCCAAGGGATGGATGAATAATTGTGTCATTTAATTGGACAAATGGTTTAAATTAGATAAGAAAGAGGAAGAAAAAGTAACACTAGACATTTGTTTGGTGATGACTTTTATGAATGAGGTAAAATAAAGCATGTTTCTAAAAGTCAGTCATAAATGACATTTTTGAAAAATATACAACGTACTTAGGGCATTCACACTCTTCTCAGGCTTGAAAGGAGGAAGAAGAACAAGTAGAAATGGAAGGTGACAACTTCAGGTCTGTGCGACCTGAAATGATATTTTTATCATATCATATCATATCATGTCAACCCTTACTTCACCATATCCAAATCATATCTAAATTAAGAAAGTTTGCCAAAGTCTAGGAAACAGAGAGTGATGCTATTAATCTGGGTGAGGGGGCACCTTCCTCTGGCCGTGGGCCCTAAACGACTTCTAGGCTGATGGTTGAAACAGTGTTAGGAACATAAATGGGATGCCTGCCCAAGAAACAATAGGGTGATTTCTTATCTGATTTAAACAGAACAAGGAGACAGGATTGCTGGCAGATGGGAGAATTAGGGTAATTGGAGAAAAGTGATCTGTCTCTTATTAACTTCCAAATGAAATTAGTTGAGTTGAAGACTTGACCTGTGATTTCATTGAAAGGGAACTCTCAGATGAGGAAACTCCATTTACCAATGCAGGTGGGCACCTTCTTGGCAACTTAGTCTTAGAGGGCTATCTTAGAGAGCAATGGGAGGTTTAGTAACTCACCGAGAATCTCAGAGCCTGTAAATTTTTTTTTTTTTTTTTTAGTGAGGCAATTGGGGTTAAGTGACTTGCCCAGGGTCACACAGCTAGTAAGTGTTAAGTGTCTGAGGCTGGATTTGAACTCAGGTACTCCTGACTCCAGGGCCAGTGCTCTATCCACTGCGCCACCTAGTTGCCCCAGAGCCTGTATTTTTAAGTCAGGTTTTGAATCCAGGTCTTTCTGGTCTCTCCATCACTTGCAAACTATTTCTCATGACATTCTTGGATAGGAAATGGATCATCATTATGTACGTGGAAGATGATCTACACTGCCAGTCATAGACGCTGTGATATTTGGTTTTGCTTAAATATTTTTCATTTTTATATGGGGTAGTTCATGAGGTAGGGGGAGGAGTTAGAGGGAAATAGCTGTGAGGTTAAAAACAAAAGGAAGAAGATAATTCTTAAAAAGAAATGGATGAGGGCAGTTAGGTGGCGCAGTGGATAGAGCACCGGCCCTGGAGTCAGGAGTACCTGAGTTCAAATCTGGCCTCAGACACTTAACACTTACTAGCTGTGTGACCCTGGGCAAGTCACTTAACCCCAATTACCTCACTGAAAAAAAAAAGAAATGGATGTCACTATGAAGACGTTGGTTGTCTGCCAGTTATGTCAAATGTACATGAATCAATAAGGCCCAGAGGGCAGCATGAAATAGTGGATAGAGGACCAACCTTGGACTCAGAAAGTCCCAAGTCAGAGTCCTACTAGTGACATAATAGGTAAGTGACCTTAGGCAAGGCATGTGACATCTCAGAACCTCAGGCAATACTCTCAGACTATATTACAAATAATTTGCAAGTGAGATTTGATAGAGAAATATACCATATAGGGAGTTCTCTATATGGATAAAATCACAAGTCTGATACAGTTAGGTGGTAGTTAGTGGAAAGAACAGGGGATCTGGAATCAGGAAGACCTGAGTTCAAATCCTGCCTCATATGCTTACTATATGACCCTGGGTAAGTCACCCAGTCTCAGTTTCTTTATCTGTAAAATGGAGATAATAATAGCACCTATTTTTCAAGGTTGTTGTGAAAAATCCAATGACATAATATAGGTTAAATGTTTTATAAGCCTTGTAATGTCATATAGATATTAGCTATTATAAATGAACATGTACATATATAATAACTAACATGGCACGCACACATGTACATATGAATACATATAGGCAAATATAGCATACATGTATACATTGCACATGTGTATGGTAATAGTTAATATAGTATATATGTGTACATTGTATATATGTAATATAGCTAGTACTTACATAGTTATTTGTATGAAGCTTTGTACATATGTGTTGATCCATCCATATATATACACATATATATACATACACATATATACATACACATATATACATATATATGTATATATATAAAAGACTTAATAAATGCCTTTCATTCATTCATTCAGTTGTTCATTCATTCATAAGTACACAATCCTCACCAAATGGAAAGCATGACCCATTTGCTTCTTTTACAAAGGAGAATTTCCAGTTAGTTACAAAGCAGAGTGGAAAGTAGGTGGGTTTTGTTTTGAATCAACAGGGAAAAGAAGGTAGTGTCAATGAAAAGGAATTGCTCCAATGACATAAAAACATGCCAAAGGGACATAGAAGTTGGGCACTTCCAAACCAAAGATATGCAATATCAATATGGAGTGCAAGGCTTAGTCAAACCTGCCACTTAGTGGGTGATTCTCTACTGTTAAAAAATGCTGGGCAATTAAGCTTCAGGCTACCTTCTCCCACAAGTCCTTCCAGATCACTATCCACTGATCCTGGAATACCTGAAGAATCTATGTGTCTCACTCAGAAAAGCCTGGAAAAAGCAAGTGAGGGCACCCTAGCCATTCAGCAGTCCCCAAACAGCCAAATGGAAGCTTGTGTGACAAAAATAACTGACATTTCTGGAACCATGTCTCTATATAGATATAGCTACCTATCAATCTATTTGTCTTCTAGAGTCTGTCAATATACAGATAGATATATCTATATAATCATATATTGTGTGTATATGTCTATATTTGTATCTATCAATATATCTTTCTTTTTTTTTCAAGTTTTTTTTTCTCTCTCTTTTTTTTTTTTTGCGGGGGCAATGAGGGTTAAGTGACTTGCCCAGGGTCACACAGCTAGTGTCAAGTGTCTGAGGCTGAATTTGAACTCAGGTCCTCCTGAATCGAAGGCCAGTGCTTTATCCACTGTGCCACCTAGCTGCCCCTCTCAATATATCTTTCTATATTTATACTTGTATTTAAATCTCTATATCTTATTTGAGCCTCCTAGGAACCCTTGGGAATTCCTTATGAATCCTGAATCAAATGCATCTTTATTTATTTATTTTACATGGTAGAAACATGGTTAGATTCTGGAAACCCTCTCCGAGTCACTTTTTGGTCACACTGAATTAGGAGAAGCCCATATGTTCTAAATAAGCACATGGCTTGAAGCAAGCTGAAATTTATCAAAAGTTGTGAAGTGGCAGCAGACCCAGCAGGAAAGCCATGCTCCCCTTTGTGCACCATTCCACATGCTACCAATTAATCCACACTCCTGCAAAACTTGCAGCCAGAGACAGCGCAATGAAAACTCTAGGAAAATTTTATCTGATGCCGCTGACATGCGCTTTCTTTGCATTTCTTCCAATGAAGGAATGAAGACTCTTGGTCTGTCTGGCAGTGCATCGGTCTGTCATACAGCATCTCCTTGCTTTCCCTTGCTGGTATGACTCAGGACTTTCTGGACAAATCCTAATACATGATGGTCACTAGCCCAATGTGCCAGATGAAATTGCCCCAGTATTTACTTCATATAAGGTGGAGAAGAATTGAAAGAAACAAAATAACTCTCCCAATGCAGTCATCGACTTCACCAAGGTTCCCACGTTCATCTGAAGAATGGGTCTGAGACAGCAGCTAAAGGAACTTGGCTCCCCAAAGAAGTTTATCAGGGTGCAAAGTCTCTTCCCCTGAAAGCAACATGATTTAGTGGGAAGATATTGGTCTTAGAAGTGACTCTGGGCAAGTCACAATCTCTTGAGAGCCCCTTTCCTTATCAGTAGAATGAGGCATTGGACTAGATGTAATTTAAGTGCCCTTCCAGTTCTATGCGTAGCATCCTATGACCTTCACTTTAATGACCCTCAACTTCCTCATTTATAAAATTGGGATGAATAAATGAAGGAATAGAAAAGCAGATTATTTTTACTTAATCTTTGCACTGTGCAAGTACTGGGGATAATAGCAAACTATCAGATGATAATAGCTAGAAATAATAATGTGGAAATTTATTTTGATTTGGGGACCCTACCTTTGGGCTAAGAATAGAAAGCCTTAGGCCCTCAGGGTCTCTTCTGTGTGGGAGGTGCTGGTGCCCCTCCCCCTCTGCTGCAGCTGAGCCAAAAAGCCCCGTGGGCTGTACGAGACGCCAGGTCAGACATCTGGGGGAGGGATCCCTAGCTCCCTCCACCCTGAGAGGATCTATCCGAGAGATCCCGGGCTCGTCCAGGCCGGGCTCTGGCGTAGCCCGTGCAGAGATCCTAGGCGTGCAGCAGGGGCACGGGCCCCTGGAGCCCTGCGTGTGATATGCATGGGAGACTCAAGCGTGTCCCCCCAGACCCAGCTGCAGCCCTGGCTGGTGGATTAGCTTGGTGGGTGTGGGGGCGCAAAAAGCCCTGAGATTTGAGTGGAGAGAAGAAAGATATATATAGACCTGGGAGTGAGATAGAAGAGGGAGGCCAAAGGACAAGATAGAGAGGCCGGCAGACAAGACTGAGGGGGCCTGAGGAGATTAGATTAAGAGAGCAGAAAGGCTGGAGCACTAAGAGCCGAGTGGGGGGGGGGGGAATCAAAGAGCAAGAAGTAGAGGCCAAAGGACAAGATTAAGAAGGGGGGAGGGGACAAGATTAGAGGGGTGGCAAAGGCGGCAGAAGGCAGACTGACGACAGCAGACAGACAGAACAGGAGGCAGCGGAGAGCCCAGAAACGGTCAGCAGAGGGTAGAGTTGGAGAAAGTGATGATTAAGGAATAGAAGTTCACTGGAGCACTAGGAGAATGGAAGGAGAGGTCGGTGAGAGAGAAATACAGGGGTTCAGCAGTGACAGTCCAGAGAGGAAAGTTAGACGCAGGGATAGACAAAGTGAAAGGCCCTTGGAGTTAGAAGTGAAAGTGAAGCAGGGAAGCTGGAGTGGAGAAAAGAGTGAAAGTCAGAGAAAGGTGGAGCATACCCTAAGGCAAGAGGCGGCTACAGGCCCTTATTGTATTAAAAAAGTTCCAGGCGCAAAAGGTGGGAAGAGACGGAATGCAGTCAGGTTGTACATTTTATTTCCTCGTATTCATAATTTTAAATTGTATCTCATAAATAAACTCTGCTTTGATTATTTAGTTAAGGGGCTTCTTAATCCTTTGCTTATCAATTTTGGGAGTGGAGCAGTGTGGTGGAACTTTATAAACGGCCCATGCTAAATTAATAGCAGTCAGGTAGCCAGTCAGTCAAAAGTCCCCAGATTAGTCCTCCAGTCAGATTAGCCCCCAAATTAGGCTGGTCATTTAAAACATTTCAACAACAAAAAGAGCTTCAATTCTAATATAGGAGGACAACAAATAGAAGGGAGTGATGACCAGGGAAGGGAGTTTTGGTTCCAGGATGGTGAGTGGAACATTTGGGCTATCAATTGTCATGCTCTTTCCAGAAGCAATGGTAGTAGTGATTTGGTTATTGTTCCCAGAAAGGTAGAAATAGAGATCAGAAGTTGTGAGCAGTTAAGTGGAGAAAAGGAAAGAAATAAGATAATTATACACAAACATTTTCATCTCTAATACAGAGTCAAAAGCTGTCATTAAGTTCTGTTACAAAGGCAAATATAGAGAAAATTCATTTCAGGTGACCAGTGTATCCTTTGAGAGATCGAAAACTAGGCTATAGGAACACTCTGACCTCAAATTATAGATCTATATGGAGTGCTCAACAAAAAATCAGTCAGGTTATTAATTGGCAAGTGTTTATTAAGCACCTACTATGAGCCTGACCCCTCCTCATAACAGGATTGTCTTCCCTACTTTGGGCTGGGTTCCAATATCTGGCTTTATGGAGTTATTTGATTAAACAATTCAACAGATACTTATGGAGGGTCTTCTGCAAGGCTCTGGGTTGGGTGCTGGGGAACCAAGGACATAGCAAAACTGAAAGCATCCCTGAATCTCAAGGATCTTGTACTCTAAAGATAGAACCCAACATAGGCAAGAGCAAGTAAAGAGAAAGCATTTATAAAGGAATAAAAATAATTTAAGAGAGAAAGGAGATTAGTCTATAAGAGGGAAAAAGTCTTATGTAGGAGGTCACCTGAGCTGTGCTTGGAAGGAAGTCAGAGATTCTGTGACTCAAAGGTGAAGACGTGGTGAATTGGGATATGAGATGGACAGCTCTCAATGGGCAATAGCTAGTGGGCCAGTTCAACTAAGATGGAGGATGGTGAAAAAGGGGTTAGATGAAGGAGTCTAGAGGGGTAGGTGGGAGCCATAACATGGAGGGCTTTAAATGACCAGTCTGAGCATTTTGTTTGGGATCCCCAGAAGTAGGGAAGCCAGTGAATTTTTTAATTACAGTAGCAAACACGGGCAGATCTTTGATTAGCGATCTAAATCTGGCAGCTCTCTAGATGATGAAGGGAGATCCTGGAAGAGGAGGTGGCTTAGGATGCCATCACAAGAGTCTAGGTGGTCTCTTCCCAGACCATCCATCAGCTATACTCTACATCTAAAGGCACTAGAATATTGCAAACTACAAGGTCCTGGAATGGAGCCAATCTCCTAGCGATGCTTGAGCAACTAACAGGACATACACTGGCTGAGACATCTATGAAAATGGTTGACAAGAGTCTGCCCCAACAGCTGCTGCCTGGGGAGCTGACTGGGGTCAGTGGATGTGGGTGGGCGAATCCATTCTCAAAGACACAATGAGGGACAATTTCAAAAGAAGGGACATTGCCGAATTCATTCTTCAGGGAAATCACAGCTGCAAGCAGCCTAGGCTGGGGTGTGATAATCAGATCACAATTTTCATGGCAAAGTCATCAGCAGAATCTCGGCAGTGCCAAGTCTCACAAACAGGGGCTGTATTCCACCAGAACTGAGGACACAGCAATAGTGGTAGGTCTGACCCTTTCAGTCGCACACAAGCCAGTTGGCAATGCCATCAACTGTCATCTCTGGATATGGATCAATATGCAAATAAGGACGCATCGTGATTTTGTCCTGGGCAGGCAGCTCCTAATGAGGGAAGTCTCTTCACTGAGGAGATTGCAACCCACAAAATAATAGAAACTTTAGGAAACTGCTCAAGATACACTAGAGAGTAAGGGACTTGCTCAGGGTCATAGTTACTCATTGTTAGAGGGGGATTTGAAACCAAATCTTTCCTGACTCAGCCCTGTACTAGAGCTGCTACATTCTGCTGGAGTCATACTAAAAGAGAAAACACACATACACTCACCCCTACCTACCAGGCAGGCAGAGCTCTGTCACTGTCACTGAGCTCTGAGCACCCTGAAGATAAGTGGACTTTTCCTTACAACAGATAAACAATGATCAAAGGGAGTTAGTCCCATAGTCCTGCCACTGACCCAGGAGTTTGAACAACTGATCAATGGAAATTGTCTATTTTACTTTCTGCTCTTATAGTGTAGTGTGACCTGCACCAGGTCTGGCTTCAGGGGAAGGACTTGAAATCCAAGAATAGGAGCAGTTACTTGGCATTGTAGCTAGAACGCTGGCCAGGGAGGTAGGAAGACCTAACTTCAAATCTCTCAGACATTTATTAGCTGTGTGACCCTGGGAAAGTCACTTTAGCTTATCTTATTCTCAATGTCTTCATTGTAAATGAGGGGATTGTACTTTACAGCCTAGAAGGTCTCTCTCCCCTCTAAATCTATGATTACCTAACTGTTATATACCCTTTCAATTCTATAAAGCTCCATCTGCAACAATGTCACTTCTAACGCCCAGCTCTAATTAAAGGGCTTTACCCCTTTAACAGTTAAAAATGATTTACAAAAGACCCATGAAGTCCACATACATTTTTTTTTTTCTTAGTGAGGCAATGGGGTTAAGTGACTTGCCCAGGGTCACACAGCTAGTAAGTGTTAAGTGTTTAAGGCTGGATTTGAACTCAGGTCCTCCTGACTCCAGGGCCGGTGCTCTATCCACTGCGCCACCTAGCTGCCTGGTCCACATACCTTTAAAAGGACCAATCTCCCAAAGAGGAAACTGAAATCATAGTGATGAATTCACAGGAAATGACATCATAATATTAATCATATAGTGTCAAATGGTGATTGAATTGACTAAAAGAAATAAGGACGATTTCATTTGTTTAAGTTCTATTTAAGTTTAAAGCAATAACTCGTGAGTTTGAGTCACTTGTGTGAACATTTGGTTTTTAGGCTAAGTGTTAAGGGCAGGATGGGGCCAGTTGGGGAAGGAGGAACAGAGCAGCTAGTGGCTGAGGCTCAGCTTTCTGTGTTTCTGGGGGTTTCTTCGAGGGCTTTGGGAAGTGGCTTAAGATTGTCACAGGGCCTATTGGAAGATGGAAATGGCAAAGAAGCAGTTGGAACAGAGAACTAGCATTTTCTTTGAGTGCTTAGATGAGCTAGTATTGGCACTGAGGAATGGACCGTTTGCAAGAGTACCTAGTTTAAGAGAATTTGGGGCGGGGCAGCTAGGTGGCGCAGTGGATAGAGCACAGGCCCTGGATTCAGGAGGACCTGAATTCAAATCCAGCCTCAGACACTTAACACTTACAAGCTGTGTGACCCTGGGCAAGTCACTTAACCCCACTGCCCCGCCAAAAAAAAAAAAAAAAAGAGAGAGAGAGAATTTGGGGGCAGCTAGGTGACGCAGTGGATAAAGCACCAGCCCTGGATTCAGGAGGACCCCAAGTTAAAGCTCGGCCTCAGACCACTTAACACTTACTAGCTGGTGTGACCCTGGGCAAGTCACCTAACCCCCATTGCCTCCTCAAAAAAAAACAAGAAAAGGAAACGGAAAAGAAGTGAATTTGAAATGAGAATGTCAAAAAAGTGAAGAGTGAGGAGAAAATCTCTTCAAATATAGTCTCACAGAACCTCTTATCTGAATCTGGTAGGAGCTGAGATCCTGAGAAAAATGTGAGTGGGGATGGAGGGGAGCATATGGTTACAAGGCATAAGGCATGGATGATTATGAGGGACCAGTAACTAGAGCCATAACTAGCATTTGACAAGGGGACTTTGCCAGGGTGCTCACATTGGAGGGAGGAAGGGCATACTTCTCCTCATAGCAACTAATGTTTCCATTGCATCTACTGGTTCAAGAACTGCACAATCCAACTATCTATGTCTTTTACTACCAGGTCCCATAGCTATAGTCCCCTTTCTTTTAAGCCTCTTTTTCTCTCCCCACAAAACCCTTAAGTGGAGTCTCTAGGAGATAGACTGTCCTGATACAATTCATCACCTGTATAGTGTCATGAATCTCCACTCTTTTTTTAAACATTTTTTTTTTATGAATCTCTACTCTGACCTCATTCTGATCCCACAGAATTAGCATTTCTGTAAACACAGTACCACGTCTATAAATAAGGCAAAATAGAGAAAGCAATTGTGGATCCTCTGCAGGTGGCCCTGCAGACTGGCCTGTAGATCCAGGAAGTTTCTATATCGACATTACCGAAAATCCACTGGGTCAGAAAACCAGATGTCATTGAAAGCAAACATACTTTTCAGCTGAATTATGGCAGTAGTAATTCTTTATGGTCAGGGGTGGAGTTGATTTAGGCCTTGGGGATGGGAGGGGAAGGGGGTTATGTTCCTGAAATTTCACTCCTTTCCTAATTCAGTGCATTGTGGGTTGCAATGCTTAAGTTTAATTTAATTTAATTTTAATTTTAATCATCCCCTTAAGAATGAAGTCAGTAACTCCCTCAGCACCTTTACAGATTAATAGCTGGGTGAGGGTCTAGAATAACCGAGCGCATAACTCCATGTGTGTGTGTTTTTTAAACATGGGTCCCAGGGAAAAGACCAAACCAAAGGTCAGAGTTTGAATGATCTACAAAACTGTGGGCACAATGAACTAAAAGAGCAAACTCTCAAGAGACTGGGAGCATAGGGAGGCATCCTTCAAGGCTCAGAACAAAGCATCCCCAGCAATTATTATGAATTTAATGTGTATGAACACACATATATGTATTTATGTGTGTATGCATGCACGCATGTGTATGTATGCATGCATGCACGTGTACATGTGTGTATCTATGCATGTATCGTAGTTACCATGTTATATATATATATCCTTCCACATGGCATTTCCGCCCAAATTGAATGTTAAGTCCTCGAGGGAAGGGGTTGTCCTTGTCTTTGTGTCTTTGAATTTCTAGCACCTTGGACACTCTCAGGCACATAAGAGGAGATAGATAGGTAGGGTTAGGGTTAGATTTCTTAAGTGTTTACTTTGGGCCAGGCACTACATTTATAAAGGCAACGAAGACAGTCTCCGTGACCTCAATCCGCTAGGGGAAGACAGTGCAGGAAGGGGGTTCTGGAAGGCAGAGGAGTTGCAGGGTAAAGGTTATGTGTCATTTGAAATATTTTGAGTTACCTGAATAGGACAGGGACATTAGAAACTTAGGCCTTTGAATGAATGAATGAAAGACAAGAGAAAGCAGAAAAATATAGATAAGAATAATAAAAATCATAATAGGAACTGTAAGAACCCAAGCAGTTCATTCTCCCCCTGAATGAGAGTAAGTGGGCCTATATATTGCTACCCTACATAAATTCATGTCTGCTTTATACATTTTTTCTTTCTCATTAATCCTACAAAATGACACTAGGGAAGGAGAGAGACTAGTATTATTGGCTCAGAGTCTGTGAAGCCTATTATATATAACTTATAGGACCCCTCGAGGTTCACGTCTGTCACAGATGAGTGTGCTCCATAAATTTGCACATTCCAACACCACTACTGACCCTGAATGTTATGGAAGGGCCTAATTTACCCCAGTGGTGTCCAAGTCAAATAGGAAAGAGATCCTTACAGGGTTGTAGGTTGACTTAGAACAACACCACAAATTAACATTATCTATGTTGTATTGCATTTTCACTTAAAAAAAATATTTCCTAACTACATTTTATTCTGGTACCAAGGCACTCAGAATTTTGCAGCCAGAGAGTTTGATACCTCTGGCCTATGAGACATAAACAATCTCTCAGTACATGTTTTCTCCTGTGGACAAACAGAAATGCAAAATGCATATTCTAGAAAAAGTGACTGTGTCTTCTATGTTCTATTGTCTGTAGCCCTCACTATGCCACTGCTCCCTACCTCTTCCCCCAGCTTCAGTGCCCTTCCTAACAAGGTTCCTTTTGTATGGTCTCTATTTATACTTATATCCATACTTTCCCCAATCAACTGATCAATCAACAAACTTTTAATAAGCACCTACTATGTGCCAGGCAGTGTGATACTAGTAGAAAAATGAAGCATTCTCTCAGAAGGAGCATGCATCTAACGGGAAAGACAGAAATAAATATATGAAAATATAGAATAAATACTAAACAATATAAAAATATAGAGAGGTGTTAAATACAAGACTGGGAGGGAAGAGACTAGAAATTGGGGCAAGGTTCAGGAAAGGTTTCATGGGTAAGAAAGTGGCACCTTGAACTTCATCTTGTTGGAAGATTTGAATTCTATGGAAGCCAGGTGTGCGGAGGGATGTGATTCCCAGACATGGGGGATGGCCAACACAAAGGCACGCAGATGGAAGATATGGTGTCTTATTTAAGAAAACAGAGAGGGGGGCAGCTAGGTGGTGTCAGTGGATAGAGCACCGGCCCTGGAGTCAGGAGGATCTGAGTTCAAAATCTGGACTCAGACACTTAACACTTACTAGCTGTGTGACCCTGGGCAAGTCACTTAACCCCAATTGCCTCACCAAAAAAAAAAAAAAGCAAAAAAAAAAAAAAAAGAAACAGAGAGAAGCCCGTTTGGCAGGACTATAGAAAGTGAGGAGGAGAAATATTCATTGAAATTAGAAAGATAGATTGGGACAAGTTGTTAAGGGCTTTAAATACAGGCAGGGGTTTATAGTTGATTCCAATGGAAGAGAGAACCACTAGGGTTGACTAAATAGGAGAGTGACATGGTCAGATCTGTGAATAGAACGTCACTTTGGTCGGTTATGGGGAGGATGGATCAGATTGGGGGAGAGTTGAGGCCAGGCTAACAAATAGGGGTCATTGCAACCATCTGGACAAAAGATGATAAGAATCTGAGCTAAAGTGGTATCTGTGTATGAGCCAGGGCCAGATATGAGAAGGGTTATGGAGATAGAAATAGCAAGATTCGGCAACTGGTTGGATATGTGGGGTGAGGAGATGGAGGAGTTGAAGATATCGCTGACATTATAACCTGGGAAACTGAAAGAAGTCCCCCCCCCAATAAAATGTAAGTTCCTTGAGGTCCCAAATATAAGAAATACACAAAATAGTATTTTATGGTAGTAAAGAATGGAAACAAAGAGGGGAATCTTTTCTTTTCTTTATCCCCAAACCCTATCCTGTTTCCAATTCTCTCATTCTTATTACCCCTACCCTTATTACTCTCAATGAAGTGTTAGTGACTGTAGAGCATACCTCCTCCCAGGAAAGTTTTCTTTTTTTTCTTTCTTTCTTTTTTTTTTTTTTGCAGGGCAATAAGGGTTAAATGAATTGCCCAGGCGTCACACAGCTAACAAGTGTCTGAGGCTGGATTTGAACTCAGGTACTCCTGAATCCAGGGCCAGCGCTTTACCCACTGTGCCATTAGCTGACCCCCAAAAGTTTTCATTTTAAAGAAGGTGACAAGGAGGAAGGCAAAAGTCAGCGCAAAGGAATCAGCTACGGGTTGATCAGGGGAGAGATTTGGGGGGCAAGCTTTCTGATGATCGTTTATTGGATCATAAATGATCTTTAGTCCTTACTACCCACTCTGTTGTCTTGTCAGACAGGCCAAGTCCAGTTCTATTTACAGAGCTCTGTAAAGGGAACAGCTAACACACCCATAAGTCAGTTCTTGTTGTTCAGTTGTGTCCAAATCTACATGATTCTGTTGGGGGTTTTGTTGGCAGAGATACCAGCGTGGTTTGCCATTTCCTTCTCTAGCTCATTTTATAGATGAGGAACTGAGGCAAACGGGGTTAAATGACTTGCCTAGGGTCACATGGCTAGTAAGTGTCTGAGGCCGGGTTTGAATTCAGGTCCTCCTGAATCCAGGGCTGGTGCTCTATCCATTGCACCACCTAGCTGCCCCTCTATAGAGCCTTTTAACATAGGGCCCATGAGCTTGTTGTTGATGATGGTTTTAACATTTGATAAATTAATTTCAATATCATTGGCTTCCTTTGCAATCTCATGTATTTTATGCATTTAAAAACACAATTCTGGGAAGGGGTTCAAAGGGTTCATCAAACTGTCCATTACACTGAAAAGGCTCAAAACCCCCCACCCTAGAGAGTTACATGGAAGCCAATGTCTGGATTTTGTTTTGTTTTCAAGGGGTGTTTTCTTGATGAGATCCCGTGAAAGACCCCCAACAATGCTTCAAAGAGCCAACTTTTCATCAGTATATGTGCTTCTCTCATTCACACAGATGGCAATTCCTGGGCATCTTGGTTGATGGTGAGTATTAATTTCACTGGCTGCAAAAAACATTGACCACCCAGAAGTTTTTGCAACGAGTCTCTTAGTACTTAGCTTGGCTGGTCCTGGGGTCATAGACCATCACCAGAGCAGAAAAAAAGACTTTTTTTTTGAAAGACCTGCCAGAGTAGATAGCTCGCTGTCATGGCCTTCATTAACTCAGGATAATCTTTATCCCACAGTGAGACATCAAAGGAAGATATTAATGAAGGATCCCTTAAAATAGTAATTTTAAAATACATTATGTATAAATCATTGTAAATCTTACCAAAGTGGATTTTGATGAATTAAGTGGGAATGAATTGGAAACATATGGATTAAATTGATCTTAAAGTGAGTTTAGGTTCAAAAGGGAAGAAAAACATTGTTTGGCTTATAGCACTTGGGGATTTCTTCAACCCTGAATGTTTGAAAGGCAGCATATAAGTGGAATTTAAAATAGGTTCTCCCACTCTCAATATTATGACATGGTAATTTACATCAGACATACTAATTAGAGAATTCTTCATAAAAACAAGGCAGGTGGTATGTGGCAGCCTTGGAAACTCCCCAGTGTTTGTGTGCCTCTGTTCTTGACTAAACCCATGACCTTAATGGAGTTGCTGGACCAAAGGCCAAAGTCAGAGCAGTCTTCATTATAAAGCATAAAGTAAAAATATTGTAATGTGGGAGGTATTGTAGTACAGTAGGAAGAGCTAGGGTCCAATCCCAGCTCTGTTCATGATCTGTATATACTGGATAAGTCACTAAAACTCTATGGGCTTCATTTTCCTTATTTAAAAGAATGAAGGGGTTAGATAGATTTTGGGACATGACCAGTCTGGGAATTTGTTTTATGTACTATACATGATTATTGCAAGACTTTTCTTTTTGTTTCTTTTTAAATGTTAAATTTGGGGATAATTGGGAAGGAGAGATAATATATGCTTATAAAAATAAAGATAATTTGTTAAAAGAAACAAAGATCCAAAAGAAAAAAGAAAAAAAGAAGACTATCAATCTTTTGAGTGTCTTCAAAATCATATAACTTCCAACATGAGTTTCTCTCATAGTTTTCATTCCTGGTTAAACCTATATATTTTCCCTGATTATATCTTTTAAAGTGCCATGTATAACTCCTTCTGTAACACACTGAGTATTGAAATATTCAAGGTCAAACATGGTGGTTCCACTTCAATCAATGTTGAGAGAAAATCATCTTCAAAACAAACAAACAAAAAAGAATGGGTTAGACTATGTGAACTCCAAGGTCTCTCCCATCTTGAAACCAATGATTCTTTGAAATCAGATTATGGAATATAAACTTAGAAGTGTCCTGGGGAAAAGCCCTTGAAATTATATGATCATAAATTTAGCACTAGAAGTGACTGTTCTGGCCACTTAGTCTAATGCCCTCATTTTTACAGATGAAAAAACTGAGGTCCAGAGAGGTGAAATGACCATTAGACTCTCAATCCACAGTGCTTCCCCACTGTCACACTGCCCAAACTATACTTTTGGAAATGTGGCAATGGGCATTTGGAATTTTGGATGGCAGAAAGATCATGGTGATGGAATGCTCTGGTTACAAGAGAAATTAAGTATTTTTATGAATATCTGTACTTCTTTTAGTGTGAACTCTATGCATGCATCTATTTGTCATAGGGACATCCAAAGGAAGGCTATAAAAACCATAGGCATTAGTCTTGAATTTATGAGCTGGTGTGAATGTAAAAAGGAAAAAGTATAAAAATGTTGGGAATTCTGGGAATATCCGAAGTGTCCAATCCAAAACTAATGCAATGTTTCCAATCTAATATGCATTCAAGTAGAGCTTTGCAGTCAAAGACTTTGAATTCATGATAAAATATATTTATATTTAAAAGCATATAACTTTTACAAAGAATTTTGAAAAATCTTATTTAACTTTAGTGGAGAAAAGCAAGCTTAGGAGGACAGTGACATTAGTCCCTCCTTCCAAAAGGAAATATGGGTCAATTGTATTAAATTCTATGACTCAAGGATAGGTAAATTAATACATAGGTCTGAGATTCCTTGACTGTTTTCTTTTTTCCTTGATTGTTTTAAAGCACTTTCCCAATGTTTAAGGTTCAGCAAAGCGCACTTTGCCTCCAGCACAATTTCACTTAGTTTCCAACTATCCACATATTTGAAGGGCAATGTAACCCATATGGTTCTAATTCATTTACACCACTCAGCAAAGGATTTCTGAAGACACACTTGATGTCCAAGAGGCATTTTGAGTCTTTAAAAATTATTTTCCGTGAAGACATTCATTGTCACGTTTCATGAAGGTCAAAAGATCACACATGGAATGCTCCAATATCACATCAAGGAGCAGACTCTATGAGTCTTCAGTATATTTTCAAAGCCTCCTTAAAGCTCATGGCTTCTTGAAACTCTTGATCAGTTGGTCCACAACCATCCTTTGCTTAGCAGACCATGAAAGGATGGCTGACTGGAGAATACTGAGCTCTGTTGAGCTCAGAGCCATTTTCTCATCTGCTCCTTAACCTCAGTCTGCCTCAGTTTCCTCATTAACAATTTGGGAACAATAATAGCACCTACTTCCCAGGGTTGTTGTGAAGATTAAATGAGATAATTATTACAAAGTGCTTAACACAGTGCCAAGCATAGAGTTATTAGCACTAAATAAATGTTACCTCTTATAAGGAAACTAAGGTTAAATGACTTGTCTGGGGTCACACTGCTAGTAAGTGTTCAAGCCTGGATTTGAACTCAGGTTGTTCTGATACTAAATATGGTGCTCTATCCACTGTGCTACTTAGCTTCCTAGGTTTTAAGTGTTCATGACTCTTGTTATTTTATTATTATCAGAAGGCATTCAGCCAATTCTATAACAGAAGTCCATGGCAAAATCAGCTTCACCTAAGGAAGTTTGTTGGAATGTATCATCACAGAATCTCAGATTCTCACAGTTGGGAGGGATCTCTGGGGCTACCTTGTCCAATCCTAACCTGAAAAAGAAAGGTCCCTGCTATCTTTATTCTGTGAAGGAAAGTATTACCAGGACAAAATGACCATAGGGAATTTAAATGATGGGCTCTCTAGGAAGTTTAAACCCAAACTTCAATTTAAAACTAACTGGCATATTATCTCTAGTTCCTAAATAACAATAAATAATCATCACAAACTCATGGGAAATCATCCCTCTTGTGAAAGCTAATGCTGCAAGGCAAAGAAGAATAACACAAAGTTTGCCTTTAAAAACACCACTGGAAGAACAGGCATGGCATTGCCCATCTGTAAGTCCAGCTACCTGGGAAGCTGAGGCTGGTGGATCTCTTGAGCTTGGGAGCTCTGTGTCATAGTGGGCTAAGCTGAGGGGTGTCTGCATTAAATTCAGCATTGATATGTTGATTACCCAGGAGTGGGGGGCACCAGGTTACCTAAGGATGGTCAAAGCAACCCACATTAGAAATGGAGCAGGGTTCCTCTGCCAAGGAGAATGAGACCAGGCTATGAGTAGCCACGGTCTTCCAAGAAAAACCAATCACCATAGGAAATATATTTTAAATACCATAAGCATAGTATTTTATTCTGCTAAAACACATTTGTGCTAAGATAGATATTGCTGAGTTAAATGTACTTATTAAGTGTCTACTGTATATCAGGCTCGGTATTAGACACTGGAGAGACAGAGACAGAGACAGAAACAAAAGCAGTTCTTACTCTCAGGATTAGATTCTACTGGAAGATTTCAGACATTTTTTGACTGTTTGGATCCTACCATGGTAGGCTCTCTTAGTGGAATGGACTGCCTTGTGAATGAGTGAGCTCCTTGTCACTGGAGAAGTTCAACAAGACACTGGATGGCCAATTGCCAGGGGTTTTGTAAGAGGGAATTCCTGCTCATGGCAGGATTTGGATGAGATGTCTTGGAGGTCCCTTTCAGGTCTAATTCTAGGATTATATGAAATATATTCCTGCTTAATAAAGTTTCTCCTTTTTTACTATTAGATATCCATTTAAGGGGATTAGGGACTAGATCAGGGAAGGCAGAAAGATTTCAGCTATAGAGGTTAGCACCAGGTCCTAGAATAGCAACACAGTGGGTTTGTGATTTATGTGCAATTATCTTAGGTCCCCAAAACTAAGAAAGAAGATTTCTCTCACTATGATGTTCAGAAAATCCAGACTTCTGTCTTGGGGATCCAAGGGCCTCATAGGAACTGGATTCAGGAGGACCTGAATTCAAATCCGGCCTCAGACACTTGACACTTACTAGCTGTGTGACTTTGGGCAAGTCACTCAACCCTCATTGCCCAGCAACCCCCCCCCAAAACAAAAACAAAACAAAAGAAAATAAAGTGCTTTATAAACCTTAAAGCAATATATAAATGCTAGTTAGTATTTTTTACTATTTATATCATCACCATAATCATTATCTCCTTATTTTAGAAATGAGACTAAGACCCAGAGAAGTTAAAGGATTTGCCCAAGATCACACAGATAAGCACAAAGAAATAATGATTATCTTAACCAGAAAGGTAATTTTGACTCAGTAGAGAGAAGGCTACACTCAGTATCAGGGACACCTGGGTTTAAGTCCTACCTAGCTCTATGACCCTGGTTCATTCACTTTGTCCCTGGATGCTTTACACACCTCCCTAGACCTTATCTATTATGCATAGATGGGTTGTGATATGCATTGATAGAGGGAAATTTTTTTCCCTTTTAAAATGCATTGGCTTGGGGCAGTTAGGTGACACAGTAGATAAAGCACTGGCCCTGGATTCAGGAGGACCTGAGTTCAAATTCAGCATCAGACACTTGACGCTTACTAGCTGTGTGACCTTGGGCAAGTCACTTAACCCCAATTGCCTCACACACACACACACACACACAAATGCATTGGCTTAAATAACGTCTTCTTTGGTGCTATTTGATCACGCGGTGATTTTATAGAAACTTGGGAAGAGAAAAGGACATGTCAGACAGGGAAGAAAAAAATTCATATATCATTTCCCTAATCTTTCATGGATAACCCATTCTAATATTTTCTAGGTAAAGATCATGGCACATAGAGGGGAAAATTGGGGTGGCAGTACCCCTCCATACTTTCTCGTTTGGTTGGCCCTAAACTTTGGCAGCAAATGATTGTACCATTGGGTCACTGGAAGGCATCCTCAGTGACTCAGTATTTACTTCTGAGTCTTTTTGCATCTCCCTTTCTGCCATGCCAGTGAGATGCAGCCTCCCAACTCATGCTGTGGATCCAGTCCTGGGGTCCTACTGATAGGTGAGAGCTCACTATAATTATCTGGCCCTGAATGACTCAGCTTCCCACCATGGCACTGCCTTACCTACACTAACAGTGGCCCCTTCTATCCTTTCTTGGGGAATACTAACCAAACCAACCCAATATTCCTGGAAAAGGTACAATTTTGGTGCCCTGTGGCTCTACTTATGACCGCTCCTGGGACTTTACCCTTCCCTGGCCACCTCCTGAGTCTCATATGTGCTCTTTTCCCCATTAGTATGTAAACTCTTTGAGAAAGGAATGTCTCCCCTTTGTAGTTGTATACCTAGCACTTAGCACAGTGCCCAACACAAAGGAAACAATAAATATGTTTCATTAATTTATCCCTTCTAGTAGGATTGCAGAGTTTGGGTTGCTGTATGTGTGGCATCATATCAACCACTTGTCATTTTTCAGGACCAATAATATTTGCAATATCCCTAGAACCACCTAGCTGCTTAGTCATCCAATCACTGCTTGAATAACTCTAGTGAACAGGGACCCTCTACTTCTTGAGACAATCCATTCCATATGTGGATGGCTCTAATTGTTAGCAAGTTTTTCTTACATCAAGCTGAAGTTGCTTGTTTGTACCTTGCAATTTCTGTTCCTTGCTCTGTATATTGGCCCCAAGTAGAGCAAAGCTACTCTCCTTCCATATGATCTTTCAAACATTAGCTATTATTAAATACTTGAAGGCAGCGATCATGTTTTCCCTAAATAAATCTTGTATTCTTGAGTCAAAACATCCCTACTTTCTATAATTGGACCTTTCCTGCCATGTTCTCCAGTTGACTCACCATTAAGTTAAGTTGAGAATTTCCTTGCTGCTCTGATTTTGGCAAAGATATAAATCAAAAGATGTCTGGCTATTTGAAGTCTTCTATTACTAAAATATTATCCCTTTGTTCAGGTTTTTGATCTTTTTTTCCAAATGGTTTTTCTCTTTTCCCCTTCTTTCTACATGGCCTGATGGTGACATTCCTTCTCTTTCTCCTTTCATTCATCCTTCTACTGACAGCCTTTGTCATGCCTTCAATTCAGGTTCTTAAATTTCTTGACTTGAGTATATTTTCTTCATGTATATATGCATGACATATATACAATACTAAAAATTGCCCCTCCTATCTGTTTTCATCCTTTTGAATAAGAGATTGTCTTTCCAAAGCCATATTCCAACCATAAACTGGATCCCACCTAATCTTGGTGTCACCTATGAAGTCAAATTTCCTTCCTTGCATTAGGATTTTAATTCACCTTGTTGGTATCTGCATCCTTACTACCTAGAATGGTGACTAGAACATAAAAGCTGCTCAATAAATGTTTGTTGATTAATACATGCTTTGTCCATTTGTACAGAGAAATCTGAGAAGATGGGCAATATGACTGGATCAAACAATTCTCAAAAGAAAAGTTGCAAACATATATGTTTTATGACAGAATGTCCCAATTCACTAATAAGTTAAATTCAAATAAAAAATTCTGATGTTTCACCTTATAAATAGCAAAATTTTAATGACAAAAGATGGCTATAATCCAAGTTGGAGGAACTGTGGAAATTCATGTACATCAATGCTTTGTCAGTAAGACTGTGAATTGGTCTAACCATTCTGGAAAGCAATTTGACATTTATGCAAAGAAAGTGACTGAAATGTCCTTATGTGGATATTTGACCCAAAGATTCCACTGCTAGGCATCTGAGGAGGTCAATGACAAGAATGACTTCATATATACAAAATCACTTATCATCAAAACTGAAAATAAAGATACCTATTGATTGGAGTATGACTAAAATGGTGGTGCATGCATGCAATGGATGATTACTATGCTATAAGAAGTGATGAGTATGATGATACATATGGCAAGACATAAACTGATACACACACATATATACATACATACATACATACATACATACATACATATATATAAGTGAGCAGAAGCAGGAAAACAATAAATACAATGGTTCCAACAACATAAAGAGAAAGAACAACAAAACAATTGAACCTGAGCATTGTCAAATTATAATGACTGAGCTTGGCCCCATAAAAGAGACCTACAAAGTCACTTCCTTCTATTTCTTGCAGAGCTGGGGAACTAGGATGTGGCACACGGCATATAATGTTAGTCTTTTTTCAATATTTGGGTTAATTTTGCTGAACTTTAAAAAAGTCTTTGTTATAAAGGATTCTTCTCTAGAAGGGGAAAAAGGGGTAGGCTATGTTAGGGATTATAAAAACCAAAGACATCAAAATTTATTTTAAACCTCAATGACCTAAGTAGAGGCATAGATGGCATTTTTATCTCATTTCTAGATGGAGCCCAGATGGTATATTTAGCTCATGTGCTGGGTGATAGGTAGAATTCAAAAAAGCCTTGACAGGGTAGAACATTTGGCTGAATTGAAGAATGTGAACTTTTATCATGATTGGATTCAGAGGCACTGGGTTCAAACCATACATCTGACAATTACTATCTGTGCAACACAGGACAAGTATTTAACTTCTCTGGGCCTCAGTTTCTCAGCCTCTAAAATAAGGAGGTTGAACAAAATGACTTCTAGCTCATTTTTAGCTCATTCTAGAGATATGATTCTAATCATGCTTCCCTGAAGAAATTATGGGAGGTTCCTTATGTAAGAAAAGAGCACAAAAGTTTTAAAAAATTCCTGTTGTAGACTAGTGCTTAGAAAGGGTAAAAAGAACAACTGTGAGAGGGATGATCCAAAAATCTACCTGGTATATAGGAAGTCCCTGCTCTTATCAAAAATCTCTGCCAGACCTCTGTTTGGTAGAGTACATGGTGCTATGAGCTCTATCCCTCTCAATTTGATGATGGCAATAAACTTCCTACCTCAATTCTGAGTTTCCCTGGAACGTCATGGGAGAAGGTCATGACTGCAGCATCACTTCAGGGACTAACAGAGTGCTGCTTATCACACATTACTGAAGATAGAAACCCTTTCAGAACTTGTGAAGAATTCTGATCTAAGTGACTTTTGATGAGTCTGCTGAAGGCTTTTGGTAGCAGTAGCTGTTAGCTTGTTCCCTCTTGCAGTTCTACTTCCAAAAGTTACCAATGTGGTACAATGTGCACTACATTGGTCCATGGACCTGGTCAAAAGACCTGGATTCAGGGTGCAGAATTCTGCCACTTACTACCTATGTGATCTTGGAGAAGCCTTTAGCTTCCAAGTTATCATCTTTATCCAGATGATTCTCAGATCGATTTGTCAGCCCTAACCTCTGTTGTATCTCTCCCCTGGACTTGCATCCCCAACTCTCTAGTGGACATCTTGAACTAGACATCCGCTTCTCAGTTCCAAAATGGAACTCATTATGTTTTCCCCCAAATCTTCCCCCCTTCCTAACTTCCTTATCACTGTTGAAGTCACTACCGTTCTCCTAGTCACCCAGGCTTGCAACCTAGGTATCAGTCTTGACCCCTCACTCTCTCTCATTGCCATATACAATTGGTTGTCAAGTCTTGTTGTTTCTACTCATAGCATCCCTTTTTTTCCTCTGAACTATGACCACTCTGCTGTAAGCCTGCCTCACCTTATGCATAGACAATTGCCTTGCCTCAAATCTGTCCCATTCCTATCCATCCTCCACTCAACTGTCAAAATTATCTTCCTAAAGGGCAGGTCTAACCATATTATTCCATTATTTAATGAATGTCAGTGTCTCCCTACTGTCTCTAGGATCAAATATAGAATCCTCTGTTTAGCATTTAAAACCCTTCATAGCCTGGACCCTTCCTACCTTTCTAGTCCTCCCTCCACTTTACTACCCTCTGTGGACTCGGAGATCCAGTGGCACTGACCTTGCTGTTTTTTGCACAACTATCTCCTGACTCAGAATTTTTATTGCTTGTCCTCATTCCTGGAAATTTCTCCCCCCTCATCTCTGCCTCCTGGCTTCCCTGACTTCTTGCAAATCTCAGTCAAAATCCCACCTTTTACAAGAAGCCTTTTCTCTATCATCTGAAGTTGATTCTCTTTTTACAATTGTTTGCATATTGTCTCTTCCATTAGAGTGTAAGATCTTGGGAGCAGGGACTGCTTTTTGCCTTTCTTTGTGTATCATCAGCACTTAGCACAGTGCCTATCACATAGTAAGTGCTTAATAAATGCTAGTTTTCTGAGTGAGCAACCTGTGCCCACCTTGGCAAATCATTTAATTTCTCTGGGTATCAGTTTCCTCATTCATGACCTTATGGGGTAGGATGAGGTGACCTGCAGGTCCCTGCATCTCTAAATTTAAGGTATTATCCTAAGTTCTTCATCCTGTCTGGGTCCTTTATTTATCTGTAAAACGAGGGGGGTTGGAAAAAATGTGCATTATGATCTTGTCCAACTCGAATTCCTATGATCCTAATTCTAAAGTATTCTGAAAACATTTACAGGAGAAAGTTGAGAATCTCAAGTAGAAAAAGATGTTACCAAGAAATTCTTGCAAATACAGCAGAGCACTGCAATGATAATGATGTCCTTGTGTGGGTTCAGATAACACAAAAACATCTGCATAAAAGATATACCCAACTGTTGTGGCAAGGAGCTAAACAACAGTCCATCAGAAAGGCCGGATGTTGCTTGGCCAACCCATATTCCAGGCACTGGCTCATGGTTCCCAACCCACCTTGCCTGATACTCTTTTCTGACTACATAGGTCTAAGATTTGCTTTTGACATCTTTTAAAAACATCATGCCTTTTATTTTTTTTACCACTAATTTCGCATTGTATTCTATCAACCCCCACATCCAACATCCTCCCTTGTACAAAGAAAAATACATTAAAAAAACCAAAAGAAAGAAATTGCATCTTTCAGTGAATGAGCCATCTGCCACCCATAGCCTACTCCCACCATATACTTAGAGGAAAGAAATCTGTTTCATCATCAGTTGGAATGATATTTCTCAGCATCTTCAGACCCTTACTAACTGTGTGATCATAGACAAGTCATCTAAGTTTTCTGATCCTCCCCACCTGTCAAACTAAGGGGTTAGACAAGATAGCCTCTGAGATCTAGGATCCTAGATACATCTAATCCACACAGCTAATAGACTTTACTTAACCCTCAAGCTCAAGGATTCACCTCAGTCATAGAGTTCTTGAGATTAATGCTTTGAGAACACCCTATAGATGAAACCAGAGAGTAAAAACAATAGCTAAGTAGACCTGGTAGATTAATATGACTGAATCTTCCGATTTAGAGGAAAGGACTAGTTATGGGAGAAGAGAAAATAGTGGCATTAATTGACTTGGCCAAGGCTACAAGCTCATTCAGAAACATTGCCAGTTAAAACCCCCTTCACTGGGATATGAGAGGATATGACCCTGTGTGAAATCATATTCTGTGAAGAACAACAGTTTGGATGATAAAGCCACTATTGAAGCAAGGTTCCAGTAAATTTGTAACATCTTAAAAAGAAAGAAAGAATGTTGTATATGATGTGTCTTAAAACTCTTAGTGCAGCTTTAAGCTATTTAAAAACTCAAATCTGTATCAAGACTTTTGAGACACCCTATATATAATCACCCTATTTTTCTATTTCTTCCTAAAATGTTGTAGTCATGCTTTAGACATATGACTGTGTGTGTGTGTGTGATTAGAGCTGTACAACTTGAAGTTTTACTCTATTATTCTGCTTACATTATTGAAGGCATTATGAATATTTTCCTGGTTACACTCATTTAAATGCATATGTATTCCTATGTTTCTCTGAATTCTTCATTGTCATAATTTATTACTAAGCAATTACAAGCATTACATTCTTGTATCACAATTTCTTTGACTATTTGTTCAATTAATGATATCCACTAATTTCTAGCTCTTTGTTGCCACAAAAATGCTGTTATGAGTATTAGTCCTTCTCTCCAACCCTTCCTCATTTTTCTGCATGCTTCTAAACTGCGTTCAGAATGGTAGGACCAATTTACAGTTCCATCAACAATGTATTAAGCTCCCTATCTTCCCACAGCCCCTACAACATCAACTATTTCAACCTTTTGTCATCTTTAACAAGTTTCTTGGTGTGAGGTGAAACCTCTTAGTTGTCTTTATGTTTACGTACATTCACACTTTCATTTGGTATATTTGTGACATGATTTTGGGGCAACTTTTTTTTTTCTACTTTCCATTTTATAATTTATTTAATGCAATTTGAATTTTTCTTATTACTAGTGATTTTGATCAATTGTTCATATGGTTGTCACTTCTATTTCTGGATGGCTTTGCATGATTGGCATATAAAGCAAATAAAAGCAGTTTCTACTTGACCAGCATAAAATTAAACAAAATTGAATTTCTTAATTAGTTCCTTTTCTTAATAACTTTAAAAATCATTTTGAGTGAGTCTCAATTCCTTTTGAAGGAAAGAAGTGAAACCTTTGAGTGATCACATAATCATAGAAGAAATTGCAACAGCCAGAAAACTATTCACTGGCTTTTGGATGGAGGAGTTTGTGTAATATATGCAATATTAACAGCTTATCCCTAGTGTGGTCAGCATGGGTTCTCTTTCTGTAGATAGGTTTACAATGAGTCACATCAATCTCCTTTTCCCTGCACATATCCTAGTCAAGGAATTTCCCAAGGACTTATTGAGAAACTTCCAGGAATTTACAATAGTATGAATGAATTCTGAAATAATGGTTAAAAAATATTTGCTATGTTTTCAGTTTTTGTTTGACAGCAAATATTTTGTATCAAAAGAAAATGCTATGCTTTTTAAGGAAAAAAGATGATGGATTCATTCAATATTTCAGGCAACCCCTCCAGACATCTAGTTTACTCTCTAATTCCCAACATAATTCAAAGAAGTGGGGAGAAATATCATCTGTTTTGACAACTAGGTGTTAGAAACAACTTCTCAGGATTTTTCTCAAATTCCCATGAGAAGCAAATATCCTGCTCAGCAGACATGCTTTTGATTCTTTGGACCTAATTTAAAAAACACAAATTAAAAATGAGTATATGTGTATATATTTATATATACACATATATAGGGACATGGTGAGTAGACAGTGTACCTTAAAGTCAAGATTTGGCTTCAGGTTCTGCTCCTGCCACATTGATAGCCTGACTTCATGATCTTGGCCAAGTCACTTAACTTCAGGGGCCCCCTAGTAACTCTATAAAGACTACAAACTGCAAAGCAGGTATTGCTCTGCTTTAGCAGAGGGAGTTTCTGCATCAGGAATGAAATGACAGGTTTAGATGAAATAATTTTAAACTAAGAAGCCATATGGTACAGTGCATATATGATGGGGTTTTGATTCATAGGATTATAATAAGACAATAGACCATAGAAAAGGGTAGCACTTCCCAAAATTATGTAGATCTATGGATCATTCCTTCCTCTAGCTACAATCAGGACCAGGACTAGGATAGGGAAACCAGAGCTTTGAACCTTAGTAGCAAAATTTAAAGGGTGCTGTTTTCAGCAGTATTGAAATAGCCAAGGTTAGCAACTAGTTGGTACAAACAACTAATGAAAATAAGAAGCTACTTGATGGCATATATTTCTAGTCCATAGCAGATTATAGCCTGAGTGAGTTCTCCTAGAGTTTGATCTATGGCTTCCCCAGAGGTAGCTTGGGAGACACAGTCCCAGAGTCCCTATCTCTCACCCAAGAGATAGGGCCTCCAATTCCTGGACTGAATATGTTTTTTTTAAGAAGTTCATTTGAGATCATATCTTATTTACTTTGCCCAAGATGTCAAAATCATTACTTACTACTCTTATTATGATAGTGAGTTATTCCCCCATTTATGCAATAGTACACAATTAGAATTCTTCTGTGCCTGAAGAGGAGAGTATGACTGTGGAACTAACTTGCTGAGTGAACAATCAAAGGGTAACTGTGAAGTCTGAGTAAAAATCATCATGATGTTGTGGTCTGATGGCTATTGATTTGGGATGCAGGAAGATGAGTCACCCCAAATAAGATGGAACAAAAGCTCCAAAAATGTTAGGGGAATAGTTTTGTTTTGGGTTTTTTTTTGTTTTGTTTTGTTTTGTTTTTGCGGGGCAAGGGGGTTAAGTGACTTGCCCAGGGTCACACAGCTAGTAAGTGTCAAGTGTCTGAGGCCGGATTTGAACTCAGGTACTCCTGAATCCAGGGCCGGTGCTTTATCCACTGCACCACCTAGCCGTCCTGAATTACTTTCAACATATCAGATCCAAACACCTGAAAAGAGCTAAGATGACCCCTTTTCTGGTAATGACAGCAGTGTTGTGTTTCCAAGGTTGCCTAAAATTTTGTAAATTTTCAAAGTTCTAAATGCTTACCTTCAATGGTGCACTGATCTGGGACTGGAATGCTCCTCCCAATTTCCATTACATATGCTTTCACTTTGCTGAGATTTTCCTTTAAGTGCAAATAGAGCTTATCCTGGTATTCCACATGACTTTGTGTAGTCTCTGTTGTTTCTTCATGGCCATTCTCTTTAACTGTTTCTGGTAAGTTCTCGGATTCTGTCCATTTACCACTTGGGTGTGAAATTGAAGACATTTCCAGCTGTGATTCTTCAGTATCTGCCTTAAAGGGTGACTTGTAATTTTCTTGGCTAAGCACATCTATTTCTGAAAAAGAGATGCTGGCCATAACATCTCCATTCTCAACATCTCGCTCATCATCTGAATTTGTATGGTTTAGGTGGACTGCATGCAAAGCTAAACTTTTTGACCTATTATGTAAACAAAGGAAAAATTAAAACACAATTAAAAAAGATCCGGTAGAGGATGCCAAATGAAAGATAATAGGAATGTAGCTTCCGGAGTGAGTCCTGATGCCTAGATTGTACTAAAGGTTGCTTTCAAAATGAAACAACTCAATGAAGTCACCAAGTGAGGCACAGGAAAATCATCCAATGTGCTTAAGTAACTTGTGAAGATTAGGGTCATTAACAGCCTGGGGGTATATTCAGTCAAAGATCAAAGAATCCAGAGTTAAAATGGACTTGTATTGCCAAGAATAGCCCTAAAATATTTTCACATTTTTGGGGTCTGTAATTTTATCTGAGTGAACACCCCTCTGAAGATATGGGTCAAAGCCACTCTGTAATTTACTTGAGTTCCATGAGTGCTGGGGCCATTAAATTTAACCCTCCCCCTCTTGGGCTCCCAAGTTAAGCTGGTGATGAGACTCCCTTCATTTAGCTAAGGCTGGTCAGAAGACAACAGCCCTTTACCAGATAAATTTTCTAAGCTATCCCACGTTAATAAACCCTTGGGAAGCTCATTCTCTTCTGGCATAGCTTTTACCAACCCAAGGTCACCTTCACACCACAATATAGTAATGGAAGAGGAGAGGAGACTTTATACATACATACACACAAATGTGTATACATATATATACACACATATATGTATATGCATGTGAATCTTATGGTTTTCTTCTAAGAGATAATCTACTGAGATTTTTGAATTTTGATGGCCAATACTGTCATCTCTATTTAAAAATAAAATAAAATTTTATTGAAATTCCAGGACACCACAAGCTTTCCTCTCTCAGAGAATAATAATCTCTTAAAAACAAAGAATAAAAAAAGAGGCAAAACAATAATGGTTAAGCAAAATAACCAATAGATTAAAAAAGTCTGACATTGTATGTAATGTTTCATTCCCATAATCTTCCACTTCTGAAAAAAATAGGTGGGCACCTCTATTCCTAATATTTTTAATATATTTAGGTATTGCTTCCACATAGAACACATAGAGACCTTAATAAATGTTCATTGATTATAGGATCATAGACCTAGATCAAGAAGAGATTTTAGAAATCATCTAGTTCAATGCTCTCAATTTAAAGATTAATGAGTAAATTGAATTTTCTTTCCTTTTTTTCTTCTAATAAGACAATGCACACTGAATGCTCTTTGCAAACCTCAGATGCCAGTAGTTGGTTATCACCACCAACATCAAGAAAGACACCAATTAATTCAGGAATTAACTTTCTGATGACCACAAATATTAGATATTTAAATCATCCCCATAACATTAAAAAAAACTTTATTAAAAAAGTGATGGGAAATCTGAAACTCAAAGTGTCCTACTTGTTAAATCTTCTATCTTTTCTTTCTTCCTTTGAAACCTGGCTTAGACTATATCTTCGAACAGAACCAGGAGGACTGTTCTCTCCATTTATTTTTTCTTCAAAAGCCTGGATCTTAACTTGTAGTTTTTCATCCTCTTCATTTCCATTAGTTGTAGCAGATTTGAGATCTCCCAATGGTTCTGAAGGTTCCTTTTCAGGCTCACTCTCCATCCTAAAGGAACACAAATGATTGAGTTAAAAGCTGCCTATCCTTTGGGAGTATTGGCATTGTCTCTTTAACTGCCTTTCATATTGAATGGCAGACTTTGCCTAGTGAAATAATTTTTTTAAACTATGTCGAGTGAGTTTAATTCAATTCAATTTTAAAAACACATTTGTTGGGGGCAGCTAGATGGTGCAGTGGTAAAGCACCGGCCCTGGATTCAGGAGTACCTGAGTTCAAATCTGGCCTCAGACACTTGACACTTACTAGCTGTGTGACCTTGGACAAGTCACTTAACCCTCATTGCCCTGCAAAGAACAAAACAAAACAAAACAAAACAAAACAAAACAAAACAAAACAAAACAAAACAAAAAACCACATTTGTTAAGTGTCTTCTTGCTACTAGATACTGGGCTAAACACCATGGTTATACAAGGACGAAAATGAAGCTATCAACTGTCCTCTAGTAGTTTATTGTCTGGGGTGGACAAGGACAAAATATGTATAAAAGTGACTGTAATAAAATATTTACAAAGTAATAAAATGGAATTCAAGGGGGAGAGCCAGCTAAGAACCTTGAGCTGTGCTTTGAAGTGATCAGTGAGTGAGTATTTATTAAGCATCTCTTGACCCCAGGCACTGTGAAGGGAAACAAAGGCAGAGAATGACAGAATCCCTATTTGGAAAGAGCTGATGGGAATTCTATGAGAGAGATAGCTTTACATGTCAGAAGCATGAGAGATGAAAGGGACAAAAACCAAGCTAACTTCCTGAAATAGTAGAAAACTAATAGCTAGTGGCTGGTATTTACATAGCTCTTGAGAATTTACAAAGCACTTCACAATAGTCTTGGGGTGTGTGTGGGGGTAGGTGCTATTATAATTTCCATTTTACTGAGGGGGATCCTGAAACAGAGATGTTGAGTAACTTTCCCAGGGTAACACAGTAAGTGTCTGGAGCAGGATTCCAAGTCAGGTGTTCTGGACTCCAAGTCTTCCATTTTGTATACCTATTGACAGGATCAAAACAAGCTGATTGGGCCATCCAGTGATTCACTGATTTATTTCTTCAGTATTTATTTTATGCCTACTAAATACAAAGCCCTGGGCTAGGGGCTAAGGGGCTTTTAAAGTTGCATACGGCATAACTGCAGCATCCATCCACAGGGCATGGACTTTCTCCTGCTGTCTAAACATTCTGGAAGCTGCATCCTGTTTGGCTGGGCTGCCAGCAGTGCTGATGCATTTTCTCACAAAGGTGACCAAAACATAAGTATTCATGGCCAGTGGTAGGTAGGCCACATATCACCTTTAGGCAGAATGTTCAGACAATGTGTACATTTACACTGAATTGATTCACTCTTTGGAGATTGGCAGACATTCACTTGAAGTCATGTCCCTGGGAGGATTTGGAAACAGATTGTGGTCAATAGCTCAATGGATAAAATGGGCATTTTCCTTTGGGTGTCTGTCCTTCATGGGATTGTTTTTAGGCCTCATTTCATGGAATATTCGATCAATGGGTGCCGGGCATATCTTCAAAAGACAAAAAGCAAAATAGCCCCTGCCCTCAAGGACCTTACATTCTATTGGAGGGGGCCAGCACAGAAAGAGATAAAGAAAAATACACAAATTGACGTAGCAATGAAGAATCTTCTCATATAGAGTGAAGAGTTTCCAAAGAACTGAACTCCCACTTCCCATGTAGTCTATAATGACATCTTGGGTACATTCACAATAATATCAGTAATAGCAGTAGCAGAAGTCATCATAAATATATGGCCACAATGTTTTCTCTTACTAGTCCACAGGATGGGGTTTAAATTGATATGCCATCTCTCTCTTGTGGGGGTTTTCATTCAGTCTTCTCCAGAGCAAACACCACAGATTCAACAGTACCTCACGGGATCCCTTCCTACACATGTCCTTATTGATTCATGAGATAGGATTTGAACTTTGATCTCATTATTATGCAGAGCTCCTAATGAGGAAACTCCCTCCATGAAAGTAGATAGACATCTTTGTGATTTACAGTTTGAGAGCTCCTGAGGTACTGTGTCAGAGATGGGACGATCTTTCTGACTGAAGCTAGCTTTTCTTCCATTATACCATGCTTGTTTTTCATTTGTCTTTAGTCTTTAAACTATGGTACTCACAACTGATCACAGTATTTCAGTTATATTCTCAATTGAATCCTTGGGGGCAATTCAGCAGTGAAATATATCCTTGTAATTCAAATCTGTTCATTAAATTACTACATCTAGGATTTTTTTTAAAAAAAGTAATGTACTACCCCCCCCCAATGCCTACATGTCAGATGTAATGCATTATGTGAAGTTTTAAATCTTCAAATATATGAGCTGTGAGTCAGAACAAGAAGTTCTTCTTGTAATTGGGACTTTAAATTTGTTGATTTTTTTCTTGTTAAGCTCTAGGCTATAATAACAAAGATAGAATATTAAAGCTGAAGAGAACATTTTTCTTCCACAGAATTTCAAGCTACTAATTTTGTCTGACTATTGGACACCTTCATTGGGACAGTTGTTAATCCATGTTTTATATAACCCTTAGTTTCAAATATCTCCTATTTATTATTCATAGTATTTATATTTTATATGGCTCAAAGACTGCTTTAAAAAACTTCACCCAGGGCAGCTAGGTGGTATAGTGGATAGAGCACTGGCCCTGGATTCAGGAGGACCTTAGTTCAAATCTGGCCTCAGACACTTAACACTTACTAGCTGTGTGACCCTGGGCAAGTCACTTAACCCCCCCCCCCCAAAAAAAAAACACCAAACCCAACAAAAAAACCCTCATCCATCCTATATATTGTGGGATTGGAGAAGCAACTATGAAGAGATGTAGACATACCCAATCCAAGAAACCAATGAAAATGCAAAATAAAATATATCTTGAGCAAAAGCAATGTCTTTCCTATCCCCTTTATTGGGATTCTTTGGTTTCACCTGATAATGGCCCACTCTAGAGAAAAGGAGACCAGAACAGCCAACATTGATGCAGCTCTAGAAAGAGAAATCAAGAAAGATTTCTACAAGTTAGCCCACTACTACATTTCTGATCTAGTTACCATTAAAAGTGCCTTAGGAGTTTTAGGAGGTGGTCAGCTCTCTGGAAGTTTTCAAGTGGGGGTGGAATAACCACTGGTGCAAAAGAGAGTCCTCTTTAGGTATAATATGCAATAAATTACCTGATAGATAGATAGATGATAGATGACTGAAGGTAAGTAAATAGTAATTAGGTAGACTGATAGTAGTTAGCTAATTAGCTAGGGGATAACAATCAATAAGTAGGTAGGTTGATAGACAGTAGATAACTAACTAGCTGGATAGACAGATGATAGGATAGATAAATCGTAGGTAGGTAGATAGTAGATAGATGAATGGATAGGTGATCGATGATAGATGATAAAGAAAGATAAAGACAGAAGCAGAGATAGAGAACATTCTGTGATATTCTTTAGTTGACATGCCAATAAGTATTACAGTTTCCTACTAATCCCCTCATCAAAAATGCCTTAAAGAAAAGGTTGGATGTTGGAGGAGATGTGAGAAAACTGGGATGCTAATCCAGTCGGTAGAGTTGTGAACTGAACCAACCATTATAGAGAGGGATTTGGAACTATGCCCAAAGGGCTTTAAACTGTGTAGACCCTTTGATCCAGCAATATTATTGCTATATCCCAAAGACATCAAAAAGGGAAAAGGACCTATTTGTACAAAAATATTTATAGCAGCTCTTTTTGTGGTGGCTAAGAATTGGAAATTGAAAAGATGCCCATCCATTGGGGAATGGCTAAACAAACTGTGGTATAGGGTTGTAATGGAATATTATTGTGCCATAAGAAATGACAAGCAGGATGATTTCAGAAAAACCTGGAAAGACTTACATGAACTGATGCATAGTGTAGGGAACAGAAGCAGGAGAACATTGTACACAGTAACAGCAATACTGTTCAATGAAGAACTGTGAATGACTTAGTTATTCTCATTAATACAATGATCCAAGACAATCCCAAAGGGCTAAAGATATCCACTTCTAAAGAAAGAACTGATATTGTTTGAATACAGATTGAAACATGAAATTTTCACTTTTTCTTTCATTTTCTAAAATCTTATTTGAGTCTTTTTTGTATAAAATGACCAATATGAAAATGTTGCACATAATTACACAAGTATAACCTAAAAAACAATGCCTTAATTACGTGTGTACTTGACCCTAACAAAACTTGGCATAAAGGCCTTTAGTTGTTGATTTTTCTCAGTAAGTTTTTTTTAGGTGTTTATAACTTTTAAATTATTTTTCCCATTCTTTTGATATCTTCCCCTCCTTCAGGTACCAAATTCCTCAACATTCTTCATAATTCTAGCACTTCTAGCATTTAATTACTGTTTTTATGTAAATTTAATCTAATCCAGTTATTTCTATTTTTTGTTACCCTTGGTTCTATTTCTATCTCCTCTTTCAGCACAACAGGAATTCTGACATTAAAGACTGAGTATGGTGGCTATACTATCCTTGATAGTAAAAACAAATTGCTATAAATATCTTTTCAGATCTTTTCCAACTTTTCTCTAACTTCCTTTCATTTTCATCCTTAGATGCCCTGGTAATGATTACCTAACTGGGTCTTTTGCCAGACTTTCTTTAAATTGACTTCAATTTCCATTGCTTCTCTCTGAATTATGAAGTAAGACTTCTTATAATCATTATCATCCTTTTCCATAAGATTTTGTGAATGAGTTTATATCATAAATTTATGTTGATGGTGGTCAAACTGCCATCTCTCTGCTTGTCAAGTAAGCCAAGTCTTTGCTAAGGTGATTTTAAAGTTCTTTTAGTTGCCTTGTTATTTACATAACTTAACATGTCCATTACTTAACCTTCTGTATAAAGTTATTACAGTAATTTCTACTGTCTATTACTCATTTTTCGTTATCAACAACTTGTTTAGATAGGTCAGGATTAAGTTATTTCAATTGCATGTCCTATAGTTTAACGTTATTTTCCTTTCTAGATTTATGGTAATTCTGGTCTTTTGTTTTAAGACATTCATTATCTGATTATACACAGATGAAAGACTAATTAATGATTCCCCCCCTCCAAATTGTTACAAATATGATAAATTTCTTTTTTTTGCAATATTTTTTGGTGCTCATCATGTCATTAATACTTATTAATCCTTTCTTGAAGAAAGTATTCATGGTATAAAGATGTGAAGCTTGTGTATATTTACAAGTGTTTGAACTCTCTGATTCCATGTATGTTCGATATTTTCTGACATAATTCTTAGCACCTTCAACTATTTCCACTTTTGAATTTAATTTATCAAGTATCAAGGTATATTTTGATTTAATTTGGAGGCTCTTCTCAAAGTCCTCATAACAATTTCACCACCATTTCACCCTCTGAAGTCAATTTTGGAACATAAGCTGTAATTATTTTCATAGTAGTTGTGCAAATATTTATAATAGTTTTGCAGTATAAGGTGACCAAATGTCCCTTGTTGCCTTTGGACATATGATAAAACCAACTTTGTTGACTTTCTTTGCCTTTCCAAAGAGAATCTGTCAGTCCCATTTCCATTTGGCTGTATCCTCCTTATTTCTTCTGGTTCCTTTAAAACAAAATGTCAACATTAATATGATTTTGTTCCTCTCATCATAAGTATTCCACTCTTGACCATTCAATGAAGATCTCACATTATGAGTGCCGACATAGATGATCTAAAAACTGATTTGTAGCACTCCCTGTCCCCTTTTCCACCTTTCTGCTGCTATCCCTGCCAAAGGCAAATGGCGGTGCAGAGAACTGAGGACCGCTTTGGATTTTTCTTTGTTGTATAAATCATTATGTTCTGATAATTAATTGTGAAGTGGCCAGTGTATTGGTGATGAGACTTTCCATACCTAGAGAGGCTGTTCCTTGGAAAGTGGGCTGAATCAGTTGCTAAAACTGTACCTAAGTCTTTCTGGCATGTTGGCAACTGCTACACATTTATTCATGTCATTGAAAATCTGATAAAATTTCCTCTGTGTATAGGTCTTTGCACACAGTAGAAGTGTAATAAACATCTATTTTTAAATGAATGAATGTTGATCAGAATAAGGCCAAGCAGGGACAGCTTTAAGGCACTTAGAATCAGGTGCATAGCCTTCAAAACCCAGGATCACCTCCATGTTACGATGAAGCATCAGCGTCACTTTGTGGGGTTCATGAGCTTATGATAATTATTAAAACATTTTAAAACATTGGTGCTAGAAATAGTACAGAAAGATAAGGTTCTTCACTTTTTAAAATAGACTCTCTTGTCCTATTAGGTTTTCTATTTGGTGATAAAGCTGCTGAGTGTTATTTCCTACACTGGTTTTCTCACAAGAAGTACTACTTGAGTTATTTTAATGTCAGTGGTTTGCATGATATCCTTAACACTCATCCTTGTCTCAAGAAGCCAGGGATTGGGGATCAGTCACCGAAACAAACAAAATAGGCACTCTGAGGTTAAAACAAGAGAAATGCAGAGATGTGGCTTTATTTCTCACCAGTCCCTTCAACTCTGCTTCCACCTGGGCCTCCCAGGGACCTGAGGCTCTCTGAAGAGAGGTGAGGGAGGGGTTTCTATTCATCCTGGGGGACTAGGAAGGATAAGTAGAAAATGCAGACTGGCCTTAATCACAAGCACCACTCCAGTTCCTCTTGCTTCTTTGTTCTCTTTTGAAAATAAGGATGTGGGTCTGGGAGACAGCAGCATCTTCTGAAGTAAGCTTCTCCAGAAGTAAATTCAACCCTATTTTCCCTCTTCCATCAAAAGGAAATGTTTGTTAATGTGAAGGGTTGAGGGGAATCATGAGAAGGAAGGAGAAAAGGTGGAGGGATGTTGGGTGTTGTTATTTCTTTTCCATTCGTTAGATTTAAGTCCAGAGGTAACTTTACAGAGATGTTTGCCAGGACTCTGTAAGCCCCTAAATATTAACTTGGCCTCAGCTCAGCAAACCACATTAGGGGAGGCTCATATGATTTCCAGGCTGGAAAGTTTCTAGTCTCAGCTGCCAAAGGCAAGTTTTTAAAAACATCTCTAGGGATGCCCAGGGGGAGGCTTCATTACCTCCCACTTGGGTAAGCCTAGGCTCCCCTTAATAACAAATTGTCCTATTGGCAAGAAGCAAATCTCACTATGTAAGGAAGATGAGATTGTAAACCTCATAGGGGGTCAGAAGATTGGCAGACTTTCTTAAAGGGTCCTTAAATCAAAGAAAAACAGCATTAGTTAATGTTTGGAAATTGCAGCTCAAGGTATTATCCAGAATATGCCTTCTTACAGTGGTAAACCTTTAGAAAATACATAATAATATCTTACATTTGGGAAGCACTTTACAGCTCATAAAGTGTGTTCACATATATTACTTTATAATATTGTCTTCCTTATCAATCTAATGTCTCATCCTCAGCTTGAACCATGCTTAGTGAATTCCTTTCAAATGTATATAATCTGTAAATCTTATGTTATCATCTTTTTATTCAAATCATTGATAGTGACATAAATTTATAAGAGTTTAATTTTGAATGAATGAATGTTGGACAGAAAAAGAACCAGGACAGAACTGTAACATACTGAGATCCAGCTGAAGAAGAGTAAGACCCATTGTGACCTCTTAGAAAGGAAGGTGTTGACCACTAAGAACTAGATTGGCTTCCTTAAGAATAAATCACGGAAACCAAAACTCATTCCTCCCTTTTTTAGGGTTGCTATACTTCCTGGATATTGTAGATCTATAGTTTATCTAGATATCTAAGAAAGTCTCTTGCATTATTCTTGTACCCCAAATGAAGAGCTATAGACCAGATTAGTAGTTCTGAAAGTGTGGTTTCAGGACTACTGAGACTCACAATAGACCCTTTTAGGGCCTTTATGGGGTTAAAACTATTTCAAAACAATGACATTTTAATCAAATATGGTAAATATTGAAAAACATAACCCATATAAATAAGGTTCTTGGAGGCTTCTCAATAATTTTTTTTTTTTTTGCGGGGCAATGGGGGTTAAGTGACTTGCCCAGGGTCACATAGCTAGTAAGTGTCAAGTGTCTGAGGCCAGATTTGAACTCAGGTACTCCTGGATCCAGGGCTTTATCCACTGCGCCACCTAGCCACCCCCTCAATAATTTTTAATAGTATAAAGGGGTTCTGAGACCAGAACATTTGAGAACTTCCAGACTAGATGATCATAGTTTTAATTTTGTTTTTTAGTTTAGTAGGTTTTTAGTTGGTTTTTAGATCAGTCTGATTGGAACCAAAGGGTTTTTGTTAACAAATTTATATCAGCCCAGGAAAAAGTATCTATCTAGTGGAGTGCCACAAGTCTCTTAATTTTTTTCCAGGGAATCAGATAACAGTATAGCTAGGATACTTACCAAAGTTATGGATGCCATGAAGCTAAAAAGGACAAATAATAGTTTTCCTCTCAGAAATGAGGGAAAAAGAAATAAATCTCAACACACTGAGACAATGGAATGAAGCTAACTTTTATATTTCAAAGATCTTAGATTTCATCACTGTGGGTACTGCCTCCATAGACACAGATCTCAACTTCTTTGATTGGGTAGATAATTTTTGAGAGATGTGTTATCTAAAAATTTGAGCCCCATGAGGCCAATTTGACGACAAGCTTCAACTAAGCTGTGTTTCATTTGCTTCTCCAATACAGACTTACTGTCCACTTGTGAGTTCATACTCAGAAGTGTTTCCAGGATGGTAGTACCCACCAGAGCTAGTACTATGTTAGTAGAACCTTTGAGGACTCAGGGTTACCACAGGATAATGAGGCACTGGAGCGGGGTTGAGCAGAGAAAATCGAAGCTAGAAGGTGACATTGAATGGTAACAAGGGTCAAATTTTTCCTATAGGCTCAAGAAATCAATGGCACAAGCAGAAAATATGGGGCATGTGGTGAAAGTAGTTTATATGGAAAATAACAGCAGCTCAAATGGACTATGAGCTCTATAAGGGTTAGCAGTGTCAGGTGGGAGCCAAAAAAGTCACTCCTCTCTTAGACTGATGAATAGATTGTACCTAGTGCAAGTATATTGTCTAGAGAATTAAAGAGACGAGTGCCATTTAACTCACTCATAGGCAGACTGCTCCTGAAAAAGCAGCCATTTCAGGGTCTCCACCTTTGAGAAGGGACATCGATTACTGGAGAATTCCAAGGTCAAGTCATCAGAATGGTGGAGACTAGAAACCATGATACTTGAAGAAGCACTGAAGCAGCTATAGGGATTTCATTTTCAAAAGTGAAGACTCAGGAAAGATGAGAACCATGTTCAAATATCTATAGTTTTGTCATGTAGAAGAGGGGATGGGTTGTGCTTGGACCTCAACAAATAGAGGTCATAGAGAGACAAATTTCAATTTAATATTAATATAGTCTTCATAACAATTGGATCTTCCCAAGACTAGAATGGAAGGAGTATAAGGAAATTCCATGTGGATGACCATTCATTGGAGATAACATAAATAGAATTCGTAATATGGGCCAGGGGACGGACTAGATTGACCCTGAGCTCTCTTACAACTAAACTACCATGAATTTATTATTTTATGAAATAAATTTTATCTCAAGTCCTGTGATCTCCTTGAAGGCAAGGAAAATAATGCTTACTTGGATTTGGGTCCCCAGTGTTAAGCACAGTGCTTGGCACATTGTCAGTTCCCCTACCTCAGAATATTTGAGGCAAATAAGCAAATACTACAAATGAGATAAAAGATTGAGGTGTAATTTACATTAATTTTACAGCCCTTTTTTCAATCATTCTAAGATAAAAAAGAAAGCCTTTTGGGGCCGCTATGTGGTGCAGTGGATAGAGCACCAGCCCTGGAGTCAGGAGTACCTGAGTTCAAATCCAGCCTCAGACACTTAACACTTACTAGCTGTGTGACCCTGGGCAAGTCACTTAACCCAAATTGCCTCACTAAAAAAAAAAAAAGAAGAAAAAAAAAAGCCTTTTGCACATAAAACCCTTTCCAAGATGACTTTGATACTTCCCTCCTTGCATTCTTTATTTTATCCATCCTGGCCTATCCATGCTATTCTTTGTACCTGGCACTATATCACTGTCTTCATGCTTTTGCACTGGCTAGCCCAGCTTCCTGAATGTTCTCTTCCTAGAGATAGCCTGAACCCTGAACCCTGAACCCAAGATCCTTGGAAAGAGCAACACCCCCCAGACCACTAGTCAGCCAGCTTCCAGCCCAGCCCTCACAATCATTAACTGAGGACTTATTCTCCTATGGAGAAGGTACCAACTATTCTTACCAACTTCCAACCAACAGCAGGAATGCTGACCCAGCTGAGGCAGTAAGGTGCCCTGTGGGAGAGACAGGAGGCAGTGTTTTCTGGGCAGGACTACAACCACTTTGACCGATATTGTCCCTCAGACCCTGATCAACCCGGCAACCCAGGATCGTGAACCTTGGGAATAGCATTGTTCCAGCCCAGTGTCTTTAGCCACCATCCTGGTAAGCTACCCCTGTGGAGACTAAGCCTGGCAACCACTCTAATGCACAGTGAGGTGGAAAAGTGGCTAGAGCACCGGACCCAATCCCAGGAAGGCCTGAGTTCAAATCTAGCACCAGACATTTACTTGCTATATGACCCTGGGCAAGTCACTTAATCTCTGATTCAGTTTTCTCAACTATAAAATGAGGGTAGTAAAGCCCCTGCATCCCAAGATTGTTGTGAGGATTATATGAGATAATATTTGTTAAATACAATGCAGTGCCTGGTACATAGTAGATATTTAATAAATTTGTATTTATTTCCTTCCTTCTTCCTCCTTCCTTCTTTCCTTCCTTCCTTCTTTCCTTCCTTCCTTCCTTCCTTCCTTCCTTCCTTCCTTCCTTCCTTCCTTCCTTCCTTCCTTCCTTCCTTCCTTCCTTCCTTTCTTCCTTCCAGGCACCATGGCTTTCTTCAAGTATTTGAAAGGATGCCATAATTTAACTGGGTCTGCTTCAACTCAGAGGGCAAAATTAGAAGCAAGAGATAAAAGTTGCAAAAAGTTGAATTTCATCTTGTTCTAAGGAAACAACTTCCAAACAATGAAAGTGATTTCCAAATTGAATGAGCTGACTCAGAAGGTAGTAGGCCCCTTCTTACTGGAGGCCTTCAAGCAAAGGCTAATTGACCACCTATTCAGCAAACAGGAGAATGGATCCTTGGTCAGGTACATCTTGGAATAAATGGCCACTAAGATTCTAGAATTCTATACAACCACTGGTATTGTCCTGGAATTCAAACCAAAACTAAAAGTGAGGTAAATGTTATTTTATTAATTGAAGTAGATTTGAATGATCAGAGTGCTTTTATTTTTTATTTTATTTTAATTTTTTTTTTTGGTGAGGCAATTGGGGTTAAGTGTCTTGTCCAGGGTCACACAGCTAGTAAGTGTCAAGTATCTGAAGTCAGATTTGAACTCAGGTCCTCCTGACTCCAGGGCTGGTGCTTTATCCACTGTACCACCTACCTGCCCGAGAATGCTTTTATTTCATATGACAAATTGCAACCAAAACATCCCAACAATGCTCTAATTTCTCTGCTCATACATCATGTTAGTGTTCCAATGCTGCCATTATTCAGTATGGAGCAAAAAAAATAGTTCATTTGGGTCATTTAACATGGTGGGATCTGGTTGTTTTTCTGGCCAGTCATAGTGTCTCACTCCTCCATTTCTTCCTGTTAAATGAATTCCTGAGATACCTTTACAGCTCTTCAGATCATCATAAATGTTGCTTAAAAGGGGGAAAATGGTTGAGTAAATGAACAACAGATGGACCATAAATGGTGCCACATGTCAGACTTAACCTATTCAGGAGAGAAAGAAACAGAGCTGTGGTTCTATTCTGGCACTGGGCAGGGATGATGAACAATGCCCATGACTCCAAGCACAAAAGGATGACACAATTCAACATCATGACTTTTTATAAAAATGACCACATTAGATCCCTCTTGATAAAAAATACTCCTTTCTTCTTAAAACTCTGGCTTTATTCTTAAACATCACCTTGGTAGGAGGATAGTCTGCCAAAGTAGAGGGGGAAACATTAAGGGAGTGTCACATGTTTTTAATTATAATTCTGAACAAGCTCATGTAAGTTTCTTAGACCAACAATTGTTCTAAAAGACTTGATTTGTCTTTGTATAAACACATCATTCCCAGAAGGAAGAGTGAACACTTCGCAACACTTTTAAGATGTCATTTCTATGCTGTGGTAGATAAGCACTGAGTAGTTATTGACTAGAAGTGCTTTCAATATGTGCTAGGGGTTAAGGGGACAGCAAGAAGGAATGTGTGAGCTGGGCTGATCAATGAAAGCTTCATGGAAGAAATGATTATGGAGGTAGGGTTTGAAGAAGAGTATTCAAATAAATGGCAAGGAGGGGAAAGAACCAATAACGAGTTTGAGGGACTAAGTAACAGCACTAAAGAGGATACTCAAAGATCACAGATTAAATATGTTCCCTGCTTTTAGTCTATCGTGGTTCCAAATATAGATTAGGTCCAGAAGTGACTCAATATCCGATGTCGAATCCTTTGGCTAGATGTCTAGGGTCAGCCTGAAGCTATTGTGGGACTTCTCCCAATAGAGTAGACCTTGAGCTCACAACCTTTAGTAAGAGTAGTTCTCAAATGTCTTAAGACTCCTATTCTTTTACCAACTCTTACTTTTATCTCCCATGTTTTGTTAATATCTTATAGAATTATATTATCTTTATAGACACTATGGTAAAGGTATACACACAGAGGATGAGGTTGACACACGCATTGTCAGAGCTAGCTCAGTGTTTGGGAGGCTCTGAAGTAGTGTGGGAGAGAAGAGGTATTAGGCTGCCTACTAAACTGAAGGTTTACAGATCCATTGTGTTGACCTCATTGTTGTATGCCTTTGAGATCTGGACAGTTTACCAGCACCATGCTAAGAAACTGAATGGCTTCCATTTGAATTGTCTGAGGAAGATTCTGAAGATTACCTGGCAAGATAAAGTACTGGACACTAAGGTCCGTTCTTGAGCTGAACTGTCAAGCATTCAAACTCTACTGTAACTCTGATAGGCTGGCCATATTGTTTTGTTTGTTTGTTTTTTTGGTGAGGCAGTTGGGGTTGTGACTTGCCCAGGGTCACACAGCTAGTACATGTCAAGTGTCTGAGGTCAGATTTGAACTCAGGTCCTCTTGGATCCAGGGCTGGTGCTTTATCCAGTGCACCACCTAGCTGTCCCCCTGGACACATTGTTTGAATACCAAACATGCATTTGCCTGAAAGACTCTTTTTTGGAGAATTCACACAAGGCAAGTGCTCACAGAGGTCAGAAGAAGCAAAATTCTTTCTGAAGAACTTTGGAATCAACTGTGAGACTTGGATATACTGACACAGCACTACCTTTCATGGCATGCCCACATCAAAGAAGGTGCTGTGCTCTATGAGCTAAGCAGAATTTCAGTAACTCAAAGGAAACATAAAATGCACAAATTTTGAGATAGCTCCACTCCAAATGTTTATCTGGACTATTTGTGCTGGACCTGTAGTAGAGCCTTTTGAGCTCCTGTTGGGCTCATTAGTCACAGTCAGACACATTGCCCTTTGACCTCAACATAGTTATTTTGGCATTTTGGTCCTCTTTGGGAATGAGGGACAACAAACAACTAAGTCATTGGTGGTACAAATTCTGAAGCTGCGACTTAAATACTTTGGCCACATAATGAGAAGATGGGACTCATGAGACAAGATCCTGTTGTTGGGAAGGATTGAAGGCAAAAGGAAAAGGGGAAGGCAGAGGATGAGATGGATAGATAGTGTCATGGAAACAATGAACAGGAAATTGGACAGACTTTGGAAGATAATGGAGGATAGAAGCACCTGTTGTGCTATGGTCCATGGGGTCACAAAGAGTTGGACATGACTGAAGGATTGAACAACAAATATACTGCGTCCTTTCATTTCTCCTCCACTTAACTTCTTGCCTCTTTGACCTGCTATGACTATGATTTAACTTTCCATTATTTCAGGGCTGGCTCTTAAAAGTTTGAGCTGGATGAGGATTTAAGTAATCTTCATTCATTTTATTTGGTTTTAAGTCTATCATTGAATATTTATTCATCTTCATCCTCAATCAACTCTCTTATTGCTTTGAAAGCTTCGGTCTAAGACTTAGGGGCTGGGCCCAAAAAGAATGAATTGCTTTTGGAGGCAGCTAGGTGGTGCAGTGGATAAAGCACTGGTCCTGGATTCAGGAGGACCTGAGTTCAAATCTGGTCTCAGACACTTGACACTTACTAGCTGTGTTACCTTGGGCAAGTCACTTAACCCTCGTTGCCCTGCAAAACAAAACAAAATACAACTTTCAAAGAGAAAGAATAGATTGCTTTTTATCTTTGGGGGACAGTGAGTAGGATGTTAGGTTGGAGTTTCAGGGAGACTACCTAGGGCATAAAGATAAGAGGGGCTAAGCTTTTAAGTCTTTCTCCTCCTTTGCCTTTTCCCCTTCTACCTTTCTCTATCTTTTCTTCTTCCTTCTTTTTTTTTCTTCCTTGCTCTCCATGATTTCCTTCCCCACTGTTGTGATAGCGACCTCGCATAGCTTGCCACAAATACTGCTTCATGACTGACTATTCCACAGGGGCCTAGTAATGTCAGCCTTCTTGACTTCATAAAGGACTTGGAGAAGATGCTTTGGATATCCTCCCTCTGTCTGCTCAGCCAACCTGACAAGTTGCCAGGGTCTCAGGTGTGCCTTCCCCAGCTTTGATTGCTTAGTGGCTGAATAGAGGAGTAGTCATCCAGAGTGCCTGAATCTCAATCCCTGGCACATTCTCTTGTTTTAATTCATAATGGAGGTTATGGCCCTTGGGTTCCTTCAGAATAGATGTCAAAATCTAATATACTTTGTTCATCTTTCCTAATATTTGGTCTTTGTTCATTTGGTGTCTGGTCTTACTAAATGATTTCCAAAATTGAAGAGAACAAAATACAAGCTCGTTCTTTGGATGCATTTAATAAAAACTGTCCAATTTACTCAGAATGATTTGGCACACTGGGGCTCCTGTCTGCTTTGGTTTTTCATCCTCTCTCAGATGCTAATTATTTTTTCTTTCAATACTCTTGGAGTTTTGGCCTCTGGTCTCAAATCTTGCCTGCTAAGCTGTGTGTTAGATTTGTAAATTGGGTGACATCTGTTTTGAATTTGATCATCTTTCATTTTCTCTCATGCCCTCTTCACTTATTAATTTCCACTTCAATTGTGTGGCTCTGACCTTTTGCTGCATGTTTCAGACAATAACCTAGAGAACTCTTAGTTTTGGGGACAGAGAAATTAGGGAAGCCAAAAGTTAACAATGATGGCTATTCAGAGAGAAGATGCTGCTCCAGGAGCCATAGCAACCAATACAGATAAAGATGAGCAGTTAATAAGAGAGATTCACTGCTGCCTGTCTGCTTGCACCAATATCTGGGGGTTCCCACCACAGGCTCTCAATGGGTCAGAAGAACAATGAGAGCGAGGAGAAAGGACTGAGCTAACTGAAACCACTTATGGGGAACGAAAGAGGGCTCAGGCATCCGTGTTCTCATAGTCTTTCCCCTTTCCCTTTTGCTTGCCTTTCTTTGGGTTACATGAAGGGGGGAACGGATAGCAATGGGAACATCCACTAAGACTTTTTCTCATGTGTGTAGCTTTGCTCATGAGATTTTCTCTTTCCTTCCTTTATTTCTTCATTTCCTTCTTTCTTTCCCTCCTTTTATTCTTCTCTATCCTTTCTGTTTCTTTCTTCCCTTCCTTCCTTCCTTCTCCCATGATAAGGCTGTATGGTATAGTGGATAGAATAGTGGACTTAAAATCAGAAAAACCTGGGTTCAAATACAGCTTTAGACACTTACTAGTGCCTATGGGCAAGTCACTTACCTCTGTGATCCCCAGTATCCTCAGTTTTAAAATACTAATAATAGCAACACCTTCCTCAAAGGACAAATTTTTGTGGGGAATATGAAGTAAATTTGAAAACTCAGGAAGGGTTCCTTTGCTTAAAGCAAAGAAGGTGACTGTGATATCCAAATGAGGCCAGGTATGTAAAGTGTTCTGTTAGAAGTCATGTCTTATTACTCTCTCTCAGAATTTGCCTGTGAAGTATTTCTGTTAAATCTTTGTCCCTGGGATCTATTTAATGAGAAGAGGTTCATCTGTTATTAAAGTGTCCCTGCTATATTTAGGGGATTTAAAATATTAGTGGCACTCTTCTCAGCTCCTAGAAATACAACAAGTTTGTATAATGTTTAATACTTCTCCAAAGCACTTTCTCATGCATTATCTCACAAACTCGGTCAAAATAGATTCTGTCTCTTAGCCTCCTGACTGCAGGGCTTTAGCAGAGGAAGCTGAGAGAATTAGACCTAGGCATGAATGAAGCTTAATCTTTCTTCTCTGGCACACAGGCCAGTCACCAAGAGGGAGCAATCAGCCTACGGGCTGTGCACAGAATGCCAAGTGGCCTTCCTAATAATGGGTTCTCTCACAATCCCATGGAAGGCAGCAGTGTGAGTTCTAAACTAGTTCCCTGAAAAGTAGCATCATGGAAATTGTGTAAAAGCTTAGGGGGCATACTTGACTTCCTAAGAGCACGTGCTGTGGGGATCAACCATCCCTAAAGTTAATCTCGCATCCCTGGGAGGCCTTCCCCCTAAAGATACCCCTAGCCAGGTCATGAATATTTTAGAATGAAAGACTTAAAGTGTCTTTTCACACACATATGGGGAAGATTGTAACAATTGCCTAAATCTTCATGTGCTCAGCTGAGATAATAGTGAACAAAGAAAAGGAGCATTTCTCATCATTCTCCAAGGAAGAAGATGAAGTTGCAGGGGTGGGGGGACAGTATTTGTATCATCTACTTCGCAGGGGAGGATATAAGTGGGCACTGCAGGACTTTTATTCTAGTTTATGTAGCTCTGGACAGAAATTGTCATTCTGTGGCATGAGGAATATATTCAATTTTCCAGAAGAAGTTTTATTGCAAAGGATGTGTGCATAAATGAGGTGTTTTTGTTGGGCTCATCTCCCATTCAGAGGTAAATGTGGCCCAACAACATCCATTTACCTCCTTTTTTGGGTATTGCTGCTGTCCAGGTGTCGAATGAGAAGCTTGGCAATGGCAGTGAAACTGTTACTCATCCGGTAGATATCTCTGCTTTGAGTCCCCAGGATGGTAGAGAAGGTGTCTGTGAGATTCTTAATCTCCAACAAGAGAAGGTGGTGAAAGGAATGCTCCATGTTGGCTAGCTGGTCCACCAAGTAAGTCAGGCAGGTCCTCGCACTCTCCTGCCAAAGACAACAGGGAGAAATCCACATTTTGTTCATTCAGAGAGTCCCAGAACAAACACATAACATATTCCTTATGGAATTAAGCCCATATGGACCAAGCAATGAGGTCAAAAGAAGAGGCTAAGTCATCATTCCAAGTACAGGCCATCTCAAATTGTTTGTTCCCCAGCCTTGCTGTCTCCAATTTCTTCCTTCATGTCCTTCCAAATCATGCTGGATACCATGGTTGGACATTTTCTTAAAGCAACACTTTCTTTTCTTTTCTTTTCTTTTTTTCTTTTTTTTTTTTAGTGAGGCAATTGGGGTTAAGTGACTTGCCCAGGGTCACACAGCTAGTAAATGTTAAGTGTCTGAGGCTGGATTTGAACTCAAGTACTCCTGAATCCAGGGCCGGTGCTTTATCCACTGCGCCATCTAGCTGCCCCATGTCCATCTATTTTTGAATGACATATTTATAAGATTTCACACACAACTTGACTATACACTCTAGCCTCTTATTTTCTAACTGCTAGTCTGAATTTTGCTTTTCCAACTTGATGGAAAGCCCCTACCAGTCATACCAGAAAAATTCTTTTTCTTCTACTCCTATTTTATCTTTTATGATACTTAGCACAATGTTAGGTGCCTATAGGCATTCAACAAACACCTGAAATTGATTCATTCATTTAAGAGAATTCATCATGTAAAAACCCAAAGGTACAAAATAGGAAAACTAGAAGGTAGTTAGTCACAATGGGAATCTTTACACAGTGATTCACTTCAGGATGAGGGATCAGAATGTTCCTAATACACTTGAAACACGATTTGATTTGGGAAAAACATATTTATATATAATTTTAATGAAACATTTCTTTTATATAGCATAGAGAAATACGCTTCTGAATCTATGAATATTTATGATGCTTCTATTGTGTTGCATTTTTAGATGTCTACAAAGAAGTCCCAAACAGGTATAATTCCCACTCTCAGGGAGTTTACATTCCCTGCTTTCCAGTCGAGTCTCTGTTCTGCCTGTACTGCTTTTTCCTCATGGTTTTCATGATATAATTAACTAATTCAATTTTATACTGTTCCCTCTCTTTGTGTCCTTTGTCCTTTCATCATATTGCTATTTATCCCCTTCTAAACCCCAACCCTCACTTATCCCTCTGATTCAGCACCTTTCTCCTACTTGTGTGCTACTAAATACCTTTAGAGGATAACTAAGCCAACTGCGGTCACTATGGATTTATTTTCTCTAAATTTCACTGGGCTGCCCGTGTTATATGGTGCTCTGTTTATTCTTCCTTAATTGACTACTGATCAGTCCACCCACACAGTGTCTTCTAGAGGACTTCTACCCCTAATAGTGCACTTATCTCCTATACTCTCCTTCTCCTCAGGAAAGGACCTCACCTCATAGTAAGGCCCTTTGTCACAGGATCCATCTTTTCTCAATTCTAGTATGTTAAATCTACTCAATACCACCTCCTTCTCTTTTCATTTGCTCTGGTATTAGAAAAAAGAGGTGACTTTTCTCTTTTTCAATTCCAATCACTCCGCTTGTGTTTTTGATCCTATCTCCCCCAGGAGTTTGGCCCTTGAATCCTCTCTTCTTTTTGTTGAATCTTCAATCTATCTCTATGTTCTGACTTTTCCTGCTGCCTACAAAGGTGCTCAGGTCTCTCTCATTCATATATTCAAGAAAACTTGTTTTGACCTTGAATTCCCCTCAAGATATCTCAAATCTCTCCTTCCATGTACAGCCAAACTCCTAGAAATAAACTGCTCACACTCATTGCCTCCATTTTCTTACTTATATTTCAACTCCTTGAAATTTGGTTCCCAAATCTTCATGTCTAGCATTCATCTTCCTATTGAGCTCTAGTCTCACATCACTGACTGCCTGCTGGAATTCTGGGAAGAGGTCAAACATGAAGATATGCATTTGGGAGTCATCTTCATTCTGGCAATTGCTAAAGCCAGAGAAGTCTCTGATACATCCCAGTTGTGTGACTTAAGCTACCTAACCTCTTAGTACTGTAGGCAACTCTCTAAGGTTATCAGGTACAAAGAAGGTGGCCATCTGCATTGGCAAGATGGAGTTTTCTATATCAGTAAAATTATGGATCTAGTTCCTACCCCTATTCCAATAGGAAGAGATGAGATAACAAAGGCAAAGGATGTTTGTAGAGAGAAGAGAAGAGAAGAGAAGAGAAGAGAAGAGAAGAGAAGAGAAGAGAAGAGAAGAGAAGAGAAGAGAAGAGAAGAGAAGAGAAGAGAAGAGAAGAGAAGAGTGCTTATGCCAAAAATTTCCCTGTGCTAGCTTACATCTCCAGGATTCAGGCTCATCTCCATTCCATGATGAGGCACAGGAGGAAGACAATTGAGGACGACAGCATCAATTTTCTTGGAAAACATATAATTGAGTAATTTGGGCAGGGGAGGTTCTGGATCTGTGATTTCATTTGTGTAGAGAATTCTGGGTATGGGCTTTTCCAATATAGATTGCAATTACTCCACACTTAGGAAGTTGCCCAAAGCACCAAGAGGCTGACTTGCCCAAGGTCCCACAGTCAGTATGTGCTAGAGACTTTGACCCATGTCTTCCTGACCCTGAGGCTGTGCCTGTATCTCCTGTTCTAGACAGCCTCTCATCCAAGAAACATTGGTGACATTTTTTTTAAAGTGGTCCCTTGGTCTAAGATACATGTGAGCTACCAAAGCCCCTGAGGTCACAATTGTTAACGAGCACAAGAACATGATATGAAACTTACTCATGACCCAGTTTATAATGATCAGGGCATGGTTGGTAAACCATTTACTGAGTAAAGATGATATGAGAAGAACAATGGCCTTGGAGTCAGGAAACCAGTTGTGAGATCTCACTTCAAGATGTACTGGTTGTGTGATATTGTGCAATTTATTCAACCATTCTTAGCCTCAGTTTCCTCATCTATAAAATGGGTATGCTACTTGCATCACAGACCTCACAAGGGTGCTGTGAAGAAATCTCTTTGAAAATCTTTAAGTGATATAGAAATGTGAGTCACAACATCATCATCATGGTAATTGTTATCTTTAATAAATTATGATTGGCTTTCCTGCCAGAACCCATTATAGCTATGGGCCAATGACCCTTTAAGCATTGAAATTTAGCTTGTCATCTATATCTACATTTACCTTCAGATATTTTTCTCCATTTTTCAGTCACTCCCCTTCCTCTAGATATGTCTTAGTCTCCTTCAGACTATGAAAGTAGATTGAATTATATATTATATATTTAGATGTATAGATAGCCATAGAAAGTATAGCAACCTCAACCATATGTCTTTACTGGGCAAAATCCACAGACCTTACTGAAGTGGGCAAGGCAGCAATGACCTGAACTACTCAGTAATCCCTGTGTTTTGGGGGTCATTGATTATTTAATTAACTTAAAAATGTGTTTAAGATATCCGGGCAAGGAAGTCCTGTGCCATTCTGCAAATGGTTCTATGAATGATGCAAGGAAAGAGTTTCTAAATAAGACTTCCAAAAAAGTCACATAAGGTCCCAGTTTCTTCATCTGGAAAATTAAGGCATTGGATTATATATACACACACACAAATACATATATGTATATATATAAACACACACATATATATATATACACACACACACACATATACCTCTGAGGTCCCAGTTCTGTCTATGAGCCTATGTTTCTGGCGTGTGTTGGGTGTGTATGTGTCTGGACTTGTGCTGCCATCAGGAAATATAACCTCCCCACATGAAAACTCCCTCTACCAAAATACAGGATTCCCAAAAGTCTCTGTGTGCTTTTAACCTTTAATAGATTTAACAAGCTTTAAATCTCTTTCTAGTTTAAAACTGCATTGTCTTTTAGGACATACTTTGTATATAACATTTTTCTCAATTAAAAAAAAACACCAACAATTTAATTAGTTTGAGAATTCTCTTGGCTGTTACTGATAAGTAACTCAGAGTATTAAAAAGTTATCTGGGAGGGGGGAGCAACCAGGTGGCACAGTGGATAGAGCACCAGCCCTGGATTCAGAAGGACCTGAGTTCAAATCCGACCTCAGATACTTAACAATTACTAGCTGTGTGACCCTGGGCAAGTTACTTAACCCCAATTGCCTCACCAAAAAAACAAACAAACAAAAAAAAACGTTATCTGGAGGACACTGAGAGATTCAGTGGCTGCCTAGGGACACAGAGCCAGGACACATCTGAAGTGAGATTTGAACCCACTTTTCCCTGACCCTGAGGGCAGTCTTCTGGCCACCGCTCTATCCTGTCTCTCATCTTGGATATAGCAGATATAAACTTGGATTTAAACTCAAGCAGGTTATCTTTACTGTAGCAAGGAAAGGGACAGTTTTGCACATCTTTTATATAAAGTACTTTTTAGAATGGCATTGTGCCCCAAAGTTACATTCCTTGTTCTCCTCTCTCCACTGATGAAGCTTCAGATTGTTGTTAAAGGTGCAAAAGGTTAGTTGAAAACAGTTTTTCTTTTACTGGATTAAAAAAAAGAGCTCAGTTAAAATTAGATAGCATCTATGTATTTCTAAACAATTAGGGTCAATGTAAATTAGAAAAAACCCTACAACTTTCCCACTTTTCTCATTATCTGGATCCAAATTCACATGGTTCCAATAATATAAGCCAGTTTCTTGATGCATTGTAGAAGAATATGTCATTTATTTTATGATAGAATATTAAATAAAGAGCAGTAAAGTGATACGTTTTGGACAATAAGCATTTTAAAAACTACACTAGTAGTAGAACTTATAAAAACACACCAGCTGACATAAGCAGATGTATCCTTTGCTTTGATTCAAGTCCAAATTGGAGAACATGGCAGATATTAAGGCTACATTGGATTCTGGTCAGCTCTAGAAGCCCAGCCAAGAATGATGTCATTAAACTCCACCCTTCTGCAGATGGCAAGGGAAATCTTTGTGTTCAGATACCAGCCGTGTGGCATGAGTCCTTCTCCAGGGTGGGCTCAACACAGTCACCTTAGAAAGTTGTAAGAACTCAGGAATCTGTGTAGGATGAGAAATGGAATTTCCAAGATTTTCAAAGGGAATTTCCTATACATCACACTATTTGATAACACTACTGTTACCATATCTAAAAATATTTGACTTTGTTAATGTTTAAAGCAATAGAAAATTAGAGGATGATTATCTCAGTCCTTCCTAAAATTAAAAATCTATCCTCCTAAGTGGATATAACTGACATTTTTAGGACTGAAAAGAGAAAACCCAAACCTTGTTTCCCTCATCTGTGCTCCGAGCTCATTTTTCCAGCCCCTACTCCTTTCAGTTCCCATCTGTATTAGAAATTTTTGAAGACTGCCTACAATTTAAATATTGCCAAAATGTTTTAGAGATTCCAGATTACCAATTAACTTTCTTTTCTTTTCTTTTTTTGGAGGCAATCAGGGTTAAGTGACTTGCCCAGGACTATACAGCTAGCAAGTGTCTGAGGTCAGAGTTGAACTCAGGGCTGGTGCTCTATCCACTGCACCGACTAGTTGCCCCACTGACTGACTTCAGGAAAAACTGGAAACTTGGGGTTCAAAAGGGAAGACATTTTGGGTGGGCAAGGAGGACGTTATGTTGTTTTTCAGGGACCCTGAATTCATTATATTGAGCCAGCCTCTAGTTCTCATCCTCTGTATATTTTCCCTCTCATTGTACACAGTAATCAACAATGATAGATGTTGAAGAATATATGTTTCTTGGGAATGTCTCAATTTAGTCTTTGTAGACCAAGTGCTTAGCACAGTGCCTGAAACATAATAGGTGTCTAATAAATATTTGTTGATTGGTTAGCCCAGGAAGGACTTTAGGGTTGAAAAAAATCTCAACAACTTGACAAACCTAATTTGTAATATGGAATGTGGGGGTTTCACAGGGTGAATACCTAAGAAAATTGACAGAGTTCTAGAATCTGTTACCAAGATCACCCAACAGATGCTGATGAAGTAGTTGTTTGTTATATTGGGAGGAATCAAGAGGGTGTAGGTAGAGAGAAGACCTGCTTCTGAGGAGTATCTGAACTATGTCTGAATCTCTTTTTTAAAAAACCCTGCCTCTTTATAACAAACACATTCTAACATCTCAGGTGGGCTAAAGAAAACTTCAAGTTAGCCACACATCAATTTACCCCATTTATCTCTTTTACTTTTTAGACTCTAAGAAATGGTCTTTGTGTAAACCAAGATTAGATTTTGTATTAGAATTGTAGCTATAGAAGATGGCTGAGGAAAGGCAGTGAGCTCCCGAACTCATGACACGATCGCTCCAAAAAACATCCAAACAAGGTCATAGGAAAATGCCCAGAGCAGCAAAACTCACAGAAGAATGTACTGAAATCATCTTCTAACCAAGAACGACTTGGAAGGTTAGAAGGAGGGAGCTGCTGTGCTGATACAGGAGTTGGGCCCAACCCCACAGTCACCCTGACACAGATCCAGTCCCAGGAAGTCCTCACCAGAGAAGGAGACCCCCAGAGCCTCTGAATCAGCTGAAGCACCAGTGTCATCTGGAACTAAGCTCACAGGCTGGTGAGTGGGCTGAGCCCTGGGCAGGGGAGAGACTACAGGGGTCTATGCTGGTGCTGAGGCAGAACTTGGATTTTACACCCCTACTGAGAACGAGGTGGTAGGCTCGAGTAGAAGTGGCCCAGGTGGGGGAGGGGCACAGGCTTGTCGGAGCTAACAACCACAACACACAAAACTGGTTGATTGGCAAGTTGGTCTGGGGTCATCTACAGACCAGGGAACAGGCCGGGCAAGGGAAGAACCTGATTCTCCTTAAATCACACCACCTGGGATTTCTTAAGCTTGGGATACTGCAGCCTGGAAACAGTGCCCCACTTTAAGGAGCTAAAAGTCTAGTAAAAGAAAGGCAAGATGAGCCAACAGAGAAAGGTGAGGACCATAGAAAATTTCTTCAGTAACAAGGAAGACCGAGGGGCACCCTCAGAGGAAGATGTCAACATCAGGGCCCCTATATCTAAAGCTTCCAAGAAAAATATGAATTGGTCTCAGGCCATAGAGGTGCTCAAAAAGGACTTTGAAGATAAAGTTAGAGAGGTAGAGGAAAAAATGGAAAGAGAAATGAGGGTGATGCAGGAAAGACATGAGAAAAAAGTCAACAGCTTGAAAAGTCAAATGGAAAAGGAGATACAAAAGCTCTCTGATGAAAATAATTGCCTAAGAATTAGGATTGAACAAATGGAAGCCAGTAACTTTATGAGAAACCAAGACACAGTAAAGCAAATACAAATGAATAAAAAAAATAGAGGGCAATGTGAAATATCTTCTGGGAAAAACTGCCAACCTGGAAAATAGGTCCAGGAGAGATAATTTGAAAATTATTGGTCTACCTGAAAACCATGATCAAGGAAAGAGCTTAGACACCATCTTCCAGGATATTCTCAGGGAAAATTGCGCTGAAATTCTAGAAGAAGAAGCTAAAATAGAAATTGAAAGAATCCACTGATCACCTCCAGAAAGAGATCCCCAAAAGAAAACTCCTAGGAATATTATAGCCAAATTCCAGAGCTCTCATGTCAAGGAGAAAATATTGCAAGCTGCCAAAAAGAAAGAATTCAAGTACTGTGGAGCCCCAGTCAGGATAGCACAAGATCTAGCAGCTTCTACATTAAAGGACCAGAGGGCATGGAATATGATATTCCAAAGGGCAAAGGAAATGGAATTACAACCAAGAATCACCTACCCAGCAAAACTCAGCATTATCTTTCAGCGGAAAAAATGGGACTTTAATGAAAAAGAAAACTTTCAGATATTTGTGATGAAAAGACCTGAACTGAATGGCAAATTTGACTTTCAAATACAAGACCCTAGAGAACCATAAAAAAAAACAATTAGAGCTGGGGGACATACCTGGGGTCGTACAGTGGGCGACTGTCTTGTGTCTGAGGCCAGGTTTTGGCTGGGATCCCCCTGGGTCCAGGGGTGATGATTTGTCCACTGTGTCACTTGGCTAGATGATAACATCTTTAGGGTTAAATTGAGGGGTGAAGGGAATTCATTGGGGGAGGGGGAAAGGCAGAAGTGAAATCCTACATGAAAGTAACAGCAAAAAGCTTATGGTGTGGGGGCAGAGATGGGAGAGGAGCAGGGCAGTAAATGAATTTTACACTCATCAGAAAAGGCTCAAAGATCTTTTTTTGCTTGTTTGTTTTGCAGGGCAATGGGGGTTAAGTGACTTGCCCAGGGTCACACAGCTGGTAAGTGTCAAGTGTCTAAGGTCGGATTTGAACTCAGGTACTCCTGAATCCACGGCCGGTGCCTTATCCACTGCGCCACCTAGCCGCCCCAAAGCTCAAAGATCTTAAACTCATCAGAGCTGCCTCAAGGAGGGACTAACAGACACATCCAACTGGGTGGAGTAATCTATTTAATCTGGGCAGTAAATGAGCCTAACACTCATCAAAATTGGCTCAAAGACCTCAATCTCATTAGAATTGGCTCAAGGAGGGAAAAATGTACTCACTCAATTGGGTGGAGTAATCTCTCTAGCCCTGGTAAAATAGGAGGGGAAGGGGATAAAAAGAGAGGGGCAAAAGAAGGAAGGGCAGAGTGGGAGAGGGGACAGACAGACACAAATCCCTTTTTAAGAGTGATAGGATGAAAGAAGATGGATAATAGAATAAATATCATGGGGAATGGAATAGGAGGGAAGGGAAACAGTTAACAATAGTAATCATGAAAAAGAGAAAAGGGGGAAAAATTGTACAAAAAATATTTATAGCAACTCTTAGTGGAGGCTAAGAATTGAGAATCAAGGGAATGTCCATCAAATGAGGAATTATGGAAAAAGCTGTGCTATATGATTGTAGTGGAATGGTCTTGTGCTACAGGAAATGACAAACAGGATGATCCCTGAAAAACCTTGAAAGACTAATGAACATCGATGTATAGTGAAGTGAGCAGAGCTGGGAGAACATTGTGCATAGTGACAGCAGTATTGTTCAGTGAGCAATTGTGAATGACTTAACTGCTCTCAGCAACGCAATGACCCAAGACAATCCCAAGGAACTAATGAGGAAGCTTACTATGCACCCCCATAGAAAGAACTGATAAAAAGAACACTTGTGGATTGAACATATATAACCTGAATGCGATCTTGTGGAGGGGGGAGGAAAGGGAGGGAGGGAGGGGGAAAAATTTGGAACTCTAAATCTTATGAAAATGAATGTTGAAAACTACCCTTACATGTAAATGGAAAATAAAGTAAATGTTTGTTGAAAGAGGAAAAAAAAAAGAATTGTAGCTATAGCTATAAAGCACCTTCTTTTTTGCTACAAAAAGACTATTAAAAAATAAAGTGTCTAGGACTATTCATTACAATTGGATCACAACAGTGTCATTGTTTCCAACCTGCCAAATGAGACACCAAGCTTGGTTTTATTACAGGGTTGAATGAAGCAGGGAAAATAAATTTCAATGAACTCCAAGCCAGTCAGAAGGCAATGGAATGGTGCCTCCAAGCCCCCTTCCACCATTTTGTGTATAGGAAGAAAGTTGCATGTATGTGACTGAGTATAGGCTTCATATAAGACCCAGCTTTCTCTTTATTTTTTTATTTTTGGTGGGGCAATGAAGGTTAAGTGACTTGACCAGGGCCACACAGCTAGTAAGTGTCAAGTATCTGAGGCCAGATTTGAACTCAGGTCCTTCTGAATCCAGGGCTGGTGCTTTATTTACTACACCACCTATCTGCCCACCAACTTTCTCTTTATTAAAAGTTTTTCCACTCTTCTCTGAGTTCATTCTTGTGGTATACAGTTAAGGGAAAAGTGACTGATCACTCAATCAACAAGCATTTATTATACACCTATTAATGTTAGGCCCCAGTAGTAGAAAGACATAAATGAAACAGCTTCTGACCTCAAGGAGCTGATGCTGTATGGGTGGGGGGTGGGGAGACAACATGTCCAGATAATAGGTCTCTGAGATTTTTTTCTTTTCTTTTCTTTTTCTTTTTTATTTTTTTGTGAGTCAATTGGGGTTAAGTGACTTTCCCAGGGTCACACAGCTAGTAAGTGTTAAGTGTCTGAGGTCGGATTTGAACTCAGGTATTCCTGAATCGAGGGCCGGTGCTTTATCCACTGCGCCACCTAGCTGCCCCTGAGATTTTTTTTAAGCAGGGAAACAGCTGGAAAGAAGCTAGACATTGTGCAGTGAGGCCTGTCCAATCTCACAACTCCTCAGTTCAGTATCTGACTATCTGCAGTGTCCTACATGCTTGCATTGGCTTCTGGACTCTTGGAGTGGACATTGTAAATATGGGGAGGAAAACGTGTAATGGAATGTTCTCTTTTCAAAGAATCTTTGCAACATTTAACTTAGCCTTTAAATTTGTATTTGTATTTACTGGTTATTGATGTGGGACAGGGATGGAACTCATATAGCGAGTGTCCTTCTGAGAGAATGGGCATACACTTCTTAGAGAAGGTGGAATATGAAGGGAGGGACGAATGGGGGGGACAGGGGGAGGGTGGGAGGGGCCAGCACAGGCACAGAGATTTCCAGACAGTGCTTAAGGCCTACTTCCTAGCCCTGGCAGATGTCCTAGAGGGGAGAAGGGACCTGACATTCCTGACGCCGCCCACACCAGCTGCCACTGATGAGGTGGGCAAGGCACTGGAGCTGAAATCATAAGGACTGTGAGAATGAGACAAAGGGGCACATGTGCCAGGAAGGTGGAGCATGGCCACCACATTCATTGAGAGCTCAGTCAAAGCAGCCCAGGATCCTGAGTCCAAGAATCCAGCAGACACATACCCATCCCCCCAAGTCATTTTGGAGGGGAGAGACCTTTGTGAAATAGGGGCCCCCATCCACACCCTCACTCAACCACCTGCCAACTAACTGTCATTGATGGGAATTTTAGCCCAAGAGCCTCAGAAAAAGCAAAGTTTCTCACACTGGTCCTGCTCCCAGCTCAGCGACCCCTCCCCCAACACACACACACACACACACACACACACACACACACACACACACACTGTGGAGGGGAAAAACATATATGTAGCTCTCTCTGCAGGTACTTTGTGCCTCAACCTCTCAGCAGCCATATCTACTAAACCCCCAGAAGAGTAACTTCTCATCCCCCAAATCCTTATATTGACAAATGGTTCAAAGTCAGCCTTACTTTGCTTATCTATAAAATGAGAAAATAGTCTGGGGCATGGTGAGTATCAAATGAGATAACATATGTAGAGTACTTTGCAATATACGCATTAACTATTATTATTATTATTATTATTATTATTATTATTATTATGTTTACTTTTCAGTTAATTCCCCTCCTTGAATTATCATGTGTGTCTTGTGTCTGATTATATTTTTTTAAAAAGAGACTGCCAAATCATTGTCTGGTTAGAGATCTGAGAAGTGGTGTGAATTGTTTTGTGAAAAATATTTTGTCCATTGTTTTTAAATATAATAAATCTCAATATAATTAGCCTAGTACTATTCAATAAAATTAGCTTCTTTTGTAATCTTCTATACTTAATGCACTTAAAAATACTGATTTGGAAGCTTCACCAGATTGCCAAAGGGGTCCATGATACATAAAAAGGCTAAGAACCCCTGGCATGTGGGGCCCTGCAACAATATCCCTACTTCAGTGTCTTCTGGGGTTGGGAGTGGGTAGAGACACTGATCACTTTTGGATTGTTCACGATTTTAAAAAGATGCATCACATGATAATTTTTCTAAGCAAATGCAAGTTTCCCAGAGAGTCACAAGAACCAATACACAAATATTCAATGTAACAGAGATAAATCCTTAAGGGAAATTCAAGCTGGACAGGACCAGCCTTCCATGGATAAGTGTCCAGGAATCAGAGGGCTGCCTCACTGAAGAACCCCTTACTGTGTCTTAGCTCCCCAGGTCCTGTCTCATTACATGTTAGTGCTCTCCTCCATCAGCAAGAACTCAGCAAAAACTACAGCTGTTTAAGTGGGGCCACTCTTCCTGCAAGGGAAGCCAGTGGTTGCCTATACTCCCTATTAAAAGCCCACCATAATTAGAAAATGGAAAATCTAGGCATACGTACATACAGCTCAAATGTCTCAGAAGGCATTGCCAGGACTGCTATCAACACTGATTCCAGGGTCGAGGAATTCTTATTTTCTAATCACTTCAAATCTGTTTGATGAACACCAGATGTTTATTTATTCTAACTTCAATGATTACTTAGCAGAAAATTGACTGATGTTAAAAAGAGTATGGATCAGTGGAATTTTTGACCAGTGATGGTTTACCTACATAAATACGAGCAATCATATGGGTTAATGGAGTAAAGTTAAAGAAGTTGTTGTGGGAGTTTAAAGGCAGGGGACCAAATAGCATCGTCTCCTTTGGGTTTTTCATTTACTCTAAACCAACTAGCTTCAGGCCCCTGATATGGATTCCTAAAACTCTAATCCCCATTTAATTTCATTCACAAACAATGAAGAAGGACTGAACCATCGATTTTGGTTCAGAACAACAAAACATAGATCAGGCCGCTAGATGATTGGTTTCCTCCATTTTCCAAGCAGATCAATGATAATCATGAATGAATGATGTCTTGACTTGTGCATGAATTGGATTTAAGGGAGGCAAAGTTACACAAAGTTGTCGTCCTCTCCCTTTGAGTCATCGAAATCCAGTGACAAGATTGGTGATGGCCTGGGATGCTGGGGATGGCCTTGGCATTTTCAATGTCTGATGAAGCTCTAAGTGTTCCACAGTGCTTGTTCAGCGGCATCCGTGGCTGTTGGAACGAATTGCTCTCATTCATGCATTACAATAGAAATCTTCATGTGTTTGGGGTAGATGTGCCTCCGACTCACCAATGGGTTGAGGTCTCTTGGTTACCCTCAACCTGGGTTAGTCATCTTCCAAGATGGTTTAGCAAAGTGTAGCTATTGCATATGCTACAGTTTCTTGGAGCCACAGGTGACAGTTGCATGACAGGTGGATACCAAAGGTGGGTAAGCAGCTCTGCAAAGGGCTCAGCAAGCCCTCTCATTGGAAGCATTAATCCTCCCTGAATACCCCATACAATTGGTAGATGAGACAACTATTAAAGAGAACAAGTATCTAGATTTCTTTAAAAAAAAAATTTTTTTAAAGTGGGGCAATAAGGGTTAAGTGACTTGCCCAGGGTCACACAGCTAGTAAGTGTCAAGTGTCTGAGGCCGGATTTGTACTCAGGTCCTCCTGACTCCAGGGCCGGTGCTTTATCCACTGCGCCACCTAGCTGCCCCCAAGTACATAGATTTCAAAAAAGCAACTGACAATTTTACATTATTCTTGCGGACAAGGTAAAGCAACATAAGTGCTTGACAAAGGAGCATTTGGGGATATTTGGAAGTAGTTTCATGACCTAATAAAAAAAGGAATGATCAATGTCTGGATGACACCTTGGAGAGAGGCCTAGAGTGATACATCTCAGGGCACTGATCTTAGGCTGCATGAACAGAGAAGCAGTCTTTATAATTAGGAAGATAATACTCTTCTGTGTTCTGTCTTATTTAGATCCCATATAAAATGCATCATGGGCAGCTAGGTGGCGCAGTGGATAAAGCACCGGCCCTGGAGTCAGGAGTTCCTGAGTTCAAATCCGGCCTCAGACACTTGACACTTACTAGCTGTGTGACCCTGGGCAAGTCACTCAACCCCCATTGCCCCACAAAAAAAACCAAAACCAAAACCAAAATGCATCATGGTCAATCTGGACACTACATTTCAATAAGGACAATGGCAAGCTGGGAGAAACCAGAGAAGGATGTTCAGAATGGTGAATCTAATGGAGGCCATTTCATATGAGGATTAGATGGAAAAATGAGGGATGTTTAGCTGGGAAAACATAAGACAGATAGGATAGTATAATTGTCTTCAAGCATCTGAAGGACTCTCATGTGAAAGAGAGATTAACCTTATACTTCTTAGAACATGGTGAAGTGGGTGAAGCATTGAATTGGAATTCCAGAAGACCTGAGTTCCAAACTTGTCTCAGAAACTGAGTAGTCATGTGATTCTGGGCAAGTCACTTAACCTCTTTGTCTGTTTCAGTTTCCCCATCTATAAAATATGGATAATAATAGCACCTAATTCCTAGGGTTGTTGTAAAGCTCTTCACAAACCTTAAAACACAATGTAAATGTTAGTTGGTGTTTTTGTTATCCTATAGGAAAGAATTAGAAGCTAAAAGTAGGAGCTGCAAAGAGGTAGATTGAGTTTGACATATTGAAGAAATGTCTTAACAATTAAAGCTGTTCCGATGTGAAATGGCGCACTAGAAGTGAAATCTGGATGACTACTGTTTAGGGTGATTCCTGTTTAGGAGAATATGGGACAATGTGAATTTCATCACTTAGTTGAGATTCCTGACCATACCTATCACTTAAAATATGTTTGTTAAGAAATCACAGAATGTTTAATGATTGGTGATAGATTTGCACACCCCTGTAAAGAGCTGATTTATGTGAATAATTTTCATCACAGGCTCATTTTTCTCAAATATGCACTTTTTAAGTCTTTCCGGGAATTCTCAAGAACAAAGTGCTACAATTGTGTGTCTGTACCATCGAGAGGAACATTCCTGCAGATTACTCAAAGAAGAGAATGAATCATTTGTTTTCCTCAAAGGGAAATCCTGTCCTACCATCAAGTAGGCATTGGCAGCTGGTGGAATGGGAGAAGGGCAGATAACAGGAAGTGGATATAATAAGTAGCTCCACCAGCTCCAGAGTATGAGGGAAGTATGTAGGAAGGAGGGAAGGTGTCATATATTTGATGTTCAATAGAGCTAAATAGAAGTATATTGTATCGGGCAGCTAGGTGGTACAGTAGATAAAGCACCGCCCTGGATTCAGGAGGACCTGAGTTCAAATCCAGTCTCAGACACTTAATACTTACTAGCTGTGTGACCCTGGGCAAGTCACTTAACCCTCATTGCCCCACAAAAAAAGGAGTATATTGTATCTCTGTCTCTCTGTCTCTTTGTCTGTGTCTGTCTGTTAGTCTCTCTCTCTCTCTCTCTCACACACACACACACACACACACACACACACACACACACACACACACTTAAAATTTTGTCCAAGGTCAAAGCCCTTGTGGAAATTCCATGATCTACTTAGTCATGGTTTAATAAGTTAAAGGAGAAGCCAAGTCAAGCTAACCCAACCCAACTCGTGTTTCCTCTACCATCCTATCTCTCACCCCCTGCTTTGGTTCTCCATTTCTCAGGAAGTGTTTAAACAGCTGGCTGAGTATGACAGGTCTGGTCCTCAGCTGTTTTTGTGCTGATTTTCCTCTTCCTCTTGAGTTTGTGAAAGGTCTTCCTGACATCCCTGAAACCTGACCTAGCCAAATTTGGCCACTTCTCTGAATGAGAAGTGTCCATGCTCCTGAGAGCAATGAGAACATAAATCCTCGAGCTGCTTAGCTGGCATATTCTGGCCAGTTAGGAAAACGAGACCAAGCACACAGGATCTAACTCCCATTTCCCCCCGACAGCAGAGATACTAGGAAGAAATGCCAGATGATCAGATGCCAAAGGACCAAATGAGAGCAGGTTGACAAAACACTTTATGAAGTTTAAAGCACTAGAATAACTTCAGGTGTGATGATGAGTGACAAGAAATGCCCCCCTAATCGCCACAGATACAATAGAGACATTGGTTGGCTGCTATATAGATTCTAGTGGCAGTGACAATCTGGAGGAAATGCTCTATGGTAATAGGGAACAATGACATTTCAGGGCATTTTCTCCCTTGTTTTCACCCCTCCAGAGTGGCTGCTGAGGGCATCTAGTAAATGGAAAAAAACACACTTCCAGAGCTGCCCTGATTTATGAGACTGTATCCTGATGGGAACTAGACTGTTAAAATGAAATGACTTTGGTTTCCTTTTGCATGGAGGTGAAAGGACAAACCAATTCAAGTTAGCTTCTCAGCGGAGGGCCAAAGAATTCCTGAGGAACTCTCTCTTCCTTATCTAACTAGTGTTAAGCACTGATACAAGGAAGACATCTTCAGTGGTCCAAGCACTCCCAGTAAAGATGGTCCAGATTACCTCAAGTGCTGCAGGCAGGAATGGAAGGTTCTCTTGACTAAAAACAACCCCCACTGAAGAATAAACCTTCCCAAATCTCATTGTGGTCCTGGGAGGAGAACAGAGATTGAGCCTGTCTGGGTTTAATTTGAACCGCTGTAGATCCAGTTAGTAAGTGTAAAAAAAGAGGGCAGAGTGATTTGAGCTGTTTTTAGAGCTGGGGAACTCTTTATTAGTCTCCTTTTATAGCCATTTCCTATATCCAAAGAAAAGCAGACCATCATTGTTTAACGTAGGACGTTTCACCAGACAGACCTGATGTTCAGCTTGGTTGGCGTCTTAGCACCAATGATATCCTAAAAATGGTATGATGACAAAACAGATCTGCACACACTCTCAGAAAAACAAGACAAACTAATAATTCTTATTTCATGGATCCAGCCAGCTCTGCTTTTCTCAGATGCTTGAGCCCTCAAGTGAGACAGTGCAGGGTCAAGACAAGCTAGCCTCACTTTGGTTCTCCTGTTCCCCGATTTCTCTACTTGACACACTCTGTCTTCCAGCAGACTCATGAAAGTGGTCATTCACATATTTTCTGGACCACCCCTTAGTCCTTGTCTGGGATTTCCTGAATTAAACTTAGTCAACAAATACCAGAGCAATAAAAATATATACTGCACCTTCTATACTCAGCACTTAAGACATAGGGGGATTTAAAGGACTGACTTGGGAGTCAAGGAAACCTGGGTTCAAATCCTGACAGCAATATCTATTGGCTGTGTGAATACAGACATGTCCCTTTAACTTCTCTGAGGCTATTTATTTTTAGACTGTAAGTTTCAGGTGAGTTGCTAGTCTCCATCAGTGGAGGGGTTTCTATAATGGGAATTCCCCACATGGATGAAATCATAGGTCTGGACAAAATAAAAAGTAACAATGTTTAGCCCTTAGGATATAAAGATATACTACCCACTATAATTGCAATGTAAGTTCCCCGAGGCCAGGGATGGTTTGATTTCTGTCATGAGGTCCCCAGTCCCTAATATAGTTTACAGAGCATGAGGGAGACTCATGTGAAATGATGCTAAAAAGGTAGTTTGGTGCCTGATTATAAGAGGCCTTGAATGCCAGGATAAAGAGTTTTGACAGTAAGGTACCACTGACCATTTTTGAATGGCTGTCAGAATAGTGCATTAGAAATGATATTCAAACTGTTGTGTAAAGGATAGAATGGAGAGGGGGAAATCTTGAGGCAGGAAGAATAATTGGGAAGCTGCTACAATAAGGTCCAAGTAGTCTGAAATAGGTGGTAGAAGTTGATCAAATCAAAACACAATTTATTAGTCCATCAAACAGCAAATATTTATTGTTTTCCCTGGAAACTGGGGAGACAAAATTTTTAAAAAGTCCTCCCCTTCAGGAGTTTGCATTCTAATTTCTAAGGAAACAGCTTCAAGAAATAGTCTAGGAACAAGACAGTTGGGAACTAATTGGATGTAAGGGGGAAAGAGGAAGTGATAGTGAAAAGGCCACACTGAGAGCATGGGCAGCTTGGGAGATGGTGGAGCCCTCAACAGAAATAGGGAAGCTGGGACAAAGGGCAGGTTTTAGGGAGAAAGATGACAATTCCAGTCTTGGACATGTTGAGTTTGTAGGATCAGTAGGATATCCAGGTTTGATGGGGTCAAGCTAGAGTCATGTGAGAAAGATGATAACTGAACCCTGGGAACAGATGAACTCCTAAGGGGAAGAATATGGGGGGGACAAAAGAAAAGAAAAAAAAAACCCACTTAAGAGACACAGGAGGTGGGTGAGGCTTTATCAAAATAGAACAAGAAGGAACAGTCAGAGGTGTAGGAGAAGAACCAGGAGAGTATTTATTGGTATCAAGTTGGAGGGAACCTACAAGGTATCAATTTCAAGCTGTATCTGAACATGAATCTCCTCCCCCATCAACAAGGGGCTACGCAGTCTTCTCTTGAATACTGTCAGCAACAGGCAACTCACCTCCTGAGGAAGCCCCTTCCACATTTTGATACTGCTCACATTGAGGAAGATTTTCTTAACACCAGAGCCAGTTATTATTGTTATTTGTTCTTCAATCTAGAAGAGGACCGTGACATTGGGAGGTGATGTCACGACTTGCACTGAATTGGATTTAAGTGAAGAAGAGATGTGCAAGGCCACCAACTTCACACTCTCCTCCAGAGTCTTCTGGGTCCAATGGCAATTTATACATAAGTGACTTGCCCAGGATCACACAGCAAGTAAGTATCAAATATTCAAGGCTGGATTTGAACTCAGGTCCCCCTGACTCCAGGGCAAGTCCTCTGTCCACTGCAACACCTAGCTACCCCATCAGACCCAAAGCTTCTCCTGTGTATCTTCTACCCATTGCTCCTGGTTCTCTCCTCTGAGGCCCAGAAGAACTGGTTTGATCTCTTCACCAGCAAATTGGCAGCCACTTGGCAATTTGTACTCTTAGAGAGTCACCTTGAGCACTTAGAGGCTGAGTGATTTGCCTAGGGTCACACAGCTAGTATGGATAAAGGGCAGGATTTGAACCCAAGTCTTTCCAACTCTGAGGCTGGCTCTCTATCAACTATATCTGACTCCCTCTTACCTTCCACATAGGATGTTTAATAAATGGTTGAACAGAACTAAGGTGAGACTGGCTTCTCATATGTCTCATAGGTCCTGAGATAATAGTGATGCCAAGATTGAAATTCAAGAAGGAAAAAAAAGATGCTTTCTATAGCTATCTGGTGCCCTTATGCTGTCTGCTCCCAGGTCCCTTCCCTGCTCAGTCCTGATTTTGTTAAGGGAGCCCCAACTTGGAACTACTCACTTTTATTCTTCAGAATTGTTCTTGAAATGGGTTTGAGTAACACATTCATTAAAATGTTAATAGCCATTCAACCTGAGAATTATGGCATTCCTTAATCCAAAAGAATGTATAATAGTAGAAACTCAGGCTTCAGCCCACAGGTTAGAGGGGGTGCTATCTTGAAGCGGGGGACCTTTATGGAATCCCCAAGAAGGAACCACACAGGCAGCTGCCTAGTTTGGCTGCTTGCCAGACTGTCCAGGACAAAATACAGGCTAAACCAGTATCAGTGACACAACCGTGTGTGTGTGTGTGTGTGTGTGTGTGTGTGTGTGTGTGTGTGTGTGTGTGTGTGTGTGTGTGTGCTCAGCATGGTATCAAAGGCCCCAGGGGACTGGATTTAGAAAAAGAAAGTACCCTAAAGAGAGGGGGAAGAAAGTATAAAACAAACTTATTTTAGTGTATGACTTTTTTTTTCTCAGCCCGATTCTGCCTCTGACAAATATATCCTAAAATATTTATATGTTGTAGGTATTTTTAGATGAGTTTTTTTCAAAGTGGGAGAACATATATTTCAATAAAAACTTCATGACTACAAATGATGAATTAATGAAAAAGCATTTCTTAAACACTATAGACCAAGCACTATGCAAATGAATATATTCATTTATGTGCTCATTTTAGCAAGGTTCTTAAAGGATATAGTGGGTACCAAATTGTTTCTGCTCACTTAGTTTCTGGTTTCTGTCACATTGGGGCTTGTATTTCTTGGTGCTAGAGCAAGATAGCTCGCAGCAGTTATCAGCCTAAAATGGATTATTTATACTTGAGTACACAACACCTTCACAAAAGCCCTGCTCCACTATCTCATCTGACCTGCATTTGACCCTAGGTTCTCAAAAGCTTAGCCAATGGAACATAATCTTGGGAGGTTCCATCACACTAGAATGGCTTCCAGGATGGTCCCAACAAGGGATGTTGGATATCCAAGGACTGTCTTAGATCAACATGGAGAGGAATTCTTTGTTCATGGCAACCCATAAAATAAATAAAAATACAAAATGATCCTCAACTTTGTGGGGGACCCTTCCTGGTTCTGTAGTGATGGTAGCAGAAGAGTGAAAGAGGGAGAAAAGAGAAAAAGCATTTATATGGTGCCTACTGTGTGTGACAAACACTGTACTGTGCCTTTTCAAATATGATCTCATGGGGGGCAGCTAGGTGGCGCAGTGGATAAAGCACCAGCCCTGGATTCAGGAGGACCTGAGTTCAAATCTGGCCTCAGACACTTGACACTTACTAGCTGTGTGACCCTGGGCAAGTCACTTAACCCTCATTGCCTTGCAAAAAGACAAAAGAAAAGAAAGAAAGAAACAAATATGATCTCATTTGATCCTCACAACAACCCTGCTGTCATTATCCCCATTTTACTGTTGAAGAAATGGAGCCAGCCATAGGAAGTGAAGTGACTTGTCCAGAGTCACACACAGGAAGTGTCTGAGACTGGATTTGAACCTAGGGCTTTCTGACTCCAGATCTAATGCTCTACCACTGTGCCTAGAAGAAAAGGCAAGGGATTATAAGAACCTTAGAGCAGGCTCTCATCACCTCATGTCTGGACTGTTGAAAGGCCTTCTGGTTGGTTTTCCTGCCCTAAATATCTCCCTACTTCAGTCTAACCTCCATTCAGCTGCCAAACTGTTGGTCCTAAAACATAGGTCTGGCTGTATCACTCCCCTATCTACTAAAGTCCAGTGGCTTCCTATTACCTCTGGGATCAAATGGAAAATCATGTTTGGCTTTTGAAGTCTTCCAAAACCTGGCTTATTTCTACTTTTCTTAAGCTTTACTTCTCCCCACCCCCACTACATATTCTGTGATACAGGGACATGAGCCTCTTTGTTCTTCTCTCTACAACCACCCCCCACTCCTGACCACACACCTTTTTACTGGCCATTCCTCATGCCTGGAATGCTGTCCTTTCTTACCTATGCCTCCTGTATTCTTTCCAAACTCAGGTCAAATCCCATTTTTTTTTTTTACTAATATTCACCTTCCCTCACTACTGCTTTCCTTCTGAAATTACCTTTCATTTACATTGTATAAAGTGTTTGTATATAGTTGCTTGCATGTTGTTTCCCTCATTTGAATGTGAGTTCCTTGAGATAAAGAACTGTCTTTCACCTTTTTTTTGAATCCTTAGCACTTTACCTGGCACATAGCAAATACTTAATAAATGGTTCTTGATTTGACTTGCCATTAATTTAACCACTGGTAAAGGGGAATATGGGCAGAAATCACAAAGGATAGGCAGGCAAGGGAGCACTGTGATCTGCATCTTTAGAGGCAAAACACTAATTCAATGGTTCCCATTTAGTGGTCAATGAATGACAATGGTCTAACAATTCTTCAATGTCACCTTAAGCAATGATTGTTACAATTATATTTTTCAGATTATGTTACAAATCTCTTTTCCTACTGTGACATTAGGAGTGGACATGTTTGAAGAATTATAGGTTTGTTTCTCCAGCAACTCAAAATCATCTAAATCATTCACACGATGATTTTGCTGTTCGTGTAATGATTACATCAAATTCTGACCACTTCTGTCTAAGCATGATGTATTCTTGCAGTTTCTCAACCAGTCATCAAATTGTTTACAAACCTCTCCCCTCCTTATCCCCCCCAAAGTTTAACATTGGAGCACAAATTCCCAAATGATAGTTAGACCTATATGTATACTTTTGTCTTTTGTACACGGCAATAGAGTAGCTTTCTTATTCCTTCATTATCCTATAATCATAACTTATTGATTATATAATCATGTGATCAAAATGTTACAAGCATTTGGATTCTTGCAGTGCAAATGTCAAACTCTTTGAAAACCATGATTGGCAAACACAAGATTACAAGTGATCCTGAAATCATCATAGACAGTCACGATTGCTCTGCAGAAACAAACTTTAAATTGCCTCTCATTAAACTATTAAGACTGTTTCCCAATTAAAGCTTATCATTTGCTTAGGTTACTATTCTTCAGTCTGGCAGATTTCCAAATGAATTTGTAAGCAACAATGGTAAATTCAGTCAATTTTCTGAAAGTGGAGCCAATGCACCAGTGAGAGAAGAGAAGAAAGTCACATCTGTGAGAGATTCTTTCCTTACAAAGGTTAATTTATGCCACTGATATCTGAATCCTTGACTTCCCGTTGCACTTTCTGAACTCTAACAGCAGATAGACCAGCCCAAAAGACTCTCCCAACAGAAGCATAAAACATGAGAACTATAAAACCAAAGGGGTACTCCAAAAGTCTTACTGTAGTTTTGAGCTTTAATATACTAAAAACTATGCTAAGACTTTCGGAATATAGTACATATAAATATTTTTTAAATATGAAGCACTTTAAGTGCATTTGTCATTAAATGAAGCACTTATCAGTCAGTAGAGAAGTTAATATTTTACATTATAATTAGCTATTCACTTTAATTGATTGGCTGGGTCCCTAAAATAAAATGATTCTCTATTGCAGCGGAAGAGCTGGTAAAATTCTCCCACCATTTTCTACCATGTTTTTATAAGCAAGTATTTTCACCATATCGTTCTTTTAAAATGAAATACAGCTACTCAATTCAGAACCAGATTTATGACTATGTTTTTCTAGTTTTAAGTCAAATATGGCAAACTTTTGTTCAAATAAAAACATTTTAACATCTTTATTTAAGTATGTTAAACGTCTTCCAAGTTGTAACTTATTTCACTAAAATATTTGTAAAATAAAGAAATTTCATATGAAATATTGCAGATAATAGTAAGCATATGATGACTTGCTTTTATTTCTTATAGAATGTCCCACAAAATATCTGTAATTATTATATAATTTGAATTTTCATACTTATAGGTAGAATAATATTTTATATTTTAAAATTATACTTATACGATATACATTTTGATTCGGAGCTTTGGGGAGCAAAATTTATCATTTTAGTTTTTGTAATCACTTAATGAATGGAACTTTAAGAGTGGCATATTATATTACTCTTGGGGTTTATAACACATTGTATTTATTATTGTGGAAAGGTGTAGTAGGAACAAAAAAGGTTGGGAACTATGCCCTAATTGATGAGATCATTGGTCTTTGAAACCATACAAGAGTCTATAAACAGCACTGCCCTCCACAGAGACTGCTGAGTAGTAGAAGAAGGAGGCAAGACATTGATGCTAACACTGATGGCACCCTGGTAACCAAGAGCCCAAGATAGCAATGTCAAAGAATGAATTTCATAAATTTGCTTGAGTTAAGATCTAAACAGTTAGTTATCCAATAAACTCAAAGGAAGGATGGAAGGAAGGACTCCATCTTTATTGTAAATAGTGGAAAGGCTTGTTTCTTAGAACTTATTAGCAACTTGGTAAAGCTTCACAAGTTAATTACTTGATTTTTGAAGTCCAGAGAGAATGGCAATGTGATTTCACCCACCTCCACATATGTCCACCCCTTATCCTTGCCCCCTAGTCCCTTTGTTAAGTCTGAGCAGATAGGACTGGAATTAAGCCCTGTGCCTTCTATTGGGACAAAAGAAGGACCTAATACTACTTTAGGCTTTGCCTTTCTAACTAAGGCCATACTTAGAAATCGAAGTTTCTAGAAAGTTACAGAAAGAAGTAGCTTCTTATCATTCTCTGTCTTCTCCCCACCTGCCATGAAGTAGGAAACAAGTTCCAAGTTGTCACAATATAATTCAGACTTCAAGTAAAAGCTGAGGGCACCTGGGTCCTCAATCCTTCATTGATACCTGGGTGCTTAGCTAGCTGGGCACCTTTGCCAAATGACTAAATCCCTTTCTGGCAGAGATGCCTCATCTAAAAATGAGGAAGTGAGACATTACTTTTCATAATGTGTTTCCACAGCTCAGCTGTTATAGTATGCCATGGACTCTTGTGGGATTTGGTTGTCCCTGTTGAAAGGTTCCATTATGTTAGACAGGACAAATATTTAGTTTAGTATCTTTAAACACTAGTGACTGTTTATTTCATTGTGAAAGGTAACATCCTCTGGAAGGACACAATTTTCGCAACATACAAAGAAAATACTTAGATTTGTCGTCTTTTTAGATGAAAATATATGCTGTAGTCTGACTCATGTTAATGGGTAGTCTATTAGATCTGGGTCTCCACTAACTGAAGCCCCCTCTGGTTTATCCAGAACTGAGGTGAAAAGTGAGAGAAAATATTTTCTGTCACACGTATGTCTGAGTTTTCTTGAACTTGGGACAGGTGCCTCAGCATGTGGCGCAGTCACATCTGAGAGAATAAGGTTGGGTTCAGAATGTGTTCTCAAGGATGCCATTGTTGCTGGTTCAGGGACACAGTGTCAGGGATGTCTGAACCCTTGGTTTCCTGTTGCTCTTTCTGACCTACAACAGCAAACAGAGCAGCCCAAAGGATTCTCCTAAAGATCACACACAAAAATAAGAGAATGTATTCAGATCTACTTTCCTTGCTACACCACAGAAAGGTTCTCACCTTTTCCTTTTTACCTGCATGATTGAAATAGCCCTTCTGGTTAATATCTTTGACACATCTCTCCTCATTCCAATCCATCCCCCACAGAGCTGCCAAAGTGATTTTCCTAAGTGCAGGTCTGACTGGGTTACTCTCCTACTCAATAAACTTTAGTGGCTCTCTGTTTCCTTTACAATCGAATATAAAATTATTTGGCATTTTAAAGCTCTTTACAACCTAGCACCTTTCCAGTCTTATACTTCACTCCCCTCAACCAATTAATGAACAAGCATCGACTCTGTGCCAGGCACAAAGTACAAAGATTGTACTGGATAGTACAATCCACCAGGAACAGTGTCTAGAAGAGAGGAAGTACTGAGTGAACATTTTTTGATTGATTGACTATTTTCCTACAAGTCATCATGAGACAGCTCTGGTTTTATATGCTGGTAACAAGCATGCTGGCAAGGGGAGAAGGAAAAGAAAAGGGACAGGGAGGGGAGAGAGGAAGGAGAGAAAGAGAGAGAAGAGAAGAGAAGAGAAGAGAAGAGAAGAGAAGAGAAGAGAAGAGAAGAGAAGAGAAGAGAAGAGAAGAGAAGAGAAGAGAAGAGAAGAGAAGAGAAGAGAGGAGGAGAGAAGAGGAGAGGAGAAGAAAAGAGAGAGGGAGAGAGATTCTCACATCAGGGTTATTGGGAGAGTTACCTTCCTTCTCTACAGATCAATTTTCCCTCCATTCTGATTAGGGTAATTATATTCATAAAGTTCTCTTACCCAGCTCAGCTACCATTTAAACTAGTTAAACTATACCCATTACTTCTCTTTTCTATCTTCTCAGAGAACCTTGCCTAGAATGAAACCCAACATCAGCCATAACTCTTCAAAGACCTATTTTTTTTAGACCAGAGTGGTTTAAAAATGGTTTAATCATTAGTAGAATGTATGGGTTAAATACGCAAGTACTTACTTCATTCACATGCCCAACAGCTCCATAGATTCTTGCCATTTTTCCAATCAGGCTGGGAAAGCTCGTGCCAATCTCCTTCAGTGTCGGAAGAAAATGGCTCAAGGCTGCTGGTTCATAACTGGATATTTCTATGAGTATATTTAGGATAATGTCACTGTGAGTAGGATTCTTTAATTGTCCAATCAAGAGAGGGATACATTCCTGAAGCACCTAGAAATTAAGTGGGAGAGGAAAAGGAACCATTGGAATGACTTAGATTTATATGACTCTTAGATGTTTTCAAATAACTTTCCTCATGACAACTTAGGCAGGACAAGCATTATTGTCTCCCAGTTTATAGAGGGAGAATCAAAGGCTTGTCCAAGGTCCCTCAGTGAGTTAGAGCCAGGATTCAGGGCCCAGTATTCAAACCTGACTCCACATCTGCCAATGTTTTGATACAATACAACTGGAGAAATAAATCATGTAATAAGTGGGCCCATACTAAGGCTCTCTTCTGAAGCCAACCCTCCTGGAGGCAAGTTATTTTTTTTATTTTTCTGAACTTGATCTAATTTTTTTTTTTTACAAAATTAATCTCCCTGCAAGTCCTACTGCTGATGACAAGGGCTAAGAAGTACACTTGGTAGATAGGGATGAGGAAAATACACTTTGCCATGTCTGGAACCCATTCAAACCTCACAAGTTTGGAATTTCAAATCAAATTAAAATTGTTGGTGGCTCCAATTTACTTGCTTTTGAAAAGACTGGATCCTACTCATAGAGAAAGAAGGAAGAATGTTTACCAAAGCCTCTGCTACCACTAATCCTTTGTAAATAACATTCTGATGAGTTAGAGGCTCCTCTGGAATATTGTCATTCCTTTAAACCATAATGGGGAGGGTATTAAGATTGAAAGGAAAATATGAGATATTAAAAAGTACTGGAATCTTGAGTACTCTAAACAAAGCCCTCACATTGGGAAAACGTGACTTGGAAATGATGGACATTCAAAAGGCCAGAGAGCCTTCCAATTGTCCAGATATTCTGATAGTTACTTATAAGGATACTCAAACCAGATATATGGGGGCAGAAAGGACTTCAGTAGTAATCTAATCCAACTCTGCCCACCATTTTCCAGATGAAGAAACTAAGGAAAATCATACAATTCATAGGATAGAAAATACTCAACCAAATTTGACTCATTTTGTCTCTGTCAAGCTACTTAGTTACCAAAGTCATAACCCTTTGTGGGGGTACCTCCTGATGCAGATCATAGCAATGGATGGACAAATCATCCATCATTCTTGAGACAAGCTAGGGATGCAGGAGAATATAATGGTAATATTGCTCTGTTGGAGTTAGAAGACCTGTGTTGAAAGCCCCAAAGTTCTGGTAGATATAGATACAGTGTAGGTGTAGGCTGCATTCTTCCTTCTTTCTCTATGAGTAGGATCCAGTCTTTTCAACATACATAAGTATGTTGTATATTTGTAATGTGTATTATGTTGCATATGCAATATATATATATAATGTGTATGTGTATGCAATTTGTTTATATATGTAATGTGTATATGTATATATAATATATACACATGTGCGCACACACACATAAATACACACACACACACATATATATTGTTGTTGTTCTTCTTCTTCAGTCTTTTCAGTTATGTCCATTTGCCATTTCCTTCTTTTTTTTTTTTTTTTTTTGGTGAGGCAATTGGGGTTAAGTGACTTGCCCAGGGTCACACAGCTAGTAAATGTTAAGTGTCTGAAGCCGAATTTGAGCTCAGGTCCTCCTGAATCCAGGGCCCGTGCTCTATCCACTGTGCCACCTAGCTGCCCCCTGCCATTTCCTTCTCCATCTCATTTTACAGATGAGGAAACTGAGGCCAACAAGTTAAGTGACTGGCTCAGGGTCACATAGTTAGTAAGTGTCTGAGGCTGGATTTGAACACAGGGAGATGTCTTCCTCTAGGCCCAGTACTTTATGCACTGCACAATCTACCTGTCCATCTATATGTTGTATTGCTATATAAACATAACCTTACTCCTACATACTTACTACCAATATGACCCTTAGCAAGTCACTTCATTTTGGGGGGTAACTTCCTTCATCTATAAAATGATGAGGTTGGGCCAGATGATATTCAGCTCTCATTCTAGATTCCTGACTTTACTCTCCAGAAAGACTTCTCTTAATAGAGTCGCAAGGGATATTAGAGGGCATCTGGTCCAACATCTTCCCACACACACTCTATGTGTTTTGTTTTGTTTTGTTTTGGGGTTTTTTTTTGGTGGGGCAATGGGGGTTAAGTGACTTGTCCAGGGTGACACAGCTAGTTAGTGTCAAGAGTCTGAGGCCGGATTTGAACTCTGGTCCTCCTGAATCCAGGGCTGGTGCTTTATCCACTGCACCACCTAGTTTCTCCCTTTCTTTGTGTTTTGTTTTATTGTTTTGCTTTGTTTTCCCCACCCAAATTTAAAGAGAAGAAAATGAGGCCCAGAAGTTTGAAATATTCAGGTTTACAGGAGTTAGCAGCTGGGATTAGAAGCAAAGTCTCCTGCTTTCTAGGGCTCTATTCACTAAAATGCTTTGTGACCTGAGGCTGTTTACATAGGTCCAAATAAAACCCTTTTCGACTCTGAATTTAGGATATTTTGGGGCTGTCTGAACCTCTGCTATCATTTCATCAGTATAGGAAGTTCCTAGTGCAGAAAGTCCTTTCTCCCAATGTAGATGAACAATTTCTCAATATGACAGAGTAGCTTTTGCCAGGGATCTTAGCAGTTGATTGATTTGCTCCAAGTCACACATCAGTCAAACCAAGTCTTCAAACTAGGGCTCATTCATTCCAAGTCTGGCTCTCTAGCTACTATACCACATTGTTTCTCACTATATTTCAGGGCTTATATTAGTGCATCCTAAGTGAAGGCAAATAGCAAGGGCAATGCAAATGATTTCATTACATAGTGTTTTACTATTTACCCTTTACAGTGGCTGACTAATTATATAACCACAGACAAGCTTAGGTACAGGAAGGTTTGTAACAGCTGAAGCCATCATATCAACAGCCTTTGCAATGTGTCCCCACATATGAGTATGCATGATTGCTAGAAGATCCTTGCAAAGTTGGGTTTGGTAAATGGAATATTTGAATGAATAAGACTATAAATATTCCCTCTTGGAGTTGGACAGTGATTACATGTCCTAGTAGGAAGCCAAGAAAGGTCCCTGGCAACATATAGTGGAAGTGTCAGCCAGCTGCTTAGGTCAAGTGAACACACTTAACCCAAGGTTGTCAAAAGAGGAAACTGCTTGCACATTTCCTGGCCATTTTATAGACCTTGTTCTTCATGCTCGATTCATGTAAATACCAACCTCCCTCTGTCATGGGCTTCTACCTCTTTGAGGGCCCCTCTTCCTTGTTTAAATTAGTGCAAAGATCCCAAGGAAACACATGAGTTTTGTCACAGTTGCACATATCAATTAATCTAATGCAATCAATCAGGGAAAGAGTATTTATTCTACAACTGCTATGTGTCAGGCACCATGCTAGGCGATGATGATACAAAGACAAAAACAAAATAGTCTTTGCCCTCAGGGAGCTGACATTTTATCAGGCGAGTGTAGAGAAACATATGGTGGGACAGTTAAATATGAGGTAAGGGCAAGGAGAAGAGAATTGATTAACACAAACAAAATGGAAATTACAATAAAAAACCATCTTATGGTATGTTCCTGGCTAATGAAAAGAGCACTGGCCATCAGGTCAAAAGATCTAGGTTTGAGTCCTTGGTCTACAATGTATTTAAGCCATGTGTCTTGGGCAAGTCATTTAACACCTGTGAGTATCAGCTTTCTCATCTGTATAATCATTCCTGCCCTCCCAATTTCTCATGGGTTTTGTGAAGACCAGAAATGAATGTGGTATGCCCACTGTAAAGCACTCTCAAAAATGAACTAGAGGGGCAGCTAGGTGGTGCAGTGGATAGAGCATCAGCCCTGGACTCAGGAGGACCCGAGTTCAAATCCAGCCTCAGACACTTCACACTTCCTAGTTGTGTGACCCTGGGCAAGTCACTTAACCCCAATTGCCTCACCAAAAAAAAATGAACTAGAAATACTATTGACAATAGAAAGTTCATTTTCTTCAAGTTGATCAATAATATAATAGGAATGCCCTTGCTTTGTACTTCAGTTTGTATTTCCCTCTTTTAGAGAAGAGGAAACTGTAGGCTAGAAGGCAGCATGGTGTAATGGATAGGAAGTGGGTTCAAATCATGACTCAGATCCTTATTAGTTGTGTGGGTAAGTCACTCATCTTAATTATATCCAGTTTCCTCATCTTTAAAATGAAGAGCCTGGACTTGATGGTCTTTAAGGTTCCTGCTAACTCAAACTCTATGATCCTATGAAATGGATGGCAGGCCCATGGTGGAGCAGCTAGGAAGCAGTACAGCCAAGATGAGAGCCCTGGCTTCTGAAGTCCTTGGTCTACAATGAGTCAATGTTTCTTTCTACTCTCTACTATTGCCTCCTGATTAGGTATAGATCACAGACTCTGATTCTGAAGGAATCTTATCCATTATCTCTCTTTTCTTTTTTTGCAGGGCAATGAGGGTTAAGTGACTTGCCCAGGGTCACTCCATTATCTCTTCTAGACCATCCCCCTCTTTTTTATAGAAGACAAACCAAAGTCCAAAGAATTTAAGTGACTGGTGTGATGTTTAAAATCTAAATTGTGGTCGCCTTAAATTAGAAGCTTCAGCACCAATCTTTGGGCATTAAACATTTATTAAAGAATACAGGTATTCACATGGAGTTCAGAAAGTTAAGAAAAAGCCTATCTACCAAAGACTGGTGCTGAAGCTTCTAATTTAAGGTGACCACAATTTAGATTTTAAACATCACAGTTTGGTGACCATGAAGGGACACTGGCTCAAGGTCATACAAAGGATAGATGACTGAACCAAGATCTGATTCAAGAAATTGTGATTCTCCAGCCAATACTTTCCACAGCACCATAGTGGTATTTCTTGTTGTAATGATGGAGGATGGCCAGGAAATTAGTTTTCACATTATAAACAGAATACTTTCTATACATATCTACCTACCAGAGGAAAATAGTATTCTTTTCTTCCATATATTGTTGAGTCTCTTTTGATGCCATAGAGTTAAGAATATGAACCCTGGGGAAGGAGTAATTATACTGTATTCATACATGAGTTATTTGATTCTGGAAACTCAACTGATCACAGTAAGGTGATATTGAGACTAAGAATATAGCTTTGATTCCAGTGTAGGTCAACTGGTAAATGACTTTACATCATATATCACTTCAGTCTCCAAAGAGCTGAAAATGAAGGTGATGGGAGATGTGAGTAGGTTGTGATGCATTACAAACAAAAAATTACAAAGAGTAACTAAGTGTGGAAATAGAATAGAAAGTAAGGAATAACCAATGAATAACCCATGTGTCCCACTGGTACCCTCATAATGTCAAGATAAAGCAATAAAGGAACCACCATATTGAGAGGAACCTGTGAGTTGAAGTCATGGGAGGAAAAAGACAAGTATAGTACTAGATCAGTGGGTATGAATAGGTTGCAATTAGTATCATTGAAGGAAATATGGTGTAGATCCATTTGAATATTTAGTCCAGGTCAGTTACTTTGAAAGCTGAAAACCTACTACAAGAAGAACTGCTAACTCAAGAGAAACCCTTCAACTTTGCCTATGACTGATTAAGAGGAGATGCCAGGCAAGAGAGCATGAAAGCCTAATGAGGAAAAAACCCCAAGTGTTTGATCTGCTCATTGAGGGGAGAGGGAGAGATCAGAAATAGGAACTTAATATATAATGTTCATGGGGATAACTGGTTTTAAAATCAGAAGGGAGTAATAGCAACTCTTTAGGTGCATTCACTTTGATTCTATGCCTCAACCACAGTTTGTTTAGTTATTCCATGGTCAATGGGCATCTATTTGGTTTCCAGATCTTTGCCACTTCCAAAAAGTGTCATTTAGGCATCTGTTTCAACTTCCTCTCTTAGTAAACCCTTTAACTAGCTTTACACAAAATCAACCAAATGAACAGATATGAATTCCATTTTTATTTATTGTCCTAACCTCTCCTATAATTAACTTGCTAATCAGAGAAACAGTAAATATGTAAAAAAAGGTGAAGGCATTGAAATCACTCAGCAACTGGGGAACCAGGTCCCACACACTCAGTAACTGGCGATAGCTGGATTAGGTTCAACTCCATTATATGAATTCAGGAGAGCAATCACACATGAGGCATGATCAAGAATCACTTTAAGAATATTCACCATGAACTGGCATATGCTTATGGCAACAAATAGGGGTCCAGCAGCAGGTGGCAGATTGAATTAGCTCAGTGGGAGCCAGAGACATGCGGATGACAGTCACTGAGCCACAGATACACCCAGGAGAGCTTTGGGGGCTGGGTTTGCTCTCATTGTCATAGATAGCTTCAGTAGAGAAACAATTACATGGTAGTGAAGCATTTGTTTTTTCATGAACCATAATGGAAAGAAGTCATATATCTTGGATCAAAGCACAAAAGTGCCTGCTAACAGTCCAAGTAGACTTTCCCATGACTCAGGCCATTTATGTAGGAACTTTCTTATTGCTCCAGCTACCTATGTGGGAAACTATAGCTTCTAGGGGTTATCTCGAGTGCTGCCATTGACCTTCAGACAGAATAACCAAAAATTTGTGGGTCACTCTCTCCAATTACTCATCCCAGCCTCTTAGTATGACCTCTCCATTTACATGGCTCTAGGAAGAAGAGATGAGTGTTTTTGTTTTCCTAATTAGTATATATGCTTATCTCCTAAAAGAATGTAAGCTTCTTGAGAACAGAGACAATTTCATTTTTGTATCCCTAGCATCTTGCCCAGTGACTGGCACAGAAAAGGCCAGTAGGTACTTAGCAAATTCACAGTGACTGACTGATTCCTTTATTTTCTTTTTTTTCCTTTTCTTTTCTTTTTGCAGGGCAATGGGGGTTAAGTGACTTGCCCAGGGTCATACAGCTAGTAAGTGTCAAGTGTCTGAGGTCATATTTGAACTCAGATACTCCTGAATCCAGGGCTGGTGCTTCTTCCACTGCACCACAAAGCTGCCCCTTGATTCCTTTATTTTCAAGATAGTACATTTGTGTGAAATACCCAAATACACAGAGTGGCCTCACATACCTATAGGCATACATATAAGTGTATCTGTCCTTGAGAGATAATGTGGTGTAGTGTATAGTAACCTGGTCTTGGAGTCAGAAAATCCTGTGCTCAGCTTCCATCTCTGGCAATTTGCTAACCATGTGACTATGGGCAAGTCATTTAACCCCATTAAGACTCAGTTTCCTCATCCATAAAACAGAATAATGATATCTATGGTGCCTACCTCATAGTTTTGTTGGGGAACTCAACTGAGAGAATATTCCCAAAGTGCTTTGCTAATGCCAAAGTCCTATATAAAATTATATGTTATTTTTTAAAATTATTTTTCTTTTTAGTGAGGCAATTGGGGTTAAGTGACTTGCCCAGGGTCACACAGCTAGTAAGTGTTAAGTGTCTGAGGCCGGATTTGAACTCAGGTACTCCTGACTCCAGGGCCGGTGCTCTATCCACTGCACCACCTAGCTGCCCCATTATTTTTATTACTTATATAAATATATATAAAAATATGCCTTTACCATGGGCTGTTTCGTCCTTGCGACTATTTGCAATAGTCTGAGAAGATGGTGTTGTTCTGTTGGCTCCAGCTGACACATCAGGCTCACCAGCTCTGTCACATGACTGTTAATTGGCTGGGGTTGTTTTTCATACACAGAAGACAACACACACAACAACATGGAGTTGCCTGTTAAAAGAATAATAAAGTCAGTTCATTCACTTGGGCTCCACAACTTTCTCAGCTCATGAGAGGCATTAATCATGTCAGGACTGAACTAACAAGCATCTATGACATCAGTCACATTTTGATTGGTGTGGACCAATCTCCCATTCCTCTACTGAGTCAAATAATGACAGCAACCCTGATTCCCAAAGATCACTGGCACTATTCTATGAATCAGAGCTTATTCTATGAATGGGGCATCTGATTATGAGAAACATTATTAGCTAATGATGGTTTATATCAAGTGAAGCAATGTGGGGAAAGAAGAAGAATTTGGCAGTAAGAGAACTGTAACCTTGAGAAGGAATCAGTGCAGACAGAGTCTTGGATAGTCTTTAATTGAAAACCAAGCTTTATCATCTATGAGAGGAAATGAAACAAAGAAAAGAAAGCTATAGAATTCATTTATGTTCTCCTTCACAGAGGAAGACACTAGACATCTGGAAATGAGGGTTTACTTTTCATAATAAAAGAGGAGCAAAGACAAATCAAACCCCTAAATTCTAGCAGCATTTTAAGGGATGCCAAGGTATGGCTTACTTGTCATTCATGATTTTCCATGGAGACAAGCATCAAGAAGACATGTTACATAAGCTTCAGGTATTCATCATGTAAAGAATACATGGGAGTTTATCACTGCAGAGACCAGCCTTTCTCTCAGGATACTCCAAGTACTTTCAAGCATCAAAGCAACTGGTTTCCATGGATGCCTTGGATGGAGATTTGCGCATTGAAGAAATACACAAAAGAATGCAAAGATCAGGAACCGCATGTAAATGTACATGAATTCATTTGTTTGGATATACACACTCATGCAGAATATTTTAAGAGCTGAGCTAGGGCAGCTAGGTGGCTCGGTGAATAGAGCATTGGCCCTGGATTCAGGAGGACCTGAGTTCAAATCTGGCCTCAGACATTTGACACTTACTAGCTGTGTGACCCTGGGCAAGTCACTTAATACCAATTGCCTCACAAAAAAGAGCTGAGCTAAGAAAACATTGGTAAAGTTCAGAAAGTTCTAAAACTCAGAATGATAAAAATTTGGTTCCAGAGGAACCAAAAAGTCCTTTATGATGCCTTTCACTGGCAGCAACATATGAGGTAAGACTGGGAAGCAAAGAGACATTCCACAAAATGGAAATCAACATCGTTACTTTTTACTCATACTACCCAGTCATAGGATATCAGAGCTCAAAGAGACCTTAGACATCACTAGGGCAAGTCCTCTCATTTTACAGAAAAGGAAACTGAGGCCCAGAGAGATTGATCAACTTGTCTAAGGTCAAACGAATGTTCAGAAGCAGGGTCAAGATTTGAACCCAGATATTACTCCAAAGCCACAGACCTTTTCTACTGCACCATACCATCTCTCAGTGGCAGAGAGCCAATACAGGTCTCTGGACCTGGCATCATTAAACCTCATTGCTTTGGGTGTACATTAGACACAGAAGATTGGGAGAACTCAATAATAATTCTGAAGTCACTTGGGAAACATTGGAACATCATTACTATTGTCTTTAAAATAAGAATTTCAGGGGCAGCTAGGTGGCACAGTGGATAAAGTACCTGCTCTGGATTCAGGAGGACCTGAGTTCAAATTTGGCCTCAGTCACTTGACACTTACTAGCTGTGTGACCCTGGGCAAGTCATTTAATGCTCATTGCCCCACAAAAAAATAATAAAATAAAATAAAATAAGAATTTCACTTCACCAGGTCACTAACAATGAAAATTAAGCACTACTATGTTTTCCCCCAATACATATATTTTATTCCCCCCAATTAAACATTAAAACAAAATTTTAACATTACAAAAAAGTTTTGAATTCAAAATTCTATCCCTCCCTTCCCTTTCTCCCTCTCCTATCCTTTCCCTGAGATGGTGAACAATCAGATATAGGTTATATATGTGCAATCATATAAAACATTTCTGAGTTAGTCATTTTGTATAAGAAGACTTGAATAAAAGAAAAAAAGAAAATGAAAAATGGTATGCTTCAATCTATATTCAAACAATATCAGTTTTGTCTTTGGGATTGTTTATATCATTGTATTGCTAAGAATACCTAAGTCATTCAGAGTTCTTCATTGTACAATATTGCTATTACTATGTACAGTGTTTTCCTGGTTCTGCTCACTTCACTATACATCAGTTCATACAAGTCTTTCCAGGTTTTTCTGAAATTATCCTGCTTGTCATTTCTTATGGCACAAAAATATTCCATTACAATCATATATCACAGCTTGTTTAGCCACTCCTCAAATGATGGGCATCCCTTGAATCTCCAAACTGTCAAGAGATCTCAAATAGGTAAACACCCACCCTGGTTTGAATTCCATGATCTCTTCAAGAGATAAAGATCAATAACATTAAAAGTTACTATAAAGGGCCACTCTAGGCCAGATAGACACACACTACTCAGCTGCTCAAAATGCCAATTTTAAGGGAGCTAAAATTTAAAGCATAAATCTGATGTGTATTTCTTTTTTTTTCTTTTTCTTCTTCTTTTTTTTTTTGCATGGTAATGAGGGTTAAGTGACTTGCCCAGGGTCACACAGCAAGTAAGTACCAAGTGTTTGAGGTCAAATTTTAGCTCAGGTTCTCCTGAATCCAGAGCTGGTGCTCTATCCACTGTGCCACCTAGCTGCTCCCTGGTATGTATTTCTAATAAGACTTTTAATGTTAGAAATTTAATGTGTATATGGAGGGGGGAAAGACACATTCACTTTTCAATTGAATTGAAGATAGACCAAAAAAAGGAAAGAAAGAAAAGAAACAATTAGAGTGTTGGCACAGAAATCACAAATAATCACAACCTAAATTCTCTCTTGAAATATGATCCCGATTTCCAAGCTGAGGAGAGTAAGCTGGTTTTCTTAGAGCTATATATTCATAGAGATCTACTACTAGGAGAAGAAAACAAATATCTCTAAGCTCTGCACATTGCTCTCTTCCAGGTCCTCCATCCCCACTCCCTGGTTTATGAAGCTCTTAAGGGTTTGTTTAGAACTTTACAAACATGCTGTTACAAGGGTAGTGGGAAGATTAAACTCTAGCTGGAATGAAGAAGATAGGTTCCAAATAGATCAGGATTTGTAGCCACTGGATTTCTTCCTTGTTTTTACTGGAATTCACTTATAACTCTGGGCACCTGAGGCATGTAAAATCAGGGTACAGGGAATGAAGAACAAAACAAAAAAGTTTGGGGGACTAAAAGGGCTGAGGAAAAAATGCTTCCACAACACCCCCCCTCCCCTTCCCCAGGGTATTAACTCTCTTTCCTGCCTTTCCTTCCAGCTCTGGTGTATTTTTCTTTCTACCCCACAAGCAGCTTTCTTCCACCAGGGTTACTAATTCACATTACAACATGTAATTCTCCAGGGGCAAGTCTCACAAGAATGGTCTTACCCCTACTCTCAGTGCCCCCCTTCTTTCCTTTCCCTCAATTAACCTGACCACAGAACAAACCTTGGGGGTTTTCTGTTGCTTAACTTCCCCGCCTCCGCTAGCCCATCAGCCCCCTCCTCCTCCTCCTCCTCTTCCTCCAATAACCAGAGGCATTCCTATTCCAGCCCCCAACCCCCTGATGCCACCAGCATTCCTCATTCATTCACTCTCAGGCAGCCTCGGACCTTTATTAAGAGGTTTCCCAGCCGCCTGCTCTCATTATCTCTTCTACTCAGAGCCAGCTCTCTCCCAGTCGACTTTCGCAGAAATCTGACGAAGTACATTAGCTGTCTCTCCTGGAGAAATGCAGCATCTCCGAGTCATTCTGCTTTGTGCTCTCTGTTCTGTCTTATGGGCCGAGGACAGCGACGACTATAATAATCTCATGTACGTGAATTTGGATAACGAAATAGAGAATGGAATGCATCCCACTGACGAAAGTAAGTGCCTGTTAACTGTTTCTCTCCTACCCTCAACTGTTCTAAGCCCGCTCTTTGTGCGTTTGAGGGGGTCGGTTATTGGAGCCAGGATAAGTTATTTCAAGGAGTTTCATTTGAAAAGAGAGAGCTCTTTAGGGCAGAAGAAGCTACAAGGAAGGGAGGGGAAAGTCGAAGTGGTCTGAGAGGCAACCGGGCCCACACAGTGAGTAGAGAGGTGGGCTATGCATCAGGTAGACTGTTCACATTGCTCTGGCTGACACTTAACTGTGAGACTGTGGGGAAATCATTTAACTTTCCTGGGTCTTAGCTCCATGTATAAAATGAGAAGATGGTACTAGGTGGCCCCTAAGGAACCTTCCGGTTCTAAATCTATAGTCCTGTGGCCCTAAGACCAAGGCTCAAATTCTGCCTTCTGACATGTGCTAGCTGTCTTACCCTGGATAAGTTACCCAGGTAACTGTCCAAGATTGTAAGATACAGAAAAGTTGTGGGACCTCATTTGTGGAGGGAGTTTTCCCCTTGGAGGCTCCCTTTCCTCATACTGTGTAAATAACAGATCTGTCTTACACCACCTTCCTCCACCAAGAAAAAAGTGGTTTACTACAGAAATAAGTAAGCAGAAGGAGATTAAAAGGTCGTTTCTTGACCAGCAGGGCGATCTTATGGGGGCCTGTATGCACTCTCCGGGTTTCTATGCATTACTTTTCTGAAAGTCTCTGGATGTGGAAGGTGGGACTTTCAGAGACGCTCTGCTAAGACTTTACCCGGACCTCCCAGGAGCTCGAGGGCAGCGGGCTTTGGGCCAGAGCAGGTACCGGAGGAGAGGGAGGAGAGGTGGAGTGGGTCTCTGCCCGACTCCCGGTTGACCCTGTGGGCGCTCAGGTGGGTCCCTGACAACAGCATCTTGTACTTCATTCAGGTTCTTCGTGCCGCTGTAGCCAGGAGCGCACCGTATGGGACCGGCTCTTTATCATGCTGGAGAACTCTCAGATGCGCGAGAGCAGACTGCTGCAGGCGGCCGAGGATGTGCTCATCTCCGAGCTTCGGGATCTGCGATCGGATGTGGCCCGCATGTGCACCTCGGCCCCAGAGCCTGGCAGGCTGGCCAGGACGCTGGACGAGCTGCTGCTCGCCAGCCGTGGCCTGACGCACCGGCTGGCCAGGCTGGAGAGCTCCTGGCAGAGGGCGCCTGACACCACAGGAAATCTGCTGCTGCTGCCGGTCTTGGAAGAGCTGCAAGCCCTGCGGAAGTGGGCTGGACAGCGCTCGCTGCCTGCAGGTAAGAGAGAGGCTTCTGCCCCGCCCCGCCTCCCCTAATCCGGCTGCCTGCCACCCAATCAGCTGATTGCTGGAGCCTCTAGCTTTCCTTCGGGGGTAGTAGGGTCAGTCCCACAGCCAGACTTGGATTCAGAGCCTTTGATGCTCGCATTGTCCCTGCACCCAGCCTTTGATTTTTCTTGAAGAAAGTCCTCTTGGGTGACTTTGAGAGAATCACCGAGCATAGATTTAAGGCTGGGAGGGACCTCAGGGGGCACCTACTCCATCCAGCCCCTTGATCTTACTCATGGATGAGGGCACTCAGGTCCTGGGAACACAATAGCACCATCCATCCTCCCAGGGGCTGTGAGGGTCAAATAAGATGATGAATTCAAGTGTAATATCAAGGAGCTATTCTCCATTATAAGATCATAAATGAAGATAGATTCAACTCCCCGGGAGTTTAAGGATCGACTCCCACCTTTTAGGAGTGTGGGATTTACAGATCAGCATCTGCACCTAGAAAAGTTACATAACTTGCCCAAGGGGACACAGATATTAAAAGGGAGGTATGAGATTTGAAGCCAGGTCTTCTTACTCCAAATCCAGCTTTGTGTCAAACTGCCTGTCTAAGGAGTTTGTTCTCCAGAATTGCAACACACACACACACACACACACACACACACACACACACACACACACACACACATAGTTGTGTCTCGTTCTCTGTGACTGCATCTGAGGTTTTCTTGGCAAAGGTATTGGAATGGTTTATGATTTCCTTCTCCAGCTCATTTTACAGATGAGGAAACTGAAGTAAACAAGGTTAAGTGACTTGCTCAGGATCACACAGTTAGTAAGTCTCTGAAGTCAAATTTGAACACAGGGCCCAGTGCCCTATCCACTCCACCTAGTTTACTCTTATTACAAATTTAATCTCTAGTCTCCAGAGTGAGGTATGTTGAGGACATTTTTCCAGCTTGGCTGCTTATCTTTAAGGACAATTCTGACTGATAATATCAATCAGCACTGACCAAATCTTGTGCTTTAAGAGACCAGAGGAACCCTCCCCCATTGCCTCTCTAATGTTGTAGTAAAATGAGCTGGATGGAGTGGGGAGCCCTGGGAGGGTCAGGGAGACATACCTTGTTAAGAGGGGATTTGGTACAATTACCAGGAACAAACTGCTGCTTGAAAAAAATCTTAAAAACAGTTACATTTATGGTTCAGTCTTTTTTTAGGCCTTTGTTTTCTGAAAGGATTAGGGAGTCTAAATAAGAGACTATCAAATTGGACAAAATCTGTCATAGAGTTATTTAGGGCTCCAGAAACTTGGGCGTAGTCACAATCTTTCAGAGGTCACCAAGTCCTTCACTTTACAGCCGGGATAGCTGAAACCAGAAGCTTGGGTCTCTCCTCCTCCTCCCCCACCCCACCAAAGCCAATTTTTAAAAGAAAACAAGTGGGAATCACTTTGGCTTGGTCAGCAGGAGCATGCTTTGTGTGGTTACCATTCGTTAAACCCCCATGATCTAGTGAACAAGATAAAACCAGGAGTATGCTGGTAAATGTTTAACAACCAGATATGGGGTGGGGTGGGGGGAATGTACACACATCATACACTTTTCTGTTGAATCACCATTATTGACATTTTCTCCCTCACCTTCTTAAGTCTAGACAATCAACAACATTCTAAATCAAGTCCTGATCCGTAGCTATCTGCTAATCCCTGAGATGTAAATGCTCACACTGAAAATTTAGCAATGAGCTCTTACAGATCAGTTTGCTATAGCTCCAGGTGTAACTTCTCCAGTTCTTTCCTTGCTGCTTTCGGTACCATATATACAAAAGTGTCCCATATTCCAAAAGACCAAACAGAATATCACAAATAGGGAAAAGGTATGCAGTTGGAGGATCTATGCTCAAATCCTGGACCTTCAAGAAGCATTTAGTAAGCACCTACTATGTGTCAGGCCCTGCACTAATAACAGGAGATACAAAGAAATGACATGATCCTTACCCTCAAGGAGTTTACATACTGTTTACTCTTTTTTTTTTGTTTGGTTTTTTTTCAGGGCAATGAGGGTTAAGTGACTTGCCCAGGGTCACACAGCTAGTTAAGTGTCAAGTGTCTGAGGCTGGATTTGAACTCAGGTCCTCCTGAATCCAGGGCCAGTGCTTTATCCACTGTGCCACCTAGCTGCCCCCCAAACTGTTTACTCTTGTTTTTCACCTTGGACAAGTCATTTAACCTCCGTCAACTTCAGTTGTTGACTCAGTGAGTATACTTGTAAAATAAAGGAGTTGGATTAGCTTTAAATCTTTGATCCTCTTTTTTCCTGTTTTAACAGGAAATCAGGAGAAGTCCCCCATCTGCCTGGTTCTAGGGGAGTTGCCCCAGTCTAGTATATTTTTCTGGCAACCCCTTTTACTTAATGAAATCCCTCCCTGTCAGATGTACAGTCGGACCATTGAAGGGAGAAAATGCAAGTCACATTTGACATTTTATTTTAAAAATAAAATTGTCCCGTGGAAACATGACTCTCCATTATACTTTGAAGACTTATTCCAGTGCTTCTTCAATCCCAAAGATAACCTATAGTGACAAAGTATTGGCTTGAGTCACATAATGAGAAATGTTCAATAGTATCACAGGGGAAAGAAACAGAAAATTAATGATACTAAGCACCATTATTAATTACCATCGGACTTAGTAGGCTTAATAAGATTAAAACTCAAATACTTTAGAGTTTGTGAAGTGCTTTCCATATATTTATTATCCCATTTGAGCTTCCCCCAAACCCTGTGAGTAGGTGTTATTATCCCCATTTTACAGATAAGGAAACTGAGGCTCACAGAAGTTTAGTGATTTGCCTGTGGCCACACAGCTAGTGTTAAGAGGTGGTATTTGAACCTAGACCTTCTGAATGCCATGGTCAGGAGACCCTTTACATCATGCTCCTTCCATTATGCAGAATGAAATTAAATGCAGGTGGATATGAAGCCAGATGGTCATTTTTGCTACTTTAACGGAATAATATTTCCGAATAGCACATTATAGGCTGAAAGATGTCTTAAGGGTGTTAGATATTACTAGAATATCTGGATAACTACCCACTTTTTTCTTTTGATTTTCACTTTCATACATGTAGAGAGAAGAGGGCAGTAGGCTGACCATAAAGAGATCTGGTTTCCAATGAAGGCACTGGCCCTAACTAGCTGTGTGGCTTTGAAGAAAAAGCTCTTAATCTCTGTAGGTCTCAGTTACTTCATCTGTAAAATGAGGAGATATAACAAAATGATGTCCAGTCTCTTCCTTCTCTAAGTTCTGTGATCCATGTATACTGGAAATCATTGCTTAAACACATGTATTTTTGATCTTTAAAGTAAATACTGGTAGTTAGAAAAACCAAGCCAAATTTGATAACAGTTTCAAAAGTGCCTCTGCGTCATGCTTAGTATTTCTTTAGGAATATTATCCTCACTATTCACAATAACATTTTTAGCAAGTGGTTTTAATTTCTTACATCTTGGTCTACTGCCAGCCCAGCTCTTAGTGGACTTCCTAATCATACTGTTATTAGTCTTCTGAAGAGCTTGTTTTCATTTGCTCTGGTTTTGGATAAAAGAACTAGAAAAATCTATTAATTGAGTAACCATTTAATAAGAATGCGCCTACATTTTAAAAGATGATTTGCTAGAATGGGTGGAAGTTTTACAGTGGCATTGATGAAGGCTTATGTAAGGGAATGAGGGAACACCCTCCCTAATAATTAGTCATCACAAAGTGCACTGAGTTTCCTCAGGAGATAATAGGCTCCTCTTGCAAGTAAGTGAAGGCTGGCAGATGTGTTGTAGAGACTTTTCTTGTTCTAGCATGGCTTGAATGAACTAGATGGCTTCTGAAATCCCTCCCAACATCAGCAGCAACAAGCATAGTTAGCATTTCTCCAGTACTTAAAATTTGCCAAACATTTTACATAGATAATCCCATTCCATCTTCATGATAGCTCTGTGAAGTAGATCATACTATTATTCTGATTTTACAATGAGGAAACTGAGGCTGGAAGAATTTAAATGATTTCCTAGGGTCACCCATTTAATAAATGTCTCAGGTAAGGGTTAAACTTAGGTACTCCTGACTCCAATTCCCACTTCATCACTTAACTCTCACTCACTGAGATTCTGTAAAGAGTGGAGACAATGTAGAAAGTGCTCATGGCTTGTTTGGGGGACCCTTTAGTTCTTTGATCTTCAGTGAACTGAAATCAGTGCAGTCTTTTGGAGGAGACACCATGATCAAGTCAATTTTAAAAACAGAATCGGTGTCTCATCAAAAATGGATTGAGAGAAAGATCAGAAAATTGGGACAGATTTAATTGAGTGTCATTATCCTGGAGTATCTGGTCTAGACTGTTTTTAATTGTGGCCTCTAGAGGTAATAGAAGGCAATGACTGACTGTCCTTGTTTAACTCCCTTTCCACCATACCTGTTCCTCTATTTGTTTAATTAAACATGGGACAGTCGAAAGAGTGCTGTTTGGTGGCAGAAAGCTGGGGTTCAAATTCTGCCTCTGAGTCTTCCTACTTCTGTGACCTCGGACAAGTCAATTCATCTCCCTCTGCTTCTGTTTATAAAATCGAAGGGGCTGATGAGCCAACCTCTCTGAGCCCTTTCAGCTCTCAACCCATCATACTGGAAGCCTCTCTGGTATCACTTTCCAGGCCATTCTGTTCTCCTGGGTTGGAGGGGGGGGTCTTTAGGAAGAGCACGTGACTTCGAATGGTCCAGGTGCTGCTAGAAAATGGCAGGCAAATTGAATACTTTAAATGCAGAAGGAGTCATTTGAATCTTAGGTTGTCAAGTCAAAAGTGTTTGTTAGGGGGCAGCTAGGTGGCGCAGTGGAACAATTAATGGTCCTGGATTCAGGAGGATCTGAGTTCAAATTCGGCCTGAGACACTTGACACTTACTAGCTGTGTGACCCTGGGCAAGTCACTTAACCCTCATTGCCCCCCCCCACACAAAAAGTGTTGGTTAAGTGTCTCTTGTGTGCCAGACAGTGTGTCAGTGCTGGAATTATAAGAAAAAGCAAGTGTATTGTTTTTGCCCTCCGAGGACTCATCCTCTAGCAGAAGAGCAAGCATTCAAAGACCTTAATCCATAAAAGCTGTAGTGGAGATGATCAGAAAAGAACTCCCAAAGAAGATGGAGCTCAAGCCAGGGAAACCAGAAGGCAGAGGTGAGGAGAAAGCACATCTCAGCCATGGAAGACATCCAGTGAGAAAATCTAGAGATGGAATTTAAATTCTGGGACATGGAATCTAGAGATGAAGTGTGATCAAGACACAGCAAGAAGGATAGTGTTGTTGGATCAGAGAATAGATGGAGGGGAATAAAGCAGAAGTCTGGAGAGGTAAGAAGGGGCCAGGCTGAGAAGGGCATTAAATGCCAAACGGAGCATTTGATATTTGATCCTGGTGGTCACAGGGAGCCACTGAAGTTTGAATTGGGGGACTGAAGAAAAATTTGGCAGGTGAGCGGTGAATAGATTGAAGTGGAGACATAATGAACAAGGGGCCCAATTAGAAAGCAAATATAATTGTCAGAGAGGTAAAGAAGGCTTGCATCAGGGTGGTGCCCACATCACTGAGCATTCCTTGTACTTCATAGATACACAATCATCTGAGGAGAAGACAACACTAACAATTAGGAGGGAGGAAAAGGCTTCTTTCTTTCTGACATAGGTTACATATGTACAATCACATTAAATGTATTTCTGCATTAGTCATATTGTGAAAGAAGAATCAGAACAAGAGGGAAAAACCTCAAAATAGAGAAAAAAGAGTAGAAATAGTATGGTTCAATCTGCATCTAGATTCTACAGTTTTTTGTTTCTTTTTTCCTGTATGTGGAGAGCATTTTCCATCATGAGTCCTTTGTAATTATCTTGGATCATTGCACTGCTGAGAAGAGCTAAGTCTATCACAGTTGATCAGATAATGCTTCTGTTACCATGTACAATGTTCTCCTGGTTCTGCTCACTTCACTCAGCACTAATCCACTTAAGTCTTTCTAGGTTTTTCTGAAATCTGCCTGATCACCATTTCTTATAGCACAATAGTATTCCATTACATTCATATACCACAACTTGTTTAGCCATTCCTCTATTGATGGGCATCCCCTTGATTTCCAATTCTTTGCCAGGGCAAAGGTTTCTTATAAGAAGTGACATGTGATCCGAGCCTCGGAGGAATCTAAAGGTCCCAAGGGTGAGGTCGAAGGGCATTCCAGGCAAGAGGAATAACCTACATAAAATTATAGAGATAGTAGATGGGATGCCAGGTTTGGAACAGCAAGCGCACCAGTTTGCCTGAAAACTAGGATGTGCAAAAGGAAATAATGTGAAATAAAGCTAGAAAGGTTCATTAGAGATGGATTATGAATGACTTTAAATGTCAAATAAAGGGGTTTTATCCTACAGGATAAAACCAAAGGCCCCTGAGCAGAGAAGAGTCATCACCTTAACCTTCACATCACTTTTTCCCATGTGATCATTAAGAAGTCTTTGTTTTCCCTCTCCACATCCAGGGTACATTCTGAATGAATTTCAATTGATGCTCATGTGCCTGTCTTTTTACCTACTTCAATTACAGGTTGTGAAACAGCGCTTTTATTCCCAATGCGTTCAAAGAAGATTTTTGGCAGTGTTCACCCAGTGACTGAAATGAAGCTTCGGTCCTTCAGTGCCTGCATCTGGGTCAGAGCAACTGATGTGTTAAATAAGACTGTTTTGTTCTCTTATGGCACAAAGAGGAATCCATATGAAATCCAGCTCTACCTCAACTCTTGGTCTACTGTGCTCGTGGTGGGTGGGGACCAGAACAAGCTAGTTGCCAATTCTGTGGTTCCCCTTGGAACATGGACCTATCTGTGTGGCACGTGGAACTCAGAGGAAGGGGTCACATCCCTGTGGGTCAATGGAGAATTGGCAGCCACTGGCTCTGGGATGGCTACAGGTCACATCATCCCAGAAGGTGGGATTCTACAAATAGGCCAAGAAAAGAATGGTTGCTGTGTGGGTGGGGGCTTTGACGAAACATTGGCTTTCTCTGGAAGACTCACTGGCTTTAACCTCTGGGACCGAGTTCTCAGTAGTGATGAGATAAGACAAACAAGAGGAGATGACTCCTGTCTTATCAGGGGCAATGTTGTGGGGTGGGGAGTTACAGAGATTCAGCCACATGGAGGAGCTCAGTATATCTCCTAAGTTTTGAAACATCCCTGTTGGAAGCCAAAGAAGGAAACTCACATTTAACCTCAGCGCATGATGGAAATCCGAGACCAATGAAGGGGAGGGCTGAGGTTGAGGGGTTCTGACACTCACCCTTGAGTGAGCTATTATCTTGGCAAAATATGGAATAAGAAGATGGAGAAACATGTGTGCGTGCATAAGTGTGTGTATGTGTGTGTGTTTAGTTGGTGCTTTCAAATTGAATACTGTAAACTGGACTTTTGTTCAACAGAAAAACAATACAAAACAAATTATGTTCTCTGTTTTCCTATGGGTGGCTTTATTTTGGCCAGATATGAATTTTTTATTGAAGGAGTCATAAAAATAACATGTGCTGTTTATTATTCATCATTATTGGTATGTACACTTATAAAAAATATGATGATGAAGCATTATTTATACTATGATGTGACTTAACAAAAACAAATGTAGTTTACTTGTCATAATCCGGGGTTGTATTTTGAGGAGATGGCTGTATAAGTTATATTGTAAATTGATTTTGTAATAATTTTATTAAAACTATTTTTGTAAATTTCTACTGTAATTTTTTTAAAAAGTATTTTATCCAACTAACTTCTCATTTCTAACTGTGAAATTTGAAACTAGCTATGGAAGCCAGCTCCCAGTTTTGTCTTTCAACAAAAGCAGAGGAGTTTTAAATCTTAAGATACAATTTAAATATTCACATTTGCTATTTGCCACATTTGTCTGCTTTAAAATCCAGTTTTCCATTAAGTAGAAAACAAGGGGAAAGAGTGGAAGGAATGCTAGGTTTGGAGTCAGAAGTCAGAGGCAGAACTGTCTCTGAAACTACTTGTGTGACATTGGACAAGTCCCTCTGCTTTCCTTCACCTAGGTGATCTCTAAGGTACCTTCCAGTTATAAATCTATGACCAATCTGCATGTGGCACCATCTTGGACACGCCACTTTTTCCTTATCATTATCATGTGGGGAGTGGACTACATCAGTACTGTCAATCTCCAATAGAAACAGAGGCCACTAAACTGTATCTAAGGATCTCTGTGGGATGCATATTGACTTAGAAAGCCACATATTAACATTATCTGAATTTTGTTGTATTTTTATTGCTTTTCTTCAATATTTCCCAATTACATTTTAATCTGGTTCTGGCTTTACCCAGGAGTGCTGTGAGCATGCAGTCTTTTGCCACATGTTTGACACCCTTGAACTACATCACCTCTAAAGCATTGTGCAGCTTTGAAGCATATAATTATATAAGCCATGCTATTCTATATACAATGGACATAATTGCACATTTCTTCTTCCAATGGCCACCAAGGAAAAACATCAAAAAATGCAGAACTAACAGGTAATAACTTAGAATTGTTAATAGAGAGATCTAGGAGACTGAAAAGCAATTCTAATAATCCCCATCACTAAAATAGATGAGTGAAAAATTAATGAAAATGCATTTTGTAAGCACTTACTATGCTAAGCACTGAGGAAACAAAAAGTAAAGGCAAGTCCTTGTACTCAAGGAATTTGCATTCACCTTGGAAATATAAAGCACATGGGGGGGTACTTTGGTTTGGAAAGTTAGAAGGATGGCAAATGGGGACATATGGAAATAGATTGGCACATCCCATCCAGGAATCATGACCCAGATCATTTGATTATGGTTCATAGTTACAAAACTGGAGAGTTAAAGAAATGGAGGTAAAGAAAGGGGCAGTCAGGTACTTTGTCTCTCTCAGAATACAAATTCCTTTTGAGCAGGGATTATTAAATTTATCTATTTGTATCCCTACTGCTTAGCAGAGTGCCTGGCACATAGTAGGTGCTTAATAAATGATTGTTGTTTGATTGATTGATTGAGGCTGTAGACGAAGTATAGGTAAGAAGAGGGGTGAAGTGAAGCATGACCAGGACTTTCCTGAAATAGTGTTTTAGGAGATACTTGTCAATCAGAGAGCAAGATCCCAGAGCAGAAGTTCTTCTAGGATCTGGTCTCTGTGATGTTCTCTTCAATTACATTAGGGACTAATAGAATCTCACAGTTGGCAAATATCTCAAAGGCCAACTAGTGGAACCAATTTCTGAACAAGATTTCCCTCTGCTAAATCCCTCCAAGGAGCCATCCAGCCTTGGACTGAAGATGTCTAGGGAAGGGGAACCCACAACTTCCTGAGGAAGCCCATTCTATGTATGGGCAACTCTCATTGTTAAGCAGTTTTTCCTTACATGAAACCAAGTCTGCCAATACAACTTCTGCCCAATGTTTCTATCTCTTCCCTCTGGGACCAAACAAAATAAATCTATAGCTCTATGGCTCTTAAAGTACTTGGGGATAAGTTATCCTATTTTCTTAAGTCTTCTCCAAATTTAGTATCCAGAATTCTTTCAACTGTTTCTTGACCATGACACCTTGAGGTCCTCCTACATCCTTGTTTCCCTCCTCTGAATGTGCTCTAGCCTATTAATGCCTTTACTAAAACCAAACACAACATTCCAGATACAGTATGACCAGGGAAGAGTATGAAGGTATTGACACTCTTCCCATCCTGGACACTATGCCTTTCTCCTTGCAGGCCAATGATCTTGGCTACTGTCTGTTGACTTATACTGACCTTGTTGCCCACTAATGGGAGAGACACTGTTTTTTAACATTATCTACATTTGGCTTTCTTCCCATGTGTTTTTTTCCACATCCTTGGTGTATTCTAGGAACTGTTAGCTAATAAGGAAGTCCAAGGAGCTATTAGGAAGCACTTTCTAAAGAGTATTTTGGGGGTAATGGCTGAATCCCAAATGGAATGTGGCCATACTTTAAGATATCCTAGACTACTCTGTATTTTTATTCCTTGAGGCTTAGAGAACACATGGACATAGTGCTTCTAAGCAGCTGCTAGGACACATAGAAATGCTTAGAGCATCACTACATGACTTGGTACATGATTATTTCACTTGTGAGACACAGAGTCAGGTTGATGGACACCTGGGTCAGATCTGTAGGAAAACCTTGCATCCATACTGTATTTCCATGTCAAAGTTACCATCAACTATAAATTAGAGCTCAGACTTCTATTTGAATAATGTGGTTCGTGGATCCAGGAGTAATGGCTATGAACACTAGGCAAAGGGGAAAATAAATTCCATTTCTGGCAAAAGGGCTTGGATCCAAAAATGTCCTAGAATGAATTGAACATATTCAATGGACTCTGGATAAGTTTTATCATGTTTATATTTGCATTTTTATATACAAAGTTAAAAGTGAAGCTATTTACAAATAAAGGGTGTGTAGATAGCCAGATTTACTCAAGAGAAGAAATGGAGGAGAAAGGAAGGGAATAAACATTTATAAAGTGCTTACTATGTGTTAAGCACTTTACAAAGATCTCATTTTATCTTTACAACCCTGGGAGGTAGATGTTGTTAATATCCCAATTTTACAGTTGAAGAAATTGAGACAAAATATGTATTGGGGGGGGGCAGAGCAATGAGGATTAAGTGACTTGCCCAGGGTCACACAGCTAGTAAGTGTCAAGTGTCTGAGGCCGGATTTAAACTCAGGTCCTCCTGAATCTAGGGCCAGTGATTTATCCACTGAGCCACCTAGCTTCCCCCTTCTCTCTCTTTCTCTTTTTTAAAAAGATATATATTTTTTTAATGATTTGTCCAGGGTCATACAACTAGTGCATAAGGTTGGATTTGAACTCAGGTTTTCCTAAATGTACACGCAGTGCCTTATCCACTATGAAAGATCTATGACTTAATGCAGTGAATTCTGGATATGGGAACAGCTCTCATCAACTGCAGAGCAGGTTACAACCCATCAAGTTAGAAAATAGATATCAGTCATATGCATAATAGAAGTTTCCTATCACAGTTAATTGTTTGTTGTTGAGTTGTTTCAGTTGTGTTCGACTGTGACTCCATTTGGAGTTTTCTTGTCAAAGATATTGGAGTGGTTTGCCATTTCCTTCTCCAGCTCATTTTTGTGCATTAAAGCAATGTCCTTTCATTGACAAAAACAACAATACAGAGTGAAAGTCTATCATGAATAAAGTGTGTCTAGCTAACAGTCCATCTAATGTGAATGAATAGATCAGATCCACTGACATTTATTAGCTTAAATGAGGAAAGCAACCCAAGGATAGAGCTGTTCCTTTTACAAGAATTCAGGAGGAAGCATGGATTCTCTCCAAAGCTTCCAGCTCCTTGTTCTACTTTATAGCAACATCTGCTGGTAGAATGACGATGGTGCATTTGTGAGCAGGCTCCAGAAGCCGTTCAGTTCTCCATGGTGCATGGCTATCTCAAACTGGTTTCTGTTTGTCCGAATGATGTTTTTACCCATTTTTACTTTACTACCTTTGAATAATAAGACAGGATCATATCTTTAGAGTGGAAAGGGACCCCAGAAGCCATTCAATACAACATCCTAATTTTCCACATGAGGTTACTGAGACCCGAGGAGACTGAGCAACTTGGCCAACGTGACAATGGTAGGAAGGGGCAAATATGGGATTTGAAGCCAGGTTCTCTGACTCCCACTTATTGGTTTTCCAGTCTCCCATTCTGCCTTTTCTAATTTTACCTTTAGCTGCATCTTTTAAACATTGAAATTACTTCCTTAGTGACCTGTTCCTGTCTTTAACAATGACTTTCTCTGAGAAGAACTAAGCTTTTAATTCTACTTTAGACAATGTATTAATGGCTGTCCTCAGAATTTTAATAGAGGAATCTTTCCCAATATCAAAAGTGGTTTGGAGGTTTGGCTCATGTAGCAAAAGAAGGGAGCCCGATTTATCACAAAGAACTAAGCACATACACTCAGCTGTGACTGCTGATAAGTCAGTAAGGACTTTGAGTGCTTGAAGCTTCAGAGAGTGCATTTTTCCCCTTGGCACCTGAAGGAGGGCATCATAGAGCTATTCTTGGGGTAGCAGCAACTACATGTATTTTTGTTTCAGGACCCCAAATATGATTTGACCAAAGGATTCTCCATCCATCACCCAGATATGCAGTGCATTCTATGTTGGGATACTTTGTATCATGTGCCTTCAAGTACTTTAGGATCTCTTGGGGTACGGCCCTTCGTTGCCATGTATGGTGGTCATCCCATTGTGTGGCGTATCAATCAAACCCTTAGACTAACAAAAATTTAGGGCAACTCACAATCAGAAATCTTTCCATTTGTTCATGGAAGTGTCGATCATTACCTGTTTGGGGAGAGGATGCTGCTCAAATTTGGGGAACAATTTAGGACTGTTAAAAACCATTTGTACCATCAATACAATTTCCAGTGGGTCTGATAGTCCCCAAAACATCAAGTTAGCACTGACTAAAGGTAAGCTGCTTTTTCTAGGGAGTCCAGGCTGTGATTAATTGGTATAAGGAATTCCCAGTGGGGTCACTCCGTTCTCAGATGTAGCCATTTAGTCAATAAGCATTATCAACAAACCTCTGTAACTTCTGTTCTAAGAGAGTTGCCAGGGGAGCACTAAGAGGTTGTTTACCTGGAGACCAACAGGTAATATGTGGCACAGGTGGGACTTTAAGCCAGGTGTTCCTGATTCCAAGGCCAGCTCTCTACCTACTATACCATGTTGACTCTCTTGTGGGAAATAGAAAAAGAAAATCATAGCCCACATGGGCAATAGTGGAATGAATTCTCTTGCCTCTCTATATAGATCAGAAGAATTCCTCAGAACCTACATGCCAAAGAAGTGCTTTCTAATGGGTTGATGATTTTTTCACTTTATTTCTTTCCAGGTAGAAGTAAGCTCTTTGAGGGCAGAGGCTGTGACATTGTTGTCTTTAGGTACCCAGTAGCCGGCACATAGCATTCAAATATTCACTGTTCCAATGGATCTCTGAATTCCGACATTTAGAACGTTCCTTCCAATGATTCACACTACATCCCAATCATTCCCATGTCATTCTTGGTTCTCCCACTATCTCAGGAGGAGGGCTTTCTTTGCTTTCTCCTGACATTGAGGGGATATTAGTGGAATACTTGGGTGTTGTCCTTTGCCCTTGCCACGTGACCAGTCAGTATTTGAAAAAAAATGCTTCTTAAATTGAACTGAATTTACTTTGCTCATTCAACAAGAATCTATGATGGGAGCACCTACCATGTGCTCTCAAACTATTCTAGGCACTGTGGGGAATTCAAAAGAAGTGTAAGGCATGGATCTTGGCCTCCAAAGATTCAGAGGTTTAGCTCAGGAGAAATCAAAGGTAACTAATTACATGTATTTGAATGGATTTAAGTGTTTCTATGATATTTAATTAAATAACAAAAATTTATTTTGTTCTTACTGTAAGCAGAACAATGTGATAAATGATAGGGGAGATATGAAGGTGAGAAAAGACAGGTCCCAATCCCCATATTGCTTAGAGTCCAAAAGGTAGGTAAGGAAAACAGAGGGCAGCTAGGTGGCACAGTAGACAGAGTGCTGGGCTTAGAGTCAGGAAGACTTACCTTCCTGAGTTCAAATCTGGGCTTCAGACATTTACTAGATGTGTGACCTTGGGCAAGTCACTTAACCCTGTTTGACTTGTTTTATCATCTGTAAAATGAGCTGGAGAAGGAAATGGCAAAACACTCAAGTATCTTTGCCAAGAAAATCCCAAATGGGGTCAGGAAGAGTCTGTACAACTGAAATGACTGAATGACAAAGGAAGACAGACAAATAATTACAACATGAATAATACGTGATACATGCCATAGAAATGTGAAGTGGTTTGCCCACAGGTGACGGAGCAGAGATTGTAACTCAGGTCCTTCCTGAGTCAGCTAGCTCTCTGTCAAGCCTTCTTTCCACTGGACCACACTTCCTGAATCATATCAGGAAGCTCAGCTTACTGACAAAGACAACTTTTCTTCTTTGGAATTCCCATTTGAACTGGGGAACTTTAATAAAAAGTGACACTTAAACAGCACTTTAAGGTACTTAGAGCTAGGAATCCCTGGAGGTCACTGAGTTTGCCAGACCCATTTTATAGATGTGGAAACTGAGGCCCAGGGAGGGGAAGGAGGTCTCCCCATGTTACACAGGTAATAAGTGTTCAAGCCAGGATTCAAACCCAGGATCTCTGCCTTCATTGGCTCACACACTTCTTCAGCTTTGCACCCACTGTTCCACTAGAACATTGTTCTGTTATCATCCTCCTCACTTGATATATGAGGAAATTGCAGATTAGAAAAATGAAGTAACTTTCCCACGGCCATAGAGAGGCAGGACTTGTATCCATCCCAGTCTCTCCTGATGCTCCCTCTGTCTAACACACTTGACCCCATGCATGCTGCCTCACATTTTAATGCCAATGCCAATGAACAGAAATACAGTGACTGAATTTTGTTTGTTTGTTTGTTTTTTGTTTTAAGTGAGGCACCTGGGGTTAAGTGACTTGCCCAGGGTCACACAGCTAGTAAGTGTTAAATGTCTGAGGCCAGATTTGAACTCAGGTACTCCTGATTCCAGGACCAGTGCTCTATCCACAGTGCCACCTAGCTGCCCTTTTTTTTTTTTTTCAGTGATTGAATTTTAATAGAAGTCAGTCAGTCAGTCAGTCAGTAGTCATTTATAAAGCACATACTATGTGCCTGACACCATGCTAAACACTCAAGGTACAGAGAAAGGGGAAAAAAATCCCCACCTTCTCTGCCCTCACAGAGCTCTTTACATAATAGGGCAGACAATATGCAAATGACTATTTACACATAAGATGTATCCAGAATAAATTGGCAATAACCTCAGGGAGGAAACTACTAGCATCAAGTGTTTAGGGAAGAGTGAATCCAGATTTTAGGAAAGGGTGAATCTATTGAAAACATGTTAAAATTGAAGATGTATGAAAAACTTCTTAGTGGAATGTTTTGATCCTATCAGTCTAACAGCTCCTCCCTTCCTTTGGAAATCCAATGTTCATTTGATAAAGCAGATGGAAAATAAAGAGCAACTGATACATTGTTTATGGGTTGTGTGTGGGGGGGTAAGTCTGTGATTTTATCAGTTTTGAATCACTCCACGTATTGATGGAACACATTTAGGAGGAAAAGGAACCCATCACCAAAGTAGGTCAGCAGCTTCTATGTAATTACAGCCTTGGAGAGCTGCCTAAGGAAGCCAAGAGTTAAGTTCTTGCCCATCCTTCCAAATATTACTATAACTATTAGTGAGAATTTACATAGGACTTTAAGGTTTGCAAAGCACTTTACAAATTTTATTTCATTTGATCCTCACAACAATCCAGAGAGGTAACAGTGATTATTATCCCATTTTACAGATGAAGAACCTGAGGCAGGCAGAGGTTAAGTGACTTGCTCAGGGTTGCACAGATAGTAGCTGAGATTGCATTCAAACTTAGATCTTCCTGACTCCAGGTTTAAGGCTCTAATCACTGTACCTCCCAGTTGCCTCTAACATAAATGCTTTGTGTCAGTTAAGACTCAAACCCAATTCTTCCTGACTATGACAGGTTTTCTCTCCATGAAACTATACTGCCCTTCAAACAATACTAAACCTACATAAAAAGCTTCTTTCTATAAAACACTTGTCCCACCTCAACCAGATTGTTTTTAGACACAGACAACCACCATAGAAGATGATCTGGGATTCAGGGTTCCCACTGTACCTTGCAGGATGCTCTTGACTATTGCATCGGTGTACTCTGCCAGCAGATCGGGATTGGTGATGGCAGCCAGGGAAAGGTAACTTGACATATTTCTGCTGAGCTCCTTGTTTCCCCGCTGGAGGAATCTTACAGCCACTGGCACAGCTAATGCCATCACGGGAGGTCGATTGTAATTCTGAGGAGATACGAGCGAGGAACAGACGATGAGCAACCAAAGGACTATTCAGGAAATTGCTCTTTGATAATACTGTGACTATTAACATTTGATATAATGGGAACTAAAGGGAAATAGATGAACAAGTGTGGAGGCAAGGTCACCAAGGGGACTGTTAGGACATAGCTTGGGATTTTACATTCTCATGTTGATTTAAAATTTTTTTTTTTTTTTTTGCGGGGCAATGGGGGTTAAGTGACTTGCCCAGGGTCACTCAGCTAGTAAGTGTCAAGTGTCTGAGGCCAGATTTGAACTCAGGTACTCCTGAATCCAGGGCCAGTGCTTTATCCACTTCGCCACCTAGCCGCCCCCTCATGTTGATTTTATAATTCAATCCCTTCAAAAAAAAAGAAAGAAAGAACTGTGGAGTATAGATGCTGATTGAACCATATTATTTCTTTTGTTTTGGGTACTGGTTTTTTTTTTCCTATTTTGAGGTTTTGCATCACTGCTCTGATTTTTTCTCTTGTAACAGGATTAATGCAGAAATAGGATTAATGTTATTATGTGTATATATATATGTGTGTGTGTATATATATATGTATATGTATATGTATAGAGATATATAGATATAACCTATATCAGATTACCTGCTGTCTAGGGGAGGGGGGAGGGAGGGGAGGGAGGGAGAAAAATCTGAAATTGGAAAGCTTGTATAAACAAAAGTTGAGAACTATCTTTACATGTAACGGAAACAATAAAATACCTTATACATTAAAAAAAATAATTCAATCCCTTCATTTTATAGATGAGACACAGAAGCCCAGGGTCGGGGAGTGATTTGCCCAGACTTCACCAGAAGGGAGAAGACAGTTAGGTGCCCGAGAATGAGAGTTCAAATGCTGCTTTGCTGCATAGAAGCTGTGTGATCTTGGGCAAGCCACCTTATCTGTAAAATGAGGGTTTTGTACTCGTGTTTGAGTTCCCTTTCAACTCTGGATCTATGAGCTTATGATTGCATAGATTATAGAGAGTTCATCTAGATTTTCTAAAAGGATTTGATAAAGTCTCTTCTGCTATTGTTGTTACCCAAATAGGTCAGTATCTTCTTTTTTTTTTTTCCAGGGCAATGGGGGTTAAGTGACTTGCCCAAAGTTACACAGCTAGTAACTGTCATGTGTCTGAAGCCGGATTTGAACTCAGGTACTCCTGAATCCAGGGCCGGTGCTTTATCCACTGCGCCACCTAGCTGCACCGGTCAGTATCTTCTTAATCTTTAAGAGCTGACCAAAGCAGAAAGAGTTGAACTGACTTGCCCAGGGTCTCTTAGCCAGTATGTGTCAGAGGAGGGGTGGGCAATGGTAGAGTCAGGTGGATATGGGACTGACAGAGGGGCCATACCCAAAGGCATTCATTAATCATTGACTTTTCACCTTAGCAAGCAGTCTCCAGTGAGGTGTACTGGGCTTCCATGCTGGTCCTGTTCCATTGAACATTTTTCTTAATTACTTGGATAAAAAAAAAACCATCCCAGAAAAGGCTCAAATACCCCCACTATAACCTGTCTCATGAGCCATCAGCCAGCCTTCAGCTGAAGACTTACATGATGTGGTGAAACCACTTCCTCCTGAGGAAGATTACTCCTTTTTTGGACAGTCCTAATTGGTAGGAGGACAGCTGGGCTTAATAAACAGATCTTGAAGAGTCCCAAATTATCTGTAAACCTTCAGGAAACAAGAAAAAAAAGCTCCTATTTCCCCTTCCCCTACTCATCTTCCCATCTATAATTTTCCTCCCTTTGTTCACTGGTTGGTGCAGTGGATAGAGTGCCAGGTCTGGAGTCTGGAAGACTCATATTCCTGAATTCACATCTAGCTTCACACACTTCCTGACTGTGTAACCCTGTGTAAGTTACTTAACTCTGTTTGCCTCAGTTTCCTCATCTGTAAAATAAGCTGGAGAAGGAAATAGCAAACCACTCCAGGATCTTTGCTAAGAAAACCCCAAATGGGGTCACAATGAATCAAATGACTGAAAAAAAATGACAACAATTTTAAGGAAGCTTTTCCAGAAGACTTTTATAAAGTGAAACAGAAGGAAAAAAGCACAGTTCAAGGAACAATGGACACACTGACTCTAACAGTGTCAATGAAGGCAATGGCTTGGTTGTGTGTTGTTTTGTTTTTCTAGGACTTGTGATTTCATTGGTAGTTTGGAATTCCCAGTTAAAAAAAATTATTCTTACTCAAATAGGTCAGTAACTTCTCAGTTTTTGAGAACTAACCAAAGCAGAAAGAGTTGAACTGACTTACCCAAGGTCTCTTTTAGCCAATACATGTCAGAGATGGGACTTGAGCTCACATCTCCCTGACTCCGAGGCCAGTGTTCTAACCACTGGACCACAATGCCTCCATAAACAAAACTCAAAATACAACAAAACTTCAGGGAAGAACAATGGACAATGTCAGTATCAAGTTATTAGAGTTAAATCATAGAACTACTTTTGTCAACAAAGGTTAGTTACACAAAATAGAGAATGATTTGAACTTTCAGTGGTAGCCATTCTCCTAAATTGTATTACTTAACTTCTTTGAGGGAATATTCTTGGAGTGGGACTTAGGATCACAGGACCATAGATTTCAAGTTATAAGATACCTTAGAGGTCATCACTGACAAACCCACTGCCATTTTGCAGATGAGGAAATGGAGAAGTTAAATGACTTGCCCAAGGTCACACAGCTATGAATAAAAAGCACTGTGCCAAATGTTAAGGAAACAAACAGAAAAATAAAACAGTCCCTGCCCTCAAGGTGCTCACAGTCTAAGTAGGGAGCACAAAACACTTAGAAGTATTCAGTTTCAGGGAAGGAAGGACACAGTAGAAGGCTGATGACAAAGTCTAGGATGCATCTGGGTGTCTGGCTCGTAGAGAAGCAGCCCATACTCATTTGGAAGGAGGTTGTGGGTCTCAAGGTAAGAGTGTGAATGGGATTCTGGGTTCTTTCTGGCACAGGGTATGGGTAGGAGTTTAGTACCTGGCCAAGAAAGGAAAAGGAGAAGGAAAACTAGCAAGAAGGCTGAAGGGAAGAGAACCCTCCTGAACAGGCATGGATTCCAGCTTTGGCCCTTCAGGTACTTTCTCCCTCTACCCGCCAAGAGTGAAGCAGCTGCTGGAGGGAGGAGGGAGAAGTATCAGAGACAGAAAATTCATATTCTCTTGATTCCAAGTTTAGGGCCCCAGCTGTATGCCATGATACCTCTCAGTCTCATTTGGTTATTTGTTGGAAAGTGTCAATTGTGTTGTCAAAATAAAATGTATCGGCTGTGTGACCCTGGGCAAGTCACTTAACCCCAATTGCCTTACCAAAAAATAAAATAAAATAAAATAAAATAAAATAAAATAAAATGTATTGGGAGCAGCTGGGTGGCACAGTGGATAAAGCACTGGCCTTGGATTCAGGAGGAACTGCGTTCAAATCTGGCCTTAGACACTTGACATTTACTAGCTGTGTGACCCTGGGCAAGTCACTTAACCCTCATTGCCTTCACACAAAAAAATTGTATCTATTAAAATGATGTTTAAATGCTAGTGCCTTCCCTCTGTGATTATCTACAATTTATTCTAACTATATATTGCATGTCATTTCTCCATTAGACTGTGATCTTGAGAGTAGAGGCTGTTTTATTTTTTACTTATTTTTTCTTTTCTTTCAAACTCAGAGCCTAAAACAGTTTCTGGCATATAGTAGACACCCAATCAATATTGGTTGCCTTGATTTTACCCATTGGTCTCTATGTATTAGCTGGACCCACTAAGAAGGATTTGTGGAAAGACATGAACAAGAATCTCACAGAATGAGAAGGTTTGGAGGAGCTATGAACTTCATAGGGGGAAGAAGGGCCTATGATGATGAGATCATCACTATATATATCAGTTATATATTGTAACGATTGGAATAACGCCACCTGCTGGATACTAACTGTAGAAGAGTTCTGCCCATGAAGCGAAGGTCTTTGAGGGCAAGACCAGGAGTCTTTTCTTCAGGAGTCAGGAAGTGACGCGGACTAGTGGGAGGAGGAAGAGACTGGCGCTCAGTCTCGGGCTTTTTTCCTTTGGACTCTGGTGGAGAGCGGAGCTAGAAATGTGCTCTCCCTTTAATAGATAGGAATCTAGGCCTTTTTCTCTCTCTTTACCAAATTCTTATTCTCCTTAATAAATGCTTAAAAGTTTAACTCTTGCTAAAGCTTATAATTTATTGGCGACCACTCATTAGATATTTTAGACAGTTTAGCTAGAATTTTAGCCCTTAACAGATGGCTGACCACGAAGAGGAAAGCTAAACCTGTCTTCTGATCTTCTGGTTGGGTAAGAAATTTCCCCTACCCTTTAAACTGCTAAGTACTGGCGCACTGGCTGTGTTTTCCCTTTAAATTTTTTCGAATGGACCTTTTAAACTCCCTAATTACCCTATTTTTGATTTTAGTCTGTTTAACCAGACAAATGGGAGATAAGATCATGTTAATGCTTTGTTTTTGTGGATTTTCTATTTTTCTTTTTATTTTTGTTAGAAGAGCCAGCAATGTACTCCCACAAAGAAATATCTCCCCCTCTCCCAACCATGCTTTTTCAGAGAAACCTGAAGAGATTCCTGCAGCTTTTCCCAGTTCTAACAGTAATTGTTGCTCTAATTTTGCATGCCTGGAGGCAATGACCCACCCTCTAGAAGCTTTTAATCCCCTAGCACCTGGAGGCAAAGTGGGGGAAGAGGAATCCAGGCCTGAGTTCAAAATCAAGTCTGATTCAAATTGCTCTGGTCCCTCCCCTCCTCTCCAGACCCCACCCTCTACTCCTCCCATGGCCAAGCCCATTGCTTCCCAGGCCTGGGAAGTCCAGAGATCTGATGCTCATGCGCAACTTTCTCTAACTACATTTGCAGCTTCAGGCTCAGCCCTTCCCCAGCCTGGCTGTGCTTCTGAGACAACTTTAGAAAACCCTTTAAATTCCACATATGCCTGTTTTGTTCATAATTTTGCTAACCTGCTTTTGTCTTTAATTAGTAATCTTATAAAGCATTTGTATGGTGAAAAGACTGACAGACAATATAAAGGGGTTAAAGAAGAAAAACTTAAGATGAATAAGAATGACAACCATCAACATAGTTCAAGACTCTGCTTCTTTTGCCATGGAAGGGTATATATTTTAGAGAAATGTAGAAGTAAGCAGCAAGGTATTGATATGAGTATTGGGGATTTTAGATATCGGAATCAAAAGTGTTCTGAATTCACTCAGAGTAATAATGTCAGTTCAGAGGTTACATAGGATTTCTATGCTATTACACATACATTTTGAAATTAATGGTATGGGTTTATTTTCATAGAGATTTTAATGCTTTTGAGATTGTGTCTTATACTTAGTTTCTAAAACAAGGAGAATATTTGTAAAAGCTTTTTAGTCATGTAATCAAGTTTATATTTTATAATACTCTTATTAATATTAAGTTCATGCTCATTTAGATTTCCTTAGTTTGAATTTCATTGTCTTTTATTGTTCCACGTGTATCTTCTTCTATTCATTCATCTATCTAATTTTGAAACATGGTTTTGATTTCATAATACAATGTTAATTCTAGGAGTATTGTGCTCCCATATTCTGAGTTGTTTGTTTTTGTTATTTTTTCTCAACTGATTATTTGATCAAACTCTTTAAAGCATTTCCCTGGCAAATTGGTTGCCATGGCAAGTATAAATTGATTCTAGAAGTATTATTTTTGATAAGCATATTCCAAAAAAAAAAAAAAAAAGAGGGGAACATTTGTAAAAGTTTTCTTTTTTCAAAAAAAAAGTTTTCTTTGAGATTGTGTTGTGCTTTAACTTGTATTTAAATATGTTCAGATTTTTCAAAAAAGTAATTGTATACTAAGTTAAAAAAAAGGGGTATTATTTGAAATTGTTGCATAATTATATATTGTGTTCTGAGTCAAGATGTATTCACATTTTTTGCAATCATTTATTATCCTCAATTTTTAAATCCATATGAGACTTGGATTATGGGAACTTATCATTTAAGACACTAATTACCTTTATTCTGAGTTATCAGATGCCAGTTGGCCAAGGTGCCATCCAATCACAAGAGGAATACATGCAAGAGCAGACACTGAATTGTCACATGAGGGGAGACATGCATGAAGTCAAGGTATGGCCGAGGGAACGGCTTTTGACTAATGTTGAGGTTGGATTCTCTTGGTTTAATATTTTATTTTATTTTTCCCCACAATATTGTACAGATGGCTGGAAGTATTGATCCCACCCATCTCACTTCTACACCTGGCTTCTATGCTCCCTCCTATATGCCTGATGCCATGGACCATCTCAATCCCATGCATCTGATTAAGTCTGACTCAGTTTCCTCCAATATGTTCGGTGGCATGGACATATATTCCATCCACCTATTTTAAGCCTGGCATACTGCATGGACAGTACATATAGCTCAAGTGTGGGAATGCTCATATCCCATCATTTCTCTGTTCTTTTATGGTAACCCCCATAATTATCTCAGGTGCCATGATAAATAACAGTGTTGAATTTGGCCTTGACACCTGTTACCAATTATATTAGATTTTCTAATTTCTCATAATGGCATGAGGATAATTAGGCAGATGATGCAAAAAGTGATGAAACAAAGATAAAAATTATTTTTAAAAATTAATATCGCAGCAATTGTCTTCTCAATTACCCTCCATAAGGGGGGACTATAGTAAGATTATAATTTTAAAGAATGTTTTAATTTTTGTTTTATTATATGTTTCATGTGTAACAACTAAGATTCTGAATTCCCTTAGACATGTTTTTGAGAACTTTCATTGTTTGATTTGATTATTGACAAAGCTATTTTAAAGTTGTGTTAAGCTCAATTTTGTAGGAAATTTTTCTGGCTGATTACCAGCATCCACACATCAACCCCTGAAAAGACTTCCATTCCACGACTACACCTAGAGGACATCTAAGAAAAGACTTTCAGAGACTTTAAATGAACAGTTTTGATTTGTTGTTTTTGTTGTTTTTTTTCTCTTTCTGTTATAATATACACCATCTGTAACATGTATTCTCTGCAGAGGCCCTCCCTTTGCAAGACCAATGTCAAAGCGTCGGTTCATGAGGACAAAAAAAAAAAAATCGCCCCTCTGGACAAAACTTTCCTCTCTTCCTTTTCTATATTGTTGTTCACATATTATTAGCTAGCAATAGTTATTATATTCTTTTTACTGTTCCGTCAAGGAAACATTTTGTTTCTTGAGGAACAACAGGGGGGACTGTAACGATTGGAATAACGCCACCTGCTGGATACTAACTGTAGAAGAGTTCTGCCCATGAAGCGAAGGTCTTTGAGGGCAAGACCAGGAGTCTTTTCTTCAGGAGTCAGGAAGTGACGCGGACTAGTGGGAGGAGGAAGAGACTGGCGCTCAGTCTCGGGCTTTTTTCCTTTGGACTCTGGTGGAGAGCGGAGCTAGAAATGTGCTCTCCCTTTAATAGATAGGAATCTAGGCCTTTTTCTCTCTCTTTACCAAATTCTTATTCTCCTTAATAAATGCTTAAAAGTTTAACTCTTGCTAAAGCTTATAATTTATTGGCGACCACTCATTAGATATTTTAGACAGTTTAGCTAGAATTTTAGCCCTTAACAGATGGCTGACCACGAAGAGGAAAGCTAAACCTGTCTTCTGATCTTCTGGTTGGGTAAGAAATTTCCCCTACCCTTTAAACTGCTAAGTACTGGCGCACTGGCTGTGTTTTCCCTTTAAATTTTTTCGAATGGACCTTTTAAACTCCCTAATTACCCTATTTTTGATTTTAGTCTGTTTAACCAGACAAATGGGAGATAAGATCATGTTAATGCTTTGTTTTTGTGGATTTTCTATTTTTCTTTTTATTTTTGTTAGAAGAGCCAGCAATGTACTCCCACAAAGAAATATCTCCCCCTCTCCCAACCATGCTTTTTCAGAGAAACCTGAAGAGATTCCTGCAGCTTTTCCCAGTTCTAACAGTAATTGTTGCTCTAATTTTGCATGCCTGGAGGCAATGACCCACCCTCTAGAAGCTTTTAATCCCCTAGCACCTGGAGGCAAAGTGGGGGAAGAGGAATCCAGGCCTGAGTTCAAAATCAAGTCTGATTCAAATTGCTCTGGTCCCTCCCCTCCTCTCCAGACCCCACCCTCTACTCCTCCCATGGCCAAGCCCATTGCTTCCCAGGCCTGGGAAGTCCAGAGATCTGATGCTCATGCGCAACTTTCTCTAACTACATTTGCAGCTTCAGGCTCAGCCCTTCCCCAGCCTGGCTGTGCTTCTGAGACAACTTTAGAAAACCCTTTAAATTCCACATATGCCTGTTTTGTTCATAATTTTGCTAACCTGCTTTTGTCTTTAATTAGTAATCTTATAAAGCATTTGTATGGTGAAAAGACTGACAGACAATATAAAGGGGTTAAAGAAGAAAAACTTAAGATGAATAAGAATGACAACCATCAACATAGTTCAAGACTCTGCTTCTTTTGCCATGGAAGGGTATATATTTTAGAGAAATGTAGAAGTAAGCAGCAAGGTATTGATATGAGTATTGGGGATTTTAGATATCGGAATCAAAAGTGTTCTGAATTCACTCAGAGTAATAATGTCAGTTCAGAGGTTACATAGGATTTCTATGCTATTACACATACATTTTGAAATTAATGGTATGGGTTTATTTTCATAGAGATTTTAATGCTTTTGAGATTGTGTCTTATACTTAGTTTCTAAAACAAGGAGAATATTTGTAAAAGCTTTTTAGTCATGTAATCAAGTTTATATTTTATAATACTCTTATTAATATTAAGTTCATGCTCATTTAGATTTCCTTAGTTTGAATTTCATTGTCTTTTATTGTTCCACGTGTATCTTCTTCTATTCATTCATCTATCTAATTTTGAAACATGGTTTTGATTTCATAATACAATGTTAATTCTAGGAGTATTGTGCTCCCATATTCTGAGTTGTTTGTTTTTGTTATTTTTTCTCAACTGATTATTTGATCAAACTCTTTAAAGCATTTCCCTGGCAAATTGGTTGCCATGGCAAGTATAAATTGATTCTAGAAGTATTATTTTTGATAAGCATATTCCAAAAAAAAAAAAAAAAAAGAGGGGAACATTTGTAAAAGTTTTCTTTTTTCAAAAAAAAAGTTTTGTTTGAGATTGTGTTGTGCTTTAACTTGTATTTAAATATGTTCAGATTTTTCAAAAAAGTAATTGTATACTAAGTTAAAAAAAAGGGGTATTATTTGAAATTGTTGCATAATTATATATTGTGTTCTGAGTCAAGATGTATTCACATTTTTTGCAATCATTTATTATCCTCAATTTTTAAATCCATATGAGACTTGGATTATGGGAACTTATCATTTAAGACACTAATTACCTTTATTCTGAGTTATCAGATGCCAGTTGGCCAAGGTGCCATCCAATCACAAGAGGAATACATGCAAGAGCAGACACTGAATTGTCACATGAGGGGAGACATGCATGAAGTCAAGGTATGGCCGAGGGAACGGCTTTTGACTAATGTTGAGGTTGGATTCTCTTGGTTTAATATTTTATTTTATTTTTCCCCACAATATTGTACAGATGGCTGGAAGTATTGATCCCACCCATCTCACTTCTACACCTGGCTTCTATGCTCCCTCCTATATGCCTGATGCCATGGACCATCTCAATCCCATGCATCTGATTAAGTCTGACTCAGTTTCCTCCAATATGTTCGGTGGCATGGACATATATTCCATCCACCTATTTTAAGCCTGGCATACTGCATGGACAGTACATATAGCTCAAGTGTGGGAATGCTCATATCCCATCATTTCTCTGTTCTTTTATGGTAACCCCCATAATTATCTCAGGTGCCATGATAAATAACAGTGTTGAATTTGGCCTTGACACCTGTTACCAATTATATTAGATTTTCTAATTTCTCATAATGGCATGAGGATAATTAGGCAGATGATGCAAAAAGTGATGAAACAAAGATAAAAATTATTTTTAAAAATTAATATCGCAGCAATTGTCTTCTCAATTACCCTCCATAAGGGGGGACTATAGTAAGATTATAATTTTAAAGAATGTTTTAATTTTTGTTTTATTATATGTTTCATGTGTAACAACTAAGATTCTGAATTCCCTTAGACATGTTTTTGAGAACTTTCATTGTTTGATTTGATTATTGACAAAGCTATTTTAAAGTTGTGTTAAGCTCAATTTTGTAGGAAATTTTTCTGGCTGATTACCAGCATCCACACATCAACCCCTGAAAAGACTTCCATTCCACGACTACACCTAGAGGACATCTAAGAAAAGACTTTCAGAGACTTTAAATGAACAGTTTTGATTTGTTGTTTTTGTTGTTTTTTTTCTCTTTCTGTTATAATATACACCATCTGTAACATGTATTCTCTGCAGAGGCCCTCCCTTTGCAAGACCAATGTCAAAGCGTCGGTTCATGAGGACAAAAAAAAAAAAATCGCCCCTCTGGACAAAACTTTCCTCTCTTCCTTTTCTATATTGTTGTTCACATATTATTAGCTAGCAATAGTTATTATATTCTTTTTACTGTTCCGTCAAGGAAACATTTTGTTTCTTGAGGAACAACAGGGGGGACTGTAACGATTGGAATAACGCCACCTGCTGGATACTAACTGTAGAAGAGTTCTGCCCATGAAGCGAAGGTCTTTGAGGGCAAGACCAGGAGTCTTTTCTTCAGGAGTCAGGAAGTGACGCGGACTAGTGGGAGGAGGAAGAGACTGGCGCTCAGTCTCGGGCTTTTTTCCTTTGGACTCTGGTGGAGAGCGGAGCTAGAAATGTGCTCTCCCTTTAATAGATAGGAATCTAGGCCTTTTTCTCTCTCTTTACCAAATTCTTATTCTCCTTAATAAATGCTTAAAAGTTTAACTCTTGCTAAAGCTTATAATTTATTGGCGACCACTCATTAGATATTTTAGACAGTTTAGCTAGAATTTTAGCCCTTAACAGATGGCTGACCACGAAGAGGAAAGCTAAACCTGTCTTCTGATCTTCTGGTTGGGTAAGAAATTTCCCCTACCCTTTAAACTGCTAAGTACTGGCGCACTGGCTGTGTTTTCCCTTTAAATTTTTTCGAATGGACCTTTTAAACTCCCTAATTACCCTATTTTTGATTTTAGTCTGTTTAACCAGACAAATGGGAGATAAGATCATGTTAATGCTTTGTTTTTGTGGATTTTCTATTTTTCTTTTTATTTTTGTTAGAAGAGCCAGCAATGTACTCCCACAAAGAAATATCTCCCCCTCTCCCAACCATGCTTTTTCAGAGAAACCTGAAGAGATTCCTGCAGCTTTTCCCAGTTCTAACAGTAATTGTTGCTCTAATTTTGCATGCCTGGAGGCAATGACCCACCCTCTAGAAGCTTTTAATCCCCTAGCACCTGGAGGCAAAGTGGGGGAAGAGGAATCCAGGCCTGAGTTCAAAATCAAGTCTGATTCAAATTGCTCTGGTCCCTCCCCTCCTCTCCAGACCCCACCCTCTACTCCTCCCATGGCCAAGCCCATTGCTTCCCAGGCCTGGGAAGTCCAGAGATCTGATGCTCATGCGCAACTTTCTCTAACTACATTTGCAGCTTCAGGCTCAGCCCTTCCCCAGCCTGGCTGTGCTTCTGAGACAACTTTAGAAAACCCTTTAAATTCCACATATGCCTGTTTTGTTCATAATTTTGCTAACCTGCTTTTGTCTTTAATTAGTAATCTTATAAAGCATTTGTATGGTGAAAAGACTGACAGACAATATAAAGGGGTTAAAGAAGAAAAACTTAAGATGAATAAGAATGACAACCATCAACATAGTTCAAGACTCTGCTTCTTTTGCCATGGAAGGGTATATATTTTAGAGAAATGTAGAAGTAAGCAGCAAGGTATTGATATGAGTATTGGGGATTTTAGATATCGGAATCAAAAGTGTTCTGAATTCACTCAGAGTAATAATGTCAGTTCAGAGGTTACATAGGATTTCTATGCTATTACACATACATTTTGAAATTAATGGTATGGGTTTATTTTCATAGAGATTTTAATGCTTTTGAGATTGTGTCTTATACTTAGTTTCTAAAACAAGGAGAATATTTGTAAAAGCTTTTTAGTCATGTAATCAAGTTTATATTTTATAATACTCTTATTAATATTAAGTTCATGCTCATTTAGATTTCCTTAGTTTGAATTTCATTGTCTTTTATTGTTCCACGTGTATCTTCTTCTATTCATTCATCTATCTAATTTTGAAACATGGTTTTGATTTCATAATACAATGTTAATTCTAGGAGTATTGTGCTCCCATATTCTGAGTTGTTTGTTTTTGTTATTTTTTCTCAACTGATTATTTGATCAAACTCTTTAAAGCATTTCCCTGGCAAATTGGTTGCCATGGCAAGTATAAATTGATTCTAGAAGTATTATTTTTGATAAGCATATTCCAAAAAAAAAAAAAAAAAGAGGGGAACATTTGTAAAAGTTTTCTTTTTTCAAAAAAAAAGTTTTCTTTGAGATTGTGTTGTGCTTTAACTTGTATTTAAATATGTTCAGATTTTTCAAAAAAGTAATTGTATACTAAGTTAAAAAAAAGGGGTATTATTTGAAATTGTTGCATAATTATATATTGTGTTCTGAGTCAAGATGTATTCACATTTTTTGCAATCATTTATTATCCTCAATTTTTAAATCCATATGAGACTTGGATTATGGGAACTTATCATTTAAGACACTAATTACCTTTATTCTGAGTTATCAGATGCCAGTTGGCCAAGGTGCCATCCAATCACAAGAGGAATACATGCAAGAGCAGACACTGAATTGTCACATGAGGGGAGACATGCATGAAGTCAAGGTATGGCCGAGGGAACGGCTTTTGACTAATGTTGAGGTTGGATTCTCTTGGTTTAATATTTTATTTTATTTTTCCCCACAATATTGTACAGATGGCTGGAAGTATTGATCCCACCCATCTCACTTCTACACCTGGCTTCTATGCTCCCTCCTATATGCCTGATGCCATGGACCATCTCAATCCCATGCATCTGATTAAGTCTGACTCAGTTTCCTCCAATATGTTCGGTGGCATGGACATATATTCCATCCACCTATTTTAAGCCTGGCATACTGCATGGACAGTACATATAGCTCAAGTGTGGGAATGCTCATATCCCATCATTTCTCTGTTCTTTTATGGTAACCCCCATAATTATCTCAGGTGCCATGATAAATAACAGTGTTGAATTTGGCCTTGACACCTGTTACCAATTATATTAGATTTTCTAATTTCTCATAATGGCATGAGGATAATTAGGCAGATGATGCAAAAAGTGATGAAACAAAGATAAAAATTATTTTTAAAAATTAATATCGCAGCAATTGTCTTCTCAATTACCCTCCATAAGGGGGGACTATAGTAAGATTATAATTTTAAAGAATGTTTTAATTTTTGTTTTATTATATGTTTCATGTGTAACAACTAAGATTCTGAATTCCCTTAGACATGTTTTTGAGAACTTTCATTGTTTGATTTGATTATTGACAAAGCTATTTTAAAGTTGTGTTAAGCTCAATTTTGTAGGAAATTTTTCTGGCTGATTACCAGCATCCACACATCAACCCCTGAAAAGACTTCCATTCCACGACTACACCTAGAGGACATCTAAGAAAAGACTTTCAGAGACTTTAAATGAACAGTTTTGATTTGTTGTTTTTGTTGTTTTTTTTCTCTTTCTGTTATAATATACACCATCTGTAACATGTATTCTCTGCAGAGGCCCTCCCTTTGCAAGACCAATGTCAAAGCGTCGGTTCATGAGGACAAAAAAAAAAAAATCGCCCCTCTGGACAAAACTTTCCTCTCTTCCTTTTCTATATTGTTGTTCACATATTATTAGCTAGCAATAGTTATTATATTCTTTTTACTGTTCCGTCAAGGAAACATTTTGTTTCTTGAGGAACAACAGGGGGGACTGTAACGATTGGAATAACGCCACCTGCTGGATACTAACTGTAGAAGAGTTCTGCCCATGAAGCGAAGGTCTTTGAGGGCAAGACCAGGAGTCTTTTCTTCAGGAGTCAGGAAGTGACGCGGACTAGTGGGAGGAGGAAGAGACTGGCGCTCAGTCTCGGGCTTTTTTCCTTTGGACTCTGGTGGAGAGCGGAGCTAGAAATGTGCTCTCCCTTTAATAGATAGGAATCTAGGCCTTTTTCTCTCTCTTTACCAAATTCTTATTCTCCTTAATAAATGCTTAAAAGTTTAACTCTTGCTAAAGCTTATAATTTATTGGCGACCACTCATTAGATATTTTAGACAGTTTAGCTAGAATTTTAGCCCTTAACAGATGGCTGACCACGAAGAGGAAAGCTAAACCTGTCTTCTGATCTTCTGGTTGGGTAAGAAATTTCCCCTACCCTTTAAACTGCTAAGTACTGGCGCACTGGCTGTGTTTTCCCTTTAAATTTTTTCGAATGGACCTTTTAAACTCCCTAATTACCCTATTTTTGATTTTAGTCTGTTTAACCAGACAAATGGGAGATAAGATCATGTTAATGCTTTGTTTTTGTGGATTTTCTATTTTTCTTTTTATTTTTGTTAGAAGAGCCAGCAATGTACTCCCACAAAGAAATATCTCCCCCTCTCCCAACCATGCTTTTTCAGAGAAACCTGAAGAGATTCCTGCAGCTTTTCCCAGTTCTAACAGTAATTGTTGCTCTAATTTTGCATGCCTGGAGGCAATGACCCACCCTCTAGAAGCTTTTAATCCCCTAGCACCTGGAGGCAAAGTGGGGGAAGAGGAATCCAGGCCTGAGTTCAAAATCAAGTCTGATTCAAATTGCTCTGGTCCCTCCCCTCCTCTCCAGACCCCACCCTCTACTCCTCCCATGGCCAAGCCCATTGCTTCCCAGGCCTGGGAAGTCCAGAGATCTGATGCTCATGCGCAACTTTCTCTAACTACATTTGCAGCTTCAGGCTCAGCCCTTCCCCAGCCTGGCTGTGCTTCTGAGACAACTTTAGAAAACCCTTTAAATTCCACATATGCCTGTTTTGTTCATAATTTTGCTAACCTGCTTTTGTCTTTAATTAGTAATCTTATAAAGCATTTGTATGGTGAAAAGACTGACAGACAATATAAAGGGGTTAAAGAAGAAAAACTTAAGATGAATAAGAATGACAACCATCAACATAGTTCAAGACTCTGCTTCTTTTGCCATGGAAGGGTATATATTTTAGAGAAATGTAGAAGTAAGCAGCAAGGTATTGATATGAGTATTGGGGATTTTAGATATCGGAATCAAAAGTGTTCTGAATTCACTCAGAGTAATAATGTCAGTTCAGAGGTTACATAGGATTTCTATGCTATTACACATACATTTTGAAATTAATGGTATGGGTTTATTTTCATAGAGATTTTAATGCTTTTGAGATTGTGTCTTATACTTAGTTTCTAAAACAAGGAGAATATTTGTAAAAGCTTTTTAGTCATGTAATCAAGTTTATATTTTATAATACTCTTATTAATATTAAGTTCATGCTCATTTAGATTTCCTTAGTTTGAATTTCATTGTCTTTTATTGTTCCACGTGTATCTTCTTCTATTCATTCATCTATCTAATTTTGAAACATGGTTTTGATTTCATAATACAATGTTAATTCTAGGAGTATTGTGCTCCCATATTCTGAGTTGTTTGTTTTTGTTATTTTTTCTCAACTGATTATTTGATCAAACTCTTTAAAGCATTTCCCTGGCAAATTGGTTGCCATGGCAAGTATAAATTGATTCTAGAAGTATTATTTTTGATAAGCATATTCCAAAAAAAAAAAAAAAAAGAGGGGAACATTTGTAAAAGTTTTCTTTTTTCAAAAAAAAAGTTTTCTTTGAGATTGTGTTGTGCTTTAACTTGTATTTAAATATGTTCAGATTTTTCAAAAAAGTAATTGTATACTAAGTTAAAAAAAAGGGGTATTATTTGAAATTGTTGCATAATTATATATTGTGTTCTGAGTCAAGATGTATTCACATTTTTTGCAATCATTTATTATCCTCAATTTTTAAATCCATATGAGACTTGGATTATGGGAACTTATCATTTAAGACACTAATTACCTTTATTCTGAGTTATCAGATGCCAGTTGGCCAAGGTGCCATCCAATCACAAGAGGAATACATGCAAGAGCAGACACTGAATTGTCACATGAGGGGAGACATGCATGAAGTCAAGGTATGGCCGAGGGAACGGCTTTTGACTAATGTTGAGGTTGGAGTCTCTTGGTTTAATATTTTATTTTATTTTTCCCCACAATATTGTACAGATGGCTGGAAGTATTGATCCCACCCATCTCACTTCTACACCTGGCTTCTATGCTCCCTCCTATATGCCTGATGCCATGGACCATCTCAATCCCATGCATCTGATTAAGTCTGACTCAGTTTCCTCCAATATGTTCGGTGGCATGGACATATATTCCATCCACCTATTTTAAGCCTGGCATACTGCATGGACAGTACATATAGCTCAAGTGTGGGAATGCTCATATCCCATCATTTCTCTGTTCTTTTATGGTAACCCCCATAATTATCTCAGGTGCCATGATAAATAACAGTGTTGAATTTGGCCTTGACACCTGTTACCAATTATATTAGATTTTCTAATTTCTCATAATGGCATGAGGATAATTAGGCAGATGATGCAAAAAGTGATGAAACAAAGATAAAAATTATTTTTAAAAATTAATATCGCAGCAATTGTCTTCTCAATTACCCTCCATAAGGGGGGACTATAGTAAGATTATAATTTTAAAGAATGTTTTAATTTTTGTTTTATTATATGTTTCATGTGTAACAACTAAGATTCTGAATTCCCTTAGACATGTTTTTGAGAACTTTCATTGTTTGATTTGATTATTGACAAAGCTATTTTAAAGTTGTGTTAAGCTCAATTTTGTAGGAAATTTTTCTGGCTGATTACCAGCATCCACACATCAACCCCTGAAAAGACTTCCATTCCACGACTACACCTAGAGGACATCTAAGAAAAGACTTTCAGAGACTTTAAATGAACAGTTTTGATTTGTTGTTTTTGTTGTTTTTTTTCTCTTTCTGTTATAATATACACCATCTGTAACATGTATTCTCTGCAGAGGCCCTCCCTTTGCAAGACCAATGTCAAAGCGTCGGTTCATGAGGACAAAAAAAAAAAAATCGCCCCTCTGGACAAAACTTTCCTCTCTTCCTTTTCTATATTGTTGTTCACATATTATTAGCTAGCAATAGTTATTATATTCTTTTTACTGTTCCGTCAAGGAAACATTTTGTTTCTTGAGGAACAACAGGGGGGACTGTAACGATTGGAATAACGCCACCTGCTGGATACTAACTGTAGAAGAGTTCTGCCCATGAAGCGAAGGTCTTTGAGGGCAAGACCAGGAGTCTTTTCTTCAGGAGTCAGGAAGTGACGCGGACTAGTGGGAGGAGGAAGAGACTGGCGCTCAGTCTCGGGCTTTTTTCCTTTGGACTCTGGTGGAGAGCGGAGCTAGAAATGTGCTCTCCCTTTAATAGATAGGAATCTAGGCCTTTTTCTCTCTCTTTACCAAATTCTTATTCTCCTTAATAAATGCTTAAAAGTTTAACTCTTGCTAAAGCTTATAATTTATTGGCGACCACTCATTAGATATTTTAGACAGTTTAGCTAGAATTTTAACCCTTAAAATTCTAGCTAAACTGTCTAAAATATCTAATGAGTGGTCGCCAATAAATTATAAGCTTTAGCAAGAGTTAAACTTTTAAGCATTTATTAAGGAGAATAAGAATTTGGTAAAGAGAGAGAAAAAGGCCTAGATTCCTATCTATTAAAGGGAGAGCACATTTCTAGCTCCGCTCTCCACCAGAGTCCAAAGGAAAAAAGCCCGAGACTGAGCGCCAGTCTCTTCCTCCTCCCACTAGTCCGCGTCACTTCCTGACTCCTGAAGAAAAGACTCCTGGTCTTGCCCTCAAAGACCTTCGCTTCATGGGCAGAACTCTTCTACAGTTAGTATCCAGCAGGTGGCGTTATTCCAATCGTTACAATATAGAGAGAAAGGTCTTCCTACAATGCCAAAAGATCCATGGTGGAAAATGCTCTCCACATTCAGAAAAAGAACCATGGAGTCTGAATGTGATTGAAGCAGACTATTTTCACTTTTGTTGTTGCTTTTTTGTTGTTTATTCTTTCTTGTGATTTTTTCCCCTTTTGTTCTCATTCTTCTCTTATAACATGATTAATGTGGAAATATGTTTAACATGATTGTAATGTATAACCTATATCAGATTGTTAACTGTCTTCAGGAGGGAGTGGAAAAGGAAGGTGGGAGAAAAATTTGGAACTCAAAAAATATCTTTACATGTATTTGGAAAAAATTTTTAAAAATAAAATCTGATTGGGGCAGCTAGGTGGTGCAGTGGATAAAGCATCAGCCCTGGATTCAGGAGGACCTGAGTTCAAATCCATCCTCAGACACTTGACACTTACTAGCTGTGTGAGCCTGGGTAAGTCACTTAACCCTCATTACCCTGTAAAAATAAATAAATAAAATTTTTAAATCTGATTGCTTGCCACCTTGGAGGGGGGGAGTAGGGAGGGAAGGAGGGAGGAAAATCGGAACCCAAAACTATAAATAAAAAATTTTATTACATTTTAAAAAATAAAAATTTTAAAATGCAAAGAAAAGAAAAGGAAGGAAGGAAGGAAGAAAGGAAGGAAGGGTCTTCCTAAGGAATTTCCCATGTCTGGCTGATAGTTGAAAGGAAATGGGGTAGGCATTTCCTTCTCCAGCTCATTTTACAGATAAGGAAACTGAGGCAAATAGGGGTAGTGACTTGCCCAGGGTCACATAGCTAGTAAGTATTTGAAGCTGGATTTGAACTCAGGTCTTGCTGACCTCCAAGTCCTCTCTTCATCTTCCCCTTTCCTAAATATACATTTAATACCAAAAAATTCTGTTCTTTCAGTGGTTTTATTTTTGGGGATGCTCCTTGTCCTAATGAAGGAGACAATTCAGCATTTAGCAGAGAAGTTAAAGATCTACACTTGGTGCTGGATAGGACCTGAGGTGTCACAGAATCAACCCTCCAGGTAAGGAAACTGATACCCAGAGGAGGGGGCTTCCTACACAGCTGGTAGGTAACAGAGCTGGCCTTTGAAACTGGGTCAGTCTGCTCCAAATCCAGCGCACTTCCCATTCGACCGCACTGCCTTCACTAGGAAGAGCAAGACAACATAAGGACCTTACAAATAAAATAAAGTCAGTGAAAAGTCTTTTCAAAACAGCTTCTGACATCAGGAAGGCACATTCCCACTGAATGAACTTTGTAGGGGATGGGCAAAGGTGCACAGCCAATTAAAGACATTGGATGGAGCCTTTGGGTTGGTTTATGGCCTCCAGGCCATAATCCCAGAAACCACCATGACCCCAAGACTCCTACAGAGATGAGTGTGTTTCGGATGACTTTTACTGTGGGTATATTTGTCCTGCTACATTTAGAGTCCATTATAAAGAGACTGTGTCACTCAATCATATTCACTCTCTGCTCAATTAATAGCCCATAAAACCACAGGCTTACAACACCTCCCCTTTCAGGGCCTTCTGCAGCTAGTTTCATCGAAGAAGGCAAGCCCATAAAATCCAGATCAGTTATACCCACAATATGGCCCCAGGATCCTCAAGTGAGCGGCCCCTGAATCCCCAGGAGCACCGAACATGAAACCTCATATGGCCTTCATTAGTGTTGTTGTGCAGTCATTCTCCAGTTAATGTCTGACTCTTGGTGACCCCATTTGGAGTTTTCTTGGCAGAGAGTAGGATGGTTTGCCATTTCTTTCTCTGGCTCATTTTACAGATGAGGAATTGAGGCAAACAGGGTCAAGGGACTTGCCCAAGGTCACACAGCTTGTAAGTATCTGAGACCCAGATTTGAAATCAGGAAGTCTTCCTGACTCCGGCCAATTCACTGTGGCGCCACCTGGCTGACGAAGGTGGGGGAGGTGGGGAGGGAATTGCAGATGGAAAGATGAGTGGGGGAAGGAGGAAGGAGGGCTTTCTCCTTCTTGATGCCTGAAGGTATACAGATGATTTGTTTGTCTGATTTGTGGATTAGCCTCTCCCTCCTACTTTGGGTGGATAAGAAGATGAGGAAGTATACATGGCTGATAAATTTAAAGATCACAGCTTTAGAGATGGAATGGACCTTACAGGCATCTAGTCCAGCCTTCGAATTTCATAGATGAGGAAACTGAGGTCCAGAGGGATTAAGTGATTGTTCAGTATTGTGAGTTGGGAAAACTATCAGATTGTATAGGTATGACCTAAGTAACATCCCTTATGAATATGAAATGGGGATGATGAATAGATTTAGGAGACTAGATCTGGTAGAAAGAGTGCCTGAAGAATTATGGACAGAGGTTTGCAATATTGTACAGGAAGCAGCAAAAACAATAACAACAACAAAAACTTACCTAAGAAAAAGAAAGGCAAGAAAGCAAAATGGCCGTCTGATGGGGCTTTACAAATAAGTGAGGAAAGGGCAGCTAGGTGGGGCACTGGATAGAGCACCAGCCCTGGACTCAGAAGGACCTGAGTTCAAATCTGGCTTCAGACACTTGACACTTACTAACTGTGTGACCCTGGGCAAGTCACTTAACCCCAATTGCCTCACAAAAACAAACAAACAAAAAAACCCCCAAAAAATAAATGAGGAAAAAAGGAATATAAAAGAGAAAGGAGAAAGAGAATGATATACCCAATTCAATGTAGAATTCCAGAGAAGAGCAAGGAGAGACAAGGTAACTTAAATGAGCACTGCAAAGAAGTTGAAGAAAACAATAAAATGGGAAAGACAAGAGATTTCTTCAAGAAAATTAGAGATATTAAGAGAATGTTTCATGCAAAGAAAATGGGCATGATAAAAGACAAAAATGGTAGGGACTTAACAGAAGCAGAAGAGATTGAGAAGAGGTGGCAAGAATACATCAAAGACCTATACAAAAAAAGATATTAACATTACCAATAACCAGGATGGTGTGGTTACTGATGTAGAGCCAGACATCCTGGAGAATGAAATCAGGTGGGCCTTAGGAAGCACTGCTAACAATAAGCTACTAGAGGTGGTGGAATTCCAGCTGAGCTATTTTAAAACCTAAAATTTGATTCTAGTAAAGTTCTGCAGTCAATAAGGCAGAAAAATTGGAAAACTAAACAGTGGCCACTGGATTGGAAAAGACGAGTCCTAAAGAAGGGTGATGCCAAGGAATGTTCAAATTACTGAACAATGACATTAATGACATGACCTAGCAAGGTTATGCTTAAGATTCTGCAAATTAAGCTTCAGTAACATGTGAATTCAGAATTACCAGAAGAGCAGGCTGGTTTTCAAAGAGAAAGAAACTAGAGATCAAATTGCCAACACTTGCTGGATTATGGAGAAAGCAAGGGAGTTCCAGTAAAACATATACTTTAGTTTCTTTGACTACACTAAAGCCTTTGACTGTATGCATCACAACAAAATGTGGCCGGTCCTCAAAGAGATGGGAGTATCAGATTATATTATTTGTCTCCTGAGTAACCTGTATGTGAGTTAAGAAGCAAAAGTTAGAACCAAACATAGAACATCTGATCAGTTTATGATTGAAAAAGGAGTACAGGGGGCAGCTAGGTGTTGCAGTGGATAAAGCACTGGCCTTGGATTCAGGAGGACCTGAATTCAAATCCAGCCTCAGACACTTGATACTTACTAACTGTGTGACCCTGGGCAAGTGACTTAATCCTCATTGCCTTACCCGCCCCCCCCCCAAAAAAAAGACAAAAAAAAATGGAGTACAAGGCTTGTTTCATTCATTCATTCACTTGCTTGTTTAACATGTGCAGAGTACATCATGTGAAATGCCAGACTGGATGAATCAAAAGCCAGAATTAACATTGCCAGGAGAAATATCAACAGTCTCAGATATGCAGATGATACAACTCTGATGGAAGAAAGTGAAGGAGATTTAAGAAGTTTCTTGATGAGGGTAGAAGAGGAGAGTGCAAAAGCTAGTTTGAAGCTTAACAGGAAAAAAAAAAAAACTAAGATCTTGGCTACAGGTCCCATCATTTCCTGGCAAATAGAAGGAGAAGAAATGGAAAAGGAAGAAGAAATGTCAGATTTTATATTTTGGGACTCAAATATCACCTCAGATGGCAACTGCAGCCATGAAATTAAAAGACACTTGTTCCTTGGAAAGGAAAGCCCTGGCAAATCTGGACAGCAGATACTAGAAAGAAAATATATCACCTTGCCAACAAAGGTCTGTATAGTCAAAGCTATGGATTTTCCAGTAGTAATGGATGACTGTGAGAGTTTGACTATAAGGAAAGCTGAACACTGTAGAATTAATACTTTTGAAATATGGTGCCAGAGAAGACTTTTGAGAGTCCCTTGGACAGTAAGGAGATCAAATGAGTCAGTACTTAAAGACATTAATTCAGGCTTTTCACTGGAAAGTGAAGCTTAAATACTTCATCCACATAATGAGACTATGGGACTCATTGGAAAGATTAAAGGCAAAAGGAGAAAGAGACAGCAGAGGACGAGATGGGTAGATAGTGTCATAGAAACAATGAACATGAACTTGGACAGACTTCAAGAGATGGTGGAGGATGGAAGGGCCTGGCACATTATAGCTCATGAGTTCACAAAGAGTTGAACATGACAATGACTGAACAACAGCAGCAAAGAAAGGTCAAGTGATTTATTCAAGATGAAAAGGAGCACCATGTATTCTAAATCCAAGTTCAGTGCTCTTTCCATTTTACTGCATTGTCTCATACCCTCTGCTTGAATACATTCAATGACTGGTAGCCCTTTACTTTACAATGCAGTTGCTCCAACTCTAATATGTGATTTAATATTTCAATCTTTTAATGCTTCAGAGATGGAGAGTTGAGCAAGAAAGAGACCAAGAGAGATAGGCAAAGAACTGGAAGGAGAAAATAATCTGACTTTTAGCCTTGGTTAGAAAACTCTGGGGAGAAACTTGGTGGAGGAGGTTGAAAATGATGGCTAAGATGAATTTAAATCATTTGTTTGATCTTGGTTTTCATTAAACACTAACTATAGTATTTATATGGTTTCATTCTAGCTTTCCTATTACCTGCGTTATGTACAACCTTTTGGTCATGTGTTTCTATTCTTAGCTCTCCTCAGGGTCAAACTTACCACCTGAGGTCAATTGTGAGTCTGTGGGAACACAATCTTATTTTTACATCTTCTTAGGGGCTTCAAGAAGAATCTGGTCTAGAAATCTGCTGATAGGAAAGGGGCAACAAGGTGACTCAGTGGATAGAGCATTGAGCATAGAGTCAGGAAGACTTGAGTTCAAATCTGTTCTCACACACTTATTAGCAAGTCACTGAACCTCTGTTTTCCTCAGTTTCTTCATCTGTGAAGACAGGAATAATAACAGCACCTACCTTTCAGTGTGCTGTGAGGATCAAATGAGATAATAATGCAAACTTCCCAGCACATGTTATTATTAGTATTAGTATTAGTAATAGTAGTGGTGGTGGTGACACTATCACAATGAATTGCTTTTGTCAGAGAGGTTGCCTTCTTCTATACCTATTCCCAAATGGGAAAGGAAAGAAACCTAGAGGGACAATCAAAGATTTGGGAAGAAGAATCTGACCTTTTGCCTGCTTAGGTATTTAGTGTCTGGGAATGGTTTATGGAGGAAAATCACTGCTCTTCCTTCACCCCTGTTGAAACAAGCAAAAAATGCTGAGTGTTGGCTTATTTTATTGAAAAATTGAAAGGAATGAATCATTTGGATGAGTCGTCTTCTAGTATGCCCAACTTCCTTTCCCACAACAGCCTAAATTAGAAATGGGAGAGAGTCACTTTCTTGGTATTTAGGGCAAGACAAAAAACCCCAAATTCCATCGGAATTTAGGGAATGCTAAATATAATTGTTACCCCTGCAAAGGACCTTTGTGTCATCTTCACCAGCTCAAAACGACCACAAACTCTGGGCCAGTCCTGGAACAATCTGCAAAGTCAGCAAAATTTGCCTTTGGCCCCTCTGTCTACTTCTCTGAGGAGTCTTGCTTTTGCCCTGCTAGGCATCCGATGTCCTTAGCCTGCCCCTTCTTCTACCTGTAGCCCCACAGAGAAGTGAATCATTTGGTGCTTTCTTACCCAGCAGGGTCCTATCATCTCTCTCTCCTTTTCTTGTTCTAGTCTTAGTAGCCCAGGTCAAACTTTGGTCATAAACTAATTTACAGTTAGATGTTCATGGCTAATGGCCTAACATACCCTCTTTCCCAGGAGAGTTTAACTTTTTTTTTTAGGGCAATGAGGGTTAAATGACTTGCCCAGGGTCACACAGCTAGTAAGTATCAAGTGTCTGAGGCCGATTTGAACTCAGGTCCTCCTGAATCCAGGGCCGGTGCTCTATCCATCGCACCACCTAGATGCCCCATGTTTAACTTTTGATATAAGAATAATTACAGCTTCTTCTTTTCTGGAGGAGCCTCCTAGTCAGTGGCTCCTTAAAAAGGAGGAAGAGAGTAGACCAAATTGCAATTGGGGAATTTCAACCAACCATCACTAGAATAGTTGTGAAATGCAGAACAACAAAATCCCAGAAGACTCAAAAAAATGGGGGATGGTGACACAATGGGCAATGGAGTTAGTAGAGTGTCTCATGCAATCAAGAATGATGTGTTCAGGGGGCAGCTAGGGGGCACAGTGGATTCAGAAGGACCTGAGTTCAAATATGGCCTCAGACACTTGACACTTACTAGCTGTGTGACCCTGGGCAAGTCACTTAACCCTCACTGCCCTGCCAAAAGAAAAAGAATGATGTGTTCAAGAAGCAGGACAACATTAAGGATCAGAAAAGTAGGTGGAATTGATAGCATGATGCAGACTGCTTGCTTCATTCAGCAAGGAAGGGATGGCAGATGGACAGTTCATTGCTACCCTGGTGTAGGTGCTGGTTCCAGAATTATACACATTTCAAGGGAAAGAGCAGATAGGATTGCAAGGGGAAAGTGCCTAGACTATAGAGGAGACAGGATTACAAGCCACTGCCTGTTGGAGGATGCTGATGGATAGTATCCCCCCTCTATGTAGGAAACTTTAAAAATATTTCTTTATTTTGTGAACTAATGAAAGTCTTTACATTGTAAATGTGGCCCCTAGTATGCCCCTTGGCCCTGCAAAAAACCCCAAAACAAAAACCCTGGTGAACCTTTTCAGACCAGGTGGATTTTCCATTTGTCACCACCTGAGTGTCATCACCATAGAGGAAAAGGAAGACAAGGGAAGGCCTTGTAACTCATCTCAACTGAATCAGAACCAAGTCAGAGCCATTGACATGAATCCCACAACTCTCCATTTCTCCAAACCTCTTCAGGAACTGCCTCACTTGTGCTTGTCCATCATTCATGCCAAACAAATTCCTGAGGTTTAGATGATTGCCAGCAGTCTTCTCATAAGAAATGGTCTTCATGGAATGGTAAAAGACCAAGAAGAAAGCTTCTACCATGCTGTGTAAATTCTCTGTGGAGGAGTTATAGAACTACATGGATGAGACTCTCACAGTAAGCATGGATGGGTTGAGTGGGTTTGCCCACATTGATGAAATTATGGATCCACTCAAAGTTCTAGCTGATATCAATGGAAAGTAAAAGTACATCTGTTACAGAACCATGTGGTTTGTTGTATTATTGCCCCCAATTTATAGATGAGGTAAATAAGAATGAGAAGTATTAAGTAACTTGGGCAGAGTCACACAATTAATAAATGGCAGAGTTGGGAATCAAACCTAATCTTATTGACATCAAGATCTGTACTCTTTCTGCCACATACTACCAATTGTGATTCTTAGGTGCAAGATGCCAGAATGAATATAGCTCTAATAGTAGATTCCAAGTACCCTGAAAATCAATAGGTAAGATGATTCTGAATGGAATATTAGCTCTTTGAGGTTGGAGACTGCTTTATTTTTGTCTTTGTAGCCCGTTGTATTACTTAACACAGTTCCTGGCACATAGTAGGCACTGAATAAATGAGTGTTGAATGGAATTGGATTGGATTGAAGGATGTTCTAGGCAATTCTCAAATAATATCTTGTAGGCAATCTACTATCCCAATGACATTTTCAAGTTGGCACCTCTACATCCTGCCTCCTCTTAGGATTTAAACACTTCTTGCATAACAAGATCAGGATAGTGGCCACCAAAGTGGGTCTGAGGAGCCCATAGGTAATTTGTCTTGATTTTATGCCTCTTCCTAATGTTTTTAATGGGAACTCTGTGCTTATTATTTTTAGTCAATAAACATCTATTAAGTGTTTACTATGGGCCAGACACTATGCTAAGTGTTGAGTTTACAAATAAGAAATTGATAGTTTCTAACCTCAAAGAGCTTACAATCGAATCGGGAAAGACACTACATCAAAGGAAACTGGAAAGCAGGAATGTCAGGGCAGGGTATGATGTTTAAGGAGTCAAAATCAAGCAGAGCTACTGGTATGAATTAAAAGGGAAGAGGGACTGGACATATGATTTTCTTGATACAGAGAAATCTCAGATAAGGAAATTGCCTCCCCCAATGCAGATAGCACCTTCTTTGCAACTTATAGTCTTCGAGTCACCTGAGAAATTAAAGTAACTTGCCCAGGGCCACAGAGCCAGTGTGTATCAGAAATGGCATTCGAACTTGTCTTCCACGTTTTGAGAGCAGCCCTCTAACCATGGTGCCATGCTGCCTCTATAAATTGTTAGCTAATTTAAAAAATGGTTCATAAAAACTGGACATCTACTCACTGACATCTCATCAAAAGCAGCAGCCGTCTTTTCACTGAAGTGAGGTCTGCTGGGTTTTGTTTGTCTCTCAGTTCTTGAAGGAGGAACAGGTGTGTTAGAAGGTATGTGAGTCATTGTTGAAATGTTCATAGGAAGAGCTTAAGAAATGATTAGGTAAACATCTCAGGAAGCCGGAGGTTGGTTTGCCACTGAGAATTTAGCAAAAGTGGGTCAATAAATAAGAAAAGATTGAATAGGAAGGTACCCTGACTAGCTGATGACACTGGAGCAGGTATGATTTTCACATAGACCAAGAAAGCAAGAGAGAAGAGAGGTATCATCGACATGTGGGAGTATTGTGACCAGTCACACCTCTCAGGTCACCTAAATGGCTTCCCATCCTCTTTCTCTTGGAGCCAAATGCTTTCATGTTTCAAAATCTAGGTCAAATGTCACCTTCTCCCCGAAGCCCTCCTCAGCCTTTTTATCCATATCAAATTTACATGCATATATTGCTCAGCCCCTTCTTTGGTACTTACTACATCAGCAGACATTGCCTCACATTGGTAGATTTCCAGGCAAACACTGTCATCACCCCAGCTAGATTGTAAGCTCCAGTATGGCAGGGACCATGTACCACTCTTCTCAGTGTTCTCCCATAATTCCTAGCATTGTGCTCTGTATGTAATAGGATGCAGGAATTCATAGCTAGAAGGGACCTCAGAAGTCAGTCTCATCTCCTTGTTTTTAGATGACTTTTTTATACTAGTAGTAAATAACAGAACCACAAATGAAACCCAACCTCACTTGACCACTTTCTGTTCCTTATTCAATTATGTGTATTGGCTTGCCTTTGTGTGTCTGAGATAGATGTTCAGCAGATCATTTAAGTCTGCTGGATTTTATGTCAGGGGATCCAGGTTCAAATCCTGCCTGTTATCTGTGTGACTTTGGATAAGTCAATCACCCATGAGTCTCAGTTTCCTCTTTTGTAAAATAGGCAGGTTGGAAAAGGTAGCCCCAAAGGCTTATTCCTGTTTGGAATATGGGATCCTCTGATCAGTGGAGGAGTTAATCTTGGGCAAGATTCAAATGGGATGAGGAGAATGCGCAGTAAAATGTGGTTGACACCCATACAGGGTGGGAGGACATGGAGAGGTTCAGATTTGCACTCACTAGGAGAGTATCCTTAATAATGAAATTAGAGTCTTTGACAATATCATGGCAAAGTACTAATTGCTCTTTTCTGTCATGGCTAGCTTAGCTGTCAAAGGCATGAAGGGGCCTTCTTGCAACATCCAAACCAATGAAAATTGAGTCCTCTGCTAAGAAAGCTGAAGAAAAATCCAATGCATAGATTCCCTAATCAAGAACCATTTTTAAACACTTACTATGTACCAAGCACCGGGGATTCAAAGACAAAAAAGAAAATCAAACAGTCCCTGACCTCAGGGAGGTTACATTCTACCAGAATATAAAAAATACACACATCAAAGCAAATACAGAATGTAATGATTGGAATAACGCCACCTACTGGAGACTTACTGTAGAAGAGTTCCGCCCATGAAGCGAAGGTCTTTGAGGGCAAGACCAGGAGTCTTTTCTTTGGCGTCAGGAAGTGACACAGGCTAGTGGGAGGAGGAAGGAAGAGACTGGCGCTCAGTCTCGCTCTCTTTCCTTGGGACTCTGGTGGAGAGTGGAGCTAGAAATGTGCTCTCCCTTTAATAGATAGGAATCTAGGCCTTTCTCTCTCTTTACCAAATTCTTATTCTCCTTAATAAATGCTTAAAAGTCTAATTCTTGCTAAAGCTTATAATTTATTGGCGACCACTCATTAGATATTTTAGACAGTTTAGCAAGAATTTTAGCCCTTAACAAGAATAAATATAAGGAATACAGGGCATTCCCAAAGTCTTAGGACAACTGTAACTTGGTCTAACTTGAGTTATGCCTTTCATGTAGCCAAAATGTTTTTAAGCTTTTAAAGCTAAGAAATTGCCCTAAGTCTTTTGGGACACTCTATAAACAAAATGGTTAAATACAAGGTAGTTAGAGAGGGAGGGTATGAGAAATTGGGAGGGTCAGGAAAGGATTTGTGTGGAAAATAATGCTCAATCTGAGTCTTGAAGGAAATGATGGATTCTATGAGGCAGATGTGAAGTGCATTTTGGACATGGAAAAGAGCCAGAGTGAAGACAAATAGATGGAAGATGAGAAGCTGTGTGTGAAGAACAAGAGAAAGGCAGCTTTTCTAAGGAGCCAAAGTCATGAAGAATGAACGACTGTAAGTTCCCTGAAGGTAGGGACTGTCTCGTTTCTGCATCTCCAGAATTTATCACAGTGTCTGGCACATAGCAAGTGCTTAATAAATGTTTATATAAATGGTTGATAGTGATTGATTGAATTACACAGTGAGAAGAAGGCAACTCACCTGCAAAATACAACTCATGATATCGGAAGCAATTTTTGCATGGGGTGTGTCCTCATCTTTTCCTGACGGTCTGAGATTGTGCTCCAAGCAGGATTCCCAGAGGGTCACAAGGGCCTCCCCGTGCTTCTCGATGGACTTAGTCTCCCTGATGGCTGTCGTGATGCGAGTGATACAGATCTCGACCACGGCTTGGTCATTGCCATTGGATGAATAGTCCTATTTGTAGGGAGAAGAGGGAGTCCATAAACTGTGCTCCTTAACCCCACTGGCTTCCAACCAAGGGGGTGGCATGCCTGAGATTTCTAGCAAACAATTCACCCGCCCTCCCCACCCCTTGTTAGCACTCACAGACTTTGTAAGCCACTTGAGTCTTACTACCTGGAATTTCTAGCTACATAAACAAGCTCAGGTCAGTGTGGAAGTTCATCTAGCATTACAAAAGTATGTACTCATTGGTAAAGATATTGAGCTCCAAGTCAAGAGCAATGGGAAGAACCTGAAAGTGGGCCCTGATTGAAAGCATCTAAATTTCTCAAGAATTATTTAGTCTGTGAACTTTTTACAATGTAATGGAAATTAAGGCTAGATTACACCAAACCCTAATCATCTCTTATGTGGCATTTTAAAAGTTCAAGAGAGGACAGCTAGGTAACACAGTGGATAGAGCATCAACCCTGGATTCAGGAGGACCTGAGTTCAAATCAGGCCTCAGACACTTGACACTTACTAGCTGTGTGACCCTGGGCAAGTCACTTAACCCCAATTGCCTCATCCCCCCCAAAAAATTCAAGAGACATAATCTTTGGGTAGTTGGTTACTTTATTAATAATGCCAGCATTTGGGAGCAGCTAGGTGGTACAGTGAATAAAGCACCAGCCCTGGATTCAGGAGGACCTGAGTTCAAATCTGGCCTCAGACACTTGACACTTACTGGCTGTATGACCCTGGGCAAGTCACTTAACCCTAATTTACCCACCCACCCACCCAAAAAACCAAAGTAACTGGGGCAGGTATATATGTAAATTACAATTTATCCCAAGATCTGATAGCTCTGCAGGTGGTGGGTGAATGGTAACAGATATTGCCATTGGCACCCCTGGGTATTCTGGGGGTTCACATAAAGTTGGGGTGAGATGGGTTCTTAACTTCTAGTTCTTCCACTCTTCAATCTATCCTACACAAAGTCACCAAAATCATTTCCCTAAGGTACAGGGCTATGCGACTCCCCTGGTTAAGAAACTTTAATGTCTCCCTATTGACTTTAGGACAAAATGCAAATCCCTCAGCTCAGGATGCAAAGCCCTCCACAATCTTGCTCCCACCTGTGGCTTATTACATGCTACTAACCTTCCTAGACTCTATGTTACAGCCAGTCCATCCTACTTACAGCTACTAGAAGATGAGCTTGCCCCTGAGTTCCCTGCCAATATGACTTTGCACAGGCTGGTTCCCCCTCCTGGAATGTACTCCTTCCTCAACTCCCCCTCTTAGAATCCCTTAGCTTCTTTCAAGATGCAGCTCTTGGGCCACCTCCTCCAGGAAACCTTTCCTAATCCCCTCAGTGTTAATGCTCTCCTTCCACAAAGGATCACTATTAGCTGTTTATACTCTGTGCACCCTCTTTAAGTCACTTGACATGAAGAGTCACTTCTTCAAAATCACGTCACTCAGAATTCTAAGCCAGCTTTGACTTTGGTTTTACTCAATCAAAATAACACAAATTTTATCAGATTTTATGTTCAATGACAATACAGTGTATACTGTATGTGTGCTGTGTATGTGTACCTTTCTTTTTTCCTTCCCTCCCCCACCCTAGAGATGGCTACCATTAGACACAAATATGTATATGTATACATATATGTGTATATATACAATATGTATGTGTACTGTGTAACCCACCACCCTTAAAACAGAGATGTTGGTTAAAGAGAGAAATGTACTATATCAAACAAGTGGCAGCTTTCTTCATCAAACAATGGATAAACACTTTTAACAGCTTATGTGAAGAGTTGAAGACTTTGGAGTGAGTTGATCAACCTAACCCACACACTTGACCTTGCAATGAAGGCTTTCCAGATGAACATTCCAGACTAACACACCCCGTTCTAGCTCCTTAGCTAGAGAAAGGAGAAGCAAAGGACAGAGAGGAAAATCACATGATCCTAGTTCTAGGGTTAGAGATCATGTGTAGTCCTATGCCCTCATTTTACAGGTAAGGAAACTGAGTGCAAGAGAGATTAAGTGGATTACCAAAGGTCACACAGCCTGCAAAAGCAAATCCAGGATTCAACCTCAGGTCCTGAAACTATCAATCATAAAAGCTGTGTAACCCTGGGCAAGTCACTTAACTCTGTTTGCCTCAGTTTCCTCATCTATAAAATGAGTTGGAGAAGGAATGGCAAAGCACTCCAGTATCTCTGCCAAGAAAACTCCAAATGGTTTACAAAGAATCAGATACAACTGAAAAATGACTGAACTGCACATTGTCCAATGACTAAACAGAGAACCCTCAAGAACTGCCTACATGACGGATGGACTCTCTAGACTGTACACCTCAGGATAGTCTAAACCAGTTTCATACAAAGAAGACTGGTCTAGTTGACTTGGTGAATGAAGAGTCTCACTGGATGGAACCTGTGATGTTGGAAGCTTCCAATTCAAACAGATGCTTTGCAGGAACATTTCAGGGGCTTCTACCTGTTGCTGGGAGCATAGACTCCCACAGTTAATCTTTTTCTATCTCTTTTCTTTTTCTTTTTCTTTTTTTTTTTTTTTTGCGGGGCAATGAGGGTTAAGTGACTTGTCCAGAGTCACACAGGTAGTAAGTGTTAAGTGTCAGACCAGATTTGCACTCAGTTCCTTCTGAATCACTGCGCCACCTAGCTGCCCCCTCTATCACTTTTCTTAAAGTTATTTTTGCTAACATGCTATAGTACTCATGTGTTGGCATCTCCAAAGCATAAACCCAGGCCCCTTGGCAGTCACCTGGATGTCTGGTTCAAAATACACACACTCAAACATACATGGACACACCCATGTGATGTGGAATGGAATTTGGGGTCAAATTGATCGTGAGTCGTCCCAAAAGAATTACAAGACTCAGTGACTCAGTTTCCCAAGTTTTATTAAAATACTGTGGGTGTGGGGCAGCTAGGTGGCGTAGTAGATAGAGCACTGGCCCTGGAGTCAGAAGTACCTGAGTTGAAATCCGGCCTCAGACACTTAACACTTACTAGCTGTGTGACCCTGGGCAAGTCACTTAACCCCAATTGCCTCACTAAAAAAAAAAAAAATACTGTGGGTGACCACGGGGAGAGAACCAGAATAGTGGAAAGGTATCTCTCTCAAATAGTGAAAGGAAAGACAGTTATATTTATAGTATGGATAAATTGATTATCAGTCTCATTATAATAATCTCCACCTTGGGGAGGTATAGGGGAGGTCCTGTCCTTCTCATTATAATATTCTCCACCTAGGGGTATTACAAGGGAGGGCTTATCCTAATTTGGAGTTCCTGGGGTCCCAAGCCAACCCCTGAGTCAGGTCCCTTTTTCAGTGGAGGTGTGTTTTGGGGATTTACAAATCATAAGGTGAATCTGGGGACACATTTGGCCTTTTCTGCACATGTCTCTTTCTGATTCCCATGGCTAGTTTCAAAATATCTCCATTTTTCATTAGAATTTCTATACCCTTATCATTTCCTTCATTGTTATTTGACCTGACCTGTTATGGTCCCGTTATGGGTACTGATCACTGTGGGTATGATAACCTAGCATAAGTTATCCATTAACTGGGGTCTAACTCCATTTTGGAGCTAATATCTGAATTAGAGCTTGGGTCTTAGGTTTTCCTATTAACCCCTTTTTGCCTCCTACATCACATGTACATTATAACATGTTATGTTGAAAGGCAGTTGCCATGGTAAATTTTCAGTTCAATTCAGCAAACATTAAGTGATTATGTGGAAAGTACTTTGGGTATAAAGACAAAAGTGAAAACAGTCTTTGCCTTCAAGAAGCTTAATTTTAAGGGGCTGGGGGGAGAAAAAACTATGTAAAAAGATAAATAAATACAAGATCATTTCCGGAGGGAGAGAACATGGGGTGGGGAGGGATGGTGTCCTGGAAGTTTTTCCCAAGAAAGCGGCACCTAAATGAAACTTTAAGGAAGTTAAGTGAGAAATGACTATTTCTCTCTCATGTTAACAGCCAATAAGTAAAATTGGGGAGACCTCATCTTTTTTTCCCCTGTCCTATATCCTAGTCCAATCTCTCAAGGACAGAGCTGATGCAAGATAGGCTTAACGTTCTCCTCACTCTGGGTATTACTACTCCACCCAAGTAGATCAGAATTCTAATCTGAGGTGAATCTCCCTTCTGATTAGGCTTGGGTGGGAGATAAAATCTTTAAATAGATTGCCCAAAGTGAAATGTACTGTATACAAAATAACCGCAATATTGTGAGATGATCTGATGTAAATGACTTGGTTATTTTCAGCAAGGCAATAATCCAAGACAACTCTGAAGGTCTTATGAAAAATGCAATCCATCTACAGAGAGAGAACTGATGGTATCTGAATACAGATTGAAACATAATTTTTTGTTAGTTCCTTTATCTGAAGTTTTGTTTTTGTCTGTTTTCTTTTACAACCTGGCTAAAGTGGAAATGTTTTGCATGACTGCTTATGCATAACTTATATTGAATTGCTTCAGTTCTGGGGCTGGGGTGGCATGTGGAGGGAGGGAGGAAGAGAATTTGGATCACAAAGTTCTTTAAAAATTGATGCCAAAATTTACATTTTACATGTAATTTGGGAAAATAAAATTCTAAATATAAAAAAAAAATTAAAAATGAATAGATTGCCCAAGGCTGGGGGTAACTTAGAAGTAAATGACATAATCAGAGTTTATTAGAGTAGATTTAGCTCCTCATTGTAATATCAAATCTCTCATTAATTCTTTTTTTTTTTTTGGCAGGCAATGGGGGTTAAGTGACTTGGCCAGGGTCACACAGCTAGTAAATGTTAAGTGTCTGAGGCCGGATTTGAACTCAGGTACTCCTGAATCCAGGGCTGGTGCTTTAACCACTGCGCCATCTAGCTGCCCCTCTCATTAATTCTTAACCAGTCAGAGTTGACTGCATCCTCAGACACACCCATCTTCTAAGGGCATATAAATTGAGAGCCTGCTGCCATTATTGTCTTTGGCATTCAAGAGTCTCCCTGACCTTTTATCAAAAATGCTGGGAGCCACAGTAGGAGTCAGAGGAGGGCAGTAGCAACCTCAGAACAAAGTTTAAGGAAGGTCTTATGGTGGTCCTTTTTTTGGACTGACTAGTGTAGAAAAGAGCCAGAGATATGACAATGGAAAGAGAACTAATACACACAAGCAGGAGACACACAGAGCCCATGCCAACATTTGCATCATGAAGATTTCAGGGAGGGACAAATCTTCATTGTGGAGGAAGAAACAAAAGGCATTAGTGTTGGGCAGAGGAGGAAGGGAAGTCAGGAAAGCTGTCTCTAGATTTTCCTGTGATATATCTTCTCCCCTCTCCCATTTGAGAACGTAACTGACTTGCCTTCTACGAAACACCTTCACTCTGGTTCAGTCAAAGGACCTGGGTTCAAATCCCACTTTTGATACTACCTGTGTGTCTCTGTAAAATTAGGGTACTATAATTGGTGGCCCCCAAGGTTCTTTTCAGTTCTAAATCTGTTGCTATAAAGTCACTTAACCTCCAAAGTCCTGATTTTTTGCCACGTGAGTGTGCATTAAAAAATATACCATGACCTCTCAAGAAACTCTTGACTCTCTATTTTTTTCTTTATCCAACTGTAAGTCTTTCCGTTTGGGATCCTATGGCTCTCCAAATCAGATATTTCCTTGCCTAACCCCCTGGATCTGGGATTTTGAGGATCCCTGGTTTAAGTTGTTGGACTACCTACTAGACTAAACAATACAATTTATTCCAATAAGCATTTATTAAAATAAGCATCTGCTATGTACCAAGTTGGGGTAGCTAGGTGGCACAGTGGATAGAGTGCTGGGCCTGGATTCAGGAAGAGCCGAGTTCAAATCTAACCTCGGACACTTACTAGCTGTGTGACCTTTGGCAGGTCACTTAACCTGTTTGCCTCTGTTTCTTCGTTTGTAAAATGAGCTGAAGGAAATGGCAAACTACTCCAGTATCTTTGCCAAGAAAGCCCCAAATAGGGTCATGAAGAGTCAGACACAATTGAAACAACTGAACAATAGATTATTATTGTTGTTCTTTACTCTTGAAGAGGACTAATGGCATCTGGAGGGTGATGCCTTGACTTGCAAGTGAATGGGATTTAAATGAGGCAGAGCTGTGCAAAGCCATCAGCCTCCCTCTCCTCTCCAGAGTCATCAGTCTAGTGGCAAGATCATAGGTCAGGATGACTGGTGATGGCCCCAGATGCAATAGGTGACATTGGCCTTTTTAAGCTAAGGTTATTCCTAAATCTCAGTTTGTCTGAGGCAATGCCCATGATCAAAGGCTAGGTAACAACTGTGCCAAGTACGAGATATACAAAGACAAACTTTAAACAGTCCCTGGCCTAAGGGAAGTGTGAGAAATGGGTAGTTGTCTCCTCTCAATGTGGATATAACAAGTCAGTCATACTCCCCCTGACCTGTTTGTAGGACAAAGGTCTCAGATCCCCTCCTCCCCCTCAGGTTAGCAAGGTCACATGGTTCAAGGAGCCCTGGCCTCAATTAGGTCCTCTCCAGAGTTCTGTCCATATAAGGAAATATAAGGTCCACTCCTGAGTTATGCCCATACAAGGAAGAGGGGTGGGAATACTGCGTTCCGATTAGCTAGTTTTTGCGCGTAGATTGTAACCCCGACCAGTGATGAAAAAGGGGAAGGTCCATTCGCGTTAGGGACTAGGGTATAAAACAGGGCCTGCGAGCCCCCTTTCTGGGCACCCACTAGCTGCACACTAGGGTGACTCCTTCTCATGAGAAGAAAATAAAGCCTTTGTCACCTCGCTGCTGAGTTCCTGAGAATTATTGAGAAAAGGATGGATTTTTCCCTCACAGGAAGCCACCTGAATGGGTCACTATGGCTGCTTCCAATTTCAAGGATGCTGCTAACTCTTTCCTGGATATTCATGGGGAGCCGAGTCCCAGCGTCCCTCGATAAGGTGGTAGGTAGCTGCCCACATGTAGATGCCAGGACTTGGCTTCTCAGTTTGATTCTTTATGATTACTTTGCCATTCTTTTCAATCATACACTTTTCAGATTGAACTCATGAATCATCTGGCTTGACCTTAGGGGACTTTCATTTGGGGGCTATGGATCTGAGGACCTTGAACTGCTCATAGTTTTTTAAGGGGCCACACAGAGCGAATTTCCAGGACAATATCAAAAGTATAATGTAAAGCAGTACAAAACCAAGGCATGGAGTGAGTTCAACTGGGGTGAAATATGCAAGACTCTGTTCTAAGGACTTGTCCTACCTGGTGATGACAGCATATAGCAGCCCTGGAGAGTAAGGGGTACCCTTGCTGCCAACAGCTGTCCTGGTCTTAGGAGATGACAAAGCATCTCTCTATTCTCATCATGATCTCACCTGGACTGGAAGCACCAATATGCCCATATTTGAAATGTACCCAGCAATTCATTAAAGCAGGTCCTGCCAACTAGTGACCTCTAGTGGACTGCTGGGCTTTAGGGAATTTTAATGTGAAAAATGAATAAACCACCTCCTCCCTCCACTCCCCCAGCCTCCACCGCCATTTTGTTGATGTCATGATCCTTTACAGAGATGCAAATCAAAGGCACCTTCAGCCAACTTGTTCCCAGTGGAACAGGAAGGATAGGATGCCTAAAAATGAACAATATTGAGAAAGTGGAAACAACTGGCATCTCAGCCAAATTAACTTGATTAATGTTGTGGAAAGAAATGTGGAAATGTAATTGCTGTCAAGACATTACCCGGGAAAAGGAGAGCATTTGGGCCCTGGCTTCCCTGATTGGTGATTTAGAGGATTCATGGCAGCCAGTGAGAGAATTCAGAAAGACTGTTGGCTGCCAATATCCCTTTTAAAGGACTCTTAACTGCAACATAAGCGAGAGCTGTTATCTTGGGAAAATATGCACATTTGCTAATTCTGGGCATCATAGTTTGCTCTCAGCTTCTGTCCTTTGCCTACTTGGCACATCTACCAAGTGTGGGCAAACACAGTTGAGCTAAGCGGATGCTAGATGGTTTGAGCAATCTTGCTTTTGAAGTACAATGATGGGAGGATCCAGGCATAACTAAAAAGTTAACATCAATCATGGGAGCTCAACAGCTACTTAATTTTTCTTTTCTTTAAATAAATGTTTTTTGTAATGTCCTTAAAATAGTCACTACTAGTTTTCAATAACTTCTTCCCCACCTTCCCATTTGTTTATACCAATGTAGAAAGTGGTAGATTGGGAGCCAGGGGATCTGGTGCCTCAGTTCAAATCCTAGAGCTTCCTACCTGTTCCTGAATGTTTTTCTTTATCTCCTTGGTTCTCAATTTCCTCATCTGGAAAATGAAGGGCTTGGACTGAGAAGCATCATTCAACAGTGGAAAGAGCAATAGATTTTAAGATTCAGGAACTGAATTAAAATTCTTGCTTACCCACTTATTACCTGTAGGATGTTGGTGAGTCACTTTATCTCTCTGGGCTTCAGTGTCCTCACCTACCAAAATGAGTACATTGGTCATCTAGACCTCTCATGATTCTTTTCAATTTTAAATTCTGTGATTCTATAACCAGATAACTTTCTGAGGTCCCTTTGATCCCCAAATCTATGAAGTACAGTTCAACAAAACAAAACTAATATGAATCTGGCAACGCATGTCTTATTCAGCAACTGTAGTTCATGACCTCTCTGCCAAGAGGTGGATTGACTTCTCCATTTAACCTCTGAAGTCCTGATGTCACTGCATTAATCACCATTCTGATGTCTTTTAATAGTGTTTCTCTTTACATTGATGTTTGTCATTGCCTTCAGAAAATGCTTTCAAAATAGATTTTGTACATATGGGAATAATAGGAAGAAGGATGATGAATAAATTTAGCTATTTTTGGTGATGTTGGTCCTTTTGTAAAAGAACCAGCGACATCACAGGGTGAGGTCTTGTGTGAGAATTGGATTTAGTGAGGCAGAGTCGTGCAAAGTCGTTAGCCTCATTCTCTCTACCTCTAGCTAATTAAATATATATTATATATATATACATATATGTGTGTATCTCTCTCTCTCTCTCTCTCTCCATATGAAGTATGGGTACTGAGAATGAAAGAACTAAACAAGATTGGAGGGGTATGAGGAAGGAAAGATGAGAAGCAAACCCAACTGCTGGCAGCCTCCTGGCCCAAACTACCTTGTATTAATTTTGTATTAATTATTTTTTTAATGGACTCATCTGGTTATGTAAGACATTATATAAAGGAATCAGGGAGAGAAGAAAATAAAGCAAGTTAAATAGACTGTAAGCTTCTTGAAGGAATTGTGCTCAACAGAGCATTTTACAGTGTTCAGCAAAGTACTCAGCCCATAGGAGCTCAGTAAAAGGCTTGTTGATTGAATAGAAAAGCAGAAGAAAAAAGTGAAGGAGTGAATTCCTATTTAAAAAGTAGCTGCCACTTTGGATGATGGGAAGATTATCAGATATCCTATGCACATCTTAAACTCAACCTGTCCTGCTCCCAAGTCCTCCCCTCTTCCTAACTCCCCTATCCTTGCCATTGGTATCACCATTCTCCCAGCAACTCAGGCTTGTAACCGAGATGTCATTCTTGGGTTTTTTTTTTTTTTTTTTAGTGAGGCAATTGGGGTTAAGTGACTTGCCCAGGGTCACACAACTAGTAAGTGTTAAGTGTCTGAGGCTGGATTTGAATTCAGGTCCTCCTGACTCCAGGACCGGTGCTCTATCCATTGCGCCAACTAGCTTCCCTGAGATGTCATTCTTAACTCTTCACTCTCTCTTATCCCCTATGTATGACCAGTAGTCAAGTCCTTTTGTTCTTACTTTTATAATTTTTTTTTTAATATACACACTGCCATCACCCTGGTACAATCCCTCAACACATCATACCTGGACAATTACAGTAGCTTACTGTTGGGTCTTGCCTTGAGTCTCTTCACACTCCAATCCATCCTCCACTCAGCTGTCAAATGACATTCCTAAAACACGTCTGACCATATCCCCGCCCCCCCCCCCATTCATTGTAGTCCAGTATCTCCCTCTTAATTCCAGGTTCAAAATCCTTGAAGTCCTATGTAACCGTGCCCCTTCATAGCTTTCTGGTCTTCTTCTAGCTTACTTCTCTCCATGAACTCTTTAATCAATGATCTTGTTGTCCTTGCTATTCCTTGAACACAATACTTCCTCACCCATTTCCATGCATTTCCACTGCTGTCCCCCAGGCTTGGAATTCTATTCTTCACCACCTCTACCTCTCCCTCTATCACCTCCTGGTTTCCTTGACTCCCTAAAAGTCTCTGGCAAAGTCTCAGCCTTTCCCAGACCACCACCACCACCACCACCACCTCCTCCTCCTCCTCCTCCTTCTTTTTCGTGAGGCAATTGGGGTTAAGTGACTTGCCTAGGGTCACACAGCTAGTAAGTGTTAAGTGCCTGAGGCTGGATTTGAACTCAGGTCCTCCTGAATCCAGGGCCGGTGCTTTATCCAGTGTGCCACCTAGCTGCCCCCTCCCAGGCCTTCTTAATTTTAATGTATTTCCCTTTGAGAACACCCATAATTTTTCCTATAGAAATCTTGTTTATACATCTTTATTTGCAGACTGTGAGCTCCTTGAGAGCAGGGATTTTTTCCCCTTTCTTTGTATCCCCATCTATTAGTACAGTGCCTAGAATATAGCAGGTGTTTAGTAAATGTTAATTGTCTATTGTCCTTTAAAAAATATGACTTTTGCTCCTATCCCTTTATCTCCTTTCAATACTTAGACCTCAGCCCAAATGCCTTTTTATTTAACTGATTTCATTAGGCTGAGCAGGCTGGTCTTCAAAGGACACAAATCGTGAATTTCTGTGCTCTCTCCCTCTCTCCATTTAACAGAAGTAGCTCTTTGCCAAGAAGGCTCAGGAAATTTGAAATATGTTCTGTAATCCCCACTGCCCTGTTCTCCAAGGATGAACAGAAGGCTGTCTGGCAATCACAGTTGAACACCAAGACATCAGTCACTGGCTACCTTGTTAATTCTTTCTACAAAATCAGACTCAAACAGCTCAGTAGGGCCAAGATCTAAAAATCCTATCTGTCCTTTACCCCATCCCCTGCAGATGTCTGGAGCAGAACAGAATGAAGGTTCATTCCCCAAGGTTCCTAGCTTTGATCTATGCCACTCACCTCCCTTATATGTTCTTTTTCTCACGATTTGGCTATATGACAGAAAAGATTAGGAACCCCATCCAAGAAGCAGTGTTACTTACTGAAGATGAGCTAATTATTTTAATTTGTTCCAAAGCTTCTGACAGGCTTCCTTCAATCTCCGAGTCATTCAAGGAGAAGAGGTCCCCAGCACGGGAAAGGTCCTTTTGTCCCAAAACTAGTCTGAACAGATGATGCATTGTGGTGCCCAGTGGGTATCAACTCCACTTCTGGATACACACAGTCATGTGCTTCCTTTGGAGAGAGTGATTAGCATTGAAGGGCATAGCAAGGAAGGTACATGGTTTTCCTAGAAAGGTAGTTTTTTCTTTGGATTTGGAGATTTCTTCTGGTACACTCTGAAAGGAGGAAAACACATAATTTATTATGGAAATTAGCAAAATAGCAGACTTGGAGGAAGACTTGAAGTCTCACCAGAGAAAAAAATGCTTTGTAAAAATGTTTTTACAAAGAATCTCAGATTTTCAGAGTTAGAGGGGTCTCATAAGCTACTGAATTCAGCTCATTTCCTGAACACGCATCTCTATTTCAGCTTCCCTGACCAGTGGTCACCTACCCTCTGTTTGCAGACCTGAAGTGAGGTGAAGCCCATGGAAGCTCCTTGAGATCAGGGACTATCTTATATGCTTGTATTTTTATTCTCAGTTGCTTAGCAGAGTGAATGATTTAGTGAATGCTTAATAATTGTATCTGTCCATCCATCAGTCTGTCCATCTAGTGCATTTGTTTGTTTGTTTGTATTTGTTGTGGTTTTTTTTCGGGGCAATAAGGGTTAAGTGACTTGCCCAGGGTCACACAGCTAGTGTCAAGTGTCTGAGGCTGGATTTGAACTCAGGTCCTCCTGAATCCAGGGCCAGTGCTTTATCCACTGTGCCACCTAGCTGCCCCATCTAGTTCATTTTTATTATTCTCTCTTCTTACCTCCTGACCCCTGGCATTTTCACTGGCTATCTCCCAGGCCTGGCATTCTTTCACTCCTCACCTTCACCTCCTGGCTTCCTTCAAGTCTCAGCTAAAGTGTCACATTGGACAAGAAGCCTTTCCTAATCCCCTTTAATGCTAGTGCCTTCCCTCTGAGATTATCTTCATTTTATCTGGTCTATATTTTGTTAGAACACAGTTGTTTGTATGTTGTCTCCTCCATTAGACTGTGAGCTCCACACGGGTATCTTGCTTTTTTCCCTTTCATTTTATTCCCAGCACTTAGCACAATGCTGGGCAAATAGGAAGTCCTTCATAAATGCTTGTTAATTTCTCTCTCTCTCTCTCTCTCTCTCTCTCTCTCTCTCTCTCTCTCTCTCTCTCTCTCTCTCTCCCTCCCTCCCTCCCTCCCTCCCTCCCTCCCTCTGTGTGTGTGTGTGTGTGTATGCCTGTCTCTTTCTGCCAAGGCTGGCAAGTAACAACATGCACCATTGTCCCCTGACTTTCTGCTGTGAGGTAGAAGGAACTTTTATCATCTGTTCTCCAGGTCACGCATTAGTATTTTAGTCATTCAAATTTCAATATCCTTTTGGTGATGTTACTTTATATTTCTATAGTCATCAAATATATAGTTCTCATGGTGCTTTTTCTTTCATTTTGCATCAGTTCATACAATCTTCCCATGTTTCTCTCAGTCTTTCATATTTATCATTTCCTTATACAGAATACATTTAGATACCACAAATTTTTCTGAAATTTCCCAATCAGTGGGTACCTACTTTGTTTCCAGTTCTTTGTCAGTAAGTCAATAAGCATTTATTAAACACTACATTCCAGATACTGTGATAAGTGCTAGGGATACAAAAAGAGGCAAAAGATAGTTTTTGCCCTCAAAGAGCTCACAATCTAATTTGGTAGAGAACAGTGTTTAGCAAATTTATGTGGCTGAATGAAGGATGCTCTTGCAATTATCTGAGTGAGATGTAATGAGGGCCTATACCAGTGGCAGTATCAGAGGAGAGAAGGGGGAATATTGGAGAGATGCTGCAAAGGTGAAATTGACAGGAAACACTCCAGAGGTGAAGTCAGTGGGCCTTGGCAACAGCTTGGAGATGGTGTGGGGACAAAAGATAATGAATAGTCTTCCAAAGTGGTAAATATTGGATTTTTGTTTGCTTCTTTGACTTCCTTAGGTCATAAGCCAAATAGCAGGCCAAAGGGTATGGATGGATCGTTCAGTCACAAATCTAAATTTATATCCAGAATGAATGGCCCACTTCACAGCTCCACCAAAAGCCTCTTACTGCTATTGCATTCTCACAGCTATTCCAGCATTAACTATTTACATTTCAATTTGGTCATTTATACTTTGTAGCTCTGCTATTGAAATTTATTCATATCATATCAACTTATTGTATATAGACTTATTTGAAGACTATTGTGCTACATTGTAAAAGGGATAGTTTCAGAGAAATCTTTGAGGATTTGTATGAATGGATGCAGAGTGATGTGTGTGTGTGTGTGTGTGTGTGTGTGTGTGTGTGTGTGTAGAACCAGGAGGACAATTTAAATAATCACCACAACACTGTAAAGACAAACAACTTTAAAGATGGTTAGAACTCTGATTAAGGCAATGGCCAATCCTAATTCTAGGAAGATTCATGATGACAGCAATCTATTCACCTCTTGATAGAGGTGTGATGGAATAAATATATTCTATCACACCTCTGCATGTGTGTGCATATATATATATATATATACATAAATATGTATATTACCTTGACTCCATCACCTTCCTATCATATTTATTCTCTCTCCATATATATCTATATTCTCTATCTCTATATATAGATATATACATATATCCAATATATATTTCTATCATATGTGAGACCTTTGTTCATACATATGTACATACACACAATACACACACATATACACAGTTAATGTAGGACTTTATTTTGCTTGACTATACATATTTATCAGAAAAGTTTTCTTTTTTATTTGCCTTTGCCTTTTCAAAAGTGGGAATGGGCTGGGAGGTAGAGGATCTCGATTTTTTGTTCACTGACAAGTAATTTAAACCAAACAGCAACAACAAAAAAGAGAAACATTCATATCCTTTAACCATTTCACTACTGGGGAATAACTCTTTGTGTAACTTATTGGTGCCAATTCCCTATATATTTTAGATTTTAAACTTGTCAATGATATTTGATAGAATTAATTTTCCCACTCTACAGTTTCTATGATAATTATTTTTCATTGCTTTTATTTTCATAATGGCTTTTGAAGTTTTTTTCTTTTTTTGGTGGGTCAATGAGGGTCAAGTGACTTGCCCAGGGTCACACAGCTAGTGTCAAGTGTCTGAGGCTGGATTTGAACTCAGGTCCTCCTGAATCCAGGTGCTTTATCCACTGTGCTGCCTAGCTGCCCCCGGCTTTTGAATTTTAAGTAGCCAAATTATCTTGTCTCTCTTCTATATCAGTTACTTATTAGCTGTATGGTCTTGGTTTCCTAAGTTTCCTCAGCTATAAAATGACAGAAAGAATCACAGAATTGTAGAATTGTTAGGAACCTCTGAGGTCCTCTAAGTCAAGGAGAATCCCCTCTACAACACAAGCAATAAGTGATCACTCAGCATAACCCTTTACTGCTCATTTCACTTTTTTGATGACTTTTGTTGGGGATTATCTTCCTCACATCAAACCTAAATTCACCTCTTTGCAATTTCCACCCATTCCTGCTGTTGAGAGTCTTTGAAATAAAAAAGTCTTATTCCTTTTCAAACACTTGCAAATAGTCATCCTGCTTAGGTAGCTGGGTGGCACAGGGCCTGGAGTCAAGAGGACCTGAGCTGAAACCCTGCCCCAGACTCTTGCTAGATGCATGCATTTTTCTTTTTCTTTTTTTCTTTTCTTTTCTTTTTTTTTTTTTAGTGAGGCAATTGGGGTTAAGTGACTTGCCCAGGGTCACACAGCTAGTAAGTGTTAAGTGTCTGAGGCCAGATTTTAACTCAGGTACTCCTGACTCCAAGGTCGGTGCTCTATCTACTGTGCCACCTAGCTGCCCCTAGATGCATGTGTTAAGGGCTAAAATTCTAGCTAAACTGTCTAAAATATCTAATGAGTGGTCGCCAATAAATTATAAGCTTTAGCAAGAGTTAGACTTTTAAGCATTTATTAAGGAGAATAAGAATTTGGTAAAGAGAGAGAAAAAGGCCTAGATTCCTATCTATTAAAGGGAGAGCACATTTCTAGCTCCACTCTCCACCAGAGTCCAAAGGAAAGAGACCCAGAGTCAGCGCCAGTCTCTTCCTTCCTCCTCCCACTAGTCTGCGTCACTTCCTCCCCGCCAAAGAAAAGACTCCTGGTCTTGCCCTCAAAGACCTTCGCTTCATGGGCAGAACTCTTCTACAGTAAGTATCCAGCAGGTGGCGTCATTCCAATCGTTACACATGCAATTTTCAATAATAAGAAGGACTATTTTATAGAGAACTAGCACAAGGCAACCACTCACACAGAGGTCAGAAGAAACCATACAAGGACACTCTCAAGGTCTCTCTGAAAGACTTTGGCATCGATTGTGAGCCCGGGAGACTCTGGCGCAGGACCACCCAGCCTGGCTTGCCTGCATCAAAGAAGGTGCTGTGCTCCATAAGCAAGGTGGAATCACAGTAGCACAAAAGAAATGTGAACTGCACAAATCCAGAGACATTTCCATCCCAAATATTCTAACAGGTTATTTGCGTCTGACTTGTAGTAGGGCCTTCTGAGCTCATATTAGACTGATCAGCCACAGCTGAACACAGTGTACCTTGACCTCAACATAATAATATCTCTTTGGTTCTCTTTGAAAGCATAGGACAATCAACAACTAGATGTGTGACTCTGGGCAAGTCATTTAACTTCTATTTGCCTCAGTTTCCTCATCTTTAAGATGTGACTAATAATAGAATTTATTTCACAGCATTGTGAGGACGAAATAAGTTAATATATGTAATGCACTTCACAAACCTTGAAGTGCTCTATAAATGCTAAATAATAATAATAATAATAGTAATAATAATAATAATAATAATTCCCTCTCCAAGTCTTCTCTTCTGTATACAAAACACCTCCAGTTCCTTTGACCAGTCCTCACACTGCATTCCCTTGCTGTCCTTCACCATCAGGGTGACAACCATCAATGACGTCCTCTAAACACACTCTAGATGATCAATGACTGCCCTACAATATGGCCCCCAGAACTAGACACGACACCCCCAAATATGGTTTGACTAGGCCAGAGTTAACCCCTCTTTTCCTGGACACTTGTCTATCATAGCAAAGTATCGACTCATGTTGAGCTTGCAACCCTTCTCAGTCCCCATGACCTTGTCCAGGCAAAGTCCTATCTGGCCACATCTTCATTATCCCATGTTTGCAAGGTATATTTTTAGAACCCAAGTGTAAGACTTTACTGTTATCACTGTTAAATCTATTCGATTTTCCCCAACATTCTAGCCTGCCCAGAGGTTTTCACGTCCTAACTCTGCCATCTGGTGTCTAGTCTAACTCTCCCTTCCAGCTTTGTGTTATCTGAAAATCTGATAAACATGCCAGCTACATAATTATCTAAGTCACTGATAACAATATTAAACAGCAGAGGGCTCAGCAGGATCCCTGTGGCACACCTTTAGAGACCACCCTCTAAACTGATAATGAACCATTAATGACTACAGTTTGGATCTGGCTTTCAACCAGTTTCAAAGCCAACTAAATGGATTAAATCATAGGACCCAAACTTTGAGATTTGGAAGGGACTTTTTTTGTTGTTGTTCAGTCATTTTCCAGCCATGTCCAGCCCTAGAGATCATTTAATTCATGCCTCTTCCTCATTTGACAGATGAGAAGACAGAGAGGTAAGGAAGTTGGGACTGTAAAAATATCACCCTTAAACACTATCTTTCCCTCCAGACCAGCAATGTTAGTACAGCAGCTGTATATAGCAGCTAATCCCTTTCAGCCTCAGTTTCCTTATTTGTAAAATGAGACTGAACTCTATGATGTCTAAAGTCTTTGCTTGTAAGATACCTTCCACCTCTCAGTCTATGATCCTAGGATGCTATTTCCAATAAGAAATGATCTTTCTTTAGTAGTGACCTTCACTACAGGCTCCAAGCTAGAGGAGAGATGAGGAGGGGCAAGAAAACTGATAGACCTTGGGAGTATGTCAGTAGGTGGGGGAAATAGAGACACAGTCAGTCAGAAAGGCCAACAGGGAGACAGAGAGACAGGCAGAATGGGTGACCAGACAGACTCTAACCTGAAGGGCTGCTGCTTTGGGATGTGATTCTTTTGGGAATCAAATACATTGTACTCTCTAGTACAGAGAGGTGTCAGACACACTACTGCACAACTCTCGAGTGCAGCCCAAATCACACTATGTATGTGTGTAAGGTTCACCAGACTGTCTTTGACTCCAGCTTGCTGCCCTCTGGTAAGCTGCCTCCTGAACCAACAAGGTAGTCAGAAATCTACTCACAGCCTGGAAATACACAATTTGAGTAAGAGGGAGAGAGGGAAAGAAGGAGGGAGGGAGAGGGAGAGAGTGGGGAGAGAGTGAGGGGGGGGGGAGAGGGAGAGAGAGAGAAGGAGAGAAGAGAGATGATGAGAGAGGGAGAAAGAGAGGAGAGAGGAGAGAGGGAGAGGGAGAGGAAAGAGAGGAGAGGGAGAATATTCACACTCAACACACACATACATACACACACGTATGTATGTACATATTCTCACACATATCTAAAACCAAGTTTGTGGCCCCCAGGGTAAGAGCCCCTCCTGACTTCAGTTATTCTTGTTGGCCTCAGAATCAGGAAGAATCCGTCCTCTGACTCTAACTGGCTGTGACCCGAAGTTAGAGCCCTGAGACTGCAAGTTGCAGAGCAGGTACTAGTCTATAGGGGGAATTTCCTCCCTGGGGGCAGCAATGAAATCGTTGGCCCAATTCAATCCCCCTTTCCTGCTACAAAAACAAAACCCAAGGCTCTCTTCTGAATGTGCTCAGGGCTTCCCCTCCCCCAGGTTTCCACATCTTCCTTTCCCCAGATGGCCCTTTTACTCGGTTAGAACCGTCAAAGGAGAAAGTTTACAAAAGCTCTTTCCCTGCCCCCCCACCCCTCCCCCCTCCTCCTTTATGAATGGTCTGTGAAATCTTAAGCAACTCCAGACTTCATTTTGGCCTGTGGGTCTATGCTAATTGGCAGGACTGATAAAATGCCTATCTGCCTCCACCCTCTCCCCTTAATCCCCGTGGTCTGGGGCTTAAAGTGCTCACATTACTGCTGGTCCAATGCCCGTGGCCTCCCACTGGGTAAGAGCTGGTGTCCCAGTAGAAGGGGCAGCCTCTTATAAGAAAGCAATATGGAGAGGAAAAGTCAACCCTTCTGCCTGCAACATTGGTCCATCTTTTTGTGCGGACCAAAGCCCCTCTGGTTCTTTCTAATTTACCTGTGTTTCTCTCCAAACAGTCTTGCCGACGCTGCCACCTCGTTGTATGTTTGGAGGCTGGGGGTGGATTTCTAACTTTGCCTTGGTGGTCCAGGAGGCAGCCTACCAGGGGACAGCAAGCTGGAGTCAGGGAGCCCAGTGAACCTCCAGTTGTTCATTGCAATGCCAAGGTTTTGGAATGCCAGGAATGCAGCCTAATGCAGCCTTAACTGTGAGCCTGCTTTGGGTCAGGTGGCCAGGCTGAGCCTCCACAGGGGCAACCTTATCTCCCAGGGAAATGCTGTGTTTCCTGGGATGAAATACAAAGCCTGCTGCAGCCAACTACAGTGTTTTTTTCAAAAAGAGAACACAAAACTCCCTGTGTTCATGAAAAACTACCCCTTCCCCAGGAAGATTGGAGAGAGGGAAAAAAACACCCAAGAACAGAAAGAGTGTTCAAAGGCATCTGTGGCAGGTGAATGAACAAGTCATGTGTGCCATTTCTTAAAGCTGGTGAGAACAAGAGAGCTGGGAGCTCTTTGGCACTTCTCTTCCTCCCAGGGCTTATAGAAATCACCTGGAACCCTGGGGAATTGACCTAGAAAGAACCTTGGGGAATCAGACAGCCACTTGGTCAATGAATGGGTCACATTTGGGGAGAGTTTAAGGATGTAGACCTTATGAGAGAAAATCTTAGCATTAAAGGATCAGAAAGGGCAGGGCAGGGGAGAGAGTGAGGCACTTTTGGGGGCCCGTTTCTTGTCTCTTATGCCAGGGTTTCAGACAAGCCATTTTAACTTTCCTGGGCCTCGGTTTTCTCATTTCAAAAACGAAGAGGTTGGATTAGGATCGCAGGAGAATAGAGCCCGTCCTGTAAGGGACCTTAGAGCTTAAGTAACTAAGATTCTGTGAGCCTTAGACCTCACTGCTTACCGCTTATGTGACCTTCCCCAGGTCACTGACCTCCTTAAGCCCTAGTTTCTTCATCTGAAAAATGAGAGGGTTGGACCAAACAGCCTCTGAATTACTTTTCAGTAATTTTCAAAGGAAGAGATTAAACCTTTAATCTATGACCAGTTGGTTAAAAAAAAAAACAAAACAAAAAACCCCCAACCTTCAAGAGAGCATCTCATCTAAACAGCTAAGGATTCATGTTTTACTAATGTGCTGAGGCATGCAATGCAGCATGGGGCTTACAAACATCCCTCTTGCCCTGATGCAAAGCGCTTCTGTTCAGCCAAGCTAGAGTCTTCTGGCGCTGTGAAGCTGACTCTATCCACTGTAGCAGTCACTAGCAATTCTGGGTGTTTGCCCTCCAGAAGGTTCAAGGAGCAAGATGTGAACCCTCTGCTAAGACAAGGATGAGATGCCTGCAATCTTCATGCTCCGGGGCAAGCAAGCACAGAAAGGGAAGGTAGGGGACTTCTAATTTCCCACCTCTGACTCTTTGTGACTTCAGCAAATTCCTTAGGCTGCCTAGGCATCTATAATGGGAAGGCGTTAGACTCCTTGATCTGAGATCCCTTTCCAATATGGTCCTAAGACCTTTAAGCCCTTCCCTACCTGCGGGGACAGGGCATCCAGTACTTAGACCATCTTTAGCCTGAAGAAGTTACACCACCAGCATCAATTATACCAACAACTCCAATTTATAAAGCACCTTCTTCATAGTAGCCTGTAGTGCAGGCATTATAAGTCTCATTTTATAGATAAGGAAACTGAGATCCAGAAAAATGAAATGAATTATTCAAGGTGATTCAAACCAAGATAGAAAACTAGGCGAAGAAGGTCATTATAAAGGTGTTCATATTTGAATGCAGTAATTGCCACCCTTTGATCACTTATTAGAAAGGGGCAGTGAGACGGCACCACAGTGCACAGAGTGAAGACCCTGGAGTCAGGAAGTCTCTTCTTGAGTTCAAATCCAGCTTCGGACACTTACTGGCTGTGTGACCCTGGGCAAGTCACTTCACCCTGTTTGCCTCAGTTTCCTCATCTGTGAAATGAGCGGGAGGAGGAAGTGGCCAGTCACTCCAGGATCTTTGCTAAGAAAAACCCAAATGAGATCATGAAGAACTGGACACAACTGAAAAAAAAAACACCAAACAACGACAAAGCCAATCTTCCTAAAACAAACAACAAAAACTATTCATCCTTTCCTTGTTGTGTTTCATTCCTTAATCATGATAGGCAGCCAGGGGGTACAGTGAGTATTGATGCAGGACTTTGAGAGAGGAAGACCCGAACTCCAATTCTTCTTTGGATACTTACAAGTTCTATGACCCCGGGCACTTCTCTTAACCTCTTTCAGCCTCAGTTTCCTTCTCTGTAAAATGGAGATGACAATAATAGCACTTGCCTACTAGTGTTACTATGAGGATCAAATGGGATAATGAATGTAAAGTGCCTCATAGACCTTAAAGCTTTACATAAATGCTGACTATAGATTCAATTTTTGTTGCTGTTCAGTTGTATCTGACTCTGTGACACCACTTGGGGTTTGCAAAGATACTGCAGCGGTTTGCCATTTCCTTCTCCAGCTCATTTTACAGATGAAGAAACTGAGGCAAACAGGATCACACAGCTAGTAAGTGTCTGAGGCCAGATTTGAACTCTGGAAGATGAGTCTTCCTGACTCTAGATCTGGCAGAGCACCATGCACTGAACCACTATATCCTTTGAAAAATGCAGACCTAAATGGAGTGTGCTATTCATACAGCCTCAAGGCTCCTTGGAATTAGGGGCTAACTGACCTTCCCTTTTATCCCTGGGCCTATTAGGTACACATTAAATGCTTGTTTGAGGCATGAATACCTCTTGCTCTAATCTAAGATGAAGCTCTATTGGTGATGGGCTTGCCCTGCCCTCAGGGAGTTTACAGTGCATGGGCTGCAAGGACATTCTATTCAGTGTTGGATCTCTCCAGGATCTTTTATTCTGCCCAGCGTGTGTTTGGTCAGGCTTTCTCCCATTTTAAAGAGACTAGTTTGCATTGACATTGAATTTCTCCCGGATTGTGTGACAATATCTCATTCCTCCACCTGGCCCCTGCACCCCCACCCTGGCAGCTGGAGGAAGAGCCTGACCACTGAGCTCACCCCATGACAGGCTGAGCAAACCTTCCATTTCCCTTCCTGGTGGAAGGCCTGGAATGCCAAGCACACTCACCAGAGTTGGCATCTTTGCAGGGCATGAAGGTTTTCAGAGGCTTTTACATGAATCAGCCCATTGGCCTTCACAGCAACACCAAGAGGCAGGCAGTTGTCTTTCTATAGGTAGCAGACAGGCCACTCCTCCATAATTCTAGTCTTAGAGAGTTATCTGGGGCCACCCAGAAGTAAAGTGACTTGGCCAGGGTCACACAGCCAGGATGTCTGAGTGGCAAGACTTATACCTAGGTCTTCCAGACTGTGAGGCTGCCCTTTAGTCCATGTTGTTTCTCTGAGATAAGCACCTTAAGAAATAGTCTTCCTGGGCAGCTAGGTGGCACAGAGGATAAAGCACTGGCCCTGGATTCAGGGGGACCTGAGTTCAAATTTGACCTCAGACACTTGACATGTGTAACCTTGGGCAAGTCACTTAACCCTCACAGCCCTACAAAAAAAAAAAAAAGGAAAAGGAAAAGAAAAGAAATAGTCTTCCCAATTTACAGATAAGGAGACTGAGGGTTAGAAGAGTTAAATGATTTATTTTGGACCCCTTCTCAGAAAAAAAAAATGCCTTTAAAGGCATCAAATAAAATGCACAGGACAACAAAGGAATCCTGTTATAGTAAATTATAGTTATCAAAATATCCAAAAATACAAGTTCATGGACCCCCAGGTAGAGACCTCTTAGACTAGACTATTTCTAGGGTCCTTCCCCATCTTTGAATCCCTAATCCAGATTGTCTCTATTTTAAACAAGTAGAAGCTTCCCCTCAGGTGTATATATACCTGTTTCCTCAGCTTATGTACTCCTGGGTTCTCTCTTTTTTTTAGTGAGGCAATTGGGGTTAAGTGACTTGCCCAGGGTCACACAGCTAGTAAGTGTCAAGTGTCTGAGGCCTGATTTGAACTCAGGTCCTCCTGAATCCAGGGCTGGTGCTTTATCCACTGCACCACCTAGCTACCCCCTCCAGGGGGATAAAGCACCAGCCCTGGATTCAGGAGGACCTGAGTTCAAATCAGGCCTCAGACACTTGACACTTACTAGCTGTGTGACCCTGGGCAAGTCACTTAACCCCAATTGCCTCACAAAAAGAAAAAAAAGAATGATTTAGAAAATGTTTGTAGAGGCACTAGAACTTCTCAAGGAATGTTTATCATAGTCAAGAACATAGAGCCAGAAGAAGCCTCGGAGGTCATTTTGTCCAACTCCTTCACCTTAATAATAATGACTTATCCAAGGTCTCATGAGGAATAAATGTCGAAGGTCAGACTTGAGTCCAGGACTTCTCAACCCAATTTCATCAGTCTAGCCATTGCATCACAAGGGATTGGCACTGGACCTGTCATTTAATCAGTATATGGGTCTCCTAGGTGAGAAAATTCCCTCTTCCAATACTAGTGGGTAGCTTCTAGTCTTAGCTGCCTAGGTCACCATTAGTTAAGTGACTTGCCTAGGGTCACACTGTCAGTGAGTATGAAAAGTAAGACTTGAAGTTTTCTTGCTTTTTGGACTAGCTCTCTAGCTCTTAGCTCATGCCACCTCTCTACCACAAATTAGGAAGGAATACAAGAAACAAACACAGCCAGCCAACTGGTCATGAGGAAAGTGGTCAGCTCAACAATAGGAAAGGCCCTGTGTTCTTTGATCCAAACACCATCATTCTTTGACAGCAATATTTACAAGAGGTAGGGAGTCTCCCAAGGGCTCCCAAACACAGCATCAATAATTTCATTTTTTTCTTAAAAAAAAACCCTACTCATGTTTGAAAACTGGCTCATTGAATAATTTGGGCGGCAAAATCTTTTGCTAAAAAGTTCACAGATTTTTTTTTTCCCTTGAAAGGAAGGATTAAAGATTATTTTGAAAGAGCATCTTTTTCACACAGCGTGAATGGACTCTGGGAGTTCCCATGGGAATCAGCCGCATACATTTCAAGCCTCCCACAAGATGCCTATTGTTCCCTGCATGCCTCTTGGTTTCTCCTGTCATGGCATGTTTTACCCTGAACTTCTACTAAAAGCCTTTGGATGTTGAACTATTTCAATTCAACAGAAAGGGCCAGGCAGCTGGCCCCTATTTTTTCTTAAAAACTCATACAGTTTCTATTTTTACAGGCTAATTTTCATAATCAAATACAAATTAGAAATTACATTTTAGTTATTCCAGCTGATCTCCCCCCCACTTCGCCCCACATAACCATATTTGCATCATAAACTTTACAGAAATATAGACAAATTAAGAATTAAGAATCTATGAAAATGTACCTTTGTGGCCAGTAAATATTTAAAAACTAAGAATAGATTCTGCTTATACCTTATAGATGAGGCACACATTTTCACTTGACATTGATTTTGCCATTCAGATTGGCCTTGGAAGGTAAAAAAAAAAGAAACCTTGCTAAAAAAAAAAAAAACCTGACAAAATACTATTGCTTTAATTTCTATAGCTATGATGCTGTTTTTTTTTTTTTGCCAGTGTAAAGGAAATTCCAAGTTAAATAGACCATTCTTTGTATGCACATTTCAGTAAATTAAACAGTCATACAAGCCATCTTAGATGAGAGGTTCTTGAGGCAAGACAAAATTGTGCAATGTAAGGGATCTTGGCTAATCATGGTTTAAGTACACAAGCCAAATTGAAAAAAAAAGGGGGGGGCTGAACAATAATTTAGAAAACCCCCACTGAAAAGAGAGTGAAAATAGCAGTTTCTAAATAAGCCATCGTGGTCTCTATTTCCCCAAAAGACTGTGGAGATGCCCTTTGATTTTTCTTCCAGAATTCTGGAGCAAGGTCAAGTCTTTTCGTTTACAAATGTTTTTTTTTTTTTTTTTTTTGGTCAAGGGTGGGCAGGGGGAGGACTGAAGGAAAATGCACACACTGTCTTTAGGAGAACTTGTTAATTATGAGGCAGGGAAGCAAGTCTATGACAACCTGGCCACATACAAAAGTCTTTGCTTACAGTCATAATTTAAGTGCATGCATCAGAGGCTCTCCACAATGCCCAAGCGAAGCTATTTGCATAATCTGCCAACTAGCTAAGAGTTAAGGTTGCCTCAACCCCTTGCCCCCCACCCCCAATTCTATTATTGTTTGCTTTTGGAAGACTAATGGACAGGAACACAGCCGGTCAGTCATACCTCTCAGGGCAGGAATCTCCGGCCATCAGAAATAATGAAAAATACAATGCTTGGTCTTTAGGGAAATTCTGCTCCAGCCCAATCCAGGGGGTGAAGAGTTTGGCCCCTGCCTCTGGTATGTGAAGGGAGCTGACTGGCTTTGGTGCCTGTCAAATCACCCAGCTGGCTGTACGCTGGGTTCACTCACCGTGGACTTGTCATGTAGAATCAAGCAGACGAATATCTCCGTTCCACATTCCCCACTTTCTCATCAGAAGAACTGCAGGGGCCAAGCTTCGTCTCCTGGGAGAGCCCAGTGGAAAGTTCTCTGAGCAGATAGATCCCTGGGATGAATGGGTCAGATTTGTCCAACAACCCGTGGTTTAAGCCCTGTTAATGAATAACCTACTTTAAGGAATCAAGGAAGTTTTAAGTTAATATCAGATTGGGGACTCTTATCAGAAATCAGTAAAAAGGCTAAGCTGTTTTCGTGGTGGTGGTGGTGGTGGGGGGAGAGGTAGGAGGGCATGGGGGGAGAATAGGAAAGCAGGGGCAGTGTATAAAGCCAGAAAGGGAACAGAGGAAGGATTCTGTGAAAGCAAAGAAGAAAAATGGCTAGCAGCAGAAGGGGCAAAAGCTAGTATGTCCAATGCAGGCATGCAGAATGAGGCACCCATAAGAATTTTGAAAGTCACAGTTATATTTTCTCCCTGGGGTAAATCAGTCCTATAGATGGGAAAGCAGAATGCAAATACAAACACTAAAATTTCTTTTTCTTTCTTTCTTTCTTTCTTTCTTTCTTTCTTTCTTTCTTTCTTTCTTTCTTTCTTTCTTTCTTTCTTTCTTTCTTTCTTTCTTTCTTTCTTTCTTTCTTCCTTCCTTCCTTCCTTCCTTCCTTCCTTCCTTCCTTCCTTCCTTCCTTCCTTCCTTCCTTCCTTCCTTCCTTCCTTCCTTCCTTCCTTTCTTTCTTTCTTTCTTTCTTTCTTTCTTTCTTTCTTTCTTTCTTTCTTTCTTTCTTTCTTTCTTTCTTTCTTTCGCGGGGCAATGAGGGTTAAGTGACTTGCCCAGGGTCACACCGCTAGTGTCAAATGTCTGAGGCTGGATTTGAACTCAAGTACTCCTGAATCCAGGGCCAGTGCTTTATCCACTGCAACACCTAGCTGCATCCCTAAAATTTCTGTCATTTTTGTAGAGGTAATCATTTCCCAAGCCTACAGTCTTCCTCACATTACTATCCAATGCACGCTCTCGTTTCTCCAGCCTCTCTGAGACATGGATCTGTTTTTCTTGAGGTTAGAATACATAGCTACAACCCGCATCGACAAAACACATTAGGATTTCATAGGGCTTTCCTTACAACAATCCCTTGAGATGTGAGCGCTACTATCCTTGTTTTTCAGATGAGAAAACTGAGTCTCAGGGAGAAACTAGTTTCATTCCCAGGCTGTGTGACAAAAAGTCCGGTGGTGCAGACAATTTGCTAAATCTGGAATCCCAGCAGATAAGATGAGATCACAGGTTCAGAACTCAGTGAGATCTTAGAGATGATCTAGTTCAGGAATTCTTAACCTTTGCTTGGATCCTGGCCCCCTCCGGGAAGGCAGACTCATGAAGCTCTTCCCACTCACTTTTCCAGTCTTCTTACACCTTACTGCCAGAAACATTCTCTTCATCCAGTGCCACTGGCCTCCTGCCTGTTCCACAAATGAGACTTTCCATCTTTAAGCTCTAAGCATTTTCTCTGGTCCCCATACCTGGAATGTTCTCCCTCTGCTCTGACTACTGACCTCCCTGGCTTCCTTTACATTACAACTAAAACCCCACTTTCTATAGGAAGCCTTCCCTAACCCCTCTTAATTCTAATGCCTTCTCTCTTTTAATTATTTCCTATTAATTCTGCATGTAGTTTGCTTTGTAAACGTTTGTTTGCAGGTCGTCTTCCCCATTAGATTGTAAGTTCCTTGAGGGCAGAGGCTCTTTTGCTTCTTTTAGTTATCCCCAGTGCTTAGCATAGAACCTGGTATATGGTGGGTGCTTAATTGATATTGATTGAAGCTCCTTTCTCAGAATCATGTTTCTAAATGCATAAAAATATGGGATTACAATTAGACCAATGATATTGAAATATAGTTATCAAAATATATTTTTGAAATGTTCACAAACCCTAGGGAAAGAATCCCAATCTAACCCAAAACCTTCATTGTATACTGAGGTTCAGAATGATTAAATGCCTTTTTAATTTAAGGTCACTAGGATGCCAAGTGTCTAGGTATGTACAATCACATTAAACATCAAGGCCTTTCTTCTTACAGCATTATCACTCACTAGATGCCATTCAGCAAAATAGTCAAACCAAGCACAGAGATCTACAGAGAGAGCAGTCATTGAGCATGACCAGAGGATGATTCAGGTTCTCATTGACTGGTGATGTTTAAAGGCATTTCCTATTGGCTGTACTCCTTTGGATTTCTCCATCATGGCCCCAATAACCTCATTATCCTACAAGTTCACTTGAGTCTTGGTAGTCATACCTCATCAATATTCTCTGCCTCTGGGAGCCCACTGAATGGAGGGTAGAGAGCTGCTCACTGAGGGTGCTCAGGCCAGCCATTTCTCCATTTCCCAACTGATTGAACACCTTTGGACTTATCCATCCTGCCCTCATGGAGGCTATTTCCCCCCTCCTGTTTTTTAGCTTCCCTCTTAGATCGTAAGCTTCTTGAGTTCAGGAGATATCTTCCTTTTTGTATTTGTATCCCCAGCGCTTAGCCCAAATCAAGCTTGTGAAAGGAAGAAAGTGAAGCTAGAACAGAGGTGATGACCCTTTATGTCTAAGTCCTGTATCCATTTAGATCTTATTTTGGTATAATCATAATAAGAAAAATTAATATTATATTATTAAGTTAGGAACTAATTATCAATTTGTGACCTACCCTTTTCCTAAAACCCAACTCCTGAAAAGGTCAGTCCACCTCTAAAGATCATGGTTTACTGATGAGATCACTCCTAGTCCTCAAGGCACATCTCCATGGGTTGGACCCCACCCAACTGGGAGACCTAATTTCTGTTTAGAGTATAAACAAAATCTGATCTGGATGAGTTTTTGTTTGGATGAAGAATCCCCTGTCCTTGATCCCCTCCATCAGAGTTCAGGGCAACCCAGCTCAAGAAAGAGAAAACTTGCTAGAGAGATCCAGGTGGAGGTGTCATCCCCTGCATAGATGCCTTGAAGTTGCTGAGTCTTATGATCAAGCCACATTCTCAGCAGGAGGAACGAAAGACTTTTAGCCTACCTCCTTATTAATTGTGTTTGGTTATTGAGAGAAACCCCTGACCATAAATTTATTGATTGCCAACTAGCCTAATTAATACATTGATTATTAATTATCCAGAAGCTCTATTTTTCAGGGTTTTCATTTATCTCGATTCATTTCAAGTTAGCATTTACATAGGGCTTTAAGGTTTTCAAAATACTTTACAAATATGAAATCATTTTATCCTCAAAAGATCCCTGAGAGAAAACTGCTATTATTATCTTCATTTGACAGATGAGGAAAATGAGGCAAACAGAGGTTAGTGATTTTCCAAGGTCACAGAGTATGTGTTTGAGGCCAGATTTGAACTTAGATCTTCCTTCATTTCTAGCCTTCTATCTACAATGCCACCTACCTGCCTCCCTTTAGGGTATGAGATGTTGGTATGTATACTTAGTTTCTGCCAGAATGCTTTCAAGTTTTCCCAGAAATTTTTGTCTAGTATTAAGTTCTTATTGCAGCAACAGTGGTCTTTGGGTTTATCAAACACTAAACTGTTAGGTTCCTTTGCTTCTATATAATGTATACCTAATCTATTTCATGGATTGATTGTAGTATTTCTTAGCAATTATTGCTTTATACTATAATTTGAGATCTGATATTGCTAGGCCCCCTTCCTTGACATTTAAAAAATTATATCCTTGGAGATTCTTGATTTTGTTGTTGTTGTTTTTCCAGATTTTCTCTCTCTCTCTCTCTCTCTCTCTCTCTCTCTCTCTCTCTCTCTCTCTCTCTCTCTCATCTCTATAGAGATATCCTTTGGTAGGTTGTATGTTATGGCATTGAGTGAGTAAATTAATTTTGATACTATTATTATTTTTATTAAATTAACTTGGCTTAATTTAACATGAACAATTAATATTTAGGGTCATATTATTTGTGTAAAGAGTGTTTAATGAATGAATTAATGTAGTTTCTGTATGTGTCTTATCAGGTAGACTATCAAATACTTTATATATCCTGTAGTTATTTTTTTATTAAATTTCTCTTTCCATATCTTCCTGCAGGGCTTTCTGGGGGTTGGGGAGAGGGGTAAATATAGGAATGATAATGATTTGTATAGATTTATTTTATGTCCTACAACTTGGCTGTAGGTTTTTTTTCCAGTTAATTTTAGTAGACTCTCTCTCTTTGGGGGGGGCAATGAGGGTTAAGTGACTTGTCCAGGGTCACACAGCTAGTAAGTGTCAAGTGTCTGAGGCCAAATTTGAACTCAGGTCCTCCTGAATCCACTACACCACCCAGCTGCTCCCAATTTTAGTAGACTCTCTAAAATTCTCTAATTAATGATGTTATGTACAAAAAAAGGGAAATTTTTGCTTTATCTTCACCTATATTCTCATAATTTATTTTTTGTCTTAATATAGCTTGCATTTCAAGCACTTATATCAAATAATTTATGTGATAATGAACATCCATGCTTTACCCCTGATCTTACTGGGAAGTCTTCTAGTTTATTCCCTTTATGTATAATTCTGGCTTTTGGTTTTATAGATACTATTCATCATATTAAGGAAAGGAAATGTCCATTAATATTTCTATATGACACTGTAATGTCTGAAATTCTTCTTCTACATATCTATATCTATATCTATATCCATATCCATATCTATATCTATATCTCTCTCTATATATATATCTCCTGGGGCTTTCATATTCCAGTATATGGTAAATCATGCTGTTTTATGGTGAATTTATTCAACCAAAAGTAACAACAAAAATTATTAAAATAATTTATAGAGTCAGAGCTTGCAAGGATCTTAGAAGTCATCTAATCTAAATTGTTAAATCAACATGAGACAAAAGGAGAAAAGTAACAAGATGTTTTTGCTGTTAAATAAATTAGAAAATTAATAAATTGAAATACTAAAAGCAAGAACAAAATTAATTCTGAAAAAAAGTTTGATTGCATAAGACTTGAAATTGTTATTTTAAAGACCAATACAATTGCTTAGTCATTATCAAACTTAAACAAAAGAAAATCAAATTGCCAAAATGAGCAATGGGAAATGACAACAAATGACAAGGAAAATATATACTACTGTGTTCCAATAAAACTGAGAACATAAAATAGATAAATATTTACAAAACTATAACACATATATGCATATAGACATAAATATGTATGTATATACATATATATGTATATGTATATGGCAGAGTGGCATGCTAAATAAAGATAGCTCCAGAGTCAAAAAGATCTTTGTGTAAGTCCTGCTTTTATACATACTAGATGTGCTTCTCCATAAAATCACTTAAATTCTCAGTGCTACCAGGTAACTCTCTAAGATTTTAAGTTTGACATTGGCCTTGATAGATGGAATTGCCTCACTAGGAGGTTTCTACAATGAAATCATAAGTCTGGACTCCTCAAAAAATTACTGGAAAAGTGAGAAGGAATATATAATCTGGATGGAATCAGAAGTGAGTCAATCAAAGTTCAAAGAAAAATCAATCCCTAAAACATATCAACTATTTCCTGATCTAAAGAAAGATAACATTATATTTCTATAAGGCATATGTGGTCCTAACCTCCAAATTTGGTACGGATAAAGCAGAGATAGATAAAATGGGGGTGGATTGGAAAGATAAGCTATTAGATTATTTGAGTATAAGAATTCTGAATTTCAGTGGGGCTAAGTGTTTATTTCTGGACTAAATCTGCAACAATGTGATGATGATTCCCTGGGAGTTGGGGAACAGCAGGCTGTCTAAAGAGAGGTGAACCAGCCTAGGCCATAAACCTAGTCTCAAAATAAAAATAGAGGATACAACAATATAGCATTTAAAAATATTCATTATGATAAAATAGAACTTATACCAAGGATTCAAGAATGATTGAATAGGAAAAGAACCAGTATGATACATCATATTATTAAGAAAATATTAAAGTATAAGATGTTATTATTAGATGCAGAAAAAGCTTGAGAATCACTGACTCTTCCCAATAATTCTGCTTATTCTCCTCTAAAAACTCTTCCTTGAGAAAGAGAAACTAAACAAATATCTCCTTATATTTTAAAGCATGCACTCAACTCTCTACCTTTAGTCTATTATTTCTCTGCTGAGAGGAAAGAAGTATTCTGCTAGCTTTTAAAGTGTGTCCTTTTACATTATTTTAGAAGTCTACAAATTATTATTATTATTATTATTATTATTATTATTATTATTATTATTATTATTATTCTTGCAGGGCAATGAGAGTTAAGTGACTTCCCCAGGGTCACACAGCTAGTAAGTGTCAAAGTGTCTGACACCTGATTTGAACTCAGGTCCTCCTGAATCCAGGGCCAGTGCTGTACCCACTGCACCACCTAGCTGCCCCCCATTCTATAAATTATTTTCTTGGTTCTGCTTAAATCCTTCTGCATCAGTTTATAGAGGTCTTCCCATGGTTCTTGGAATTCTTAGTCATAATTTCTTTGTTGTTGTTGTTGTTGTTTTTTGTGAGGCAATTGGGGTTAAGTGACTTGCCCAGGGTCACACAGCTAGTAAGTGTCAAGTGTCTGAGGCCAGGTTTGAACTCAGGTCCTCCTGACTCCAGGGCCAGTGCTTTATCTACTGTGCCACCTAGCTGCCCTGTCATAATTTCTTAGAGCATAATGATATCCCAATATATTCATCTGCCTTATCTTTTCAGTACTTTCCCAATTGATAAGCACTTACTTTTCTTCTACCTATTAGCTGCCACAAAAAAAAAAAAAATGCTGCCATCAATGATTCTGTATATATTCCTTTCCCTTTGTCTTTATTCTCCCTATCCATATCCAGGTACTTGTGATATTGGGTCAAATTATATACATACATATATATATATATACATATATATATGTATGTATCTATAATATTCTATTTCTATCTATCTCTCATCTATCTACAATGCCCATTGCTTTGTCTCGTCTCTACCTTGCCCAGTATTATTTCCTTGCATTTGTTAATCAGTTCTCTAACAGAGAAAAGATAGGGAAGATGTCAAGGATATTTCTAGAGCTTTTCCCTAGTGCTTGCTAGAAGTTGCTTGATCTGAACTCCTGAAGACACATCCCTCTAAAACACACACACAGGGGCAGCTAGGTGGCACAGTGGATAGAGCACCGGCCCTGGAGTCAGGAGGACCTGAGTTCAAATCAGGCCTCAGACACTTAACACTTACTAGCTGTGTGACCCTGGGCAAGTCACTTAACCCCAATTGCCTCACTAAAACACACACACACACACACACACACACAGATCGATTCTCTTTGCTGATACTGATATTGTACTTTTTGAACTTAATATAAGTAGATAGAGAAGACCTGGCCCTAGAGTCAGATTCAAGACCTCTTCTGACATATACTGGGTGTAGGACCCTGGACATGTAACCTTTCATATTTCTAACCAACTCTATGACTAAAGTCTGCAGAATAATTGTTGATCTTCATTGGTTTCCTCACAAGGAGTTTGCTGTGCCACTGGAATCACAGGTTTGGATCTATTCCTTCCCCCAAATACATATAACTGTTATTATATTATAGAGATAATTTATAGCAGTTCTTCCCTCTCTAGTTTAATTAATCATCAAGTATTTATTAGGCACCATATGCCAAGCACTGTGCTAGGTGCCAGGGATATAAAGATAAGAATGAAATAATGAGCATTCAAATTAAAGTAATATAGGATTCGCAGTGGACAAAGTCAGAGACACACTGGGGATTGGGAATATCTCTATGAGGGAATTTTCAGATGGTTTGCATTTGGCAAGAGCCTACATGCATTTTGTCAAACCCGTGTGGATTTTAAGAGCAATCTAATCTATGTTTCTCATTTTGTTAATATTTTGTTGCATCGAATGGCTTTTTCCTTTTTGTAACACACATTTGATGTTAACAGTTATTTAAATGAGACATTTAAAATTTGAATTATGAATTCCTATGTCACCTAAAATAAATGGACTTTGAGTTCCAAAAGCTTATAGTAATAAATTCAGACACCTGCTAAACTTGGGTGACTTCTAGACATTGTCAAATACATTGTCTCATTTCTACCCTGCCCAGTATTATTTCCCCGAATTTACCAATGAGCCCTCTAATGGAGAAAAGCTAGGGAAGGTCAAGGATGCTTTTCAGAACTTTTCCCTGGGGTGTTCTAGAAGTTGCTTGATGTGAACTCCTGAAGATGTACCCTTTTAAAAAGATTTTTTAAAGACGTTTTATTGATGCTTTAAAAAAATCACTATCACTTTCCATTGACCCTTCCCACCCTCAACAAACCCTCCATTATAACAAAAAAGTACCAGGAGGCAAAGGGAACACACACGGGCCATGTAAGCCTCCTTCCACCCCCATAGTCCACCACCCAGACTTTGTTTTTAGTCCTCTGCATTAATATGAATTCTGTTCTGCTCTACTTTAGTGTATGAATGTTGTTCTCCTTTACTTTCATGTGGCCAACATCTAGATTGTTCTCAGTCTTCTTATTTTGATCTGCATCATTTCATGCAAGTTTTCCTAAGTTTTCTTGAATTTTCCTTATTAATAATTTCTTATGAAGGCACGATCTGTGTATGTGTGTGTGTGTGTGTGTGTGTGTGTGTGTGTGTGTGTGTGTGTGTGTGTGTGTGTGTGTGATTATCTCCCTATCTTTCCCAGGTTGGAGTGGCTGTTCATGGGGCTGATCCTGATGTTGACCAGCACAGAAGCTCTGCCCTTCTCCATGACCTGAGTTAGATCACTCCCCCCTCTCCTTAGGCTTCCTGGTATCCCCCTTGCCCTTTAGGGGGACTTGCCATGTTGGTGTGAGATTTAATGTAGCTCTCTGGTAAACTTTACCCCTCCTCAGCTTCAGTTTCCTCTTCTGAAAAATGGGGATAATAGCACCTAGCCCACAGGACTGTTGTGAGACTCAAATGAGCTGGCATGTGAGGGGTTTGAAAATTTTGAAGGGCTAGTTATTATTATCAAATACTATCAAGTATTAATAATACATTTTAGTGATTAAATATTTTTACTCTTGAATAAAATATAATATTTAAAATATTGTTCATTGCATCTTTATTTAATCCTTTTAAATTTCTATTTTTGTTCATAATTACATAATGTATTAGTACTAGGGTGAGACAGATAGGAACTATAGTAGTTTGAGCACTGGACTTGGAGTCAGGAAGACTTGAGTTTGAATTCTGATATTTATTAGCTGCATGTTCCTGGACAAATCACATGACTTCTTTCCATCTCAATTTCCTGATGGGGGTAATGATAGCAACCTCATAGAATTGTTATTAGGTGGTAATCTTTAGGGGCCAAATTTATTATGGGGAGAGTTAATTGGGTGGCTCACCATAATATTGGGGTTCAGAAAATAATGAGAGACCTCTTAGTCCAAAGTTTCCTCCCTTCTAAACTTCCTTTTTCAGTTATTTCTCCCAGGCTAATAAGAAAGGAGATTAACAGCATCTTTTCCACAAACAAACCAAGTTTTATTAATGGGAAAAAAAATTTACAACAATGGTGAAGTTAATAAAGCCAGGGACAAGGAAATAGGGGAAGAGAAAAACAGATAAGCTCCCTGGCTCTAGCAAAGACTGACTCAAACCCCAAACTTGCTTCCAGTTCAGCTAGCTCAAAGAGCTGGCCTTGCTTCTAATAACTCACCACCTGGGGTCTGTAGTTTCAATGGGAGTCAGCTGTGCAGTCCCTCTCGGGTATGCTCCCAAAGCTCACCAAAGGGAAAGAGAGCTTCTCCAAGCTAGCGTTCTCCTTACTACTTCTCTCTCTCCCTCCTCCAAAGGGGAGGTCCTTCAAGCTGGTTGGCCAAGAGTTGTCCCCTGCTGACATCAGTAGTACACCAACACATCACTCAGGGCCAGCCAGGTGTGGCTACAATCTAATCATCCCCAAGTAGGTAGTCAGTTTCTCATTCTCACCCAATTCAAACAATACTAAGTCAATCAGGTGGGGCCCCTGGGCGTCTGCTAAATTCCATTATTTTATCACAAATCTAAGTAAAGTGCTTTGCAAACACTAAAGTCCAATATAAATATTAGCAATAATAACAATAATGATAATTATTATTATTATTACATGTATATAATTAGAAATTAGTACTAGGGGTACTGCTCATTTTTTTTTTTTTAATGAGGAGGTATACAAGAAAATTTGTAAGCTCTTCTGTTAGAGACATTATGACTCACATATTGTGTTGGGAAAGTAAAGAGACAAGGGAAACTTCAACCACAATCCAAATCATCAGCTGTTTTGCATATCTCAGCCTGAGCAACATTTTACTGGCCAGTGTTAAAAGATGCTACCCTTCTTCCTGCCAAAACAAAAATTTTTCCATTCCCAAGTGATTCTCGTTCCACCCGTCTTCCCAGGAGACTCCTTTATCATCTGCCCTCTCTCTTTTATCTTCAATCTTTCCCTGACTACTCACTGCTTCCCTATTCCCTCCAAATATGCCCATGTCTCTTCCTCCTAAAAAACAAAACAACTCACCTGATTCATCCATCCCCACTAGCTATCAGCCCATATCTTTCCTCCTTTTTGTGGCTAAACTCCTTCAGAGTCTATCTATAATGATGCTTCCACCTCCTTTCCTCTCACTCTTCTAAACTCTCTACTGTCTGGATTCTGACCTCATGATTTTCTTGAAACTGCTCTCAACAGTTAGGAATTATCTCCTAATTGCCAAATCTAATCATTGACTTTTCTCATTCCTTTTTCTTCCTGACCTCTCTAAAACGGCTAACACTCACTCACCTTCTTCAACTTGAAACTCTTTCCCCTTTAGGTTTCCATGACACTTGCTGTTCTTTCCTAGTTCTCTTACTATTCTAACCACCCTTTCCCAGACTCCTTTGCTGGATCTTCATCCCGGTCACACTCTAATTGTGGATGTACCTCAAGGCTCTATCTTGGTCCTCTTCTCTTCTCCTTCTGTACTATTTCTGTTGGTGATTTTATCTGCTCCCATGAATTCGATTTCTTCTATGCTGATGATTTTTAAATCTACTTATCAAGCCTTAAACTCTCTGCTAACCTTCAGACTCTCATTTCCAACTGCCTGTTGAGCATGTGTAATAGACATCTTAAACTTAACAAGTTCCTAACAAGTTCCCTATTCCTAACTTCCCTAATACTATGGTGCGTGACCTGGCTTTAAGTGCTTCATAGCATCTACTTCAGCCAGCTTCATCACTATTGGAACAAATTGCTTTTAATCTACTCATTCTGTCTGGAGTCTTCACATGCCTGAGGCAAACATCCCCCTACTGACAAGTGGGTTCAAGGCCTGTTAGTTACCCTCAAGCCCATCTGCCTAAATGGTTTTTACCAGGGTGTGGCTGCTGCTGCTTGGAGCCACAGATGAAAACTAAGCACCCAATGTACAGCAAAGATAGACAAGCAGATCTGAAAAGAAGTCAGCAAGCCCTCACGCCAGAGGTGCTAGTTCTTTCTGAACATTCCATATTACCCTGGCTCAAAAACTAGGTGTTCTCCTCAACTCTGAACTCTTATTCTGCGTAACCAATCTCTTGACAAGTTCTGTTCTTTGTTATCTTCATGATATTTATCTCCTATGTGCTCCTCCTCTTCTCTAACACTGCCACCAGCCTGGTGCAAAACCTCATTATCTCATACCTGGACTATTCCAATAGTCTGCTAGTTCTAGTCACAAGTCTCTCCTCGTTCCACTCCACCCTCAAACTGATCTTCCTGTCATGGGAGGATTATGGGCCCTGGTCACCCCAACAATTCTCTGGGGGGTTCAAGGAACCTTTTCCTTGAAACCTCAGGGGTTTTCCCTTGAAATCAAGTAGGCCTCTCCTTGAACACAATCAAGGACACACACACTCACCTAATGGAGATAAGCGGCACAGATTGAACTGAGCATGCTCCAGGATCATCACCCCACATTCCAGTCCTCCTAAGCATCTGGATGAGGTAATCCAGGAGAAGACCACCTGGAACCGCCCATCAGCAGACTGCTTAGACCCATCAGGACTAAGTTGACACCCACCACCAGATCTCTCACGAGGGATTCTTCCTACCACAGCGCAATGCGGGAAGACCACCAGCCCCTCACCCAATAAGAGACTCTTACCCACCCCCATCTAAACCCTATAAAATGGCACCCCACAAGTCAGTTGGGGGGGAAAGCGTTTTGTTCTGGCAAAACCTTCCTCCCAGCTGGTTTCTCTTGTACCCCAATAAACCTGTTCTCTTATTCCTGATTAGGTCTTGTGCGAGAGTGTAATTCTTTACAGAGGAATCCTAAGGACCCACGTGCTTTCTCCTATCGGTTTCCCCATATCATTCCTAAAGTGTAAGTCTGATCGTGTCACCACTTTAAACAATTAACTCCAAAGACCCTCCAGAATCAAATGTAAAACCCTCTTTTTGATCTTTAAAGATCTTTGCAACCTGACCCCTTCCTTACTATGTGCTCAGCACTGGGGATACAAGAAAGGCAAAAGACAGTCCCTGCCCTCAAGGAGGTCACAATATAAAAGAGGGAGGACAATATGCAAGCAGCTACTTACGAGCAGAATTTATACAAGGTACATTAGAGATCATCTCAGAGGAAAGGCATTCATATTAACAAGAACTTCAATTCAGTTTTCAGTCATGTCCAACTCTCTGTGATCCCATTTGTGGTTTTCTTGGCAAAGATACTGGAGTGGTTTGCCATTTCCTTTTCCAGCTCATTTTAGAGAAGAGGAAATTGAGGCAAACAGGGTTGACATTTATGCTGGATGTCAAAAGCTGTCTAAGCATGTATTTATAGTCTTTGAATGCGGAAGGAATACTGGAGATCTGGAAGGTAGATGCCCTGGGTGACTCAGTAAGTGTCTGAGGCTGGATTTTTTTGTTTTGCTTTGTTTTGTTTTGTTTTGTTTTGTTTATGCGGGGCAATGGGGGTTAAGTGACTTGCCCAGGGTCACACAGCTAGTAAGTGTCAAGTGTCTGAGGCCATATTTGAACTCAGGTCCTCCTGAATCCAGGGCCAATGCTTTATCTACTGCGCCACCTAGCTGCCCTGAGGCTGGATTTGAACTCATGAAAATGAATGTTCCTAGTTCCAAGTCCAATGCTCTATCCACTGCACTACCTAGCTGTCCCTTAAAGGGGATTTACTTAGACAAAATTATGATTCAGTTCATTTTTAAAAATTTAAATAATTACCTTACAGTCAGAGACCCATATTCAGTTTTCACCATCACTATCTAGCTTACTAGCTATGTTATAGTAGGGATTGCTTTAAAGAATGCTTTGAGTTCTATGAATGTTGAAGATCCTCACAAGTATGGATGTTTTTGGGATTCTAGGTAACAACTTCTCTAAACCTCAGTTTCCTCCCTCATCTGCAACTTCAGGATAGTAATCCTTTCATTGACTATTTCACTGATGACGCTTAATTGTTTTGTAGAAAATAGGTTGTAAACCTCAAAGTACCATAGAGAAATGAGTTGTTTGTTTATATTTAGTTCTCTTTTCTTCAGTGGGAACGCCCTGTCCTTACCTAGAAATTCAGCCTGGAGCACATGAAATATAATGAGTCGCATTCTATCATTATACCTTTTTACCACCCAATATATGTGGTTTGCAGAGTTCTAAGCACTATGCCAAGTAGGTTAAACTGATATGATCCCTGTGCTCTAGATACTCAGAAGCTAAGACAACATTGATGTAGCCATTTAATGGATGCACGCAAAGCTAAAATGCCTGTTATCTTTATATGCCAGCCAAGAAAGGAGAAGATCTATTGTGCAAAGCAGGAGTTTGACATTAAGTAAGGTTTATTCCTAACTCATCCAGTTAAGATTTTCAGGACACATTTCAGGCTTGTACTGTAGCAATCACAAGAAGTGGGGCAAACAATATCAATGACAGGATGAATGACTGGCAGAGGAAATAGGTTCATGTTTAATGAAATCAAGGTATAGCTGGTGGATGGTCTGCTTGCTATATTAGTACTCAGATGATGTCAAGATATTGAATGTTGGGTGGACCCTTTGTGGAAGGTTCACAGGAAAATAGGGGTAAGAGTCACATGGGATTAGCAAGGGTGGATGAATCCCACCTCCACTGTGAGAGGTAATGCCTACATGGATTAAGCCACAAATCTATTGGAATATTAAATCCTTGTGGCTTAAAAAGAATTAGGTTAGCCATAACTACGGGAAAAGTTTCTTTACTTGGAGACTTCTATTGCCTTTTTTTTTTTTTTTAGTGAGGCAATGGGGGTTAAGTGACTTGCCCAGGGTCACACAGCTAGTGTTAAGTGTCTGAGGCCGAATTTGAACTCAGGTCCTCCTGACTCCAGGGCCGGTGCTCTATCCACTACTCCATCTAGCTGCCCCACCTATTGACTTTTAATCTTACTAATGGCTACAGTGACCACTGTGCTAGACTATTGAGACTTACTTGTCAAATATCAACTACTGCATTCTTTTATGATGGATTTTTTCCAATTGCATAAGCAATATTATTCATGCTGAATGTCAAAAGCTGTCTAAGGGGGGCAGCTAGGTGGCACAGTGGATAAAGCACCGACCCTGGATTCAGGAGGACCTGAGTTCAAATCCAGTCTCAGACAAATGACACTTAATAGCTGTGTGACTTTGGGCAAGTCACTTAACCCTCATTGCCCCACAAAAAACCAAACAAACAAAAGCTGTCTAAGCATGTATTTATAGTCTTTGAATGCAGAAGAAATACAGGAGATATGAAAGGTCATCCTAGTGGTCATCATTTTTTCTCTGATAGATGGACCAAGAATTTGATTGCTTGAAGTGCTCTTTCCAACGAAGCAAATTAAAGTCCCATATGCACCTCCTCTTCCTCCATGATTATCATGCATGTTTTCTCTTAAATTCTCATTATTCTCATTAAATTCTAAAATCTCTGGAACTTGCCATTAGCCTTGTTGCTGAACCCTCCTGTATGTGTTGTCTGCCCTAATTAGAATGTGGGTCCCTTGAGAGTAGGAAAAAACTCTCATTTTTCTATATGTATCCCTAGAGTTCAACACATTACTTGACACACAGCAAGAATGTACTAAATGCTTTTTCACTCATTCATTCATCTTTCCATCCTTACTTTCATTTATATTTGGCTTTTCTTGTACAAGTTAGCATGAAAATTATGCTACAACTTGCTTCATTACCTATGAGTCTTTCATTTGCTTTCTGGGTTATTTATAATTTTATTTCTTTTGAAGTTGTCATGTTCCAAAATTCATAATCATATAGCATCAATAGGATGATATTAATGCTAAAGAGTTCTGGTTGGTAATCAGCGATTACAAAAAACATTGTGGAATTTCCTAAGTGTCACTCATTGTGTGCTTCTCTTATAATTCAATTCAGGATTTGATTCATTATCAATATTCAGGACCTGTTTAAGATATCAATATTAATCAATAAATTGATCAGTTTTCTGTTGAGTTGCATGTCATACTCGAAAAAAATCATTTTCATCCAATTTGTTTTTTCTGTATAGATAGTAAGCTCAATCTTTTTCATTGCTATGAAATTCACTACCAATACTTTTGTAGAAGGAGTTTTTTTTCTTTCTCAATGGTAGTGGGCGGTGAGTGGTAACAGAAAAGAAAGTAGGAGAATTTCTGTTGCTCGAAAAAAATTTAAAAATGCCTTATAGAGTTGGTTAAACACAATTATTGTAGTTTCATCTTTGAGTATTATATAGTTTTACAAAAGGCATATTTATGTCAAAGATATAGCAAGAAAGAAACAAGAAACATTTCTCTCAGTATTTTAAGGGCATACTCTTCTCTACCCCCTGGTCCCTATTGGAGTAGGTTCATAACTGATCTCAATTCCTGTAGAGCCACCAACTAAACAAAGGTCCTTGTTTCTGTTTCTGCTCAGTGAGGGACCAGAAGGCCATCCCAAAGACTCCTTGTTCCTTGGGGAATGTAAACTGGGATGGCAGAAACATCTAGCCTACAGTGACTCCTGGATTCCTGTGACTCACTCTCCTGACGTTTTGAAACTCCCAAGATCAAAGGCCTAGCTCCTTCACTGGACAACAAGAGCAAAGTGATCACTAAAATCATCGAGAAGCAAATGAAACAAGTAGCCAAATCTAACACTCCAAAGTGAATCAGAGAGTCTCTTCTTTGTCACATGGTTAGCCAACCAGAACCAATCTCTCCAAGGCACTTTCCTTCTCAAGTCTCACAGAAGCCATCTGTTCAGCATTCTCCACATCAGAGGTTGTATCATCTGAGCAAGAAAATGAGTTTTGTGTATGCACCAGATCTCCATCATACTCTTAATCCTGCTCTCTACTGAACGGTCTTTTCTCAATCTTTTTCTACCTTTGCTTAATGTCTCTATGATGTCTGATGATTAGGTTTTCACAACCATGATAAAGCCATGCCCTTAGGGTGCAGGAATGGCTCAGAAAAGGCTGTCTCAAGGATACCACATCCACTTATTGTGAGTATATCTTTTTATGTCAGCCCTTCTCCTAACAGCAGACAGCTGAGCATAGACAGCTCAGGGATAAACACCACAACCCCCAAACAATATCTGCAAATGGAGGAAGTTCACTGGAATGCATGAACATACATGAGGAATATAACACAAGAGCCTCATACCACTGCATTTATGCTGCTTAACCAAGACATCATATTACTGCATCCATACTGACTGATTGTGATGTCATACCACTGCATCTATGATACCTATGATGTCATACCTCTGAATCCATGATACCTAACCATGATATCACAGTTCTGCATTCATGATACCTAACCATGATTGTCATACCTCTACATCCATGATACCTAGCCATCATGTCATACCACTGCACCCATGATACCTAACCATGATGTCATACCTCTACATCCATAATAACTATGATGCCATACCTCTGCATCCATGATAACTATGTTAATTATGCTTGTCTGATTCCTTCCTCCCTCTATCCTCATTCATAATGTCTGCAAACCAATTGCATATAATTGTTAGCTTTGTCCAAGGTATACCAGTGACATTCATTTTGATAAAATAGACTGTCTTCAGCTTGGTATTTAATACCCTTCACAATCCAAGTCCCACCTGTTTTCTTGGGCTTATTGCTTATTACTCCCATTCACTCCTTTGTTTTGTGTGACAGCCAAATTGGCCTCCTTGCTGTCACCTGACCATGGCACTCCATCTCCCACCTCGACGGATTCATATAAGCCATCCTCTGCCTCTGGGATTCACTCCTTCCTCACTTGGAATCCCAGACTTCCATTAAGCTTCAGTTCATATGTCATTTCTCGCATGAAGCTTTTCAGATCCCTTGAGTTAGAAGTGAATTCTCCATCTTCCTTAAATTAGCTTGCATGAATTTATCTGTTTTCATGTTGGGTTCTCCCTTCTTCCCCAGTAGAATGTAAACTCCTGTAGGGCAGGGACTGTTTTCTTTGAAGTTTTCCTTTTCTCTTGAATCCTTAGAATAAGACCTTGCACCACGTACATACCTAATAAAATATGTGCTGGCTTAGATTGCTTTCCTTAAATGTTCTGCCTATAGCAGCTTTCTTTGGAAGGGCTATCACAATCATTAGGTTTCACCTCATCCCAAGAGGTGAGATGCAGGAAAAGGTTCTCAGGACAATTTCTAGCATGTGCTAGTTCCACCTACGTTCTCTTTCACTGGGACCCACACCCTACCATGCTGCATTCCCCCTATCCTTGTGACATTGACTTTTCTTCATTGTTCGACAAAATTAGCCATTCCTCCTCCTTTTTATTCTCTCTGCCTCCAGCTTCTGGAATGACATTCTCATCAAATTCTCTGTCTGAGTTAGAGTAAATCCTCCACAATCTATACTACCCTGGGTTTACCTTACAGGGCTTAGAATTGAATCACAGAAATCAATGAAATGGTAGTTCTGGAAAGCATTGTAGATTATCTAGTCTGGTCACCTCATTCTATAGGAGAGGAAATGAAGACCAAGAGTTCAGAAAGTGACTTGCCCAAGGTCACCTGCCTAGTTAGTAAAAGAATCAGGATTCAAACCCAGGATTTCTAAAGCTGAATCCAGAGCGCTTTCCAATACACAAACACACCAAACTAGAGAGTAGTCCTCACTGCTCCTCAAACAAATCCAGACTTTGTCCACTGTGGGCTCCATGCCTGGAATGCTCGCTGTAAACTCCAGCTGCCTTACCACTTAAAATCCTTCAAAGTCCTGTTTAAATGTCAACTCCTGTATGAAGGCTTCCCCAATCCCACCCCATAACCCTCATTTCTGAACTCTCAGAGCACTTTGCTTTGACTTCTCTTACATACTTATGATATTCTAATGCACAACTTACAGGATCATGGATTTGGGGGCTAAAAGAGACATGGGGTGGGCTGATAAATATTTAACAACTGGCTCTCCAGGGTAAAAATAAGCCTAGCATACTTTTAAATTTAATCTGCATTATTAACATTTTATCCAGCACTTTCTTAGGTCTATGCAATCAACAACAACAAAAATCAAAGCCCAGTTTGTAGCCTTTGCTGATTTCCCAGGTGTAAATGTTCACACTGAAAATTTAACCACTGGCAAGAGTGGGTAGGAGCTAGCATCAGAACATCACTGGAAGTTTCCAAATAAAAAGATTGAGACCCTCAGAATATAAGTGACTTTTCCAAGGTCACGCACAAGTAATAAGTGGCATAGACAAGATTTGAACCCAGGTCTTCTGACCCCAAAGTCAGTGCTTATTCCATTATATTGTATGGTATTTCATCTACAGAGTCATAAGCCCTTTCCAAGGAAGACCTGTGCTTTCTTCCTTAAATGCCTGGCAGCAGAGATGGTGCATCCTAATAGATATAGTGCAGGATATAGAGTCAAAAAGACCCATATTCCAATCTTGCTTTAAACACATAATAGCTGTGTGACCCAAGGCAAGTCATTTCATCTCTGTTTCTCAATTCTGTCATCTATAAATTGAAGATATTCAATTACAGTAGCACCTAGGTTGCAGGGCTGAGGTGATATTCAGGGAGCTCTTTTTCCAACTTTATCTCCCCATACAATTGTTAGCTATTATTATTATCCTCTCAGAGAGGCACTGTACAATACATCTTTGCACAATGGAATGGAAGGATGTTTGCCATTTTGTGGCTCAGCACTATTTGGTAGGTCTGAGTTGTCTCTGAATGTTTCAGGTCTGAACAGTCTTATCTGTTGAGATTCTGTTTCCCTCCCCGACCTACTTCATAAATCCAAATAAATATGTTACTAGGCTCAATGTCATGCCTTTACAAGGCAGAATCTGCACTTCTGTGTGTTTTTTAAAAAAGGTCATTAAAGTGGTTTTCTTCGCTTTAGTCTATGTCTTCCCCATTTCCCTCTACTTCTTTGAGACCTGCTTTCTCTACAATTAAAACCTCTCAGTAGGTCACTACCATATGTATACCATTGAAGGATGATTCCTAGCAGACTCTAGTTTCCAGGCCTGACTGCCCTGCCTGCCAATTTTATTTTTTCTACAGAGGATAATTCCAGTTTGGATTAGTCTTTACCACCTATTTTTGACTCTTTATCTCTGTCCATGGTGCCTAGACCTGGTAGGAGTGAGATTGTGACCCTGTATAAATGAGAATGATTTTGACTTTATAACTCAGAAAATATTCTACTCCATCCCATTACAAATCCATTAACAAACATTTACTAAAAGTCTCTTTATTTTGGTGGGATTGAGAGTCAAGTCTCACAGAGCTCAGGGTAGGAGGCATGATCAATCCCTCTGGCCTTCAAGGTATGTTCAAAAAAAACAAAAACAAAAACAAAAACAAAAAACCAAAACAGGGGCAGCTAGATGGAGCAGTGGATAAAGCGCTGGCCCTGGATTCAGGAGTACCTGAGTTCAAATCCGGCCTGAGACACTTGATACTTACTAGCTGTGCGACCCTGGGCAAGTCACTTAACCCCCATTGCCCCGCAAAGAAACAAAAACAAAAACAAAAACAAACAAAAAAAACCAAAGTATGTTCAGTGGTGAAAGTTGGGCTTCTCATGGGAAGCAATGTGGTATAGTGGAAAGAGTACTGAACTTGGAGTCAGAGACCCTTGGTTTGGATCTGTAAAGAATTAATTGTTATTTGAGATTTTTATGCAAACCTCAAATACCAATTAATTCTTTACAGATCATAGCTTTGTCACTGACTCACTGTACTGCCTAGGGAAGTAATTTAACCTCTCTGGGCCTCAGATTCCTCCTGGGTTCCTTCTGCCTCTACATTTATGATCCCAAGCACAGACATATCTCCACGCACACATTTATCTGTCTCTATTCTCCCTTTCTGGGGATTCCTTCAGAGAAATATGTTCCACACCCAGCTTGGCTTAGTAAAGTGAAATGTGCCAATCTTTGACCCAACAAGTTTATTTCTCCAGTGAGCACATCTCCTGGTCTGATGTAGGTAAAGGGTGGCAACATGATGAACAGGTGGAGGCAAATCTAATTGTCTATCTCTCTTCTTTTCCATGTGACTAGGAGGAAGAAGTATAATCCTTAGAGCCTATTGCATGCAATTCATGGTGTTGATGTCTCTTCTTTGCTCTTTGATTTCTGCTTTGGGTTTCTTCATGTTATAACTGGTGAGGAGACAAGTTGCATCATCTGTTCCCTACTCTTGGTTCTTTGCTTTAATGTCATTCAGACATTTCATTGATCGTAGTTGTGGAATGACCCCTTAATATATAACCTATTCCTACATGGCCATGATAAAACAAGATGCCTTGATAATTGAAGCCATCCATAGTGGAAAGGGATGCCTCTGGAGGTAATGGATATCTTCTACTAAAATCTGAATGACTACTTATTTGGTATATTACAGAGTATAGAGATGGCTAACATCAAGGATGATGTCTTTAAGAGACCCCAAAACATCTTGGCAAACTAGAACATTGGGACAAGACTATTAGGGTGAAATTGAATAAAGAGCAATCCAAAATCTTATACCTGGGTACAAAAAATAAATTGTACAAGTACAAGAAGGTAGATATAACTATATAGAAGTTTGACTAAAAATCTCTCATGATTTTCGTGAACTGTAAGGTGAATAGTATGATATGATATTCACAGAAATGCTAATGTAGTCTTATATTGCTTTAAGAGAAGTAGAATATACAGAACTAGGGAAGTAATAGTATTGCTTAACTCTGCCTTGGTAAGGCCTTTGTGGAATATTCTCTTGAGTTGTAGGCACCACATTTTAGGAAGACTATTGATAAACTGGAGAACATCAAGAGGTGGGTAATCAAGATGATAAAGGGCCTTGAGGTCACGGCCTATGAGAATTGACCAAAAGAACCAGGGATGTCTAGTCTGGAGAAAAGAAAACTTAGGGGAAAGGAATGGTAGCTGTCCCCAAGTATTTGAAGAGCTTCCATGTGGATACTTAACTGTCATTCTGGAGAGCTTGTGAACTGTAATGGCTGAGGAGAAACAAAATAAGGTGAAGTAAGACAGAGAATGAAGAAAATTTTTTTCTAACAAACTGTTTAAGCTCTTACCTTGTATGTGAACAATATGAAGAGAATTCTTGAGAAGTAATGGCAGATATCCTGAAACCTGAATGGTGGAACTATAATCCAGAAGTAAGAAGTCAAGAACATCAGCAATAGTTAGAGGTGATTGAATGTGATCTTCCTCATAGCTGAAATTTGTCTATTATTTATGTCTTTGCTTTATTGTTTGTGACACTGATAACTTTGATGTTTAATTTAAGCCTAGGGGACCATGGATTTTGAAATATATACAAATATATTTATATAAACATAATTATATAAATATGCACAGCTGCTTATAGGAAAAGACATTTCTCTAGTTCATTAAATGTTTAATAAACTGGGTGAGAGCTCAGAATGAATTAATTAATGAAACAGATGTTGCAATTTTTAATAATTAATAATAAAACCTACTCCTGGATTATCCTAGATTACCCTTAGAGCCTATTGCATGCAATTCATTCTGTGTTGATGTCTCTGTTCTTTGCTCTTTGATTTTTGCTTTGGGTTTCTTGATGTTATAACTGGTGAGGAGATAAGTTGCATCATCAGTTTCTTTCTCTGGATGGCTCCAATTATCAAGGCATCTCATTTTATCAGTCATGTAGGAATAAGTTATGTATCAAGGGATCATTCCACAACTATGACCAGTGAAATGTCTAAAGGACATTAAAACAAAGAACCATCATGTTGTTGTATGCCATCCTTTACCTACATCAGACCAGGAGATGTGCTCATTGGAGAAATAAACTTGTTGGGTCAAAGATTGGCACATCTCACTTTACTAAGCCAAGCTGGGTGTGGAACATATTTCTCTGAAGGAATCCCCAGAAAAGGAGAATAGAGACAGATAAATGTGTGCATGGAGATATGTCTGTGCTTGGGATCATAAATATAGAGGCAGAAGGAACCCAGGAGGAATCTGAGACCCAGAGAGGTTAAATTACTTCCCTAGGCAGTACAGTGAGTCAGTGACAAAGCTATGATCCAAACCAAGGGTCTCTGCCTCCAAGTTCAGGATTCTTTCCACTATACCACATTGCTTCCCACGAGAAGCCCAACTTTCACCACTGAACATACTTTGAAGGCCAGATGGATTGATCATGACTTCCACCATGGGCTGTAAGACTTGACTCTCAATCCCACCAAAATAAATAGAGTTTCAGTAAATGTTAGTTAATGTATTTCTCTTCTTCCTTCCTTCCTTCCTTCCTTCCTTCCTTCCTTCCTTCCTTCCTTCCTTCCTTCCTTCCTTCCTTCCTTCCTTCCTTCCTTCCTTCCTTCCTTCCTTCCTTCCTTCCTTCCTTCCTTCCTTCCTTCCTTCCTTCCTTCCTTCCTCCCTCCCTCCCTCCCTCCCTCCCTCCCTCCCTCTCTCTCTTTCTTTCTTTCTTTCTTTCTTTCTTTCTTTCTTTCTTTCTTTCTTTCTTTCTTTCTTTCTTTCTTTCTTTCTTTCTTTCTTTCTTTCTTTCTTTCTTTCTCTCTCTCTCTCTTTTTTGGTGGGACAATGAGGGTTAAGTGACTTGCCCAAGGTCACACAGCTAGCAGATGCCAAGTGTCGGAGGTCAGTTTGAACTCAGGTCCTCCTGAATCCAGGGTCAGAGCTTTATCCACTGCGCCACCTAGCGGCTCCTTTAGTTAATGGATTTGTAATGGAATAGAGTAGAATATTTTCTGAATTAGAAAGTCAAAATCATTCTCATTTATACAGGGTTACAATCTCACACTCACCTTTGTGCCGAGTGACCAGAGATGACACTAGCCACACACTTGGCAGCTGAAATAGAGGCTAAGGGATATCTGAATTTCCAGAGCTTAATTACTACAACTGTTTAAAAGCTTTGAGCGACAAAAGAAACACAATCAATTTTGTTATGTGAGAAATGGCACCATTTGCCTTCATTTCAGGGCTAGCATGTCTTTTTTTTTTTAAATAACTGCATTTTTCTAAAAGGGTAAAAGCTTCATTCATGTTTTCACCCACTGTTTATTCATTGCTTATTTTATAAGAACTGGAAATAGCATTTTTGGGGGGAGGGTAGCTTTTTGCTGACATGCAAAATGCCTTCAAATGAACTTTAAAATTATTCCATCAGGACGCATTTATTAAGCATGCGCCATGTGTCAGACATTGTTCCTTGAGGTTACAACAGCTAAAATAAAACATTATCTGTCCCAAGGATCTTATGTTCCTTAGGGGAAAACCACATCCCACATGCACACACACACGCCTACACAACATATATGCAGATGAATGAGGGCATTTCTGTTTTTTGTTTGTTTGTTTTTGCAGGGCAATGAGGGTTAAGTGACTTGCCCAGGGTCACACAGCTATTAAGTGTCAAGTGCCTGCGGCTGGATTTGAACTCAGGTCCTCCTGAATCCAGGGCTGGTGCTTTATCTACTGTGCCACCTAGTTGCCCCAATGAGGTCATTTCTTAGGGAGGCACTAGTAGCTGGGTGGGAGATTTGAGGGCTTTGGACTGAGATTTGAGTGTCACCCAGAGTTAGCCAATCTAATTTAAGATATTGTTAATTCTTTTGCTACATGTAAGGTGTCATGCTAAGCACCAGGCATGCAAACACAGAATGAAAAACCAACCCTGCCCTCAAGGAGTTTATATTCTACTGGAAGTATCCTAGCATGGAAATGGATACATATATCCACGGTTATTAAAGGAGGGAGAGCGCTTGGGGACCAAGAGGCCAGGGAAGTCTGAGCATAGAAGGGAGCTCTCGAGCTAAGCCTGGAAGGGAGCTCTTGGCATTCTCATGCCTAGCACAGGGTCTGCTGTGTAATAGGCATGTTTATTGTGCTGTTCCACACAAAGATTCCTGGTTGAGATACAGCCTTCTGAGGCTCCACCTGTCCTCATCTGGAGAGCATGAGAAGACCCCGGTAATCCAAGGCCTTATTGCAGAGGCTGCATCTGAGCTGGGCTCTGAAGGGAACTCAGGATTGGAAGAGGGAGGAGTGAGGAAGCATGCCAACCAAAAGGCACAGGGCTTGGGGCGGGGAGGCTAAATTCAAAGACCAACAAGGAGGGAAATTTGGACAAAATATAGAGCATGGAAACAGGATCAGTACACAAGAAAGGGTGGAGCTGAAGCCAGGCTGAGAGGGGCTTTCAACTGAGGAGTTTGTGTTTCATTGTAGGGGCAATAAGGAGCCATCAGGCGGCTAGGTGGCTCCAAAGGTCACAGAGTGCCAGGCCTGGAGTCAGGAAGACTCATCTTCCTAGGTTCAAATCCAGCCTCAGACACTTACTAGCTGGGAGACCCTGGACAAGTCACTCAACCCCACTGGTCTCAGTTTCCTCATCTGTAAAATGATCTGGAGACAGAAATGACAAACAACTCTAGTATCTCTGCTGAGAAAACCCCAAAGGGGTCACAAAGAGTTAGACATGTCTTGAAAGTGACTGAACAATAATAGGGAACTGTGGAAGTTTCTTGAACAGAGGGCTCTCATAGTCGAACTTGTACTTCATGAAAATCAAAATGGCAGAAGTGTGGGGTATGAATTGGAAAAGGGAAATTATGAAAGCTAGGAGTCCAATTGAGCGACTTTTGCAATGGTCTACGTGAGAGGGAATGAAGGTCTGAATGATGGTGGTGACTCTATGAGTGGAGAGAAAGTTATGGATTTCAGATTTGTTACAGGAAGGATGTGGAAGAGGAGACAAACAAGAAAGAGAAATGGTTAGGGGGTAGGAGGAGACACAGGTTTAGAGCCTATTAAACTAATTCTTGGGTAGCAGGGCACCTATGGGCAATAACCTCCATTGTGATTCTGGAACAATTATTTAATTTCTCCCCATTTGTAAAATGAGGGGTTTGAACTTCCAAGGAGTCATTTCTCCCCTTGATGCACTCTATAGAACCGGCCTTCTTCCTGTTCCTCCCACATAAAACTCCATCATGCCTTGGTATGAACTGCCCTTCATTCTTGGAATACACTTTCTCCTTCCCTCTGTCTCTTAGAATTCTTAGCTTCCTTCAAAGCAAATCTTAAATTCCCTTTTCTACATGGTTCCGTCCCCCCTTCTTTTAGCTGCTAATCTCTCTCCACACAATAACATTGAAGTTGTTTTCTAAGTATTTTATATAAACTTATGAAACTTGTATGCTTTGACTCATCTCCTAAATCCAAGTCACTTCTGTATATCTCCCCTCAGGGTTTTAGAATGACCCAAAAGCTTGGGTCAGTCTCTTCTCTAATACCATTGGCTTGAGTCTATGCCACCTGTACTCCTTACACTTACTAGGGGGTAAGGGACTATTACCCCCATGACATTTGACACATTAACATCAAGTCACTTTCACAAATGGATATACACTTTAAAGATATGGGCAAGAACAAAGCGTAAACTTTCTTTGTATTTTCCCCAATAACTCCAATGCATAATCTCCTCTATTCCATTCATCTCAGGAAGTGGTAGAGGAGGATTAGGTTCAAAATTTAGATGAGTTTTGACAGAGCATTAGTCCTACCAAATTCATGACCAAATGTGGTATGACTCCCAAAAGATTTCTTCTGATGGTCTGGCGTCTTGAAAGTCACACTTGAATGTTGTTCCTTGTTCCTTGGGGCATTGATGCTATACTGGCTACCAAAGGCTTCCCGGATACTGACTCCTGAGTCCCTGTGGCCTGTTCTCTTGTAGCTGAAGAGTTCATTCCCTCAAGCTAGAATGTAAACTAATAAATAAAAACGGCCAAGGACTAAGGTCTGTGTCTTGGGGCCATACAGCCTCAGAGCAGAAGCAAACCTCAAGTTCCATCCACGTGGTGTCTTACCAGATATTGTAAGAGGGAAAGTATCTAAACTCCCTCAGATTCAAACAAAGCCGAAAGGCATCTAAGGCTGATTCAGGCTTTTTCTGAAGAGGTCAATGGTTCCATCTGTGAAGCCAATTGAAAAAAGCTCCTCCCAGCCACATATCTAGCCAGCTGGAACAAACTGTACATGTCTATACATGTGGTTTCTCAGGTTCACTTTCCTTACTCACCATCACAATATGCCAGGAGGTAATTCCACAGTGTCCTTCACCTAGAGAGGTTGTAGCCATCTGGCAAGCTGATGGTATCTGAGCATGTGCCAGACCCCTTGTTATGCTTCTAGGATCTCTTTGGATAAGAATGTCACTTACATAGTCATTTATTAAGCACCTGCTCTTTGTCAGGCACTGTACTAAGTGATGGGGATACAAAGAAAGGTAAAAGGCAATTGCCTCTTTTAAGGAGCTCGCAGCCTAATGCAACATGCAAACAGTTATGTACAAACAGGATACATTGTAGATAATCAGCAGAGGGAAGGTGACAGCATTAAAAGGGATCAAGAAAAGCTTCTTGCAGAAGATGAGACATCAGCTAATATCTGAAGGAAGTCTAGGAAGCCAGGAGGTAGAGGTGAGGAGGAAAAATATGCCAGGCATGAGATAGCTGGTGAACAAGCTCAGTTGAAAGATGGAGCAACCTGAACAAGGAACATTAAGGATATCAGTGTCACTGGATCACGGAATAAGGTGGGAGAAAAGGGTATAAAATGTAAGAAGGCTGGAATGGCAGGAAGGGGCCAAGTCATAGAGGGCTTTAAAAGCCAGAAGGCTTTATATTTGATCCTGGAGGTAATAGGGAGTTATTAGAATTTTGAGTGCAGTTTCTCTCTGTCTCTCTGTATTTTCAGTGTCTAACATAGTGCTTGCTACATGATTGACATATCTATGAATGTTGTTTAGCAGAACAATTGTCCCAAAGATGATATTCTGAGATAGAGCCTTCTGAGGTGCCACACCACCAAGCCTACTTAACATTAGACAGAGTAGAATAGCATGGAGAAAACAGGCATCAAAAAATTGAAATCAACATATATGTATCATAAAACTACTATTATGTGAAAGATTATTGATGGGTAAATGTATGTTGGAACCTACTGGTGTGAAAAACAATAGGCATTAACATTTTTTTAAAATAGGGAAAATTTAGGTAAACTATGGCATTGCTTCATCTGCCTGTTTTTTTACACAATTGAAAAAGGAAATGAGGTTAGTCTTACATGACCTGGTCTTGTTGAACCATGCTGGTCCTTTGGGATCTCTATTTCCTTTTCTAAATATTCATTAACCACCCTTTTAATAATATATTCTAGAATTTTTGCCAGGAATCAAAGTCAAACTCCCCAGCCTGTACTTTGGAGACTCTGTTCTCTTCCCATTATTGAAAATAGAGGGGGCAACTAGGTGACGCAGTGGATAAAGCACTGGCCTTGGATTCAGGAGGACCTGAGTTCAAATCCGGCCTCAGACACTTGACACTTACTAGCTGTGTGACCTTGGGTAAGTCACTTAACCCCCATTGCCCTGCAAAAAAAAAAAAAAGAAAATAGAGATATTTGCCCTTCTCAAATCAACCACTCCATGATAAGTATTTCTTAAGTACTTACACCATACCAACAATTTTAACTGCTGGAGACACAGAGAAAGAAAAAGTAAAAACTGTCCTTGGTCCTTCTAATGGAGGAGATGACAGATCGTGTAGTGGATAGAGTGTTGGGCCCAGAGTTAGGAAGACCTGAGTTCAAATCCAGACCAAGATACATTCTAGTTGTGTGACCCTGGGCAAGTCACTTAACCTCTGTTTAGTTTGGCTTCCTCTCTTCTTCTTTTTTTTTTTAATCTTTTTTTTTTTTTGGTAGGGCAATGAGGGTTAAGTGACTTGCCCAGGGTCACACAGCTAGTAAGTGTCAAGTGTCTGAGGCTGGATTTGAACTCAGGTCCTCCTGAAACCAGGGCCAGTGCTTTATACACTGTACCACCTAGCTGCCCCAGCTTCCTCTCTTGTAAAGTGAGGATGATAATAACACCTAGTCCCAGGACTGTTGTGAGAATCAAATGAGATAATATTTGGAGAGAATAGGCTGGAGTGGGGAGAGACAAGGTTGGGAAACCAATTAGAAAACTATTTCAATATAATTCAGACAAGAGATAATGAGGACCTGAACTAGGGTGGGGCTGTGTGAGTGGTGTGAATGGAGAGAAAAGGAGAGGAAGTATGTGAGATGTGGAAAAAGAAACAGCAAGATCTGACAACTGATTTGATGCGTTGAATGGAGGTGGAATGAAGAATCTGGGATGACACTGAGGCTATGGACTAGAATGATTGGAAGGGTGATGATACTCTTGATGGCAATAAGGAAGTTTGGAAGAGATCTGGGTATTGGGGAGAGATGATGAGTTCTGTTTTGGATATATTGAATTTGAAATGCACATGGTACATCCTTTTAAAATGTTGAGTTCATGATGTGGGAATGGATCTCAAGGAGAGACATTAGGACTGGAAATATAGATGTGAATCATCTACACAGAAGCAATAATTGAAGCTATGGGAACTAATGAGATCACCATTGTAGAGAGAAAAGAGAGACCCAGAATAGAAGCCTTCACAGTTCATGGGAAAAAATTGAATGAAGAACCAACAAAGGAGATTGGATAGAGTTAGGCAAGTAGGGGGAACACAAAAAATAGAACAGAATAGTGTCACGAAAACCCAGAGAGACTCCAGGAGGAGAGTGAGATCAATCTAGTCAATTTCTGCTGAAAGGTCAAGAAGTATTATGAGATGTTAAGAGATAACTAGAAGTTTTGGAGAAAGCAGTTTCAGTTAAATGAAAAGGCTGGAATCCATAGTGCAGATTATTTAGAACTGGTTCACCAATAGGTTGAGAGTAAGGGAGGAAAGCATAGGAAGAAAAGGGTGGATGGCTTGGAAAAGGACCAACATTTGGAGGGTTTGAAGGTCACAATGAGGATGAAGAATAGGCTGAGGAAGGCATTGGAAGAGATAGAATAATTAAAAGATTATGATTGGACAAAGGAACTTTTGAGTTCTTTAACATAGATACAGAACACTTGTAGGTGATGACAAACTCAAGAGTATGACCATCTTGGAATTTAACTAAGATGGAGTTGGAGGAGCAGGTCATAGAAGTTGAGGGGATTGAGCACCTGGGAAGTTAGGATATTTGAGAGACCATGAACATGTTCCTGTCACACCTTTTCTATCTTTCAAATATCAATAACAGTGACCCAATAATCACTTGTGACAATTCTTTAAGTATATTAAGATGTATTTTATCTGTGCTTAGTGGTTTGAAAGGCAGTATGGTACAGTGGAAAGAACCATAAATTTGGAAGACACCAGTTCCAATAACAGTTCTGCAACTCCTGATCTGTACATTGTGGCCTTTGGTATATCAACTAACCCTTCTGAGCCTCAGTTTCCTCATCTGTAAGATGAAGGGATTGGGCTAAATAACCTCTAAGATCTCTTCCAGCTCAAACTCTAGGATACCATGACTTGCTTTCATCAAGGTTGGCTATGTGGTTCTCTTGTTCTCTTCCTTTATTTTAGATTCAACTTTCTATTAGCCATTTTGTATTGTCCTCTTTACTCCAAAGATCATTCTCTGTCAGCAAAAACAGTACAAGCTAACCTTTAGAGCTATCATCAGTTTACTCTGAGCTTTATCGCTCCTGACACTAGCCTTTCTATGCTTTTGTATTTATCCTTTGTTATCTGTCCTTGCTTCCATCTTCTATACATGTCTTTTGAAAATCAAAGTTGGCTAATGAGCTCCCTAGACATCCACGCAGATCTCTTTAGGCATCTCATCCTCTTCCTCTTTATTGGAACTGTTTCTCTTTGTTTTCATAATTTCATTCTAGAGACTGTCCCATAATTCTTAGGCTGAATTTCCCCAGATAATATTAGGTCATGACACCCTACCTATCTTGCTCCAGCACCTTTTGAAGTCTATAGCATGTCAGAAAAACCAAGGGAGGAAAGAGTTGCTTCTTATTTTGCATATATGTATCTCTTTTTAAAAAATCATTATTTTTAAACTTTCAAGCTTTCATATTTTTCTCCTTCCCACCTACCTCAACCTACTGAAAAGGAAGGAAGGAAGGAAAAAAGAAGGAAGGAAGGAAAGGAGGAAATAGAGAACTTCTGTATTATATAAACACAGTTAAGCAAAACATTTCTACACTAGTAGCATCCAAAAGTACATTTCTTATTTTATATATTATTTCATCATTTCTTCATCATGAGGTGCGCAGAATTCTTTATCAGTCCTCTGGAATCATGGGTGATTATTTAATTGATCAAAGTTTTTAACTCTTTCAAAATTGTTCCTTTTAATATTTGTCAAAGTATAAATTATTCTTCTTACATCTCACTTACTTCACTTTGCATCAGTTCATAAAATTCTTTCCCTGTTTCTTTGAAGCCATCTTTCCCCACATTTCTTATAGCATAATAAAATTCCAGTACATTTATATACCACAATTTGTTCAGCTATCTATAAATTGGTAGGCATACCCTTAGTTTCCAAGGTTGTGGGAGGTTTTCCTTGTCATGACAAAAAGAGCTGTTACAAATAATTTTATTTATATGCTGGGATACGTATACAGGTATATATAGAACCTTCTTCTCTTTGATCTTTCAGAGATCTAAGCCCAGCAGTGCTATCAGTGGTTCAGAGGGCACAAACTATTTAGTAATGTTTTATTCATTATTTCAAATCACTTTCCAGAACTATTATACTCATTAATAGATCTATTAGCATTGCATCAATGATACTGTTTTTTTCCACAGGCACTCTAGCATTTGTCATTATTTTTTGCGGGGGTCATTTTTGCCAATCTGTGGAGTGTAAGGTGGAGATTCAGAATTGTATTGATTTTTATTTCTCTAATTATCAGTAATTTGGAGTATGTTAAGCTCCCTGAATTTCAGTTTCCTTATTCATAAAAAGCAAAGATTAGACTTGGTGACTTCTGAGGTCTTGTCTGGCTCGAGATCCATAATCCATTTGAGCATCTCTTCATTCTAGGTATTGTTTCTAGTTACTTGTTCAAATGTTCTTTAAAAATTGTAATTCCTTCCTGACTGAAGAGCGAATGAACAAAATGAATGAATGTGTGGTGATTTTTTTTAAGTGAGGCAATTGGGGTTAAGTGACTTGCCCAGGGTCACACAACTAGTAAGTGTTAAGTGTCTGAGGCCGGATTTGAACTCAAGTACTCCTAACTCCAGGGCCAGTGCTCTATCCACTGCACCACTTAGCTGACCCTAAAAATGAAAGAATGTGAGTGAACAAATGTTGTTTATCTTTCATTTTCTTTTCTTTTTCTTTTTTTTTTTGGTGAGGCAATTGGGATTAAGTGACTTGCCAAGGGTCACACAGCTAGTTAAGTGTCAAGTGTCAAAGGCCATATTCGAACTAAGGCCTCCTGACTCCAGGGCCAGTGCTCTGTCCACTAAACCACCTAGCTGTCCCTGTCCTTCATTTTCTTTTTTTGTTGTTTTTTTTGGGTTTTTTTGCAGGGCGATGAGGATTAAGTGACTTGCTCAGGGTCACACAACTAGTGTCAAGTGTCTGAGGCTGGATTTGAACTCAGGTCCTCCTGAATCCAGGGCCGGTGCTTTATCCACTACACCACCTAGCTATTCCTGTCCTACATTTTCAAAGAGGACCAATGACATCATAGGTGATGTCTTGACTTAAACATGAATTGGATTCAAGTGAATCAGTCTCACTCTCTCTTCCAGAGTCATCAAAGTCCAGTGTCAGGACAAAAGTCAATATGACTGGCAATGGCCCAGGTTGTAATGGAAGACCTTGGCATCTTCGATGCTGGATTAAGCTCTAAGTGCTCCATAGCATCTGCTTCAGCCACCTTCTTGGCCACTGGAACAAACTGTTCTCATCTGCCCATTATGCCGGGGTATCTTCACATGCTTGGGTAAGACATCCCTCTAATTCACCGATGGATTTGATGCCTGTTGGTTACCCTCAACCTTGTTTAGCCTATCTGCCAAGATGGTTTTACCAGAGTGTGACTGCTGCTTCTGAGAGCCACAGGTGGGAGGCGAGTGCTGTACACCAAAGGTAGATGAGCAGCTCCGAAGAGCTTGGCAAGTCTTTACACCAGAGGTGCTAGTCCTTCCTGAATACCCCATACACCCCAAGTGAGCTAATGATTGATTGAGTGAATGAAGGAATAAATGAATGCGTTTAGCTACTAATCAACAGGTGTCCCGAATGACATTCCATGGGAGAACAATCCAATCCTGGTGCCACTGAATTATATTCAGATGTGTTAGCAAATCTCTGCCTTGGGCGTGCTGCCAAATATTTTCGGACTTTTCCTCCTGACTGCTTTCACCTTGCCATGTTCTTGAGGCTGTTGGAGATTATTGGTTATACAATAACTGTTATTCCCAGCCTGCAGAGGGGCTCCAACATCTTTAGGCCTAACAAGGTTTTTACATGAAGGCAGTTTTTACTTGGTCACGAACGCATTTTAGCAATGGTAAGGATTCCCAGATATCTTGGGCTCTTGGGTTACAAAGAGCCTACATGCATGTCTCCTTCAAATATGGCCCCAGAGTGTCAGAGGTGGAAGGGCCCATGGAGGCCATGTATCTGAACAAGGAGCTCCTTTCTACAGCATGTGGAACAGGGGCTCATCTAGCTTTTTTTGTTTGTTTCTTTGTTTTTTGGCAAGGCAATTGGGGTTAAGTGACTTGCCCAGGGTCACACAGCTAGTAAGTGTTAAGTGTCTGAGGCCAGATTTGAACTCAAGTCCTCCTGACTCCAGGGCCAGTGCTCTATCCACTGCACCACCTAGCTGCCCCCCAGCTTTTTCTTAAATGCTTCAGGGGATGAGGAAGCGCTGATTCCAAGGCTGTAGGGCATTGATGGATAGAGACGGATACTTACTGTGATCACTATTCCACATGACATCCCTGACTTGGAGACAGATGGACCTGAGTTCAAATACTACCTCTGACAATATACTAGACTGAGGACTGTGTGCAAGTGACTTAAGCCCATGATGTAACAGGAAACTTTCTAAGACTGTAAATGACAGATGAGTTGACAATCTCCATAAGTGGTGGGAGTTTCCACATTGAGAATTTCTGTCACTGAATTAAATCACAGATCTAGAACCATGCTCCTTCCCCTGTCCCTGTCCTACCACTACTACAGTATCTATCTCATAGCATTGTGAACCTCAAATGAAATAAGGTACAAAACGTCACTGTAGTCTAGAAGCTGAGGTCCAGGTACTTTAAATGAAATGTCTAAGCTAGAAAATTGTGAGCCTGGAACCCCAAAACAGGTCTTCCAGGTTGTTCAGTGGTTAGAATGCCAGATCTAGAATTAGGAAGGCCTGAGTTAAAATCCAGTATCAGATGCTGACTAGCTGTGTGACCCTGGACAAGTCACTTAATCTGTTGGCCTCAGTCTCCTCACTTGTAAAATGTGGATGATAAATGATAAAATGGGGATAACACCTCATTTTTGTTGGGAGGATCATATGAGATAATATCTCTAAAGTATTTTGCAAACCTTACTATATAAATTTTTGCTATCATTATTCTGCATGCAAAGTCAGCCCTCTTTCTATTGTATCTGACTCCAAATGCTAATTTTTTTTTTTTTTTTGGTGAGGGAATTGGGGTTAAGTGACTTGCCTAGGGTCACACAGCTAGTAAGTGTAAAGTGTCTGAGGTCAGGTTTGAACTCAGGTCCTTCTGAATCCGAGGCTGGTGCTCTATCCACTGCGCCACCTAGCTGCCCCTCCAAATGCTAATTTGATGATCATGGAATCCATTTTCTCCTAACTACCAGGCTGGATTCATTTATTTGTTTGGTGATCTGTTCCCTACCACATTCATCAGTTTGTAAACAGTATCTGTATAGTTTTCCACGAGAGCCATTCGTTCATGGTAGACCACCCCCCACTGCACCCCCATCACCACCACCCTGGGTCTCTCAGGTTTCTCTTTCATGACCCTGAGCAATCTGGTATATATTCCTATCTTACTGTTCCTACACACATGTTCCACAAGGGGGCAGGGCACGACTAAAATGTCCTGATGGCTCTTGCCCAGTGAGTCTTAATGTATCCATCCTGTTACAGGAAGAGACTTTATTGTTATTTCATGAAGTGGGGCTGGGAGAAACAATGACCAAGGAAACCATGTAACTTCAGCAGAGCAGTTCAGTTATAATTCATTCCCAAATCTTAACGATATGCTGTATGGAACCAATTAAGTGGGATATTGAAGCTTACAAATGGAAACACACACCATCATTCTTCTTAAATAAATATGAACTATTTTGATTTTTAACTGACATAAAAATCTTAAAACCTGGCTCAAACATACCTTACTGTTAATCCTATGGATGGCAGTCATTCCTGAGCCATTTGTCAAAGACAGAATTCAAATTCATGACACCTGAGGAATTAGTAGGTTTGTCTGTACACCTCAGTGGGTCATTGGTGGAAGTAGTATGCTCACCAGTGATGTCAATCAAACCATCCGTGCCTGCCCATCTTGTACCACTCTAGTCCATAGTCTCTCATAAATTTGCCACAGAGGGTTCAACCAAATTGCTAAAGATTTTTCTTGAGTTCTCCTGTTGTTTCAAGAGCCTCGATGGAGTACGAGGCAACCCATCCCTCATTCTCACCAGGTCAGTGTCTCTTCTTTCTTTATTATCTACATCATTATAGACATCTTCTACCCTGTTCCTCCTGAGTAAATCCTTATTGATAATGTGCTGCAGCAGTCTGCCAGTGACTGCCAAGGGCCATTTCCAATGGGGTGTTTCATTTTCAGTTCTTCAGAGTGTACAATTCGAGAACTCACAGTCATGTCACAACTCTAGAATAATATTGGTATTAAAAGATGATCCTCTGTTTCAGGGAGAAGCTTTTGTCATCAGAAGAACCTTGAAATTTCCTAAAGGCGATCCATACACACATATATGTTTATACACATGCACAATATGTACCCTACTGTATATATATATATATATGCATATATATATATATATACGATGTAATACACACCTAAACATGATCAATCATTTGCATATAATAGCCTGCAATTGTCTAAACAATAGGCATCTTTTGGCCACATGGTTTTGCTATGTGGATAGTCAGACAATGCTCTTTAAAAGGAGGAGTGCTTAAGATGAATTCTGTGAACTTGTTTATTTTTTTTAAATTGTCAACTAGATTTTAATATAATTAGTTTCCTTTGTAATCTTATGTACTTTGTTTTATGTATTTAAAGATATTATTCTGATGAAAAATGTTCTAAATCATTATTAATTAGATAAATGCAAATTAAAACAACACTGAGATGTTAACTTACACCTATGAGATCGGCTAAATTAATAGAAGGGGAAAATGACAAATGTTGGAGGGCATATGGAAAAATTGGATCACTAATACACTGTTGGTGAACTGGTCCAACCATTTTGGAGAGCAAGATGGAATTATGTCCAAAGGGTCACAAAACTGTGAATACCCTTTGACCCAGCAATATCAATATTAGATCTGTTCTCAAGGTATTCAGGGAAAAAGGAAAATAACATATATGTTCTAAAATACATAGCAGCTTTCTTTGTGGTGGCAAAGAACTAGAAATTTGGGACAATGCCCATCATTTGGTTTTTTGTTTTGTTTTGTTTTTTTGGTTGGGGGCAATGAGGGTTGAGTGACTTGTCCAGGGTCACACAGCTAGTAAGTCTCAAGTGTCTGAGGCTGGACTTGAACTCAGGTTCTCCTGAGTCCAGGGCCAGTGCTTTATCCACTTTGACACCTAGCTGTCCCCAATGTCCATCATTTGGGGAATGGACTGAAGTCCATCCTTCAAATAGCAACCACAATCACCTTCCTAATGCACAAATCAGCGCAAAGTACTCCCCTATACGATAATTTCCTGCAATTCCCTATTGCTTATAGAATACAATACAAATTCCTAGCTCAGCATTTCTGGTATCCCACAGTATGGCTCCAACGTATCTTTCAAGTCTTATTTTCAATAACTTCTCTTCACGTATGTTCTAGATGAGCTGGATAACTAGAAGGTTCCTCAAACTCATCCTGCCCTCTCCTATGGGCCATCTTCTTGGAGAAAAGGTCCTGGAATTTAGCATGCTAGGGAGAGAAGTGTCAGCAGCATCAGCCTCTGGAGAAGAAACTCATGCCTGTGGCACCTAAGTGGAGATCTGAAGGGTCTGTGGCACCCAAGAGGAGAATTGATGGGTCTGTGGTACCCAAGAGGAGACCTGATGGGACTGAGCCATGATGTGAGAGACCAAAAGATTTGATTTTCCCCTCCACTGATATGATCTCCCTGGGAAACTCCAATCTGATGGGAAGGGGGGTGACTCTTGAAAAGTTCCAAGCTTGTTTTCTTTCCGATCTGAGCTCTTAGAGTAGACTAGAGGCCTGGGTGCAGTAGAGCCCTGAACATAAGACTCACCATAATGTGTGGACTGTACCTCTCCAGCACCCACAAGTTGTTTTCCCTTTCAAGGACAGACTAAGCCATAGGGTAATGTTCACAGTTGTGGGACTTTATATGGGGAAGGTAGGACTCACCAGAAAGGGAAGGAATTGAATCCATTGTTTATGAGTTATCTAAGTTATTTGTGAGTTTTCCTCATTTTGATGGGGTAAAATAGCAGGCCAAATTGCAATGGATCTGCCTTTAATACTTTTTTTTTTTTGGGTGGGGCAAGGAGGGTAAAGTAACTTGCCCAGAGTCACACAGCTAGTAAGTGTCAAATGTCTGAGATTGGATTTGAATTCAGGTCCTCCTGAATCTAGGGCCAGTGCTTTATCCACTATGCCACCTAGCTGCCCTCTGCCTTTAATACAGAGAAAAAGAGATTAGATTTTGGCAAGAAGCCTTTTCCCAATCCCCCTTAAGGCTAATGCCTTGCCTATATTGATCATCAATTTATTTTGTCTATAGCTTTATTTGAATATAGCTGTTTAAATATTGTTCCCCCTATTAGCCTGCAAGCTCCATGAGAGTAGGGATTTTTTTAGGGATTTTTTTTGCCTTTCTATGTATCCCTAGTAATTAGCATGGTGCCTGATACATAAAAGGGACCTAATAAATGTTGATTCAGCTTGACAACTTGTTAAGACTTGTGTCTATGCTGTTGACATTTGGCGAAAAAGTGTGCTCTGAATTTGGTATCCTGATGCAAAGCCCTAGTTCCTCCATCTTTGATATGACTAGTGAAACCGATCAGGTTGAATGTATGTCGTTCCATGAGGATTTCTATTTTATGTTACTCATTGCCAATACTTTGTGAGTTTGAATATCAACATCTAAGAGGTTTTATACAGTTTCTGTTTCTTATTTTTGTTTCCTCAGAATTACTGAGCCTATCCTTTGATAGTCTTCTTCCCATGTTTTATTTGCTACACCCTTTTGTATCTGGTTTGATCTATATGGGCAGTTCTTTCTCTTCCTTTCTTTTTTTAAACTAAAAATCCTCTTGTTCAGTCTCAATTTTTCAGACCTTTGTTTGATCCACCCCACCCATGACCACAAGTTCACCATCCCTTTATCCTGAGCTGTGGTCCCAAAATTAAAGTCTCATTTTCTGCCATCATCTTAACCAGATGGTCATTTCCCATGTACTATAATTGCACTCCTAATATATAATGATGGAAGAAGGGGCAAAGGATTGTCTTGGCAAAAAGGATCATATCTTGCAATTGAAAGCTAGGTCAGTAGAAGCTTTATTTTTGGAACGCTGAACACACATACACACACACCCACCCACCCACCCACACACACACACAGAGCCACAGGGAGACTTCTTTATGAAAGCAGTTCCCTCTGTAGGACTAGGAGCCTTGTATACCCTCAGAAAGAGTAGCTGGCTTCTATTAGCATTAGCCTTGCAGGTTGGCTAATTTGAATTTCACTCTGGATGCAGAACTTTATCAATGCTTACCAAAAACCAGGCTCTAGTAGCAACGACAAAAGTGGGCAGAGCTTAAGCGACCCAAGACTAAGGAAAACATGATTCCCTACTTTACAAGGAATGGAGGCCAATTTCTAAGATGGAGTCATTCATGACATGAAGGGAAGATATAGAGTCCTCTCTTCCTGTCCCCAGCAGACTTAGGATATTTGTGGATAATTTTTTTTAAAAAGAGGAAAAAATGGTAAAAGTACAATTTTGGGACATGTCAGAGCCATAAACAAATACAGGATGGAATTAGGTTCACAGAATAGTAAAAGATATATTCTAACTTCACCTATACCCCCAATTGACATGGTGTGTGTGTGTGTGTGTGTGTGTGTGTGTGTGTGTGTGAGAGAGAGAGAGAGAGAGAGAGAGAGAGAAGCAGTTTAAGGATGACCTGCACTAGAGGCTGGGTGGGTACTTGACTCATACTCAGACATTTTTCCCTTGTTCCATGCTAGGAGGAAAGTGAACCCAATGGCTACAGAAGCACTTACAAAGACATGTATAGTTTACACAATGACAATGAAATTATGGCCAGTTAGAAGATTTCACAGATTGGTTGATAGGAATAGACATGACACCATTTCAGGAAACTTCCGAACCACAATTGTCTCTGCCAACAAAAGTGGGGCTGGAGGAGGGAAGCCAAGTCCCAAATCGAAGGTGGAGAAGATCTCCCATTAACCTTGCATCTATTAGGCTGCCTATTAATTTCCAAGGTAAAAGGAATGGTAGCTCAGGCTAATTAGCATAAAACCCAAGAAGTCAGCTCAGGGAAGCATCCACCAAATGGAACGACAGTGAAAGCTGTTCAGGATGGCCTGTTTCCAAGTGCCCATTCAGAGGGGTGGCATCTTTCCTTTCTGTCATCTTTTATCTTTCCTGTCAATGTCCTAATGCAACTCCCAAGTAATCTCCTAAATTGTCTTGCCCTTCTGGTCCTTTCTTTTCTTTGTGTTTTAATGCCTTCGTTCACTGTCCAATGAACAAGCAAATGGTGAATTGTTCTTCCGGAGAAGGGAAGACAATTATATTTGAAGGCAAAATAGAGAAGAAAAGGACACCCTCAGTTGTGGAAATGCCATTCTATGATTCAGAATTCAGGTTGAACACAACATAGCCAGGCTATTATCATTCCATTGGGAGTTCAAAGAGTTTAGAGCTAGAAAGGACTTTAGAGAGCAGGAAAAAAAAACAAGACTGAGAAGTGAAATTATTTCCTCAAGGTAACACAGGTAGGAAGTGACTGAGAAAGGATTCAAATCCAGTGATCTCCACTAGGTTATGCTGACTTTTTAGTTCTTATGGAGAGGGATAGACAAGTCAGCTCCAGAGGTCTTGGTTGGTACTGGGCAATATGGCTTCATGTAGTGTATGCTTTGTACTGAATAGAACGTGTCATGTCATCAGAAGTGAACCAACCCTTCAATTAATCAACCAGTATTTTTAATGATTTCTATGTGCTTAACACTAGTTTATATGCTGTGGGGAAGTTAGAAGAAGTATACAACATGGTCCCTGGCCCTTTGAAGTTTTCAGTCTTGTTGGGGAAAGCAATAGGCATGAAATAACATGCAAAAAGTAGAAGCTGGCACATAATTCAGAGCTGGCTTTATGAAGTAGACAGAAAGCAATGACGAGATTGAGAGAAAAGAGAGCTGAGCAAAAGCTGGACTAGTCAAGGAATCAGAAGAGGGCTTTGTGCTGGGCTTTGAAGGATGCTCAGGATTTCATGAGGCAGGAGGGAAAAGCAAGTAGATGAAGAAAGAAGTGTGGCAAGTCTGAAAGAGGTGATGGAACCAACCCCTGGAGCATAGAGGGTTGGGGAATAATGGGAAATTAAGTTGGAAAGCTGAGGTGGGACCACATAGCTAATGGAGGAGGAGCTTAAAAGTTTTGTTGGGAGGCACAGAAATCAGAGAAGCTCAGAGCTCAAGAGGCCTTCCAAGGCCATCTCATTCCTGGCTAAGTATCACCCTAGAATGTACATTGAAGCTTTCTACTGAGAAAGATAGCCATGTCATATGGGAGCCCAATCGATTGCTAGGGTTTTTAAAAATAAAGTTACTTTTTAAAATTAACAAGCATTTATTTTCTTTACATTTCCCTCCTCCCCCACCAACTGAAAAAGAAAAAGAAGAAAGAAAAAACAAAACCCCCATAATAAAAATGCATAACCAAGCAAAACAAATTCCCATATTGGCCAGTTTGAAAATGTATTGTCATTCTACCTCTCTGAAACTGTCTCATTTCTTATGACACAGTAGTATTCAAATACATCATAAGCCATTCTTTTGGTCATTCCCCAATGAATGGGCACAGCTTTAGTTACTAGGACTATAACTGTAACTATAACTCGTGTGTGTGTGTGTGTGTGTGTGTATGTGTGTGTTTGTGTGTGTGTGTGTGCACATGTTATGCACGTGTTAACCCAATTGTTAGGAAGTTTTTCCTTATGTAAGGATGTGTCCCTTTCTGGAATTTGACAAATTTATATATTTATAAAGGGCATGTAACAGAGATGTAAGGGTATGTCCTATTCGGACTGCAGATAAACTTGCCCCCTGACAGACTACCTCTATACCTTTTCCCCACCCACTGATTTGCATGGACCAACTGGAAAGATTTAGAGTTTAAAAAGAAAAGTGGGGCATCCTGAACCTTAGGGCTGTTTGGGCAAATGACCATTACCTGATCATCATTTCCTCTATAGAGATGAAGATTTGGGAACTAGATAACACCATATGTTTGGGTGATGTCTCTCATTGAAGGGACCAAGCTCTTCCCCGGAAAAGTTGTTAAAAGGAAAGGCTAAGGCTAAAGGTCATTTCTTTGCTTAGCCAAAGCTTCTGGCAGATGGGAGGCCCCACAGTTTAGTCACCTAGGAGGCAGAACCGGGGATGCTTCTCCTGATTCTAAGGTAAGGGTCCTTGTTCTTTCTGAAGGAGCTCAGCAGTGTTGAAGTCAATGACTGTAGTCATCTACAGCTGAAATTGGTAGAAACTAAAATTGCCCAATGAGTTCAGCTTGACTGAGACCAAGTAGACACCAGGTTCAAGAAGGAACCGCATTCCCTGATGAAAAGAATGGAAGATGCACAAAGCTGGAGAAATGGGAGGCTGTAAGAAAAGTGCGTGGATCTAGGAGACCAG